>NC_079157.1:91581579-92210908 GCF_947563725.1 Argiope bruennichi | reverse complement strand
GACCAACACTTTAGAGAATGTTGCTGAAGGAAAAGAATGGAGCAATTTGTTGGAAGAATTTTAAAATGCAATAAAGATTTATCTGATATTAAAACCGAGTTATTTTATTTAAATAATAGGCATAAAGTAAGTAACCTAAGCATTTTTATTTAGATTATTACTTTCTTCTATAGGTAGTATACAGAAAGTCTAGTAATCTTCAAAAAAAAAAAAAAAAAATACGAACTTGAGACGAATCTCCACGTTTTAGACCTTCCTGAATTCTAAAATCACATTTCTGGAAAATGCCTGTCCTTCTGTCTGTCTGTCTGTGACAAAGATAACTCAAAATTGATTTGAGTCAGACGGTTGAAATTTGGTATAAGTTCTTTACATCAAATTTGCAGATTTCTTTCAAATTTTGAGTAAAATCTGTTCAGAGAAAGTCCGTCTGTCCAGCTGTTCGAATGTAATTTAACACAATAATTACAGAAACGGAGAGAGCTAGATCGATAAGATTCGGTACACAGATTTAAAATCTACATTACAGACACCTATCAAAATTTGAGTCAAATCCATTGACGGGTTGACTGTCTGTTGGTCTGTACTTTCAGAAACATGTAAACGCAATGGCTTAAATATATCAAATTTGGTATGGGATTTTGTGATTACAAGTGCAGTTTCGTGTCAAATTTTTGTTTCAGTCGGCTGAGAAAAGCGTATTCAAAACACAAATTCCATTTTCAAATATTAATAATCGCATGCCAGGGATTTATCGCCACGTAACACGATGGATTCAGTAAAAATGCTAAATTGACGCCAAAAGTTAATATTTTATAACTATTGTTCGCCAATACCATGTAAGGCGTTTTCAGGTATTGCAAGTTTATTAGAGAGTATGCGAGAAAGTTTGGGAGAGACACTCCCACTGGCTTTTTTAAACTTATTCCAATTCATTAAATATGACATATATAAAATGATGACCACTGTCTCTATTGCTACTAATTATAAAAGAAAACTTGTGTTTGTATATATTTCATCATAGAAATGTGTTCCTCGAAAAGATTTTTTTGGGGGAGAATTTTTCATTAGAGTTTTAATTTATTAAAAATTATTAAATTTGTCGGTTTCCCGCGATAACTTCGAAAAATATCATTTTTAGGCTGTTTTAAAATTTAAAATTTTTTTAATTCAATATTATTATTTTAACAGCCTAAAATCATTGTTTTAATGTCATGCATTTTTTTTTCTGAATTTTAATAATTTTTTTTAACAAAAATATTTTGCCTGCAAAAATGGTTTTAATTTTATTATTTAAGTAAAATTAAAACCGTTTTCAGTAATTCAACGGACATTTCATAGCTTAGTTTTCTTCCATTGTTAAAAGCAAAAGAAAAATTCCATTTCAAACCTATGTAGTTTTTTTATAAATCAGAAAGCAAAGTATACAAAAAAAAAAAAAAAAAAAAAAAAAAAAAAAACCTAGAAGATAATTGAACTAGACAACTACGTTTTTTATAGCACTATAATGTCGTGGAACATAATTCCACTGGGCAGGTTTGTGTTAAGCCAATGAATATTAGATTTGATTATGTTTATAATTTATTTTTTCAGAAATCGTGAACGCCAAAGCTATAAATAAGAGTTTTGATGGACATTAAGCATAACCAAGCTGTATCAGCTGGTCACTAAAGGCGACTGGTACGTAATTACAATATAAGAGTATTAGTTATAGATAAAAATTTCACGAAATGAATTTATCTATGTTGGAAAAAAAAGCTAGAATTTTCATTCCTTCGACTGAAATTATGGAAGAGAAATATGCTTTAAATATTTGTACTGACACTGACAATGTTTTAATATTATTTCTAAAAAGGAATTAGAGTTGCAAATAATACATAGTAAATGCATATGTTATTTAAATATCTTAAATCAGAAAAAAAATGGATAGCACCTAAATTATTATTATTGATTATTATTATTATTTGTTTTGCATTTCACTATAACGGACTTTTTTTTTATTTCGTGATATTTCCTAAAATTAACAATGAAAAAAGGCACCATTTTGTTTAACACTTTATAAATTACCATTTCAAACACTTCCCCGGGTACATTTTTTTTAGTTTTCAAAGAATATTTCTGCTAAATTTGGTAGCTCGAGTTTTAACCTATCTTGTAGAGGGGCGATAAAATAAAAAGCACTCACGCTGTTATTATTAATAGAAACAGAAGAATTCTCCTTTTTATATTGACATTTCCAACTTGTCGAGTTATACAAATTTCATATCAAAGTATTCAAGGATTCATATCAAGTATTCCAAATATTCAAAAATTGTATATGGTATTGATACCGAGATTTATAATTTGCTGCACCAAATTTTAATAAATTTAAAGAGTATTTATTTATCCTTACCGAAACAACATTAAAATTCTCAAAACAGAGGTACCAAAAGGCGAAGTAATTACATCCCTGAAGCTTGTCGCCTGGTCTATGCTTTTGTATGCACTCCTTACTAAAACGTAATCCCACTGCGGACACTGAAGATATGAGGATCTAAAGGTATAATAATAGGGTCTTGCTTCCTTGATGGGTACCTTAAAAGTGTGGTTTTGAGTTACCTTCACTTCCATGAAGGAATATACACCCAACGGAAGGAGTAGTACTCTAAGTGGGGAAAACCTTCAAGACTCAATCTTAGTTTCCGCTTCCATTCTACAGAAATGACTGTCATTCATTTCAGCCCCTTCCCCCCCTCCGAAATCTGTTAGAGAGGGAGGAGCTCGATGAGGTTATCAATACGCACTCACATATTCATAAGCGTGACCAAACATAATAAAACTGAATGCAAAAGAATTTTATACACAATTTAATATATTTAAATTAACGAAATATTTTCAATGCGTAAAAGAAACAAACAATAATCATAAATTAGAGTCAAATTATATATATATATATATTCATAAGAATATTTTAATAGCATAATTAATGTTATTTTGTTATTATATTTTAGTTTTAGTTATTTATTTTCCGAAAGGCACCTCAAAAGTTTTCGCCGATTACCCCCGTTTACTACTGATTACCCCCGTCAATGATGGGACGTGCCTATTGGGAGGTGTTGTACCTGGTCAAACAGTGAGTGTCCTTAGGAGTTAACTATTATTCACGCCAAAACTGCATATACGCAGTGTTCCGACGTTGGTTTTTTTTTTTTTCCAGAATGCCCAATTATGGTTATTACTTTAGTTAAATACATACAATTTGGTTTTGGTTTGGTTTGGTTTAGTTATATTAACGTCCCGTTGTAAATCAACACTAGGGCTATTTTGGGACGGACCTCGTCATTTTGAACCGCGGTCAGATGACGAGGACGACACCTGAGCTGGCACCCCCCTCTCCACACCATACCACACCACACTAGCGGGAGGACGTTTGGCATGATGGATTTAATGTGCAACGACGGTTACACGACGGTTCTTCGGTAGAATAAGGTCTTGAACCTAAAATCCTACGGCTCACAAACCGAGAACTTACCACCAGGCCACCGCGGCCCTTAATACATACAGTAGTCAAATAGTTCTGTTAATGAAGATAAAAAACGAGTGAATAAATGATAATGTCGTTTGATGGACAATCATTCCATTACTGAGCACGCAGCTTTCATCTTGACTCGTCTAATAAACAAGCCAACACTGGAAACAATATGCAATTCCAAATGTTATAAGCAACTTATTATAATGTAATGATAAATTATTTAGGTCAAAAACTTACTAGGTCGATAACATGGGACGTTTCTAGCCTTTAAAAACAGAGAAAAAAAGTGAAAAAAGAAAACTCGAGTGTTTCTATTTTTAGAAATTTAATAAATTCTCTTCTGCTTATGTGTTGAACTTTCCTTAGAAAACCCGAGCACGTCTTCACATCCTCAAATAATAAAACTACCCGGTTAATGAAAGACAACTTTTGGGTTAGAGAGTGGAAGATGTTCTATTTTTGGTTCTTTTAAGTTCTTCGAGAAAAGAGAGAGAGAAAAAAAAGCCTGCTTCATTTTCAAGAAGCAGCAGATTAAACATTTTTCAAATTTCATTTCTATATTTATACTTAGAATTCTTACATTAAAATAATTTTATTTACACAAAAAAGAGAAAGAAGAAAAAGACGAATCATTTTGAAACATATTAAATATTCAAATGGAAAAATAATTTCTTCACATTTTTGATATTGGAAAATTGAATGTTTATAAATCGTTCGAAATACTTGTTTGAACCAGCAAAATCGACTTCAGTTTGCAAGCTATGTTTCCATGCGCATATTTTAAACATAAAGTCGTGGAACAAGTTTATTCTCTCAAAAACTATAACGTTTAGAATAATGTGTGAATATAAGAAATTTTATCGGTTTCGAAATTGTTTCTGTAACCATAGGAGTAAGTCTAGAAAAATGAAAAGTATTGGAACCTCCATTCCAAAACATTTTAGCATGCTGTTATGTAAGAAATTATTATTTATTTTATCGTCTGTGTTTTTATTACGCCATTTCGCTTTCATTTCTAAATCAAGTACAGAAATTCTTAAAGTAATAACAAAATAATACAAAATGTGAAGTACTTGAGATAAAAGACGCAAACAAGTCACGAAAGGATATTTTTAAATGTAAATTTTTTATAGGAAATTAACGATTATACCATAAAAGCCGACTCCGCAATTAAACAAAACAATGAAAATTTGAAGAAACGAAATAGTGGTCTACAGAATCAGCATTTTGTATATTAAATGTTGAAAAATTTACTAAATTGAGAAATATTAATGAGAATAGTCTCTCCGCAACATTCTCGCATATTTTCTAATAAATGTATTTTCTATCGTCGCTAAGAAATTTTGGATCTAGGGGAAAAGCCCTGAAAGCGATGAGTGCGCAGATCTTTATTTTCAGAGTTGCACATGAAGGTTTTGTAATTCGGAGTATATTGAAGAAAACCGAATACGCATTTAGTGTACCTTTTTCCGATCGACTGAAAAGCGAAATTTAATACAATTGCAATTTTAATTAATATAATACAATTCTAATTTATATATATAAAACACTAATAAACACTAAGTAGAGCTGAAAGTGCTCTTATTACTTTTTGTCGAATGGCAACAGTCAAATGTAAACAAACCATCATGAATTTCATTCTGCTTCAGTGAATGTTTTTACAGTTGTATTAAATTCAAAGCTTTGTGTTGCTAATTATTAGAACTGCAAAATATTATTGGAAATATTCTGGAACTATTTCTGAAGGCTGCCAAAAAGTGCATTCAATCAGAGGAAAGAAGATATAAAAGAAAAAAAAATAGGCTTGAAGCTGAAGGATTAATCGAGCGCAAAAACAAGCAGACGGATAACAGTTACGACTTGCTTGAGAAAGTTGATGCTCGTATCTTCTAAAACAATTATTTTACAAATGTAGTCTTTATATTATCTTAAGTGCCAGACAAAAACTCTTTTTAATGATATTAATTTTATTTCTGTAGAATTTTTTTCGTTACTTTCAGTAACATTCTTAATTCAATTTGTTACACTGTATGTAACAATATTTTTAAATTCTATTACGGAATTCAAACTCAACGATCAAATTGTATATTTTTACAATTATTAATTCCGGAACAGAAATGTAGCTTCCACTTTTATTCCATAATATACGAACTTTTTAAATTGGAGTAAACTGACTAAGCTGAATTCATGTTTTTCAAGGTGAAATGTTTTTTTTCTTTTAAATGCATTCCATAAATCAAAAACTTAAAATATCAATAATCTGGGTGAGCAAACTGGTCGCCAAAAAAGGCTAGTTTCATTTAATAAAAATATATATTTTTTTAATTACAGTATTAGTAACAAAATCTTATATCTAATTTCATTTATTAAGTCGTCGCTTTTTTGAGTTAACGCTTTTAGATACAAACGAATGTACAGAAGGACACAGGATAAACTGATTTGTTTCAAATTTTGGGGATGATACAAACAAAAAGTATTGTAATCGTCAAAAAAAAAATCGTTTGCGATTATGGTGTATCATGCGTTTCGGATCCCTCCGACCTCGAAAAATTAATTTTGGAAATTATGCATATTTCTGTATGACCACCATAACTATAAAACGTCTGTCGGTCCAGTTGTTTGAGTATAAGTATTTATGATAATTATAGGCCATAAAAACCCAGATAGATAAAAGATTATTTTTTTTAAGTTTGAATTTAAGTTGTCAAAAAAAAATGAACATAGCACGTATATATCGCATTGAAAACAATGCACCAGATATAGGGTATATTTTATACGAATATATGCATACAAAAATTGGTTCCAAATCGAAAGCTTAAAGATATTGTTTATCCGAATATATAAAAGGAAAATGGAAGAAACATAAAAGTGAAAAAAAAATTATATTGGGGAAACTATCTTTCTATGAAATATAATAAAACGAAATATTTGTATTTCACATTCACAGTTAAAAAAAGACACAACTTGATCCTGAACTTCTATACAAATATATGTATCATATTGTTTTGAATGTAAAAAAAATAAAGGCAGCTTTCAACGAATCGATCATATTTTCTACATTTTCCGTATATTTTGATGAAATATTCAGCGAAAGTCTGAAGCATAACATAGTCAAAATGGTTGAAACATGAGGTCGATTTAAAAGAATGAAAATTCTTGAAATTTGAAACAAAAGATTTCAATGCACATATCAAATGGAAAGATTCGAAATTTAAAAATACGTTTTGGAAGACAGCTATGATATTTTAAATTATTCTTATGAAACTTTTTTTTATTAATAAGAATTTTCGAACAATAAGAATCAAAATTTCTTGGTGAAGAAAAATCTTATTGAAATCGACAATAAAGTCAATTCAAGTTTTACTGTAGTTTTCTCTTTACATTAGAATCGTTTATTTTTATTATCATTATTGAGAAAATGTAATCTAACTTGTATTATATTATATAATTTGCAACTCTTAAATAATCGTTATTTTTTATTTTTCACAAATTATTTGATAAATATGTGATAAACTATTGTGTTGGTTAGCATTAATAAAGTTAAGCCTAAAAGGAGATAATATATCATCTGATGAAAACAAAATATTCCATTCAAATTTTCACGGCTAATGTTTTAATATTTCAAGAAAGTTAGATGGAGACTTGAAAGGTGTTATCGTACAACAATAATTTTTTTCGTCTATATATTAACAGCTAAAAGTCTGCAGTCAATGCATTTTTCAACATGTTTTTATTAACTCGCCTTCTTTTGCCTATTTGACTGCAGATTATGGAATCGATTATAAACCAATTTCCCGATGAGCTAGAGAATCCTCCATTATCCCCAGCGCCAAACGAGAAAGGCTTCAGTTTTTTTTCTCCCAACAGTAATGAGGCTAGGGTTAAAATTTTTCGGCGGATTATTTCAATCGGTTCTGTTTATTTTCTTAATGTTTGATACATTTAAAATTAAACATTGTTAATGAATCAATCTTTCAGATTCATTCTGAAGTACTTTTGAATTAAAATAAAACAGAATAAAGGAAATTAAAAATTTCTAATCCGCATAGCGTTACCCCAACTGGCGTAGAAAAAATCAAGTATTTGCGTTACGTAACCGGCGAAGAAAATTCACGCATGCGCATTCTGTTCTGATTGTTGCCATGACAACGTTATCAATGGATGATTTAAATTATTTTTGGGTTAGTTGCATGCTTTTGTAAGTAAATTGTATTTATGTTAGTTATATATTTCTTGTATATGCTTATATTTTTAAATACATCGTTTTTTAAGTAGTTTTTTTAAAACCTGTTTTCAACCGTTTATTTTAAACGATTCGTTTTATTTTCTTAGTGTTTGATGCATTTAAATTTAAACATTGTTAATTAATCGATCTGCTCATAATGAATCTAAGAAAATTTGGTTGACCAACTCTTGAGATATTACATAAATTAAAAAAGATATTCTTTAGTGCCCATAAAGTTTAAACGCTGAGTGACTCTATTTTCAGTAATTAGATTATAAAAAAATGCTTTGTTTCAGTAAAAAATATTATTATATTAATTGAAGATAAATTCTTTCCACTTTAATTTAAAGCATAAATTCTACGGGTGCTAACAGAAAATGAGAGAGTTATACATATTACGTTATGACTGAAGGCCTTTATAATATTATGAATGAATTATATGATAATCAAAATTTGAAGTTTTAAAATATTTTGATGAAGAAGCTATTAAAGTAGAAATTGCATAAAATATTTAATTATTAAAATTTTAACGAACATTAAGATTGGCGAACCGGCTGGTCGCCAAAGGCGGCTAGTATATAATAAAACGATAAATATGGTTAGGATATATATAGGAGCAGGTTATATATAGCATATTAAGGAATATAATGATAAATATAGGAATTAAACGATAAATATAGTTAGGATATAAATATGAACATAATATATAATAAAACGATAAATATAGTTAGGATATAAATATGAACATAATATATAATAAAACGATAAATATAGTTAGGATATATATATGAGCATGATATATATAGGATGTTAAGGAATGTAATGATAAATATAAGAATTAAACGATAAATATAGTTAGGATATAAATATGAACAAACGATAAATATAGTTAGGATATAAATATGAACAGGATATATAATAAAACGATAAATATAGTTAGGATATAAATATGAACAGGATATATAATAAAACGATAAATGTTGTTTGTTTGTTTCTTATGGCACTTGCCACTGACAAGCCCGCTGTTACGAAGACAGCGATTTAAGCCTGAGGGGAACGGCTCTTATTTTTTATAGCAGCGCCAACTAGGGGCAAGAGTACGACTTTGCCACTCACGCATCATTCATTCGCTTGCACAACCCCTTTTTACAGGAGGGCACATTCACACATCTCACAGATAGAACAACAGAAGAACAACCATGCCCAAACCGGGACTCGAACCCGGGACGCCCAGATCACGGGGAAGACGCGCTACCCCTATGCCAGGACGCCGGCCGATAAATATAGTTAGGATATAAATATGAAAAGGATATATAATAAAACGATAAATATAGTTAGGATATAAATATGAACAGAATATATAATAAAACGATAAATATGATTAGGATATAAATATAAAGATATATATAGGATATTAAGGAATATAATGATAAATAGAGTAATTAAACGATAAATATATAACGATATTAAATCAAAACTTTTGACTGTTTTCCTTCAAAATCAGGCTCCTCTAATAAACTACCATACGTAGTTTCATTTATTTATATTACAGCCGCATTTGGAGAGAAGCTGGTTCGTCGAGATAATCGGTTATGCAAAATTTCAATTGAATTTTGAATGCAAAATATTTTTAAACGTCAAATATTGATAGTCATATAATTGATACCATTTAAGAATTCTTACAGAGATAAATCATTGATACTCTATTTCAATGAAAAGATTTCAGCTTATTGAAAAAAGAAAGTGAAACGTGAAATTAAGAAGCTCATAACATAGAAGTGTTTTAAGTGAGCCATTTCAAGATTGCTCATTTCTGAGTTAAACTTTAGCTGTAATTGCCATAATATTCAAGTGCTCGATTAGACTCGAAACCGTTTTTAAACGTTTGTTTTAAATCGATACTTATTCAATATAGAAAAACCAATAGAAGTAGTTTCCTCAAAACTTTGTCGTATACTCTCTAGTAAGAATTATATACTGTATAATATTAACTCTGTCTCCCTATATGAAATAGTGGATCTTGGTTAAGGTTGCGAATGCCTTGTATGGCATTTGACGAACTAATATTGTCGCAAAATATTGTCCTTTGGAGTAAATTTAGCTTTTTTAAAAATTAATCAATGGTGTATGTATTTGGCGAATAATCCCTGTTATTTAGTAATAGGTACCTAAAAGGTGAATTTGTACTTTAGGCATTGTTTCCAAACAAATGATGATGATGATGATGTCGTGTCTGCGTTACCACGGAAAGGGGGTGTAGTAGCTTCTGAGGGTAAAGACCCCTGAGCACCCGAGGGCAGAAATCTGACTTCTAGCTCATATGAAGATGAAACCCACACATTCACTTGCACAACCCCTTTTTACGGGGGGGGCGCATTCAGACACCTCACAGAATAGAACACAGATGAAGAACAACCATGCCCGAACCGGGATTCGAACCCGGGACGCCCAGATCATGGGGGAGGTGCGTTACTCCTATGCAAGGACGCTGGCTTTCCAAACAAATAAAACCAAAATTTGACATAAACTACAACTATAGTTACAGAATCACTTACTAAATTTCTTATATTTAAGGTATTTTGATTTTGAATTATTATGTTTACATGCAAAAGTACAGACCGACAGAAAGTAAACCATTTGACGGATTTAGTTTAAAATTCAATTCGTATTTACCCTTTAGATGATAAATCTGTGTAATAAATTTTATCCATTTCGGTCTCTTCGTTTTGTACTTATTGTGTTAACTTATATTCAGATTGCGGGACAGGCAGATTTCGTAAAGGAATTCGTTCAAAACTTGATAGAAATTATACAAAATTAAATGTAAAGACCTTATACTAAATTTCATTAGTCTAACTCAAAACGTGTTTGAGTCATCTTCGACATAGCCAAGACATAATGCCAAAAATGTGTTCTTGGAACTGCTTGAAGTCTAAAATGTGGAGATTGTTAGAATTTCGGGTTTAAATTTTTTAACGATTACAATATTTTGTCAATACTTTGCGTATGGGGAAGTTATAAATCTTTACATCTTGGTTGAAATCGAGTTGGGCGTCATTTACAAAAATGAAAATATCGTTTCAATATCTGCATAAATGATGCCTTTAAATGTCAGTTAAATCTGGACAAAAATATTTAAAATGTGGAGATTTGTTAGAATTTCGGGTTTAAATTTTTTAACGATTACAATATTTTGTCAATACTTTGCGTATGGGGAAGTTATAAATCTTTACATCTTGGTTGAAATCGAGTTGGGCGTCATTTACAAAAATGAAAATATCGTTTCAATATCTGCATAAATGACGCCTTTAAATGTCAGTTAAATCTGGACAAAAATATTTAAAATGTGGAGATTTGTTAGAATTTCGGGTTTAAATTTTTTAACGATTACAATATTTTGTCAATACTTTGCGTATGGGGAAGTTATAAATCTTTACATCTTGGTTGAAATCGAGTTGGGCGTCATTTACAAAAATGAAAATATCGTTTCAATATCTGCATAAATGACGCCTTTAAATGTCAGTTAAATCTGGACAAAAATATTTAAAATGTGGAGATTTGTTAGAATTTCGGGTTTAAATTTTTTAACGATTACAATATTTTGTCAATACTTTGCGTATGGGGAAGTTATAAATCTTTACATCTTGGTTGAAATCGAGTTGGGCGTCATTTACAAAAATGAAAATATCGTTTCAATATCTGCATAAATGACGCCTTTAAATGTCAGTTAAATCTGGACAAAAATATTTAAAATGTGGAGATTTGTTAGAATTTCGGGTTTAAATTTTTTAACGATTACAATATTTTGTCAATACTTTGCGTATGGGGAAGTTATAAATCTTTACATCTTGGTTGAAATCGAGTTGGGCGTCATTTACAAAAATGAAAATATCGTTTCAATATCTGCATAAATGACGCCTTTAAATGTCAGTTAAATCTGGACAAAAATATTTAAAATGTGGAGATTTGTTAGAATTTCGGGTTTAAATTTTTTAACGATTACAATATTTTGTCAATACTTTGCGTATGGGGAAGTTATAAATCTTTACATCTTGGTTGAAATCGAGTTGGGCGTCATTTACAAAAATGAAAATATCGTTTCAATATCTGCATAAATGACGCCTTTAAATGTCAGTTAAATCTGGACAAAAATATTTAAAATGTGGAGATTTGTTAGAATTTCGGGTTTAAATTTTTTAACGATTACAATATTTTGTCAATACTTTGCGTATGGGGAAGTTATAAATCTTTACATCTTGGTTGAAATCGAGTTGGGCGTCATTTACAAAAATGAAAATATCGTTTCAATATCTGCATAAATGACGCCTTTAAATGTCAGTTAAATCTGGACAAAAATATTTAAAATGTGGAGATTTGTTAGAATTTCGGGTTTAAATTTTTTAACGATTACAATATTTTGTCAATACTTTGCGTATGGGGAAGTTATAAATCTTTACATCTTGGTTGAAATCGAGTTGGGCGTCATTTACAAAAATGAAAATATCGTTTCAATATCTGCATAAATGACGCCTTTAAATGTCAGTTAAATCTGGACAAAAATATTTAAAATGTGGAGATTTGTTAGAATTTCGGGTTTAAATTTTTTAACGATTACAATATTTTGTCAATACTTTGCGTATGGGGAAGTTATAAATCTTTACATCTTGGTTGAAATCGAGTTGGGCGTCATTTACAAAAATGAAAATATCGTTTCAATATCTGCATAAATGACGCCTTTAAATGTCAGTTAAATCTGGACAAAAATATTTAAAATGTGGAGATTTGTTAGAATTTCGGGTTTAAATTTTTTAACGATTACAATATTTTGTCAATACTTTGCGTATGGGGAAGTTATAAATCTTTACATCTTGGTTGAAATCGAGTTGGGCGTCATTTACAAAAATGAAAATATCGTTTCAATATCTGCATAAATGACGCCTTTAAATGTCAGTTAAATCTGGACAAAAATATTTAAAATGTGGAGATTTGTTAGAATTTCGGGTTTAAATTTTTTAACGATTACAATATTTTGTCAATACTTTGCGTATGGGGAAGTTATAAATCTTTACATCTTGGTTGAAATCGAGTTGGGCGTCATTTACAAAAATAAAAATATCGTTTCAATATCTGCATAAATGACGCCTTTAAATGTCAGTTAAATCTGGACAAAAATATTTAAAATGTGGAGATTTGTTAGAATTTCGGGTTTAAATTTTTTAACGATTACAATATTTTGTCAATACTTTGCGTATGGGGAAGTTATAAATCTTTACATCTTGGTTGAAATCGAGTTGGGCGTCATTTACAAAAATGAAAATATCGTTTCAATATCTGCATAAATGACGCCTTTAAATGTCAGTTAAATCTGGACAAAAATATTTAAAATGTGGAGATTTGTTAGAATTTCGGGTTTAAATTTTTTAACGATTACAATATTTTGTCAATACTTTGCGTATGGGGAAGTTATAAATCTTTACATCTTGGTTGAAATCGAGTTGGGCGTCATTTACAAAAATGAAAATATTGTTTCAATATCTGCATAAATGACGCCTTTAAATGTCAGTTAAATCTGGACAAAAATATTTAAAATGTGGAGATTTGTTAGAATTTCGGGTTTAAATTTTTTAACGATTACAATATTTTGTCAATACTTTGCGTATGGGGAAGTTATAAATCTTTACATCTTGGTTGAAATCGAGTTGGGCGTCATTTACAAAAATGAAAATATCGTTTCAATATCTGCATAAATGACGCCTTTAAATGTCAGTTAAATCTGGACAAAAATATTTAAAATGTGGAGATTTGTTAGAATTTCGGGTTTAAATTTTTTAACGATTACAATATTTTGTCAATACTTTGCGTATGGGGAAGTTATAAATCTTTACATCTTGGTTGAAATCGAGTTGGGCGTCATTTACAAAAATGAAAATATCGTTTCAATATCTGCATAAATGACGCCTTTAAATGTCAGTTAAATCTGGACAAAAATATTTAAAATGTGGAGATTTGTTAGAATTTCGGGTTTAAATTTTTTAACGATTACAATATTTTGTCAATACTTTGCGTATGGGGAAGTTATAAATCTTTACATCTTGGTTGAAATCGAGTTGGGCGTCATTTACAAAAATGAAAATATCGTTTCAATATCTGCATAAATGACGCCTTTAAATGTCAGTTAAATCTGGACAAAAATATTTAAAATGTGGAGATTTGTTAGAATTTCGGGTTTAAATTTTTTAACGATTACAATATTTTGTCAATACTTTGCGTATGGGGAAGTTATAAATCTTTACATCTTGGTTGAAATCGAGTTGGGCGTCATTTACAAAAATGAAAATATCGTTTCAATATCTGCATAAATGACGCCTTTAAATGTCAGTTAAATCTGGACAAAAATATTTAAAATGTGGAGATTTGTTAGAATTTCGGGTTTAAATTTTTTAACGATTACAATATTTTGTCAATACTTTGCGTATGGGGAAGTTATAAATCTTTACATCTTGGTTGAAATCGAGTTGGGCGTCATTTACAAAAATGAAAATATCGTTTCAATATCTGCATAAATGACGCCTTTAAATGTCAGTTAAATCTGGACAAAAATATTTAAAATGTGGAGATTTGTTAGAATTTCGGGTTTAAATTTTTTAACGATTACAATATTTTGTCAATACTTTGCGTATGGGGAAGTTATAAATCTTTACATCTTGGTTGAAATCGAGTTGGGCGTCATTTACAAAAATGAAAATATCGTTTCAATATCTGCATAAATGACGCCTTTAAATGTCAGTTAAATCTGGACAAAAATATTTAAAATGTGGAGATTTGTTAGAATTTCGGGTTTAAATTTTTTAACGATTACAATATTTTGTCAATACTTTGCGTATGGGGAAGTTATAAATCTTTACATCTTGGTTGAAATCGAGTTGGGCGTCATTTACAAAAATGAAAATATCGTTTCAATATCTGCATAAATGACGCCTTTAAATGTCAGTTAAATCTGGACAAAAATATTTAAAATGTGGAGATTTGTTAGAATTTCGGGTTTCAATTTTTTAACGATTACAATATTTTGTCAATACTTTGCGTATGGGGAAGTTATAAATCTTTACATCTTGGTTGAAATCGAGTTGGGCGTCATTTACAAAAATGAAAATATCGTTTCAATATCTGCATAAATGACGCCTTTAAATGTCAGTTAAATCTGGACAAAAATATTTAAAATGTGGAGATTTGTTAGAATTTCGGGTTTAAATTTTTTAACGATTACAATATTTTGTCAATACTTTGCGTATGGGGAAGTTATAAATCTTTACATCTTGGTTGAAATCGAGTTGGGCGTCATTTACAAAAATGAAAATATCGTTTCAATATCTGCATAAATGACGCCTTTAAATGTCAGTTAAATCTGGACAAAAATATTTAAAATGTGGAGATTTGTTAGAATTTCGGGTTTAAATTTTTTAACGATTACAATATTTTGTCAATACTTTGCGTATGGGGAAGTTATAAATCTTTACATCTTGGTTGAAATCGAGTTGGGCGTCATTTACAAAAATGAAAATATCGTTTCAATATCTGCATAAATGACGCCTTTAAATGTCAGTTAAATCTGGACAAAAATATTTAAAATGTGGAGATTTGTTAGAATTTCGGGTTTAAATTTTTTAACGATTACAATATTTTGTCAATACTTTGCGTATGGGGAAGTTATAAATCTTTACATCTTGGTTGAAATCGAGTTGGGCGTCATTTACAAAAATGAAAATATCGTTTCAATATCTGCATAAATGACGCCTTTAAATGTCAGTTAAATCTGGACAAAAATATTTAAAATGTGGAGATTTGTTAGAATTTCGGGTTTAAATTTTTTAACGATTACAATATTTTGTCAATACTTTGCGTATGGGGAAGTTATAAATCTTTACATCTTGGTTGAAATCGAGTTGGGCGTCATTTACAAAAATGAAAATATCGTTTCAATATCTGCATAAATGACGCCTTTAAATGTCAGTTAAATCTGGACAAAAATATTTAAAATGTGGAGATTTGTTAGAATTTCGGGTTTAAATTTTTTAACGATTACAATATTTTGTCAATACTTTGCGTATGGGGAAGTTATAAATCTTTACATCTTGGTTGAAATCGAGTTGGGCGTCATTTACAAAAATGAAAATATCGTTTCAATATCTGCATAAATGACGCCTTTAAATGTCAGTTAAATCTGGACAAAAATATTTAAAATGTGGAGATTTGTTAGAATTTCGGGTTTAAATTTTTTAACGATTACAATATTTTGTCAATACTTTGCGTATGGGGAAGTTATAAATCTTTACATCTTGGTTGAAATCGAGTTGGGCGTCATTTACAAAAATGAAAATATCGTTTCAATATCTGCATAAATGACGCCTTTAAATGTCAGTTAAATCTGGACAAAAATATTTAAAATGTGGAGATTTGTTAGAATTTCGGGTTTAAATTTTTTAACGATTACAATATTTTGTCAATACTTTGCGTATGGGGAAGTTATAAATCTTTACATCTTGGTTGAAATCGAGTTGGGCGTCATTTACAAAAATGAAAATATCGTTTCAATATCTGCATAAATGACGCCTTTAAATGTCAGTTAAATCTGGACAAAAATATTTAAAATGTGGAGATTTGTTAGAATTTCGGGTTTAAATTTTTTAACGATTACAATATTTTGTCAATACTTTGCGTATGGGGAAGTTATAAATCTTTACATCTTGGTTGAAATCGAGTTGGGCGTCATTTACAAAAATGAAAATATCGTTTCAATATCTGCATAAATGACGCCTTTAAATGTCAGTTAAATCTGGACAAAAATATTTAAAATGTGGAGATTTGTTAGAATTTCGGGTTTAAATTTTTTAACGATTACAATATTTTGTCAATACTTTGCGTATGGGGAAGTTATAAATCTTTACATCTTGGTTGAAATCGAGTTGGGCGTCATTTACAAAAATGAAAATATCGTTTCAATATCTGCATAAATGACGCCTTTAAATGTCAGTTAAATCTGGACAAAAATATTTAAAATGTGGAGATTTGTTAGAATTTCGGGTTTAAATTTTTTAACGATTACAATATTTTGTCAATACTTTGCGTATGGGGAAGTTATAAATCTTTACATCTTGGTTGAAATCGAGTTGGGCGTCATTTACAAAAATGAAAATATCGTTTCAATATCTGCATAAATGACGCCTTTAAATGTCAGTTAAATCTGGACAAAAATATTTAAAATGTGGAGATTTGTTAGAATTTCGGGTTTAAATTTTTTAACGATTACAATATTTTGTCAATACTTTGCGTATGGGGAAGTTATAAATCTTTACATCTTGGTTGAAATCGAGTTGGGCGTCATTTACAAAAATGAAAATATCGTTTCAATATCTGCATAAATGACGCCTTTAAATGTCAGTTAAATCTGGACAAAAATATTTAAAATGTGGAGATTTGTTAGAATTTCGGGTTTAAATTTTTTAACGATTACAATATTTTGTCAATACTTTGCGTATGGGGAAGTTATAAATCTTTACATCTTGGTTGAAATCGAGTTGGGCGTCATTTACAAAAATGAAAATATCGTTTCAATATCTGCATAAATGACGCCTTTAAATGTCAGTTAAATCTGGACAAAAATATTTAAAATGTGGAGATTTGTTAGAATTTCGGGTTTAAATTTTTTAACGATTACAATATTTTGTCAATACTTTGCGTATGGGGAAGTTATAAATCTTTACATCTTGGTTGAAATCGAGTTGGGCGTCATTTACAAAAATGAAAATATCGTTTCAATATCTGCATAAATGACGCCTTTAAATGTCAGTTAAATCTGGACAAAAATATTTAAAATGTGGAGATTTGTTAGAATTTCGGGTTTAAATTTTTTAACGATTACAATATTTTGTCAATACTTTGCGTATGGGGAAGTTATAAATCTTTACATCTTGGTTGAAATCGAGTTGGGCGTCATTTACAAAAATGAAAATATCGTTTCAATATCTGCATAAATGACGCCTTTAAATGTCAGTTAAATCTGGACAAAAATATTTAAAATGTGGAGATTTGTTAGAATTTCGGGTTTAAATTTTTTAACGATTACAATATTTTGTCAATATTTTGCGTACGCGGAAATTATAAATCGTTACATCTTGATCAAAAACGATTTGGGCGTCATTTACAAAAATGAAAATATCGTTTCAAAATCTGCATAAATGACACCTGTAAAAGTCAGTTAAATCTGGACAAAAATATTTACAGCAATTAAAATGGTAGCTTTGAAAAAAAATTATTTTAAAGTGGTATAAAAATGATTTTTGTGCAATAATATTTTCTAACATTACGGCGGAAATGACAAAAGCTCTTTAATTTTTAATTAATTCAAAAAGAAATTCCCTTAGCAGCAAACTTGCAAAGTATACAAGCGTCGAGTTTGGTAGTTCGACATCAATGGACTGGTCTGAATAGCGCGCGCACGCACACCTTCATTATTAGTATATGTAGAGACAGTATAGATACATATTTCACTGAATTTTTTAATTATAACATCCCAATGATTAAACTGTTTTTTTAAGGGAGGGAGGTGAGGAAGAAAAAGCGCGCGCAATATGAACGCATTCACACGCGCGTACGCACTTTCTTTATTTTAAATAGAAGTTATTGGAAATTAAAAATGGGATGCTCCTGATAGAATGAATCTTAAACAATGTAGAGTTGCGAAATTCGAAGGCCAAGAGAGTGGTTTTTTTAACGGTCTAAATTGAACAAAAGATTCTTTGTAGCAAGATCTAAATTTAGTTTTGTTATTTTTTAGAGAAAGCGTTGTATGGTTACGATTAGGGGGCAACTTTTATTTAGATATTTTTAATTATATGTTTTAACAAAAGACGTAGTCCTTATTCTGTTTTAACGTATGCAGCAAAAGCAAATAAGTTACTACATTCTTCCTATTTTACGTAATACCTTAAAATAATTATTGTCCAGCGTTATAAATTCTTTTGCCATAAAAATATTTTTAAATATTTCATATAAAATTCCATACGGGATAACAATTTTCTTTAAGACATTGTACATCTTTTCATTAAACTTATCAATTTCATACCAGAGCAGTAACAGAACTGGAGTCACTGATTAATACGAAAAAAGCGCCACATCATCCATTTTTACAATATGATGTCTCAATTAAGTCAAAAATGATTCAAGCATTAAGTTATCACCCGATTTCAATTCCGAATTGATCTCTTGGGTGGAATAGAAAATAAGTACACAAATCAGCACAATCCTTTATATAAAGCAATTTGATAGCTGATAATTAGCTTTTATTCCCACAGTCTATATTTTATCGAACAATAGAAACTGTCATAATATGTTCAGTTAAAAATTATATATTAGATGAGAGTTATAACTACAATAATTTTCTACTAATATCATAAACTGTCTACCATACAAATTAATTTATTACACCAATTGAAAATGTGGTAAAATAGGCGTTTTCAGATTCTAAATTATTGCTTTAAGTCAAGATCGAAAGATAAATTAGGTTGATAAGAAGAAAAAACTATATGGTGTATAATTATAGTCATTAATTGGTTCTGATTACAATCTGAACGCTGCTAATAATAGTAGATATATTTGACCATAATTAGTTTTTAGCCCCTGGAAACTATTTCATAAATATTTAAAATGAAAACTATTTTATTTCTTAGAAATTGTCATGTAAGCTTTATCCCCAGGTGGCCTTAACCAGATTATTCCATTAATCAATGTTATACTTTACTATGAATGAGATAGAATAATCAGAAATGGTTCTTGAGCCAAAATAATTTAAATAAATCAACTACATCAACTAATTAAATCTTCGAAAACGGGTCGACTTATTATTCCTGTTCAAATTGCTTCTACCAGAGATTTTCTCAAAGAATTTCGAAACACATTCCAATCTAATTCTGTCTTGGCATATTTCTTCAATGTAACTTCATAAAAGTTTTCCTCTGTTTGTAGTATGTGTACTGCGTCTGCTGAAGTCTAAAAAGCGCAAGTGGATGTAGTATATGTATTATCATCCAGGGACAATAATTTTTCACATATTTCGGGGTGCTCTTTTATGGGATATAAAATAATGAAACTAAGAGCACATATGAGGAAAGAAAAAAAAATTTGAAAAATTTAATCATAAAAAACAAAATTTGAAACGATGCATTCTGTAAATACAAAAATATAAAGGCAACTTCAAAATAAATAAACACATGACAGCAACATTTACATATTTTTACATATGAGGAAACACCACTTAATGTCGTTGTTTAACCGACATTAAGCGGGCAGAGAGCATTTTTTGAAATACAAGATAAGCGCAAGTAGAATAACCTATGTTTTGTCACTAAACGAAAACTACTTTGGAATAGATTATCACATTAAACATCGGATAGATGATTCGATTTGTCTTCAAAGTGCTCCATTAGGATTCAGATCGCTTGATTCTGTAGAGTGAAGTTGGCCAGTGCCAATAAATGGTAGACCTAATATTTCTCTATGTGATTAAAACTATGTATGAGAGCTTTGAAACCAAGATTTATGTCGATGTTTGGGGGTAATGCTTCGGGATGCTGAATATGTATCAAACCACTTCATGATATTTCCATTCTGGTATGTGGTCATGATATTTTATTTCAGTTTATCAATGAAAGTTGTGTCCATAATTTGTTCAAGAAGTTGCAGATGAGGTAAGAAATTGGCCTAGATTGTAGAATTCAGATGTTATGAGGGCGAATTTTGGAAAAGCAGAGAGTGCTTGACCATGAAGGAGCTAAATCAAGTCAGAAATCACTCCGTAATATTTCTGGTCAGTTTGATGAAAGACGTATTCATAATATATTCAAGAAGCTAAAGTTTAAAATTGCTCTGGATCGTGGAATTCCAGGGGATTGATCTGTGATTTGAGAAAAGCACAGGGTAAGTGGCATAAAGGAGATGAATCAAGCCATATCATAATATTTCAATTCAATTTCAACTTGGTGAAATTTGGATTGGATATAATTAAGTGATTGTTTCTTCTCGTTGAGCCATTGTTTCATTCTTCTTTACCTTCTGTGAAGAGTTTTGTTCATTCTACTTTACCTTTTGTGAAGAGTTTCATTCATTCTTCTTTACCTTCTGTGAAGAGTTTCGTTCTTTCTTCTTTGCCTTCTGTGAAGAGTTTCGTTCATTCTTCTTTGCTTTCTGTGAAGAGTTTCATTCATTCTTCTTTGCCTTCTGTGAAGAGTTTCGTTCATTCTTCTTTGCCTTCTGTGAAGAGTTTCGTTCATTCTACTTCACCTTCTGTGAAGAGTTTCGTTCATTCTACTTTACCTTCTTGAAGAGTTTCATTCATTCTTCTTTACCTTCTGTGAAGAGTTCCGTTCATTCTTCTTTGTCTTCTGTGAAGAGTTTCGTTCATTCTACTTCACCTTCTGTGAAGAGTTTCGTTCATTCTTCTTTGCCTTCTGTGAAGAGTTTCGTTCATTCTACTTCACCTTCTGTGAAGAGTTTCGTTCATTCTACTTTACCTTCTTGAAGAGTTTCATTCATTCTTCTTTACCTTCTGTGAAGAGTTCCGTTCATTCTTCTTTGTCTTCTGTAAAGAGTTTCGTTCATTCTACTTCACCTTCTGTGAAGAGTTTCGTTCATTCTACTTTACCTTCTTGAAGAGTTTCATTCATTCTTCTTTACCTTCTGTGAAGAGTTTCGTTCATTCTACTTTACCTTCTTGAAGAGTTTCATTCATTCTTCTTTGCTTTCTGTGAAGAGTTTCATTCATTCTTCTTTGCCTTCTGTGAAGAGTTTCGTTCATTCTACTTTACCTTCTTGAAGAGTTTCGTTCATTCTACTTCACCTTCTGTGAAGAGTTTCGTTCATTCTACTTTACCTTCTTGAAGAGTTTCGTTCATTCTTCTTTGCTTTCTGTGAAGAGTTTCATTCATTCTTCTTTGCCTTCTGTGAAGAGTTTCGTTCATTCTTCTTTGCCTTCTGTGAAGAGTTTCGTTCATTCTACTTCACCTTCTGTGAAGAGTTTCGTTCATTCTACTTTACCTTCTTGAAGAGTTTCATTCATTCTTCTTTACCTTCTGTGAAGAGTTCCGTTCATTCTTCTTTGTCTTCTGTGAAGAGTTTCGTTCATTCTACTTCACCTTCTGTGAAGAGTTTCGTTCATTCTTCTTTGCCTTCTGTGAAGAGTTTCATTCATTCTTTTTACCATCGCTTTTTTAAAGTGCAGTTTTAAGGAAGCTTCTTGGAGATGAATATTGCAAAAGAGATTTCTACAAATGTGGCATGCTTGTCCAAATATTATGTTACCTTATTTATTTAGTATCCAACATGCGTTTTAATCCATTCTTGTTGAATATAGGTCTGTCTAAGTAAAATGGTTTGTATTTCTTGCCGTATTGGGCTAAATCATGAAAATGAATATATCACCTTTAACTCTTCGGGGCTCAATTGGTTAGAAACTGTCCCACCTTTTGGTTAGCTTTTTATGCATGGTGGAACATATTTTAATCCACTTCGAAAAGTTAAAGTTACTCATAACCATACAGTTTAATATTTTATTTATAGTTTTCCATTAAATTGGCAATGCTTCATAACAACAGTAAATGAGGGAATAAGTAAAAAAAAAATGTATATACAAATAAAAAAAGCAGGAATGAGTTGTATGTTTTGTTGCGATTAAAGTTGGTATAGTGTGTGATGCAACGAATGTTTTGTCGTTTGTAAAGGTATATGTTGTTTTATTGTGAGAGAATAATTTTTTATAAGAAAAATATGATTTTTTATACTAATTAGGAAGCTGTGAAGTGCTGGAATTACACTTATATCCCACCCTGTCAAAAAGGATATTTCTTATTTTGAGTAATGATTTAAGTTAAATAATCGTAATGAATGTCTCTTCATTTTTTTATGAAAAAAAATCTGTACATCTAGAGTTTTAATTTCTTTAAAATTGTGTACATTTAAGCTGAATTTGTTGTCGTTCCATGTCTTAGTATTGTTGTAGTACTTGCTTGTCCATTTGTACGCTAGAAAATGCTAAGGGCTAGAAGTTCAAACTCAAAGATAGAATTCTTTTCGCACTATTTACTGAGATATCGGTGAGCAGTTTTGTCATTTTGAAAGATACAAAATGCAAAGCCAGTTTGTCCCTGAAATTTGGGCCCATCTATATAAAATTGCGATCAAGTTTCAAAATTGGAATTCTTGTTTTTGATAAATCCCATCTTCAAGAAAAAATTCTGAAAGGTAGATTTCCTGAAGAAATAGACTTTTCAGAAAGAATTTGATTTCACAATCCTCTGATTCAAATATTATCTCTTGAAATGACTAGGTATATTAAAACCTGCTATATTATAAGTTGTTTTTACATAGAAAGCTTCTACTTGCATTTTAATGTGTAATGGAAGTTTATTTTGTACTAGCAGCCTTTGGTGACTATCTGTTCTGCCATGAATAATATTTCTGTTTCAATAAAGTCTCTTAAACATACATTGATAATCATGATTCCCTCAATAAAATATTTTTAAGCATAGAACAGAGTTATGAGAGATGTTAAAACCATGTTAAGCCAATAGCTGAATACTTGTTCTGTTTATTGTGTAAAGGAAGTTTCCTAATTAAATTAATCAAGGCTCTTGACATCACAGTGTCCTAAAATCCGTTTGAGTAATCTATTTTCTAACTCCTCGTTATCTTTTGAGGTGCATCTCTTATTTGTAACTTCTATTCCTTAGTTGTCATGTAGATTTGCAAAATTATAAATAATATCTTTCTTCTTTAACTTTGAACAATGGAAGTAAACTAAACTTTAAAATTTTTATTATCAATAAACAAGATTTGAATTTCATTATAACAATGGATTGAATTGTTGACAATTATGAAAAAACTATTTTTTAAAGCATTTGTTCAATTTCAGAGAAGTAACTAAATTGATATAATTAAAAAGAAAACTTTTTGGAATTTTAAATCTCATTTCAATGGACTAATATGCCTCAAAATATCATGGAAAAACTTCAAACTTTCACTTAATGTTTAAAAATTAGAACATTTAAAAAATCTCTCTGAGGTGCACATTCCTACACTTAAAAGTATTTTTGTATTAAATTTGATAACTTTAGGCTACGCGGTCTGCCCTATAGAGTAAAACACACACACACACACACACACACACACACACACACACACACACACACACACACACACACACACACACACACACACACACACACACACACACACAGCTTTATTTTTAATAGACATAGAGAAATACATTTTACTTGTTTTTTAACAACCCAATTAATAATTGATTTTTTAAGGGGACGGAAGTGTGGAAGAAAAAAGAAGTGCAAAAATTTCAGTCTGATTTACTGGTTAGACTGATTATTTAAAACATATTGCAGATCATTATTGTAATCAATGATGGTTTTAGTACAGGGGGCAGAGCATTAAGCTTCAAGATCTAGACATCTTAATCGGGTGACTTATCTATGTCAGAAATTGTCTACGTAGTAATTTAGTCGCCGAGAATTCAATTCCAGATCGATCCCTAGGGTTGAATTGCAAATCAGACAAGCTCCAAAACCATGGCAGTTCACAATGCCTACCAGTCATCTGATAGAGGATAATTGTTACTTATTATCACATATATTTAAATCTTTCGAACAAATATAATCACTGTTATTTTTTCTGGGTTATTTTTTTGTCATACATTAGTGGGGGGTTATTATTAAATCAATGCTTGAAATAACTTCTCTTATTTCTAGTTAATCGATATTAATTTATAAAAAATAATTTAACCCAGTAAATTTTATTCAATAAGAAATCAGAAAGTAGAAACTAAATCCACATTTTTAAAATTAGTTTTTATTTAACATCTTTCAGCTTTAAAAGAAAGAAATTCTGTTATTGATTTTACCCTTACTATTAACACTAGGAAAATAAAAAGAAATTTTATACAGTTGTGTGTGTTTGATGATAGTATAGTATTTTCAGAGTTTAATGAAGGTAACTGATTAATCTTAATTTTTCATTTTAAATAAAAAGCCCAATCTGATAGAGATTTCCAGAAGTTAATATCACAATTCTGCTATATTTATAATATTGAATTACAAATAATATTAAATACTAAAAATTCGAAAATAATGAAAAATCTTTTATAAACCTAATAATTTTTATAAACACCTTAAAATGTTCTAAAAATTGTTCTTATTAAAGAAGAAAGATAAAAAGAAGAAAATAACTGTTTGCAAAGAAAGATGATAAAAAGAAGAGAATTTTTCCTATCAAAATCTTTGGAGAGCAAAACAAAACCGAAAAAGATTGTAGGTAATAAACACAATGAATGCCATAAGACCAAAACTAGCTAAATATTTATTAAAAATAGAATTGTGATTAAAATTCAAAGCTACTAGGAAATATCTCTTTTTAAGAATAAAAAAAAATCTTTTATAAACCTAATAATCTTTATAAACACCTTAAAATGCTCTAAAAATAATTCTTATTAAAGAAGAAAGATAAAAAGAAGAAAATAACTGTTTCCAAAGAAAGATAATAAAAAGAAGAAATTTTTTCCTATCAAAATCTTTGGAGAGCAAAACAAAACCGAAAAAGATTGTAGGTAATAAACACAATGAATTCCATAAAACCAAAACTATCTAAATATTTATTAAAAATAGAATTGTGATTAAAATTCAAAAACACTAGAAAATATCTCTTTTTAAGAATCAAAAAATCTCCAGTTTCATAATAAAAAAATTGTTTTTATTTTTTTTTCATATAAATAAAAGAGCTTGCTAAGTTGTTTTTAAAAACAAATTATAAAATGATACCACCGGATTTGAAATCCAAGCTTACACTAAGCAATAAAGTATTGTCTATTAAGCTTTTTATCCTTCCGTAAAGATCCTAGCTCTCAATTATTATTTTACTTTGCGACCTAATCAATAAAACAACAATCACAACAAACTAATTCCTGATGAAAAACGACAGTATTTCCTCTTTTAATAAAAAGGTTCACTTGACTGGCATCAGTCAAAAAAGCAAACGATCTGAGGTTAGAATATCAATATGCCATTTTCGCATTGTCTCCGTGTCTATCATTAGCTTTTGAAATGTATTTAATATTATTTTAGTTGACATTAGATGATGGAGTTGCGTCTCAGTGTGCGAAACAATGTTATTATCGCACATTTGATCGATAGTCTATTCGCGGGGAAATTCAGATTCAAGGCTTAATAGTTCTATTAATTTAACTTTTTTTTTCGTGACGAATGAGATGATAGATGTTATAGGATTCCGATAACCTAGTCTTTGGTTGTCAACGGAGAAACTGTGAAGTGGAATATGTATTCATGTGATTGATTGAGCTGTGTTTTTAATTGTTTCTGCAGAAAGGTTTTGCATGAAGTTGATATCATTTATTTTAAACAGTGATTTTTGTTCTTGCTAACTTCCTTGTTGGTGAAAGAGACTTCAAAAAAGAAATGAATGAACATGAGGTTTTGATGAATATTTTCTTGATGAATTGATATCATGAATTTGATCTTACCGAGACCGAAAACTTAACTAGAATACTGACTGCTTGCTGTGTTGTCGGTCCTTGGAAATGTAAATAGTTAGTTGGATGAGATTTAGTATGTCATCTCTGATATCAAAATATCGTATATCATGTCTGATCGATTAATTTTATCGATATTTGTTGGGTTGGCTAAACTGTTTACAGTTGCCTTTGTTGTACGTTGTCACAGTATTGCATATGCCACTAGTGGCTTTCAGCTGTCATATCAAAATGTTGTTATTTCACATTTGCTAGACTGCTTACAGTTGCCTTTGTTGTAAGTTGCCACAGTATTGCATATGCCACTAGTAGTTTTCAGCTGTCGTATCAAAATGTTGTTATTTCACCTATGCTAGACTGCTTACAGCTGCCTTTGTTGTATGTTGCCACAGTATTGCATATGCCACTAGTAGTTTTCAGCTGTCGTATCAAAATGTTGTTATTTCACATTTGCTAGACTGCTTACAGTTGGCTTTGTTGTATGTTGCCACAGTATTGCATATGCCACTAGTGGTTTTCAGCTGTCGTATCAAAATGTTGTTATTTGACATTTGCTAGAATGTTTACAGCTGCCTTTGTTGTATGTTGTCACAGTATTGCATATGCCACTAGTGGTTTTCAGCTGTCATATCAAAATGTTGCTATTTGATATTTGCTAAAAATTTTTACTAATGCGAAACATTTTTATAATTTGGTTGCATCTGCTTTCAAATAGTTATATGTGTCTTTAATTGCCAATGTCTCAAGCGATTCCAGCTGTTACATCAAAATATTGCATGCCGCATTTACCAAAACAATTTAATGATGCAAAACACTTAAATAGCTATGTCAGCTTTCAATTGCCATTGTTGTATGTTGTCAGAAAATGCCATATGTCAATGAATACAACTGTCACATCAAAATGCCGTATTTCACATCTGTTAAAATAGTCTAATGATTTGAAAAACTTAACATAGCTTGACTACATCTGTTTTCAAATTATTATATTTGCCATTAATTTCCAAGTTTGCTTACGGTCCATCTGATATCTCAAAGTATAGCATGACAAATTTACCATAACATTTTATTAATACAAAACACTAGTTGGCTAGATCTGCTTTCAGATTTCATTATTATATACTGTCACAAAAGGCAACATGCCGATAGCAGATCCAGGTTTTATACCAAAATGCCATATTTCAAATCTGACAAAACATTCTAATGATGCGAACTTAACATAGCTGGGCAACATCTGCTTTCAAATTATTGTAAATACGATTGTTATATGTTTTCACAAAATTTTAATGTCTTTAGTGGTATAGGCTATTACATCAAACTGTCGTATTTTTTGCTGCGCCTGGGTTTCGGCATAAGGCATTTTCATAACACTATTAAGGAGTGTGCTCATGACATGAGATTCAAAATATTTTTGAATTTTTAATACCATCTATTAACAAAGTTATGAATGACGAATCAAATCATCAACACGGTAACTCAAAAACGCAAGGAATTGTATGGAAGACCTATTCCACCGCCACCACTGGATGCTTATCAAATTTCGAAACAGATAAATCGCCGGAGGAAGTGCTTTTCTTAAATACACATTTTTGATCACTGTATGAAGAAACTAAAAAATATAACTGTTCGTAAAAGACATTTTTTTTTTATTTGCATGTTACCATTTACAAGATTTGAACTAAGTGGGAAAAGTAATTTTGAGCCGGCGTGCTGGCATAGGGGTAGCGTGTCTTCCCCTTAATCTGGGAGACCTGGGTTCGAGTCCCAGTTCGGGCATGGCTGTTCTTCATCTGTTCTATCTGTGGTGTGAATTTGCCCCCCTCTAAAAAGGGATTGTGTAAACGAATGAGTGATGCGTGAGTAGCAAAATCATACTCTTGGCCCTATTTGGAGCTACTAAAACAAGAGACGCTCTCTATCGGCTTAAACCGCTGACTTCGAAACAGCGGTCTTGTCCATGGCAAGTGCCATCAGAAACAACAAACAAGTAATTTTGAACATTTTTACAGGAGTTTCTATTGATGTGAATCAAGAATAATTAATTCAACATATAGGTCTAAGCAATTTTGATCATCAGGAAAATATATTCTTAAGTGGAAATATTAAGAAAGTCTATAGCACCGGTTACAGTACAATCATTCTCGTAGGAGGCATATACCGTCATCGATAACTCTTCACTATTTCTGTACCCACCAGAGTGACAAGAACCGATTATCATGCCGGAAGCTTCTCATCCAGATTTTGAAGTGTTCTTCGGGTGGATTCAAAACATAGTTTAATAATACTTACTACTTATAGGTACTTAATACCACTACTTATCCGTAATGCTATAATATACGAATTATTAATTACAACTTTCTAAATAACTAACTTTCTTAACACAATGACGTATTTACGGCTTGCGTTTTGTGTGTATCATTGGATGCATATTAGGGAACATTTCTAAATGTTTCGCCACTATGTGAAGTATTTAAAAACCTTCAGTTCATTCGCTACTGCATGAAAAGAAGTCGTTAAATCAAAGTCTAAAACTTATAACAAAGAAATGAAAGGAAAAATTGTAAATTCAAATGATTAAGAAAAGCCGAATGCAGAAAATACACACGATTAATGAGCGCTCATTCAATAGTTGCGAATATGTTTTATTCTGTCTGACATAAGGTATATTGTCACTTGAAAATTTTACATATGACCAGGGTAAGCCACATAAAGAAAAAACTATGCACGTAAAGAAAAACTTTAAGTATCTGATTCTTTAAAAAAAATTCTTCCTATCCTTATTGATAAGAACGTTATGGCCATTTGTAATTGTTCTGAATAGTCTTGCAGAATGATATTCAATGATATAAAAATTAGGAAGTCATTAGCGATTGGAAAGCGTCAGACGCAGCAGATAATAGAGGGAATAGAGCCCGTGTAAACGCAAATAATCAGTTAATACATTTAACATCTAAATTCTAACTACTTATTATTATGTTTGAGAACATTATTTACTTATAAACGATATATTTTTATATCTTCTTCTGTAAGGAATAAACAAAGTAAATGGATACATTCGAATATTCAAAAATGTTTACCTCAAGAGTTTGAAGAGCATCCACTTATGAAGCGAGAACTGACTGAATTATTATTATTAATATTTTGGAATTATATCAGTCTTTTTGTAAAGCTACTTTGAGATAGATAAATGAAATTTGGTTTCTTGTTTTTTTTACACTAAATTTGCAAATTTCTCTCCAATTCTGAGCGTCTTGAAGTTTGCCACCATACCTATCTATCCGAATATAAATGAATAGAGCATAAAGCCCTGTTAAGTTTATTTTATGTAAAGCTTCAAATGTAAAGCCCTTGGATGAATAAAATTTGCGACATAGCTTGAAAATCTAAATTGTAAATCAGCATCAAATTTTAAATCAAAATCCTCAAAGAATCGACCGTTTGTCCGTTATATACATTCGCTAGTATATATAAGCGATAACTTCAAAACACAACTGCTTAGATAAATTAAATTTGATAATTTTGTAACTGAAATTATAGTTCTATATCAAATATGGATTTTGATCGCATGAAATGCACGCTAGGCTTTTTTCACAATACGATGAAGAACAAAACGCTCATGTGTGGGGTTCTGCAAATAAAAATCTGAGCCCTCTTAGAGTTAACGATTTTGTCCAATGACTTCGGATTTTATACGTGGTCAGGGGATTAACACTTTGATTTAGGAGCCCTCCCGCTGGTTCCAAACTGAAATGAAGTTATATTCAATTGGATTGCCTTGTCTTATCAAAGGCAGATTTGTTATGGAAGATGGCAGGCATTCGAAGGATAACAACCCCAAGGAGAGCAATATTCTCTTTTCATAGACAGCCCCTACCAATCGTTTTTATTTTTATCGTCTTTCTTTCCTCTCTTAAATCTTTTCCCCCCTAATACATCTTGTCATATCTATTCTATTAGAAGTACCAAATATTGATGTTTTGAGAACACTAGATAAATACTCTCCAAAAAATTACATGCAGTGCTTTTGTGAACTTTCAGAGTGGGGATACACGCCACACATCTTATCATTGAATTATTTGGATTTCTCTCTAATTCACTGGTTTCCAGCAATGTTTAAACTCTTATTCCTTGTCCAGCTCTTTCAGTCATTTGACTTGGAACTATTGAACTTGATATATATTTTAGAGAATAAATGCCACAAAGTGAGTTTTTTGAAATTTCAATTTTTTTTTTGTCGTGTGACTATTTTAAGCCAAGTTTTTTCACAGTAGCTTCTGAAGGTAAAGACCTTTGAGCACCCGAGGGCAGAAGTCTGACTTCTAGCTCATATGAAGAAGAAACACGCACACACTCGCTTGCACGACCCCTTTTCACAGGGGGGCTCCTTCACGCCCCTCACAGATAGAACATAGGGTAGAGAACAACCAGGACTCGAACCCGGGACGCTTAGATCACGGGGAAGACGCTATACTCCTAGGCCAGGACGCCGGCTGTAAAGAGGGTGCAATAGCTTCTGAGGGTAAAGACCCCTGAGCACCCGAGGGCAGAAGTCTGACTTCTAGCTCATATGAAGAAGAAACACGCACACACTCGCTTGCACGACCCCTTTTCACAGGGGGGCTCCTTCACGCCCCTCACAGATAGAACATAGGGTAGAGAACAACCAGGACTCGAACCCGGGACGCTTAGATCACGGGGAAGACGCTATACTCCTAGGCCAGGACGCCGGCTGTAAAGAGGGTGCAGTAGCTTCTGAGGGTAAAGACCCCTGAGCACCCGAGGGCAGAAGTCTGACTTCTAGCTCATATGAAGAAGAAACACGCACACACTCGCTTGCACGACCCCTTTTCACAGGGGGGCTCCTTCACGCCCCTCACAGATAGAACATAGGGTAGAGAACAACCAGGACTCGAACCCGGGACGCTTAGATCACGGGGAAGACGCTATACTCCTAGGCCAGGACGCCGGCTGTAAAGAGGGTGCAGTAGCTTCTGAGGGTAAAGACCCCTGAGCACCCGAGGGCAGAAGTCTGACTTCTAGATCATATGAAGATGACACTCATAAACACGCTTGCACAAGCCCATTTTATAGGGGGGGGGCTCTTTCACACATTTCACAGATAGAACGCAGAGGGCAGAACAACTGTACCCGAACCAGGACTCGAACCCGGGAAGCACAGATCACGGGGAAGACGCGCTAACTCTAGGGCAGGACGCCGGCGAAATTTCAATTAGTTAAATATTAAGCGAGAGTTTTAAGTTTTCTGTGTTAATTCGAGAAAATTTTATTGCACAAAACAAATTTTTTCATCATCATTAAGTTCAAAAAATTGCCTTTCTAATGATATTAATTTGCTAAGTAATTATTTTCCGAATTTCGGTCATTTAAAAATATTTCGCATAATTTTCAAAACCAAATTTCATTATTTCATAAAAAGAATAAAAACTTTTTTTTTCATTATTTCATAAAAAAGTTTTAATTATGAAATCACGTGACTTTCTCTCATTTTGAAAAGTAAGTATTCAGTAATTACCCAAACAGCTTACATTAGAAATCAAGGTGAAATGACAGTACTTCGAGAAAAATTCAGTTAGAAGATAGATTATGCAGAGTGTGATGATTTTAATGGCAATACAAAGTCGATGTATTGCACTTCATTACAAATTTTACCGCACACAATAAACTGAATAGGTGCAAGGCTATTAAAATAATATGACTATAGCATCGATTAGAATCGGATGCTAAAAGTAATTTGTTAATAGAATCCTCAAGCAATACATGAAAGTTTGAATTCAAATTAAATAAAAACAGTATTTCCGGTGAAATAGTTAGTTGTCAAAGGTGGGTAGTATATTACTAGTACAAAGCGTAGATTGATGAGAATTAAATAACAATCTATATTATTCCGGAGATACAGTAGAATGCATTGCTTAATTGTTTATTGCTTAATCAATTTTTCAATAATTATTCACACAGAGAAGATTAGTTTAATATAGTTTTAAAGTATTAAAATCTCTTGTTAACCCATTAACGTTGAATTTAATCTAGGGGATGAATTTTTGTATAATACTGAGAATCTATGCTAAACACTCGAGGGTAAAGCTAATTGTGAAATAAAACTTTATTCAAATTATTTTTCTTAGCGAAAAAGGAAATTTGTTATTCAATTAAAAACATTCATTTAAAAATATTTTTAATAGATATATCTCTAAAAAATTTAAAAATAAAAGATGGAACATAAAAAAATAAGATCGTTTTCTTAAAAATAAAAGATTAAAAATAATGATTAAAAATGGCGACACTTTCTTCGACTTTAAAAATATAGTTAATGGGTCATATATTCCAAATGAAATCTTCCTATTTTAAAAAATACATGTTTATTGGTTATATGTAACACGAACACACACGCACGCATACACATTGGAATGAGATAAGTCTAGTCTGGGAAGTAAAAAATAACTGTCCTATAAGATGTTATAAGGTTAAAACATAATGAAGAGAATGTTAGGAGAGATTTCTATTTGAAACCAGGCCCAGGTGATTAGCGCAATACTGAAATCGGTAAGCCAATCTCCAAATTTCTACACCGCACCAAATAAAAGATGTTTGGTTCTCGATGACGGATTTTACATTTATAAAAGCAACATGTAAATCAAATACTCATTAGAAGCGGGACTAGGACTAGTGAAACTATTTCATTGAAAGAGATGCTTTGCCTATGTAATAAGGTCCGGATTTCGAAGCCATAGCGTTCCAAATTAATTTAATTACTTCAGTATAACATTTGTAGACTATGTAGATTCAAATCTACTTACATTAAAGGTACGTCACGTATGTGATATTGGTTCATATTAAACTTGATATTAAAGATGGAATTCTTCTATTCACTTTGATATGGAAACCAAGGTCAACTCAGTAAAAAGTAAGTATCGTTTCTGGCACCTCATTTTTATCAAGGGGTTGTCCACTTAAGTATCAGCCCCATTTTCCTTTCTATTTTAGAATAAAGAGGTATTTATCAAAACAGCATTCGTTTTCCTTCATCTTATTATTAATTATATCTTATTATTAATAATAATCAAATTAAGAATTTGCAATTAGGGTACGCAGGGATAGGATAGTGGTGGAAAAGATGATAATGGAACTTCATATGGTATTTGATGGTACGACTTGTTATAGTACAATATGGTACGTGAACCATTCCGTTTAGAAAAGAAAACTTCATGGATAGTTTAGTTAAGCAACACTTGGGCTATTTTGGGACGGACCTCGTCATTTTGAACCGGGGTCAGATGACGAAATCTCATGGAAGAAGTCTTTCTAAAATTTGCCAGCATATTCCCAATTAACCCTTTAAAGGGCCATTTTTTTCTAGTCATATTATGTTAAAATATTTTTAGGCTTGAAATTAGAATAAGAAAGGGGATTCATTTAGCTTATTAGATAAATTTAATTTGATTCATTAATTAATAATTAAGTAACAAATCAAGACACTTTATTTTGTGTGAGATAAAGAACTGAAGCACTAAGTTTCTGTCTTTCTAAAAAAATGTGTCAGAACTTATGCCAACCTACATAATTTCATACAAAGATTGATAAATTTGGTGGGAAACATACTTCCCACGGCCCTAGAAAGGATTAACTGAGAGACATAAATCTAATTATGTGCTTTTCGAACTAAGGGAAATCAAAACTGTGGAACATTTGTAAAATACCAAATTTGAATGTTTTGACGATTCTGCTTGAGCGTTTTTATCATCTCGTACTGAATCGTTTAATACCAATTCTATACTAAGGCGTCAAATTCACGATTTATCAAATGATCGTTAAATATTCCCTTTAAGCAACAATTAATCCAAATTAAAGTGATGATATTAGCATACATCATTCATTAGTTCATCCGAATTTCGTAAACGTATCCAAATATCCATTAGGCTTAGCACCCGTTTCCGCACTGCGTTGCCTAATGATCATTGAGAAATGTCTTCGAAATATAGGGGAACCAATCAATAGGGTCTCCATTAATACCGCTTTTCTGAGGTGTGTCATTTCAGACCCGTAATGCGGCTCAAAGTGCTCAGCCGATAAATACTCTCTTTCATCCAATTACTCTAATTGGATTAAATGATTACTCCGGCGGATTGTTACACTAGATTACAAATTTACAATATTCAGTCTACTCGTGTTATTTACAAACTAGTAAGGGAAAATAATGGTCAGGAACTATTTAAATTATTTGACAATAAAGGGTATCTTAAAGCAAGATATGAATTTACCACCATTCGTGCAGTAACGTGTTGGCAGCCCAATTAACAAAAACCATTTGACAGCTGATAGTTTAGGATTAGTAAAAATGGAACGTTACACAATAGAACAACGCGTTTCCATTGTTGAGCAATATTTCAAAAATATTGAAAGTCTAGTGGCCACAGTTCGAAAATTTGAGAATTGGCCCTCTAGATCGTGTGATGTAACTCCAATATATTTATTTTTATGGGTTTATTTGAAGTCAAAGGTCTATGCCAACAAGAATGCATGCATTGAAGGAAGAAATCCAAAGCTGCATCAATGGAATTCAGCCACATTTATGCAAAATGGTCGAGGAAAATTTATATAAAAGAGTGCATATGTGCCAGCAAAGCCGTGGAGGCCATTTGCCCTATAAGTAATTCCATACATAATCCTATCCTGTGTATTTTACGATTCAATAAAAATATAACAATTCAAAGAAAAAAAAACCTGCGTTTTTTATTTAATTCAAATCTTGCGTTAACACGTTGTTCAATCGTGTAATGTTCTGTTTATACTAATCCTAAATTAACAGCTGTCAAATGGTTTCTTTAATTATGCTGTCAACAGTTTACTGCACGAATGGTGGCAAAAAATTAAAATCTTGCTATAAAGAATGAATAGCTTGCATACACTGAATATCTACCAATGCATTTTTGTAGCGGTTGTGTGGTAAAATATTGTTAAAAAAATCTTTAAAATCCGTGGATTGCACGGTGAAAAGTCTAACAGCCTCAACAACGGATGAAGATGGCTTTATATTTCACGAAAGCACGAATTCATTGTAATCAAACACAAACGAAACCAACATAAAACAACATTTGCGGTAAACAGAGCACATAAATAAGAAATATGTTTTAAACAACCGTAATAGCACAAAGCGCTCAGATAGAATTCACAAGAGATGCTCCGTTTAACTACTTGCTTGAGATCAACTCAACTGACTAACTGACTTTTCCGTTTGCACGACTATGCTTTTATTAGTAGCGTTTCAGGACATTGAATTTTTAGAACAAACGTTGGAAATCGAGCTCTAATGGATCGCCAAAATTCCCCCAATATTCTGGGTCTCCCATTTTCGTCGCCAAATTGCAGAATGGTCGCCATGTTTGTCACCAGTGTCTGGGTCATTGACCCAACATCCACACTAGCTATCTGTAAAACTGTCTTTGTTACTATGAAAATGATAGTGCAGGTAAGTAACATAACAAATTCGTAACAATATTAAGAACTGCAAATTTGGCAATGGAGTCAGTTGCATTAAGCCATTAAAGAGCTGCAAGTTTGGCAATGGAGTCGGTTGTATTAAGACATTAAAGAGCTGCAAGTTTGGCAATGGAGTCAGTTGTATTAAGCCATTAAAGAGCTGCAAGTTTGGCAACGGAGTCGGTTGTATTAAGCCATTAAAGAGCTGCAAGTTTGGCAATGGAGTCGGTTGTATTAAGACATTAAAGAGCTGCAAGTTTGGCAATGGAGTCAGTTGTATTAAGCCATTAAAGAGCTGCAAGTTTGGCGATAGAGTCGGTTGTATTAAGCCATTAAAGACCTGAAAGTTTGGCAATGGAGTCGGTTGTATTAAGCCATTAAAGAGCTGCAAGTCTGGCAATGAAGTCAGTTGTATTAAGTCATTAAAGAGCTGCAAGTTTGGCAATGGAGTCAGTTGTATTAAGCCATTAAAGAGCTGCAAGTGTGGCAATGGAGTCAGTTGTATTAAGCCTTTCCCTTCCTCAATGACAGTTCTCATAATTCATCAACTATTTTTTTTGAATATTTGAAATAGAACAGTTTGAATGTTTTTGGAGAATGATGAAAAGATTCCAGTAAATTATCGAACATTTAAAACACAAGAGATAAAATCTCTAAGATACCACTCAAAATTGAGTTTTTTAAAAAAAATTTTATTGTGTTTCTTGGTTAAAAAAAATTCCAAAAATGTATTTTCAAGATTTTTGTAGATCTGAAACACGAAAATTCCTCAAAATTTTGGTCAATATTTTTAAAAATTACAGCAATTTAGCTTTTCTGTACTTCATGAACAAATCAATAAGAGTGGTTTCACCAAAACCTTCTCGTATTCTTTATAATTAAAGGATTATTTACCTCATCTTGCACGGGAAAAAACTATGAATTTTGGGAAGACCTTGAAAGCCATATACACTCATATTTTCCATGTCTGTTCCCATGAGCGTTTTGTGCTTCGAAGTACACTGGGAAAAAAGCTATTATACATTTTAGGAATCTGCCAACCGATTGGAATCAAAATTTGATCTACAGAATTACAATTTTAATAACAAGATGCCTCACCAAATTTAATTTATTTAAGTTGTTGTATTTTCGGGTTATTACTTTCATGTATGTGTGAATATTGAATTGCAAAGGACCAAACCGTGCGACATTAGGCTTCGTAGCCACGTAAATAACCACTAGACAAAGGTGATCACCCTTGACCGGAGGCTGCTAACTGGCTTATGAAGCTACCAACACATATATGCGAATATATAAATTGAGAGAATTTTATCTCGTAGACAGATTCGGCTCAAAATCTGACGTCAATTTACATTTTAGATGCCAAAGTTGTGTATCTAAGCTCATCTCTGAAGTTTTCCGTTATCTTGCATTTGGACACACAAACTTCCCATAAATGAATTAAAAATTAATAGATATTTTTAAAATTTGGTTTAAAGGCCACATACCAAATTTCATCCTTCTTGCTCAAAATGTTTTAGTATCATTGTGTTCCCTGATATAGTCTTAAAATGTATTTTTTAGTGTCGTGGAATTCCGAAAAGTGGAGATTCTAGAGTTCGAAATTTTTGTCGATTTACAATACTTTATTTTTTGTTTACTGAGACGTAATATAATGAGAATGACAGTAAAGTCAATAAATCAAAATAATTCTTTGTGCATTCTGTATATTAGAAAGTAAAAAGTAAAGGCCTAGTCTTTTTAATTTAATAAAGCTAGCATTTTCTAGTTTTGTTTCAAATTTAATATTTAGAAACCATTTAAATATGTGAAGCGATTAATCATGAGAATAACCAGAGTTTATCTAAATGCCCTGGATATTTTGGGTGAATTTTATTTAAATAATTTCCTTCAATCAGACGGTTATGTTTAAAAAAGAGAGAGAAAGAGAAAAAAAGCATCTGCCACGGTTTTTCCATAAAATATTTAAATTAATGATCCATGTTGAAGACATATTTTATGTTAAAAATGTAAACAACTGTACCATTAAAAGAACAATTTTTACCTAATCGGTCACGTATAAGTGTTAAACTATGTCTCAAAGTTTGAAGAAAAGTAATTATCGTCTGCCAAACCGAAAAGAACCGATAAGTTTCTAATTATTTATTAAAAATCTATATTGATGGGAAAGTGAGAAAAGTGTTCCAAAGAAGTTTGAAACAAAAAAAAAATATCCTTATCCATAAACTGAAGACTCAAAATTATAAATTTTTAAGGTTGATAATCGGGTCATACGTCGTAAAAATGAGTTTGAGAATCTGAATTATAAAGGATCTCTCTTCTGAAGTGGTGGAAGTATACTAGATCGTAATTATTACTATAAAGTGTTATTTGAACAACTTTTTTTAAGTTGGCTCATTTTTTTAAAATTGCATGACGTAAAAATCGTTAAAACATCCTACAAAAGTCATTGGACATAGTGCGCGAAATTTGGAACTTAGTTATTTCTTGATTGTAGCTCACAATGGCAAAATTTTAATCAAATTTCTTATTAATTAGAAACTAACCAAATTTTTAAAGTTTTATCAATACTTTCAGTATTTTTTATTACATAAAAATCATTTTTATATTATTCTGAAATGGAAAAAAAATGACTTTTCATGGATAATTTTATTTTAGTACAGTTTTACAATAATTTTAATAATTTTTGAAATATTTTTAAGCTAATTTTTAAAAATAATTATCAGTACATCAGTACATTAGTCGAAGATATTACATATTTTTTTGTGTATTTGTTATCGCTGTGTTATAATTAATTAGTATATTTATGAAATGTAATATATAAAATAAGTAAGCCTAAAACTTTATAAAACTAGAATTTTTTGCATGAAAGATTCGAATTTTCTTAAGAAATTTATTTATATAATTTAAAAATATTTTGCAGATATTAAAATTTAAACCTTTTTCTCTAAGCGTGGATAAAAATTTGCTGAAATATTGTAGATCTACTTAAGATCCAAATGTTACAATTATATAATTTATTTATATAATTCAAGGATATTTCGTAGATATTAAAATTAAAAATCAATTTCTCGAAATGTACTGAAAATTTTGCTGAAATGTTGTAGAAATATTTAATTTCCAAATGTTACACTAGGAAAAATATGTTTTAATTATTTCTTTTAGATAATCAAATTTTTATCTGTTTATGAATGAAAAAATCTTAATTAATTTTTAATTTTAACCCTTATTCTCAAATATCTTTAATAGTTCGGGGATATAATAATTTAGATGCTAAATGATGATTGAAAAAAATATTACCAAGGAAAAAACTGGGTATGAGAATTTTAGTACAGGTAAGGCACTATGGTAAAGCAATTTTGTAAATTCATTATAGCATTTCAATCTAAAAAATATTGATTAAATGTTTTCTCTTTAGTTTATGAGTCAAAATCGGTTGCAATTACGTAGTACATCCAAATGACTCTATACAGTCATTCAGACATTAATCATTATCCCCCCCCCCTCCCCGTCCATAATGTCTGACAAAGAGAAAAGATGACCCACAGCACCAAACAGACATTGGATCATGGAAGAAAACAGTAAATAGGAAGGGCCAAGCACGATGGACGCATCCGTCATCATGTCGCAATTCAATTCCAGGAAACAGACAGCCCGCTGGACTAGGAAATGGAATAGGCGAGTTAGTGGGACACTGGTCATTCATAACGTTCCGGTACATGCTGAAGTCCGTGTTGTAAGCTTTCATAATGTCAAGATGACGCATGCAGAAGTTTTAAGAGCAGCAGCTTTGGCCTTCTGAACAGAGAGATTTATATAAAAAGTATTTATTTATTGTTCTAATAAATAACCAATAATGATAACCGCCAATCTAATTTTGGATTTCATCGCACAATTTGATTGATATTATTTATTGTTATGATATCAAATTTAATCCAATTTACATCATGTTCTTTATTTATAAGTATTCTGGGTTACTTTGCTTACTGGTTCTCTTGAAATACAACGGAACTTACAGGTTTCTCTTAAGGTGTATGTACACACTTGAAACTTCGAAAATCGTTGGAAATAATTAATATTTTTTTTATTGCTTAATAATATTCTCTGATCCTTTAGCTTTCAAACGATATCAAGATGTTGTCAATATTCTAAATATTTCTCGAGTTATTTTTCTTGAGGTGCTTTCATTAAAAACTCTGGTTACGGTGTTTTTAAAACTCATTTTATGAAGAATGATATTTTGTTGCTTCATTCAAACAATGATAACTCAACAAGAAATGAACCAAATACTTTTATTTATATATCAAAAGAATCTGTATGAAATAGCAGATGTTTTGTGCTTCAATCAAAGTTATATTTATAGAAATACATTTTTAATAACTATTTAAATGTTTAAATGACAAAAAAAAATCTCGCTTTTTCTATTCATCGTTGATGAAAAAATTGTTTAAAAAAACTATATATTTTTATAACTTGATTGAGGCAGACAAAATGAAGACTAATATTAGGCATCATTTCCAACTAGAATTTAAGATATTATGTTTCTAAAAATAGGCTAATTATCTTATTAAATATTATTTAATTAATGAATAATGAGTGTAATATGGTTTTATCTCACTGAAATGAGTTTAAACATATATTAATGACCTACTGTGAAAAAACTGGATTTTTAAAGTTAAAATTTTAAAAAATCTTCTAGTGTGTACGTACACTTGATTTGAAACATATTACTTTTATGCCAGATTAGTAATGCTTTTATCTTTTTGCTTTGTACGATTTCATTTTTGAAGTAATTTCTTTCTTTCATTACTCAGTTAAACTTAAGTTGGCGCAATATGTATTACATTAGACTTTCTGCCAAAAAAAATCTTGCCGTACTACTTTTACTGTTAATTTTTAATATAAATACAATTAATTTTTCTAGATCCCTTTTCTTAGTGCATGCTTACTACACAAGATGGTAAGACCGGCAGAGGATTTTGAACGAATTTTGCATCATGTTGGAATTGTGATCTAATTTTCAGAATGTTTTGAACGATTTTCGCATCATGTTGCAATAATGATCTAATCTGCAGAGGATTTTGAACGAATTTTGCATCATGTTGGAATTGTGATCTAATTTTCAGAATGTTTTGAACGATTTTCGCATCATGTTGCAATAATGATCTAATCTGCAGAGGATTTTGAATGAATTTTGCATCATGTTGGAATTGTGATCTAATTTTCAGAATGTTTTGAACGATTTTCGCATCATGTTGCAATAATGATCTAATCTGCAGAGGATTTTGAATGAATTTTGCATCATGTTGGAATTGTGATCTAATTTTCAGAATGTTTTGAACGAATTTCGCATCATGTCGTAATAATGATCTAATTTGCAGAGGATTTTGAACGAATTTTGCATCATGTTGGAATTATGATCTAATTTTCAGAATGTTTTGAATAAATTTTGCATCATTTTATAATTACGATTTCTCCAGTGTATTTTGAAGGAATTTTGCATCAATTGTCACAATTATGGTCTAACCAGCAGATAGTTTTGACGAATTTTGTCCCAATTATAACCATCGAAATAATATCAACTTAATATGTAACAACGCTAATCCTATTTTTATATAATGACTCGCAATTCTAGATAAGATATTCATTTATTTAAAACGCCCTCGTGCTATCCTAGGTAAAAGACTGACTTAGCTCTCATACACCTTCTGAGAATTTCAGTGGCAATAGTATAGCTAATAATTCGCATTTGCATTTCACTACTACAAAAATTCCAATAACAGCCCAGATCAATTGGATTAATATCGCTAATGCATATATCGCTCAACCAGTTTTTGAATAATGCTAATTAAATGCTTCGACAGAGGTTTGAACACACAAATACTATGAATATAAATAAAAAAAAATATAAAAAATATTTAAATATAATATTAATTAAAACAACAGAATATATATAACAAAACATGAGAATTAATTCTACTTATTAGTTAGAAAATTAATTGTATTATAACTGTTTAAACGTTAAAGATATCCCTTTAAAAATGTTCAGAATTAATAATATAAATAATGTATAGACAAATGTTTAGTACGAAACAGAATTAAGAATTCAGTAATCGCCACATGAATTTTAAGATTAGGTCAAATTTAGAGAGCGAATTTCATATACATAGAGATCATAAAATAAATTTTGTGCTCGAAGTGTCCCTGGTGAGAGCAGATACAAAGCAAAAGCAATAGCAATAAACTTGGATTTAGAATAACTTCTGCGGGAATAAACTTGGATCGGAGTATGCACGTGAGACTTATGCAAATAATAAAAATGGGGCTCCAGAGATTATGAATACAAAAAAAAAAGTTTCATCTTACTTTCTTTTTTTTCTTGCTATCTAAGTGTAACTTTCGTAAAATATTGAGAAAAGTTTGTTCCAAATTGAAATATTTTAAGTCCATTTACCTGCGGATATTCCTCATGGGTAAGCATTGAACAAAAAAGTTTATACCATAAAAATTACATCATATTTATATCATGATATTGCGCTGAAAAGTGAGGGGTTTTACTGTTCAGGTTTTTAATATAAATATTACTGGCCACACCATTTCAGTGAAGTAGAGTAGATATAAGCTAGTTAGGCAATGAATAAATATATTTAATTATAACAATTTAATAAATAATATATTTGAAAGTTCCAGTCCTCCAGCTCAAACTATTGATCCGATTTCGCTTATTTTGAAATCATATGAAAGGTAATAATTCTCAGACATGCCACATGTGTCGCCTGTTGCTCACTCCCTGTTCTTGAGAGAAATCTCAAAAATATGTATATTCTCAGACAATTTTGCACCTCAAACACATTTTCGATTTTGCCCATTTTCATTTGATTTGGAAATGCATAATGTTTAGACGCATCATTAATGGTCACATGCTTCCAATGAATGGTCTCGTCTTTCACAATTTTCCAGAAATAACGCAAGAAAAATCTTTTATATAGTCTGTAGCCTTAACAATTGAACCGATTTCACCAACTAATTTTGTCACTTTGTGAATTTATCTAATCTCTCACGATATTTTGCAAGTATAATTTTAAATAGCACTTTTGTTTTGTGTGATAACATAATCATTCATCATCATTACCAAACAAATGCTATTAATATCATAGGCGAACAGTTAGTCGTCAAGGACGACTAGTAATAAAATTTTCGAAATGTATTCTATGGAAACCATTGCTACCTGTTTCTTACTCTTATAAAAAATATAGAATTAGAAAGTACTGCAATCATAAAAGATTTGACCTCAATATGTTGATTAATCTCCGAACTTCCTACATCTACTTGACTTCCTACATCTGATTTCCTATTTTTGGAATGATGTCTCCATACCAACCTGTTTATTTCGAATCTTAGCAGTCATTTTGTGAGTACAATAGCTGCAGAATGGAACAAGTTAGACAGATAAAATCATCTGTAATGTTATATTACTAGAACTGAAGATCCGGATAAAATTTTGAAAGAAAATTCATCAAACGATTGAATGTCTTACCGTCTTTCAGCACCAAATGAATTGAAAATTAATTAAAAATTCAAGTTAGGAGGAATTCGGATACATACATCTATATATGAAACTGAAGATCTTCTTTTCTGGTTTTGGACTTAACCTTTTAAAGAGAGGATTGTAAGTTGTTTATCTGTGCGTATTCGAAAAGGATAAATTAAACAGGGGGTGGGGGGTTTAGCCTAAATTTATTGCCGACATTCAGTGGTGTATTACAGTATAGAATTCTGGCGCTTGCAAAAACAAAAAATTCGTGAATGCTACAAGAATTTAGAATTTTAGTTTGAGATTTCCGGACAAATCCGTTGAGCTTCGTAGTATAATGGGGAGGGGGGCGAATCTAAACTTTGGATGCCTATATTTCTATCTTTTTACAATTCGAATGAAATCTAAGATCATACGAAACTGCAGTTTTAATAAAAAAAAAAAAAAACATACCTAATTTTATTTATTTACGTCATTGCATTCTTGAGTCATCGCCTCTCTGCGCATGAAAATGAAAAGACCAACACATAGTTTATTCCTTTGATGGATTTGATTCAAAATTTGATAAAGATATACAATTTAGATGCTAAAACCGTGTACTGGAATGTATTCATGTACGTCATAAAGGTTTTAAGTAATCGTGTTTACATGCATTAAAGTATAAGCCAACAGGCAGTCAACACTATGTTCGATTTAGTTTGAAACATGATACGGAACTACATTTTAAAATTTACACTAAGAAATGCGTTTAAATCTTATCCATCTAGCTTTTAAAGTTATCTTTGTTTTGTAGTTATCATGATAGCTTGTATACAGTCTAAGATCATACGAAACTGCAGTTTTAATAAAAAAAAAAAAACATACCTAATTTTATTTATTTACGTCATTGCATTCTTGAGTCATCGCCTCTCTGCGCAGTCTACAGTTGTCTGTAGACAGTCGGATAGACAGAACACCTCCAAAAAGATTTCGTTCAAAATTGTATAGAAATCGACAAATTTCATATAAAAGCCATGTCAGAAAAGCTTATTTGTCCGGTTGTTGAATACAAGTGAATATAATAACTGCAAAACGTCAAGAGCTAGATAGATGAAATTTGTTATACAAGTTTAGAATCTAAAATGTGAATCTGTATCAAATTTTTGGAACCAAATCTGTCAATGGATTGAGTGTCTGTTGTTTCGCATGCAGGTAAAGGCAGTAACTCAAAAACACAGCTCTAAAATAAATGAGATTTGCTATGTAGTCTTGCTACTAAAACTATAATTCTGAGTCAAATTTGATGTTAATTTGTCGAAAAAAAAGACGTCCACAATGCACTTCTAGTTTTTTTTTCCCTTTACTACGAAACACACAACTATCATGGGTTGGGACACCAAACACGGCTTCACCCAAAATATACCGATTTCAAGAATCGATATACTGACAAAAATATATTTTAGTTCTAGAAGATCTAAAAAGAAGATCGCAAAAATTTTGAAGTCAAAGTTTTTTTAAGAATAAAATTTTTTATTTCATTAAAAAATTTAGATCAGAAATATTAGCTTTGATATTTTCTACAGCATAAAATTTATTCATATCATTAAATGAATAAATATTTCATTAATAATTTTAAATCAGCGTTCAATTTCAACTATAAAATCTCTAAAAAGTTTGATAGAAATAAAAATATATCAACTCTAAATTTAATTCAATCTTTATGAATTAAATCTGATAAAAACAATAAAATAATTTACAAATTGCAGGAAAGAAGTGAAATTATTTAAAATTTATTTGACAAATGCTATTTAATCATAAAGTTTTACAATTTTCTTTGAAATAAATCCAAAAATTTTCCATGCGATTTAATTCTAATTTCATTTGTAACAAAATTACTGAAAACTTGAAAACTTGTTTAAAATTCCTAGGAGATTCTACGTTAAATTATTCTCTAAAAACATTTAAATCCTTTACCCATAATAGGAAATAAGCAAATCTCAAATTCAGTTATTTAAACAAATTCCAAAGATGAATATTTTTCAGTAAAACCGATCATTCAAACAAGAACGGCGGAAATACCAGCAGAAAATTAAATGGCTTAATTTTAAATTATGTAAAACAGATAATTTATATGAAATGCGGTTTATATTTTTGAGCTCCTCCTAATTTAAAATGAAGTCGAATTTCAATTATAGTTGGTACAATACGTAAAAATATTATTTATCTAATAAGACGATATATGCTTATTTATGAAAAATTGCGTTTATTCGAAACGCAACATTATTTGTCTATTTTTGGGGTTTAACAACAAGTTTATTTAATACCTTTAGGGGAAATGCTTCATTGTTATTGAAATAAAATCGAATTGATTTATTTGCGAGCGTTTATTCTTAAATATTATTCACTGAAATTTAAATTACCAAGGGTAAAATGTGAATTCATTTTCATTACGAATTTCATGAAAAATTGATTTTAACAGATTCAATTTTATAATAAAGTTTATTTTTACATATCTCATAAGTTCCTTGAAATGAAATTTCTTTCTTGATTAATTCCATTTTACCAGAAGCCATATAAGCAGATTGAAATTAGTTTTGTCAAAATTTATGTATCTATTCTAAGAATAGATTAACCGTATTTTTGAATAAAAGAATTCAAGGTAAAGTGAGAATTAAAATTCTTCTTTCAGAACAATTCTAGATCATATGCTAATTATTTCAGCATTTCAGTTCTGCTCACCCCCCTCAATTTAAAAAATAGTTCACACTTATGATATAAAAAGTCCTATATGAAAGTTACAACTTCAATGAAGTGATAATTACTCTAGGATTAAATCGTTCAATTTCAATTTTTTTATACTTTATTATTTTTATCGTTTAATAGATACAAATTACTTTTATACTAATTAACAATGAAAATTTTAAGAAAAGATAATAATTTTTTAATAAAAGAATTTAATACAATAAGATACTTTGAATTCTCTTCTATTATTATTATTAACAATGTGCCAGGTTTAATAAAAATGACTCTTGGCAAGTTGGAAGACAAAGTACATTTCCTTATCATCTAAGTTAATATTTTCAAACTTGTTTTCAATGCCTAAGTGAAATATTGCATATTGAAGCAACCATTGATTATGATTTTATTGATAGTATTATTACATCACTTAGTATTTATTGCAAAATAAATATTTAACATAATCTGTATTGCCACATTTAAATATATAAATCATTATAATCAAATACTTTCAAATAGACTAAAGTTTATGCAGTTTTTTGATACTTTACTAAATGTTGTCAATAAATATTTCTGCTGCTTTATTTTTATTTAATTCGCTTTCTTCATGCTTTTAAATTTTAGCACTAGTTCATTTAAACAATTTCAAATGAAGAAAAGAAAATAAGCGTACAAGTTCTTTTTATTTATTTAAATGTGGCTATATAGATCATGTTAAAAATAGTCGAACCTAGGAGTTGAAAATCACTTTTCAAATTCTAGCTAGTAAGAAATAGCAGCTACTGAAGAACTTAACATAAAGTTGTTCGTCTGAAAGAAAAGCTAATTTTCTTATTTTATTTATTTATCTTCAATCGTAAAGAAGACATGGGGAAATAAATATTTCAATTCCTCAGCATTTTCATACCTTATGAGTTAGACGGCTCATGACTGAACTCATCAAAGATGTATATTCTTCTTATAGTATATCTTGTTGGGATTAAAATCCAATCAAAATTACTCTAGTGTTCCAATAAAATTTACTCAAAATTACTATTTCCTGTTAACATGAACAAAGCTTTGTAGTCATTTGTAGTAAGGGATGGGTGGGTGGTGATTTTGAATCCAGGGGAAATCTCTGTATATCTGCAGAAATTTACCCTAACATATAAACCATTGGAATAAGTAATCTTCATATAAGGAATTTATATAATATTTTCAATATTATTTTATATGATTTTTACTCTGAAGTTCCTTTTTTATATTGATTCCTTTTGGAAAAAAAAATACCGAACTTCAATGTATTTGAAATTAGAATAAAGTTTGAAGGCGTGTGAATATGCATTGTTAATTTTATCTTGACCAGATAATCTCTTCTACAAGTTCAAATTCTATGGCAAATTTGTCTATCAGTCTGTGTATTTGAACACCGTATCTCCAAAGCGCAACGAGATAGACAGATACTGTGTCAAATCATTGTTAGCTGAAATTGCAGTTCTAGATAGTATTCTGTAAAAACTTAAGTAGTAGATTAAGTTTGTTAATCATCATTAATAATAAAGATCAAAATATGTACCTGGGTTCTCGCGCTCTACAGATCTGTCCGTTTCACCTTGAATTACAGAATTTGGCTCATATATATTTTGGAGAGAGCGAATGTGTAACTCGGACCGATTGTTTTCAAATTTTAATTAGAATCTTTTACTTAACTAAAAATTAAGCAAGATTTTGATGTTTTTCCGCGTAAACAACCGAAAATATAACAGAACAAAAATAATTTATTCATTTTCTCAAAATTCAGAAATAAATCGCTTATTATTATTATTAATTTTTTTACTGTATATTGTATATTCTTATTTTTAGTCAAAAAAATATTTTAATCACATTTCACAGCACTGTATTTAATTGTTGAACTGAAATTCAATTCCTTTTCATTGTTGCTACTAATATTTCATCCTAGCGTTTTTTTCTTTCATATTTGATGGCCAAGATATGAAGTCCAAGAACTTATTTCTCTATACTTTGTATGGTTTAGTCAAGACATGCATTTAATAAAATTATTATAACTTTGCTGTAGTTAAAATTAATATTTAATCTCAGAGCCAAGCAACGATGAACACTTTTAGAGTCCATTTTTAAGCATTGCTTTTCTGTTTTTATAATATAATTGGACATATACAGCTGTAGAAAGACAATTAGGGAAATGCGTAGTAGAATGGACAAAACGGCTTGAAAAGGGCTTCAAAAATATAATGGATCATATATTTATCAAAATTTTGAAATTAATAATATATTGCTGAAGAAGTCACTAAGGTGTAGTTAAAATATTTTTGAAATTTTAGCAATCATTATTCCCAGCGAATCAACTGGTCATCAAAAGTAATGTAATATTCAATACACGAACACCCGCCCCCCAAAACTTATTTATTAAACATATATTAATGAATTTCGATATGTCATTTTGGCATCAAATATATAACTTTTTGTGAAAGTTTAGACCCAATGAGTCAAGGAAAACAGATGTAGAATACATACCCGGTTTTGTTCGTTATATTATTCTGAACACAAAACATGCCATATTTTAAAAATATACCAACAAAATAAACTATAAGAGAACCTTCAAGCGGTTCAAATATAATATTTTCTATGTATTACGTTAAATATATTGGTTTTTATAGCTTGTCAAACAGAAAGAAATTCTTTATTTAAAAAGAGCAAACTATGAAATGAATATTTGATGTTGATAAACAACAAAGACGTAATAAATAGGATTCTGTTTGAATTGGTCGTAATTTTTTTCTGAATACCGATACATTTTCGAATGTTGTTATGAAGAAGTAAAAAACAGCCTGTCCTGCTAGATTTTGATTCATGTCCGTTTCTTAACTTACCAAAACAAATTCGACTAATATGCAATTAATATTTCATAACCGCCAGTTTTTAAAATTCAAGCTTTATTATACACCATATATTAAGTGCTAAATACGAAAAAATAAGTAAAAAAATGAAATTTACTATCTGACATTTTAAATTATCATGTGATAACATATTATTTTTATTGAACATATTTATTAGTTATTGTTTTTCTTAATATAAGTCATTAACAATTTTAAACCGGTTTGAAACAATCAAGTGACTATCAAATTACAAACGCGTCGATATTTAGAAAAACGATGACTTTTTTTTTTTTTTTTCATTTAAGCTTTAGCGCCGACTTTAGTTTGGTTATTAGGATTCTTTAACTCATTATAGTTAGTACGAGATGCAAATTGAAATTGATATTTTTACATGCTTTCCAATAATATATTCAGAGTCTTCTTTTCGAAAAATTAATATTTAAAATTTCATTTTCATGCTAATTTGTTTCACTTTTTTAAGAAACAAACATGTTTCTTCTGCACTATTGAACAGAATTATGTATATAAGATTTATCTTCAGTTCCGTTGCATGTATTTTTATGAAAAGAAATTGAGCTTTCAACCAAGAAGGCTTCAATTATGCAAATTATATCTATCTATAGGAATACACATATGCGATGATATTTGAGATAAATTGTACACTTTATAGAAGTGAATATTTCAAATTTATTCTATATGAAATTCTTTTTTGTAAATTAAACGCATTAAATGCGAATTCTATAATTTATTCAAAGCAGGTTTATAAATTTCGTCGGTAAGCATTGTACATCATGTGGTCCCTTTTTTTAAATAATTGGTCAATTTAATTTACACATTTCAATACTTTTAAGTTAATCAACACGTTAATGATTTATTATTTTTATTTTAGTAATTCATAAAAATATATATGTTTTATTTATTTATTATAAAATTATTTATTTAAAAATAATGCAAGAAAATTAAAAAAAATCATTTATTAAATTAATAGATGTTCCTTCTACCAAAGATAAGCATTTAAATATTATGCAAGATTAAAAACAAATATCACATTTTAAATGAATATAGCATTGAAATTATTTTAGGAGACTTTTCAAGTAAAAAATGTCATAAACAAATGAATCATTAATATTCCTATGTATTTTTCAAAAGTAACTAGGTTCTCGTTCCATTAATTCATTTAATAATTTAAATCATTTAATGTAAACACACATAATAGATTTAATATAATTTAAAATAACTTGAAATTTAAAATAAAATGTATGTGATGTACAAGACTAAAAACTTTTTTAATTGACTATCTGTGTCCCTAGACACGTGCCTAATATTCGTGAGCTTAGTCGGAAATCTGTTACTGCATTTGTTTTGTAGTTTCACTGTACAATATTTTTGCTGAAAGTGCTCTTAAAGCGAGTTCGCAAATTGTACAGACTAAGTCTATGGCAAAGGATACCGACGTGCTCTGATTGGTTTAAGCCTTGGCATCCTTTTGGCAATGTTTTGCCAAAAAGATGCCATACCGAAATATATTTTTATAAAAATAAATAAAATTTGTGGATTTATCCCCCCCCCACTCTATTTTTTACGGTTTACATGTAATATTAATCTGGAACACATATACAGCGGAAAAGATCAAATCCTGAAACCTAAATTCAGGAAATATAAAAATTACAATTTATTATAAATAATTTTAGTATGTGTTTCTTCTTAATATTATTTTGATATAACTAAAAAAAAATTAGCTACGAAATCACGTATTCCTTTAAAGCTTACATATTTATACGTTTTGGGCATTAAATAATCCTCCCCCTATATGTAGTTGATGGGAAAATAACAAACTGCATAAATTATCTAATTAAGGCACGAAAATCATAGAAAAATGAAAATTATTTAATGGCTGCATCATATGTTGAGTCATTACTTTCATATAGTTTTTATACTTCTGTGCATAAACAACATTAGTTACTTGTATTACTAGTATTATTAATAATATTTATTATTATTAATTAGTATTAGTAGTATTACTACTAATATTTAGAGAAAACAATTATATTATTAATTAAACAAATTATTATTATTAAACAATTATAAAAATTAGACCGTGTTGATATTCACTCGTATCTTCCATAACACTAATGAAAGGTACAAGATTTGAGCCAAATAAGCGAAAACTAGACTATTATGAGTGCAAAACATTGCCAAAAGGATGACAAGGCTTAAACCAATCAGAGCACGTCGGTATAAATTTGCGATAGACTTAGTCTGTACAATTTGCGAACTCGCGCTCTTAAATGTCGTCCTTAACTTACAGTCAAGTTCGGTGCCATCTTAAGAAGTGCTTATTCTGCCCATCTTCATAAAATTGGAGTCATTTTAAAAGAAATCCATATATTGGCTGAAATATACAAGAAATGGAATTTGTTTGCAGTAATTGAAATAATTGTATGTTTTCTTTAGGAATAAAAAAAGAAAAAGAAAGAAAAGAAAAATTAAAATCTACTATCGCAAATTTCAAGTTATCATGTAAGAACATTATTATTTTTATGTCATTGTTTGTCTTAATTAATTAAAGTCATTAACCATTATAAAAATTAGACCGTGTTGATATTCACTCGTATCTTCCATAACACTAATGAAAGGTACAAGAATTTGTTTGCAGTAATTGAAATAATTGTATGTTTTCTTTAGGAATAAAAAAAGAAAAAGAAAGAAAAGAAAAATTAAAATCTACTATCGCAAATTTCAAGTTATCATGTAAGAACATTATTATTTTTATGTCATTGTTTGTCTTAATTAATTAAAGTCATTAACCATTATAAAAATTAGACCGTGTTGATATTCACTCGTATCTTCCATAACAATAATGAAAGGTACAAGAATTTGTTTGCAGTAATTGAAATAATTGTATGTTTTCTTTAGGAATAAAAAAAGAAAAAGAAAGAAAAGAAAAATTAAAATCTACTATCGCAAATTTCAAGTTATCATGTAAGAACATTATTATTTTTATGTCATTGTTTGTCTTAATTAATTAAAGTCATTAACCAGTTTAAACCAGTTCGAAACAATCACAAGACTTCTCTATCGGTCTCTATCCCTCTCTCTCTCTATATATATAATGATAATTTTTTTAAACTTTCATTTTCCATTTTTCTAGCTGGCAAACAAGGTTTTGGAGCTCGACCGATTTTGAGATGAAATAACAGCTATGATGTCATAGTTCTACGTCTACCTTTTAAAAACGCATATGCTGTCAAAGAAGCATACGTAATAATAATGCAATACTGGTAAAAGCAGATCAACCTTTTAAAAACACATATGCTTTCGAAGAAGCATACATAATAATAATGCAATACTGGTAAAAGCAGGTAAAAAATACATGCTATTATAAAATGATGATGAAAATTGCCATTTATGCTGTATTTATTGCCTACACGATTTCGAGCTTCAATATTCATTGCCAACGCGATTTCGAGCTTCAAAACAGCCTAATCAAAACAACATAATATTTTCACACGATAAAAAAAATAATATTTGCATGTGTGAGCTACTTTTGTTATTTATTTACTCTGATGTTACAATTACAAATAGTAACAACTAAAATAATATCTTAAATACATGTCAAATTGATTATACTCATTTGAAGAAGTAGTTATGTATTCATTGCTGGCAGTACAATCATTAACATATAAATGATATTGCATCCCTTTACAGATTTTTAAATATAAAGTTAATAATGTTTCTTACTTTCCAAAGTGAAAATTACGTTTTTTAACTATGGAATCAATCCTTAACAAACCTATTAATTTTCAGTCTGTTTAAACTATAATTAATATTCAATAAATACATTCCTCTAACTGTCATTATCCTACTTCATAAAAATTATATTTTAACTATCAACGAAACTATTATTTAAAGTTATTAAATAATTCACCCTTTAGAAAATCAGAGGGAATGAAATATTCCCTTGGATTACCACAAGCTCAGGTAATTCTTTAAAAGCCTAAAATATTCTTTCAAAAACGGCTCACATATTTCCACAAAATCTTTTAAAATTAAAATCATTATGCTCTTTACATACTTTTTAATAATTAAGACGTAATCTTTTTTATCTTCTTCAATGAAAGCATGTACTTTCTTGTAATGAGCAGTGAATCATTAACAACCCAATTAATTTTCAGTTTTGCCTTAACTATAGTTTAATTTTTAAGGAATACATTCATCTTTCTGTCATTATCGCACCTCGTAAAAATTAAATAAACTGTGAAGATATCAACGAAGCTGTTCACTAACTAAAGTCATTAAATAATTCACCTTTCAGAAAATTCACTGGAAAGGAAATATTCCGGCGGATTATCGCGAGCTTAGATAATTCTCTAAAAGCCGAGACTATCCTTTCATGCATGCTCCACATATTTCCCCGAAATCTTTAAAAACTAATGAAATGTCATGTTCCTCATTACCTCGAGTAATAAGAGACCCTATCAACGACAGGTGAAATTTTAATCAACCCTCCTCTAGTTCTTGCAAAAATTTTAAACGTAAATTCGCTGTCGTATGACGGAAAACGAGAGTTTAAAAAAAACTAGTGGAAAGAGTAATAAAGAACCCCGTTAAACCAGCAGTTAAGCTGACAATCACCAATGAGATCTCTCTCTCGCTCGCAAGTTAATGAAACGGACTGGAGCATGGCAGCGTGGCAATCAAGGCAAGAACAGGTTGTCTTGAAAAGTTATGTCTTTTCTTTAATTATTCATGCGAAGAGAAAAGGCACCCCTTTCCATATTCATTAACTGGGGAATGAGTGTTTGATGACTCTTCAGAGAAGTCATTAATGTGGGTTCGAGTTGGATTGATTACCTGTTCGGTGTTGTGTTACGGAAAAGGTACTGTGATTTTAACACTGCCCGATGAAAGAAAACGGTAGATTTTATTTTGCATAGAACTCTACTGATTTGAAAAACAGTTTGAATGCATTCAGTAAATATTTTCCTTTTCACACGAAAAAAACAGCAACACTTATTCTTAGATATGGAAACACTTCTCGCTTTTACACACGCGCCAAAAGGCTTTGGCTTCATTGAAGTAGAATAAAGATAAAGAAAAGGCAAGGATAACCTAGTTCTTAGGACGTTGGGCTCGCATCCCTCGGATTGTGAAGATTCGACCGAAGACTTTCCGTGTGTGTGGCGGCTGGCACACGCATAAATCTGTCGTGGCCACAAAGTCGAGACAATACCACTGGGGTACTGGATCAAAGGTGATCGTTCTCTGATTCAGGTCTAAATTACGATTTGTGGTTGAGTGAATGATATGTATGAATCAAATCCGCCTCGTAAAAAGGGTTGTGACGCATGAGTAGCTAAGTCGTACTTTTATCCCTAGATGGCGCTACTGAAAAACAAGAGACGTTCACTCTGCTTAAAATCGCTGACTTCGACAGTGGGCTTGTCTATGACAAGTGCCATAAGAAACAACAAAGATAAAGGAGGTGACAAGTTACCGTTATTTCGTGCGTATAATCCTCTGATCATCTGTTAAAAAACACGAAAATCGTCACTAATTATATACCACCGCGGATTATACAGAGGTACTGATTATCTTGATTTTTTTGTCAGGGCTCTAAGTAGCAGCTGCAGATTATATGCCTGCCTAAATGTAGCAGCTGCAGATTATATGCCGAAGTGGATAATATGAAGGAAATTATAGTACATTTACTTTATGAATACAGAAATAGTTTCAAAAGTGCCACAGTTTATTTGATTATTATTTCATAAGTAATTTTTTAAGAAATTATATCAAAATTTTAATTATGATTTGAATATACTAAGCTAACTAAATTATTACTCGAGAGCTTTTGATTCAAAGAGAAAAGCACTCAAATGTACAAAATGACCAAGGGATTATAAATGAAAATTTTTAATTCATCTATGCTATTATGTAATTTGAAATTTTATCTTTTATGCATGAGCGATAATTAAAGTTAACAATTGAAATTCGAAATATATTTAGTTCATTCAACTTTTTCATTAACACTTAAAATTTATTAAAAACACAGAAGCATATTTTTATGATATGAAATTGTATTTGAAATATATCAGGAAACAGTTTGTTGTTTTCCTCTGTAGAAATATAAATTTAAATCTATGTTAACGTGCTTTTTGAATTTCATACCAATATATTAATCCAAATAAACAAAAGGGGCTACATTGTATTGTTGGTATCTTTGGCAAGACTGATGAAGAATTTATACATTCATAAAAACGTAATTCTAAAGCAATCTTCGCACTTCACACATTTCTAATAGAAATTTCAACGGATATATTCGCTTTATTAATCTATAAAAATATCACTACCTATTTATTTGAATATAATATGATAATATTTTCATTTTAACCTGGGGATTTAATAAAATATTATAAATTTTCATGCTTATATTAATTAATAAAAGAAAATTAAATTAAATAAAGAAATATCTCGAGTTATAATATCATAAATTAAATAAAGAAATATCTCGAGTAAAATATTCATATCTTTTGAACAAAGGTATAATGATCCTCTTACCTGCTCTAGTTCCTCCTAGGAAATCCTTGGGTATGTTCTGTTTAAGGGCATTGATCCTTCTTGCCGGTGGGGGGCCCTCGGACCTCATGGGCACCTGACTCCTCATCGCGTGCCCCCTGATCTGTTCTACCGGCATCACCCTTCGCCGCTTTTTCGGCAGCTTCGCCCTTGCCTGCGTGTGAGAATAAAACATGGCGAAATTCGATACGATGACCGGCACGGGCAGTGATATGGTCAGCACGCCGGCCAGTGCACAGAGGGCACCGACGAACATTCCCGCGTAAGTCTTCGGTACCATATCCCCGTACCCAACAGTTGTCATCGTGACCAGCGCCCACCAGAGTCCGAGTGGTATGCTGTTAAAGTCATTGGTAGGGTTGTACTGTATCCTTTCCGCATAGTAGACGAGGGAGGCGAATATGACGATCCCCAGGACCAGGAAGAAGACCAGCAGGATGAGTTCCCCAGCGCTGGCCTTGAAGGTCTGGATGAGTATCTTGAGTCCGGCCGAGTGGCGTGTGAGCTTGAACAGCCGCATGATGCGGATGATGCTGAAGAACTCGAGTATGTCTGCGTTCTCGAGGTGCGATGCGAATCGTTGCAGTGCCAGGTCAATGTAGAAGCTGAGGGTGGCCGTGAAGTCGATGAGATTGACAGCCCCGCAGGCGAATTCGCTCTTCCGGGGGCTGGCAATGAACCGGACCGTGATCTCGAAGGTGAACCAGGCATTGCAGACGCACTCGATGTAGAAAAAGACGTCGTGTGGATACGTGTGAGTCTTGTCGAGTGTCCATGCGTGCGTCGAGATGTTGGTGTCGGCGTTGGGTGGGGAGGTGCGCACGGTTACATTCCGGATGACAGGCACGCGCATGTTGGGGTGGGTTTTGAGGCAGAAGGAGAGGATAGAGACACAGATGAAGAAGACTGACATGATGCCAATGACCTAGTGGAAACAGAAGAAATAAATTAGTGACAATGTATATTAGATGATATGCATTGAAATATCTCAGAAAAAGTATCGCGAAAAAGCAAGCACAGAAAAGAAAAGAGAAAAATATCACAACATTCTTTTGTTGGTGTTGATTTTATTCATAATAATTAAAATAATGTTCTTTTCTTTAGCGTGCCAAAGTTCAATTCTCTCTGCTTGAGATTTGACGAAATTCGAATGTGAGAGTCAAAGTATATTAAGCCCAGAAATGCCAAAGTTCGATCCCAAAGAGAGAGATCGATGCCAAAAGTTCGAGATGAAGGAGTTTAAGCTCTGAGAAAGCATAGATAAAAGCTGTTGCATTCATTGAGTCCATGATATTGAAATGACAGACATGGGGAAGCGGCTGTATTATTCTAATAGACAAAAATAAAACTATTTATAACTAAATATGGCAACTTCCACACCACCAAATGCAAGGCAATGAACCATCAGTGCATGGCCGGTAAGATATGACAAATCTGTCGTTAGAAAATGGCATGATTTACGGAATTCCATTCTTGCCAAATTGAAATATTCTTCTGTTTTGACGCCAACATTTCAGCTTAACGTTGCTTAGGGTTTCATTAATGGAAAAATACCTTAAAAAGGTTAGTTAATAAGATGTGTATTTTTAATTCTACTTGCTTTTACTATCTGGTTCTCATTTTTTCTTATTTACAATCTAATTAATTTTAACTAGGAAGTTATTTATAGTTTTTTTCACACGAATTGCATATATGTATTAGTATTTAGTATATTAATATTCATTTATCAGTATTTAGTATACTGATTCACTTTTTATGCATTTGTGTATCAGTTTCAGTTTTTTAGTATTTTTTTTAAACTGCTGTTGAGCCAAATGTTAAATTAGAAAAATAAATGTAGGAAAGAGAATTAAGAAAATTTATTTTGAAATTCACTTTTTAATTAAAATTTGATGCGGCTTAATCAAAGCTTTTTAGTTGAATTTATTCGAACATCCAAGCAAAAACCCATTTATCTCATTAAATTAAAAATTAATTAGAAAAGACAATTCAAGCGAAAACTCATTGCCGTGTTATGTAACTTAAATCAAGTACCGTTATAATTACAATACTAGAGCCGCCATTGCACGTTTAAATTGTTTTCACAAAACAAATTCTTTTTTTCAGAATTTCATTTTTATCATTTTTGGGGAGCTAAATCCCTTAATTTTGCAAACAATAATATGGCACAAATAAAAAGAAGAAACATAATAAAAAGATAAAAAAAAATATTCATTTTTTTTTTCTTGAATAATTTACTGTAACTAATAATGCAAAGGCCTACTATTCCAGTTGCCTTACATTCACTTCATCGATTTAATCTCTCATTATTTACATGACCTTGTTTCTGCTTTAGAAAACAAATAATCATGGACTGCATTGCTGTTAAAAGGAAAGCAAATAGTCTCATTTTACTGTAAATATTTATTTAACGACTTGCCGTTTGGTGCAAATGTTGAATTTAGCTTTTAACATAGCAATGGTGTCAAATTGACAAAATAAATATATTGTCTTATTGAACAAGTTAACATTCATAAGATGAATAGCATAGGAATTGCTTGATGTAAAACTCGTTCAAAACACGTCACACGCAACTTGTTGGATTTAGATTTGAAAAATTCAGCATATAATGTTTTCTTAGATAACGAGTGTTCATTAAGAAAGGCTTTAAAAAATTTTAATTTATTTCTAATTATGACAAAAATTTGAAATTAAAAAAATCAGACTTTTGTTAAGGACTTCTCAGAACACTGTACCACAAAAATTATTTTTACTTTACTTTAACCCTTTCTAAAGCGGTGTTAAATATCTTACCACCACCTTAAAATATCTTGCAAACATTGTTGAACCAAAACTAACCAGAAAGGGACAGAAGTGTCATGTTCAACATGTAATATTGCATTGTGTGCCGCTCCTTGTTTTATGTTGTTTCACCAGAATAATTAAAAATAATGCATTTGGTAATTGACATTGTATTTGGTTTTTCTATCACTTCTTTCATGTGTAATTAATATATTTTAAATTTTGAAATAACTAATAATAAATAGTTTTGCCAAAATGCATATTTATTTGTGAAATTATTTGTATTTCATATTTTTTTCTATTGAATAAATCAGTAAAATGTCTTTGTATTTGGCGATGGTAAATATGTTACCTCCCCCCCCCCCTTTATTAAAAACAGCCACGACAAAAAAATTAAAAAATACTTTTTTGGTCATAAATGAGTGTTTCCTCTTTAACTATAGCGTAAAATATAATTTTTGAAAGAAAACGTCTTGTGCTCATAATGGGTTAAAATTCAAAAATTTAACATTCCAGTGTTAACAATTTTACTTCTGTAATATATTTTCTTTATTTCGTTGCACATCTAAAAAGCAGTTTCAAGTATATTTTGCTACAATATTTTCTTTGTTTTAGATGCTGTGTTTATTCAAAAATGTGTCCCACCGATTATTTAAATAAATATTTTGTAGAACCGATATCGTTGGTATGATTAGAGGTAAATTTTAAGAATAAGATAAAAAATAATATAAAGTAAACGAACAAAGTCAAACATTATTATGTCACGATATTTCGAATTAGTCAATTATGGACAAATCTGCTTCTTCATCTTGTCTTCGGAAATACACATGATTTTTTTACGCAATAAAACAGTAACAAAAATATTTATGTTGTATATTAATACATGATTTATATAAATGAATAAATTTAAATTATAAATGTAGATGCAGTAGTGTTTAACATTTTCCTTACGGTTGAAACAAATGCTCTAATAATGGATTTTTCATCATCTAAGTATCAGTTGATGCAAATGCTGTATCAGTTGTTTCATTCTCTCTATATATATATAACCTCGTTTATATTGAGTAGAAATAGATTTTTCATCCTCTACTTATGACTTGTTTTAGATGCTAAATATACAATCATTTCATTCTGGGCATATGCTAAATAAGCAGATTTTTCATTCTCTGTGCACAAGTTGGTACATATCTTTTATAAAAAGCTTTTTTTTGTTGTTTTTTTGCCTGTGGATTAGCACAAATGTACGATTCCCCACCGATGCTAACCTTTGGATTTTTCATTCTCTACAAACAGTTTGGTACAGATTCTATAAAGAAGATATAGTACAGAAGGTTTCATCATCCAGTGTGCATGACTTTCCTAGGATGATAAAAAACATCATGTTTTTTATTTAATAAGAATAAGTTGGTACTGTAAAGAAGGTGTTTCGTCTTCTGCTTGTTGGAACGTATGCTAAGGAAAGAGATTTTTCGTCCTCTTTGCCTCCATACAAACCGTAATAATAGATTTTATTTTTATTTTCTGCCTATGGATTGCTAAACATGCGGATATTTTAATTCTCAACAAATAGGTTGGTAGAGATCCTGTAAAGATATTTTTGTTTTATATGTGTTGACATAGATGCTAAAAAAGATATTGCTACAAATCTGTCATGTTGCTTCCCAGCGCTTTTAGTTCGATCACTGAGAAGACATTTTATGATCAGCTCTGTTAGATGCATATCGGCTGCCGCGTCAGTAATCCCAGAGCTTGGCGACTATTTGGTGACGAATTTGGCGACAAAATAGACATTGCTGGAAACTACGGGAATTTTAACTATTCAACCAGCAGGAACTGATATACACCTGATTGGCCCAGAACCTTCAAGGCACGCCTCCCGGAAGCTATAATAAGCCAAGAGTCTCAAGTTGTAGTCAATTAGAGTTGGAGTCGTCAGACGAGTAGTTCAGAGGATAACGAAGTAGCGGCGGAATAGTCCAGCGTTGTGTGGAGCTCAAGCGATAGCTGAACTGAGCTGTTTACGAAGTCCTGGCTTTTATTGTAGAAGTAGCATCGTGTCGTGTGGGGAGTAGCCAGTCGTGTAGTAGTGAGCCGGCAATTGGATACAGCTAAAGCGAGGAGACAGTGGTGAATTGCAGACATTTGGAGAGGCCGCAGAGTGAAGCTACGTAAACTCCCTCCTTCAACTGAATTCTGTCTGCCTGCTTTGCGTGCTGTGGTCAACTACTACTTGTGGGCTACTATTTTCTGTAGTGTGCTCCTGTGTTGCCTGTACCCGTCTTGGCTGTATATATTTGTCGTCTGTGTATTCGTCGTCTTTGTGTTAGTGTCTCCGTGTTTAATAAACGTCGTTGTTGTTTTCTACTGAGGCTTGCTTTCATTTTCTGCTTATAGGCTGATTCGAATTTTCCCAATCCCAATAAACCCAAATGTGCTTATCAACGAATAATTGAAAAGAGATACTTCACTGACTTTCATGCCTTCTCATATAGGAAAACTAGATTTCTTGTTAAAGATGGAATACATAACAAACGCAAGGAAATATTAAAGGAGCAATGTAGAATATAAGAGCGATCTTATTATACATTCTCCTAACTAACAGGTATAGTCTCCTCAAAACTTTCTTGCATGTTCTTTAATAAAGGTGTTATCCCAGAAATTGCCTTACATTACACTGACATACAAGATTTACGAAATATTTACCTTTGGCATGGATTCAGCATTTTTACTAGATCTATCGTGTAATTCTTGGCGAGTTTTTTTTGGCGATTAATCCAACAGAGTTAGGGAAAACAGAAGAACTACAATTGTAATCACAAAACCACAAACTAATTTGATATATTTAAAGTTATTGAATTTTTGAGTCATCACGTTTACTATCTTCTGAACATACAGATGGACAGACAGTCAAAATCTTTTTCGATTTGGCTTAACTTTTGATAAGGCGTCTACACTATAGATGTTAAATATGAGTACTGAACGTACATTGAATTTTATTTACCAAGCCTTCTCCGCCTTTTAGTTAGTATGTGAAATCATATTGGAACATCCAGACAGAGTTCCTCTGAATGAATTTTGTTCCAAACTGGATCGATATCTACAAATTTGGTGTAAAAACCTCGCACCAATTTTCATCTATCTAGCTCAAAGCAATTTTAAACTATCTTTGTCACAGAAAGACGGACATTTTCCAAAATATATTTTTCGAACTCAGGGAAATATAAAAAGTGGAGATTCTTCAAAATACCGAATTCGAATTTTCTGATAATACATTTTCTATGTTACGTATACGAGAAAATAAAAAAGAAAAGAAGTTCTTCCCATTCTTTGCATCCAAAATTTCAATATGAATAATATTCCACGACAGTGTTTTACATATTATTTGAATATTGGAAAGCAAAATGGTAACCACAAAGGGAGACTTCCTTATTATTAGAGTTCAATTCTTAAAGAAATAACTTATTTAAACCCCTGAATCATAATTTTTCATTTAAAATAACACTGAGTAACATTTTATTTTAAAAATATACACACGAACAAAATAGTTACCTAAGTTTTGAAACATTTCCAAAAATACTTCTTGAAGAGAAATTCCTTGAGACAATTTTTGTCAAAACGTTAAGACTATCGGACAGAATGCCATTAATAATAGTTTAAATTATTCATTTCCCAAGCTTTGAATGCCTTGTTTATAAAGAGATAGAAATCACATATTTGCATCAATTTATTTAAAAAAGAAATAAATTCCAGCAACAACAACAAAAAATGAAAGTTTTGAATTTAAATATTCGGAAACCCGCCGAGTATTTTTAAAGATCAAAATATTTTTTTTTCTTCTCTCAAAATGGATAAAAACACAATGAATTCCGGATTTAAAACAATCCTAGTTAAGTGTAATTTGAAATTCATATCGTAAATGTAATAAAAGGAACCGTCCAACATTTCTTGGGTTGACGCACAACCAAAAAAGCCTCCGTTGGAAAGGGTAAAGGTCCATCAAAACTAATAGAAGAAATGCATTATTCATATTCATAAATTCAACCTTTTTGATTATATTTTCAAAAGTTCCGACTATTTATCCCAAATATAAAAGGAAACTGTCTGTAAAATTTCATTCAAAATATTATCATATTACGACGAAGTCATTATTTTTCGTTAATTTCTTTATTACTTAGTTTATCTGACATTTTCAAAATTTTATGGTAGATATAAAACGAAATATAAAATAAAATTCTGAAAAGTCCTCAAGAATTACAACGCAATATATATATATATTATTTTTGAATCTTTGTAACACATTCATAGGCAAAATAGTTATGTAAATAAAAATAAAAATAATGTTCTGCATTCTGTGTCTATATTAATTAGGAAAGAATAGTAAAATCATAAAATGTTTTAGAGACGTGTTTTTATTAAAGCGTATAAAAGTAGAAAATTACATTTCTTATCAAAAACCGGAAGTTAAATAAGAGATACAAAATCGGATTTAAATATCTAGTCCAAACCATCATACAACAGAAAGATTTAGGCTTGAATCGTTTCTCTTTTATGGTTTCTAAAAACTTAATTTTAACTATTACAATTCTCTATAAACACAGTAACTAACATAATTAAATTAATGGAAGTTATTGTTTATAAAATATACTAAAAGTGCTTTTCAAACATTATCTATATATATAACGCTAACGTACGTGGCACAGAAATCGCTCTTATTATTTATCGTCGAGTGGCAACAACCAAATGTAAATAAAGATTGGTTCATTGAATCATTTTACAGTTGCAATGAATTCAAAGCTTTGCTTAAATAATTAAATTGCTTAAATAATAAATAATTAAACTAAAATTTGCATTCATTTAGAGGAAAGAAAATGCAAAAGAAGTCAAGATGATAAGAAACAGATGTCAAAGTTTAATCGAACGCGAAAGTAAGATTAATAGTCGCCAGATGGATAATTTGTATAATTTGCCTATGGAAACTATTCTCTATATCTTCCCTAACTATTATCTCACAAAATAACTTTAGCATTATCTTAAAATTCAAAAAATTATCTTTTTAATGATATCAATTTCATTTCATAAATTATTTAACACATATATATCTTTCAATTTGCTTTGACATCAGTTTGAAACAATGTATAATGAAATTCAAACTCACCCATCAAAACATTCAATTACATGCTTTTGCCAGAAAATAAAATTAAAGTTGAAACAATTGTCGTCTTTTGATTTTCCCTTCCATTTTTATTTCGTAGTATAAACATTTTTTTAAAATTTGTGTCAAAAGGATTCAATTAAATTCACGTCTTTTAGTCGTATCATACAAAAAAATAAACTAAGCGAATAATAAAAAATACAATCCATGTTATTCTCTTTCCCGTCTAAAAAGTCAGTAGTCTAGGCAAAGAGGCTGATCGCCAAAGGTGGCCGGTTTAAATTAAAAAAATAAATTTTCTTTCGGCAAGCTGGAAGGCAGTGGTAGAGTCTTTATCATTTAAAATAATACTTTCAAATTCCTTTCGATCTTTAGCAGAAACAGAAAAATACAAGGTACGCCTGAAAAGTATCTGGTGAACCAGAACATAAAACAAAACATGGGAAGAAAATATCTTTTTTCTCTATCAAAGTAACATCCATTGACAAAGTAACATCCATTATCCACTTTTTACATCGTTGATAAAGCTATTGGAATGATTCAGCAAAGGTTTCTTTTGGAATGGAATAAAGCACAGATGTCAAAGGTGGTCGGATGTCTTGTATTTCTGCAAAGCGTGTGCCCTTCAAATTCCAATAAAATTTACTGCTTAAAGCTCCATATAAAAATTTGAATTAAAATAGATAAAAGTATTTGTTTTCAAAGTTTGGAGAGGAAAACGGGTCCGGAGTTTTGTATTACTTCAAGACACATAAAAGGCTCAATTCGGTGCGTGAAGTCATATTTCGAAGCAACATTTGTTCTATTTATGAGTCTGGCGATACTTGTCCAAAGATCGCTTTAACCAAAAAAAGATGCTACACTTACAGTTTATCATGAGATTCATGGACGTATGTAAGCAAGTTCTAATAGGACCGCTCGGAATTCAATAGCCTCTCTCTTTTATTAAAGAAAATTTTTCTTCTCTGTAAATTGTTTTGAGTTGTTAATGGCCATTCATTAAATTGGCTTTTTTCCAATTAACACATTACACCGTACTAAATTCCGAATTTAATACAAAATAATTTGATCTTATTAAAGCAGTTCTTTCTTCTCATATTTATATTAATAATGAAGATGAAAGAATATCTTTATGTGTATTTGTGTTGTCACTCTACAGGTGACAACACAAACCGTTGACACAGAGCGACAAGTTTGGCACATATATACTTTGGATACACAGAATATATGACTCGAAGCGATTTTTGGACAACTTGTATAGTTAAAAATTGATCAAAATTTTCATATTTTTCTGCTATAACTTCAAAAAATAGGGCAACAGAAAAATAATTTTTTGCAAAATCGGTATCATCTAGCATCGACAAAATGTTAGAAATAAAACTTCTCTAATAACCAAAATTCTGAAACTTCAGATTCTTTTAATCCGTAAGATTGATATGGCAATACGCAAATTTGCTTGTGTGACAAAACAACGCTCATAGTTTTAAGAAAAGAATTTTAATAATACTGATATTTTTACAAAAGAGTTTGGAAAAAAATTCCTTGAATTATCGTTTGCGTTTTTCTCTTCAGAAATCGTTAAGTTGAGTTGTTTAAATCAAATCGTGTGCGTGACAATCTGAAAGTTCGAAAAATTGAAATTTCAGGTATGTAAATTCTATGCCGTATATTTTTTCCATTTTTAATTAATCGTTAAAATATTTTTAAAATATTTTATTGCATTATATTTCATTGTTGAAGTGAAACTCATTTTTTTTCATAGTTGCTACCAATATTCCATCTTATTTTTTTCCTACATCGATTATTGAAATAGGAAAATTCAGCCAATTTTAATAAAATTTTTGAAATTTTGCTGTATTTATAATCAAGGTTTTACTTTAAAACCAAACAAGATAATTTTTTTTAAAAGTACATCCATTTGCAAACATTGTTGATCTGTATTGTAATATAATTGGATATATAAAGATAGAGAAAAAATTATAACATAGTAGACGGTACGGTTCAGGATTTTGAAACTGGTGTGATTTATATATCTATCAAGATGTGGAGGTTAAAAATATATTGTGGAGAATGCCATTACAACAAAGTCATACAAAATATTTAAATGAAAGTTTTAGCAGTCTTTTATCCAGGCTAATCAATTGGTAAGAAGTGGCGATGTAAGTAATACAATGATTAATTCTTCACTTAATATAAGGGCTTGTTTATTGCTCCAAAATATAAATATATATAATTGTTTTTAGTTGAATTTCTTCTAAAAATTAATCTACTTTTTTTTACCATTCTATAGGTAATTTTAACAATCAAAACTGAAAACTAAATAAATAAAACGTCAAAATGATGCACCAATTTGACTGGTAAGTGAGAGACACCATCCGAGTGAAAAGGGTTAATAATTTTTTATAACTTTGAAATGTGATTTTATTGCTTTAAATAAAGGATTTCTAACTTATCTGCAATATTCATCGTGATAATCTGCAGAAACATTGCAAAAATTCAAAAATAAAATATTTATCATGTTGTAAATGTAGATGTTAGAAAAAAATTAACTTAAAATAATTCATTTTTAACATTGCCGCATTTTATTCACATCGCTTAAAAAATCATATATTCGAATAGACAGCCAATATTTTCGAATAAATCGAATATATTCATTATTTCTAAGCATATTACAGAAAATTCTTTATTTCTAATAAAAATATATCAAAATAATAACATAAAACTTTTTAATGATAACCAAATAAAAGCCTTCGCATCCTAATCGAATAATTTAAATCTTAAAAGAAGAAAAGTTCTTCACAAATGGATCTTAACAACACATAACTATCAGGAAATTTGAATCGATTTTAATAATGAACCATTTAAGCGAGTCAGAGTCATTTATAGATACTTCGGCAGAACCGTTCATTGAGTTCAGATTTATTTCTTCGATATTTAGGTTTAATATTCACTCGGTTTAATATTTCGACTTGATGAACAATAAAATTTAAAGGATAAAATATAAAAGTTAAATTTTTCCAGAAAAGTATTTAATCAAAGAATTTTATGAATTAAATTATTGCTTTGGTAAAAAAGAAGAACAATGTATTTAAATTAGAAAACGATAAAACTATTTGCCAATCATAGTCGTGAAGTAGAAATTAAATAAGAATTGTCAATAAATGACTGAAATAAAATTAAATTATGAGTTTCTTATATATAGATTCCTAAGAAGTTCCAAAGAAATTTATAAGACGCCAATTATTTTGAGTGAAATGCAGCTTTGAAGATAAGTTGACCAGATTAATACCTCCTTTTAGAAGCATATAAGATGTTAAGTCAAAATGTTCTGTCTTGAACAGTAGATGAAGACGGTAGCTGAAATAAAAAGTTGGAGATGTGGTAAAATTGATGAATTTCTATAGAAGCAGAAGAGTATTGACTAGCCAAGATCTAAACTGTAATTTTATACTATTTTTTTAAAATAAGTTTTATCTCGATATAATTTTTAATTTCATCGCATGAGATGTTGAAAATTGTCACAATTTCACTAATCGTCTTAAAAGAATCCATCAGATAAGTATAAAACCTGAAACTATAACACAGTTTGTTTTTGTTTGTTTGTGGTTTAATGACGCAAGAACCATATTTGGTTTTATTAAAACAGATTATAAGTCAATTGAATATAAAATCTACGATATCAACATATAACAATATAAAATATAGTACTGCAAACATTATATGTGTGATAGTACAATATTAACATGGATGTTAACATATGATAATTAAAATTTAATGAAAAATAATGAGACAATGCAAAACACAAACGATGAAAAGTCTAAATACAAGTACAAAAACGATTGGCTTTTAAAAAGTTTAAAATATTTGAGTGGAATTTTTCACTCACCAAGTCCTGCAAAGTTGTCGAAAATGTAGCAAAATAGTATGCACGTTCAGGGTTAAAAATTGAGCATTCAATTAAAATATGTTTGATGCTAAAATCAACATGACATGCAGGACACACTGGTGTCCTCTCACGAAAAATGATCTGTCTATGGGTGTATCGTGTGTGCCCTATACGAAGACGTCAGTTTGGCATCGATCTCACGTATAGGTAGAACAGGTCAAAAACCAATTGTAGGTTTTATAAAGTGTGGGTCTTATAAATGTGTGGGTTTTATAAATGTATAAATTGTGGGTCTGCCGAACTGTAACACAGTTAATCAAATAGGAGACATACATTTTCAAAGTTATAAGGGATATGTATGTACAATATTTGTTATCTATCATATGGGATATATATTATGTTCCAATCTGTAACTTCATATTGAAATTTTTGAAGATATCTGTGAAACTTAATATAATGTTTAATTGCATCGCATGAAAGATTGGAAATTGTCACAAACTTTCTAATCTAATATAAAAAGTCCAACAAATAAAGTATAAAGCATGGAACTATAACACAGTTCATTAAATCTGAAGCATACATGTTCTAGGCTGTAAGGAACATGTATGTACTATATTTGGGATCATCTGTCGAATAGGATATATTTATACTCTAATCTGTAACTTCATATTGAAAGTTTTAAACTATCTGTAAAACTTATAATGTTTAATTTCATCGCATGAAATGTTGAAAATTGTCATAATTCTCTAATCTTCTAAAAAATTCCAACAGATAAATTATGGAATTATAAAACAATACGTAAAATATAGGACATATGGGCTCTAAATTGTTTCTTTATACTAAAATATATTTTTAAAAAAATTCTGTCTTATACTAATATAATGATTAATTTCATCACATAAAATATCAGAAAATTGTAATATAGTTTGTTAAATATGGGACATTATATATATTATGTTCCATATAGTTCTAGAAATATTTGCTACGTATTTAGGATCATCCATTATATGAAATATATATGTTTCAGTCTTTAAGTTTATATTGCAATTTATTTTTAAAAAATTCTGTTAATCCTAATATATTAATCAATTTCATCTCATAAAATGTTGGAAATTATCACAACTTCTTAAAAAATATAACAGAAAAATATAAATCATGAAGCTATACCACACTTCATCAAATATGAGACTATATGTGTGATACTAATATAATAATTAGAAATTATTAATGTTTAATTTTTTTTAAAGATCCACTAGAAATAAATATAAATCATGGGCTGCGTGAAAAATAAAAGTATAAAGCATTGAGCTGAAATATAGTTCACCAAATATATGGCTATTATGTGTGTTCCAAATTGTAAATTTATTCTGAAAATTTTTAATAAAATCAGTTTCAACTCTAGCATTATGATTAACTTCTTCATGACATGAAATCTTAGAAATTTTCACTACCTCTTTAATCATCTTAAGAAATATGTCAGAGAAAATTCAATAAATGGAATTAAAAACCAGTTCATAAAGTACGTTTAGAAATATCCTAATATGCGGAATATATCTCGATTCCACTGTCCTACAACATAAACATCATTTACTTAATGCATGTAATACTAGACAACACCTATCCTGTCTTATACATTGTTGGAGAAATGGGAGAAGGATTCTCTTAATCCCATTATCAAGAGGGCTGCTCTGATAGTATATAAACGTGACAATTTATGCCAAAGGTGGATCATGAGAGAAAATTCATCCAACGTCGATGCTATGGTAAATGCGTCTTTTGATAATTGTTCGTCCAGAGGGATACTAAGTGCGAGACCGCCAGAATTGGTGAAGACATTGCGATGATGACATCACCTTGTCTAAGGGTGTAAATATTCGTGGAATAGAATAGGTAATTTTTCACAATCACAGAAAGGAATAAATGACATTTAAATATTGGCACTATGTAATGTATAATTTTATAACCAAGGGCTGTGGAATAGAAAGTTTTTAATTCCATGTATTTAAGGTATATAAAAAGTAAGAGTTGTAATTTCAAAAGACTTTGATGAATCTTCCTGTTTTACACTCCCTCGTGTCCATAAAAGAAATCATCTTTCAAATTATTAGTGATAAAAATATCCAGAATGTTTCATTTAATACAGATCTAAAACAGATATTTCCAAATTTTCACCCAAAATGTTACCATTTTTAAAAACCTTCCATTTTCACATACAAAATTGCCTCTTCTTGGCCATTTTTTATATCCAATTATTCGATAAAATAAAATTCGCAAAAAACTGTAAGGGGATTTCAATAAAATGTTTTAGGGAATCCTCTGATGTTTGTAAAATACGTTGATTGAAAGCCACTTCATTTAGACCAGATTATTTTGAAGCATTTGCCATAAATCTCGACCAATGAATTGATATTTCCTGATTTATATTATCATTCCAGATAATTTTTCATCATAACAGTGTGTCCTCTGTCTATGAAATTCGTAATTTAAAAAGTGGAGAAAGTCCCTCAGAAAATTTACTCGCTTTATATGTAATCTCACCCAACCACCAAGTTTTCCAACAAATTAGAAACTGTAAACCACTTTTCAATCTGTAATTTTTAAGGTATCGTAGCTATTAAAATGTATCTAATGAGAAAATTTATATTGTGATAAAGCGATAATGTTCTTGGTTTGAATTCTCTATATCTTCATAGGTACGAAATTTAAAAGTAAATAAAAGTTTTCATCCTCTCTTCCATTTCTATCCTCTTTAAACTGGATGATCCACGTACGAATGTGAATGAGAGTTTAATTTTCTCTTTAATATACTTTTAGCTGATTCAAATCCGATAAAAATTATTCTAATTAATATGAAAAATAATTCTTGTTAGTGGACAAAACTATACTTATTACATAAACATGTTAAATATGGATACTTTTGATTTTGTGACGGATTGGTATGAGCGAGGATAGAACCTGGGACCTTATGGTTCGCAGCCGAGTAACATGACCACGATACAAAAGCAATTGTTCGTGTACCGTATCTGTTAATTGGCTTATAAGCTTTCACTACAATTTCTACCAAGATTTCAGAAAATAAGCAGTCATTTTCCCCAAGTCTTTTTACGAGAACCTTTTCAATAATTATTATTCCTATAAGGAATATATCAAAAATTGCTATAAATTATGGCTTGAATCTATTAACGTTTTAGCTTGTTTAGAAGCACAAACAAGTCTATTATTCGTAAATATCTAACAATTATAAAAATTATTATGAGAATCCATTATGAGAATGGAATAGTGTAAGCAATATCCAGCTTAAGGAAGTTTTTTTTTTTTTTTTGCAAAAGTATGAAATTTCTTGAATTCAATATTTGTTCACAATTTTCTTCACAGCTTCGTTTGAATTTTGTTTCCAAGTCAATTTTTCGGGAAGTTACACTGATTTTTTTTTATATTTGCATTATATATGTTTCTGAAACAGAAAATAAGTCATTTATTCATGTAGTCATATTTTGTAGTTACTTTAATGCATCACAATGTGAAAAAAAAAATTAAAACTTCCATGTTATTTTTTAGTCGAAAACCAATGTTTAAAGAATAGATAGAAATACAAATAGATAGAAATATAACAGAATAGATAGATTAAAGAATAGATGGAAATATAACAGAATAGATAGATTAAAGAATAGATGGAAATATAACAGAATAGATAGATTAAAGAATAGATGGAAATATAACAGAATAGATAGATTAAAGAATAGATGGAAATATAACAGAATAGATAGATTAAAGAATAGATGGAAATATAACAGAATAGATAGATTAAAGAATAGATAGAAATACAACTTATTTTTTAGTTTAGACATTTGGTAATATATTTTTAATGCCATCTCCAAACTTTTAAGCAAATCATTTAATAAACCTCTAAACTAAAGACTTTTGCTTTGTACTTCTTTCTAGCCAAGAAAAGCCTTTTTCCCCCAATTTTTTGTGAAATGTTTGTTATTTAAATGGTACAGTTTTTGGTTTCATAGATTTTTTTAAAAATCTTTTTTACAAGAAAACTGTTTTAGAGAGTTTTTTAAAAATTTAATCCCGAGCATAGTCATATGCAACACCGATTAGTCGTGGTTGTATACAGCATCTACTAAATACAGTATTGACAATAAATATCATTTCAGATAATGACAAATTAACTGAATCGAATTATCTCCTGTTCAGAGTTATATAACAAATACATGAGTTCATCAGTCCAACTGAAGCAAACCAATCTTCTTGGCAAACCACAAGACGAAGGCAGATTCTATACATATTAAGACCATCCTCATCAAATTCAGATTTCACAAGAGCCAGCAATATCCTGCTTAAACTCTGAATAGTGGTGGTTACATTCAGCAGCTACTAAATATCATATTGATACTAAATATGATATTAGTATCTTACTATATGACAATATAGTATTATTCAATACTATACGAATATCATTGAGATTTCAGATATCTTGACATTTGAGGGAATGACAAATGAATGGTATCATATTTACGTGACGCCATATTTACCTAACAAAAGAAGCACTCCACCAGTTCAGTAGTCATTTGTTGAAGATATAAATTATTTTAGTTTCATAATTTTATAGAAGAGAGAGCATTTTGTTGGCAACTCGGAATACGAAGGCGGATTTTGTTTGCCTATAGATATCGTCTAATTACGTAAAAATAATCGTCTAAATTCGTTCAGAGATAAGGGTAAAAATAAATGATGGAAAATAATCCAAGAGCTCTTTAACGAAGTTTTAACAATATGGGGTTAAAAGTAGAACAATCAAAAGTTTTAACAATATGGGGTTAAAATTAGAACAATGGAAATTTTTAACAAGATGAGGTTAAGAGTAAAACAATCAAATTTTTTAACAAGATGAGGTTAAAAGTAAAACAATCGAAACTCTTAACAAGATGAGGTTAAAAGTACAATAATTGAGAAATTGCTGTTGGAGGTTGGAAATTAATTTTTAATCACTAACTTCTAAGTAATTGCAACTACAAAAAACTTCCATCTAAAGAATTGTTCATTATAACCAAGCAATAATTTGACATATTTGAGATATCTTTCTATCTTTAATATTAAGGCTTCATTTGTCCAACAGGGGGCACTGCGGACATGGGTGATGTGAAGTGTCCAATAAGGCAGTTGGTTTGACATTTACAAGATGAAAGCATTAAGGTTGTGAAGTCGAGACAAGAGTTACCACCAATAGAAGGAGTTGTATCATGGCACGTGATGACCATAAGGACTTAATCTGAGTTCCTACTTCTGAGATATCCCGATCATTCTGGTACTCTTGCTCTTCTGCTGGGCGGTGAATAATCATTGTATTTTACAATGATCACTTTTCATTTCCACCCTCTTTGAATTGGATGTCTCTCTTTTACGCATTCCTCCCTACATTCTCCTCTTTTCATCTACCTCACGGCATATTCGATTCGAAATGACTCGAATTATCTTGTTTAAAGTGAAAAGAGTAAGAGCTTTACACACCTACACACCTACCTGAACACAAATTACGTAAATAAATCGGAGGATTTAAGATTAAAGGTTCAACAATCTCACTAATGGCCAATGACAGTTTAATCCATAAATAAAATACGAAACATGTAGAAAAACACAGCTAAAGTGTACAACAAAAGCTGTTACAAGAATACATTACACACACGCTGACAACGAATTGTCATAAACAGCAGCACCAGAGCAGCTAAAAATGTCCTTCCGCGATCTTTTCTTGCTTTAACTCTCACGTGTTTATATAGTCTCCATGACAGATAAAATAGGATTTCCGGAACTCCTAAGTGAGCAATCAACATAATTCTTGTGTTTTCGAAAACCTTCAGTTTTTGTCACAAAAGTAAAAAAGTTTATTACCAAATGTTCACCAAGTTCATCGCCAAGATTCCGGATCATGAGGGATCAAAATATACGGATCTCCTAAAAGAGACATTAACACAATTCCACTGTTTTCTAAAATCCCCAGTCTCAATTGTTCACAATCAAAAACTCAATTTGTCACCGAAATTGAGATTATCGCCCTGATATCCATTAAGCATTTATTAAAATATCTCTGAATTTGTTTTTCTTACTATGGAACTAATTAGGCAGCGAAACAATATTGCAGATTTGTAGTACTATACATATAAAATTTTAGAACAAGAAACTATTGTGGATTCCAGCGAATATAATTATAATAGGTTAGCAATTTTTTTTTCCGCAAGTAGATATTATTTCTATTATACTACTATTTAGTGAATCTAATAGTTCGTAAATTTTCATAAAGCTTATGAGTGTGAAAATATTTTCACTGGAAAAATCTAAACTACATACTTTTAATTCATAAATTTTACCAAAACCGACTAGCATAATGACAATCTTCAAAGGATAAATTATTTAAATATGCTTTCAAAATTTGTGGATCCATATATGTCTCAATTAACTGTAAGAAATCCACTTTCTCCGCTTTAATTACTACAATTTCTTACGCTGTTCTAAAACTATTACAATCACCTTCCGCTCCAGTGCTTTCTGAACAAGAGAATACAAATTCTGCTTCATCATTTTCATTTTAACGGTATAGAAATAATAAATCGATTTATAAATTTCCTGAGCTGTAATTTATGAACATCTTAGCAGCTTAGTAAATTACTTCGGATCAATTTTATGAACGGGAAATTGTGTTCTTTTGTTTTAATCTTTAGAATAAGGAGGAAGATGGAGATAATAAAATATATAATGGTTAAGGAAGATAGGCAATAGTTAAGCAATATCTACGTTTCATTGAAGTAATTTTTTTTTTTTGTTTAAATCGAAAATAATTAGGAAAGCATCTTTAGAACTTTTAAAGTTATAATTTTCCTGTTTGTAAATTTTGTTTGAAGAGTTATTACAGACAATTAAACAAACGAATGAATGCATTCGTTGGATAATAGCTTTATTCAAACTTTTGAAATATTGCAATTAGTTATAATTTCGCATCGTCGTATACAAGGAATTCAAGAATATATTTTAATAATTATCTACATATCTGACCTCGAAATTTTGATGAAATTCTTTTATATCCTTAGTAGTCAGGATGAATGATTTTTAAATGATTTCTTTTGTGAGGAAATAATAAATTAATTTCATAAACTAAAAACTGGAAAAAAACTAGACTACAGTTCTCCAAAGTAGGCAGTATGCCCTTAAATTGACGACGGAGCCTCTGTTGGGGAAGTAGTGAGTCCAGAGGCAACAATATTTTAATATTTTGAATGAATAGTTATTAGGAAAAAGAGAAAATTGGAATGTTTTTGTAAAGGGAGAAGGATCCCAGAAAAAATTGGAAATATCTGATGTTAATGAATAACAAATATTTATAGAGATTTTTAGAGTAAAATTATAATTTTTTAAAATCAAAAACCTGAAGAAATCTGTTTACAGGAAACTGTCTATCTGTCTATCCGTATGCATGCAAACACGATAATTCAAAAAATATAACAGGCTATGTAAATAAATTTATAAATAATTTTCACATAAAAAGTATTTAATTTTGGACTAAATTTATCAAGTGATATATTGTTAGTTCACCTCATGTGTGAATTTCAAAAGAACAATTTTAAAAAGTAAAAAAACTAGATAAATGAAATGCATTATGCAGCAGTAATAAAAAAAACTGTTTATCCTTATCATAATTAGTTAAAAGTTAGAGACTCAAATTGTACTCTCTATTCTCATTTTTATATTATTTATTCTCATCATTATACTTTTCTAATCTTATCATTGCATTATCTTTCTAAACAATAAATGAGTATTATGTAATTGCATGTGAAATTAGAGGGGAATACTATCCATTTTTCCACGTATAAAAATTCGGCGAGCCTTTGCAGAAAACCTGAATACGGCCGACAATGGTACGTTTCCATGCCTTAAGCCTTTCGGCTACCGTCAATAAGTGGCTAAGCAAGTATGTTTTGCACTACGGAATCATCAATGCAGACGACTAAAATTATTTTTAACTTATTATTATGTAAAACGATAGCCAATAGATGTACAAATATTCATTTTTGGTTTTATTTAATTTTATACTTTTCCTTTTTCTATGTGTTTGGTCTTGTAGACTTTTATATTTTAAATAGTAACTCAGGGGTTAAACATTCCATACAATTAAATTTTTAAAATTCTTATTCATTTAATTAAATCGAACGTATTAGAAAATCAACAACAAAAAAATTCAAAGTGAAGATAATTATACACAAAAAAAAATTGATGCACTTTCTTGATTGTACTTTTTTCAATAATAATCTACTTAATGGAAAAGAAAGGACTTGTATCTTACTAAAATTAAATTAAATTACTGGAAACTTCCTAAAAATAACTTTAGTATTGCGTAATTAGTAGTAATACTGTAACAAAATCAATTATTGGAATTAGACAACAGGATCTCGCAATTGTGCTTTCTTTTCCATTTTCTAAAGTTGCATTGTCTTTATTTTCATTGTTTGCTTCGATATATTCGAAATACGAACAGTTCATTAAAGTCCTAAAAGTAATTGAAGTCGTTTGGGATTCCTTATTTCAATTTAAGTTCTATTTCTACGACAGTCTTGGCAAGGAAAACAATTGAATTAACTCTGTTTAATTGCAATAAATCGGGAAAAAAAATTAAATAAATCCTGTGCCCTAAATTCTAATTAAACAGTGTTAGAGTCCAATCTTTCTAAATGTGTTTAAAACAGTGAATATTTAAATGCTTAGTTCTGATTTGGAAATGTTCTATTAAATGAGCTATTTTCAGCCTTTCGCAACTGTGACCAAGCCTTCCACATTAGTTTTAACCATCTAATCTAGTATGTCTTTGTACTTTCGTGTAAGATAGCAATCGAGGTACTTTAAATTGAAAGAAAAATATTATAAACTAATTTAGAAATTTAAGCATACTTTTTTAGCTAAAATTAAATATTTCTAAGGAATTGCTTGATTCTTGTATAGAGTGATTATTTCTATTATGAAAAATTAAGGAAATTAACTATAATGGAATGTCGAAATTTGACGAAATTAATAATATTGTATATAAAAGCATTTAGTAATCTCTAAGAATTTTTAAAAAATAAAATCACTTGAATTTTTTTTCTGAGTTTATGATTTGAGAAATTAAGTTCGTTTTTATATTTACACAATTTGAGTTTAATAGTAATTTAGATATTTAAATGCTATTTTATCAAATTTTAAATTTTAAAAAATTGCACTTATATAAAAATCTCACACTAGATTCGGTGATATATTTTTGTTCAAATTTGGTAGAACAATTTTACATTCTGTAGCTCTTAATTTGCATATAAGTAATCTGTTCGTTCAAAAAAATTTATAGCTGCTTTAAATGCACCATAAAGTAAGAAAAAAAAAAATTAAAACTTTCATTTTATTTAACAGTCAAACATAAATATTTAAAAACAGGGGGAAAAAATCAAGCTAATGTTTTAGTTCAAGAACAAGATAATATATTTTTTAAGTTACCTTCGAGATTCTGAACGAATCATTTGATAAACTTATAAAGAAGTCAAAATCATTTAGTATCGATCCTTTTAAAAAATCATTTCGGATTTTAATTTAGATTTATTTGTTTCATAGGTGTTTCTTTTCATTCAAGAAAATAGGTTTTTTTTTAAATAGTTATATAACATTTTTGCTTTTCCGTGTACGCATTATAGAAATTATATATAAATATTATTATTATAAAATATAATTAAAATATATAAAAATAATAAAATATATAAATATATAATAAAATATATAAATATATAAAATATATAAAATTTATAAAAATATAATAAAATATTATAAAAATTATATATTATATTCCAGTATTATAGAAAAAGTATAATAATCTTCAAGAAATTCGAACTCCAGATTTCGACGAATCAGCATGTTTCACACCTCCCTGAGATCGCAAAACACATTTTTGGAAAAATGTACGTCTGTCTGTCTACGACAAATATAATTAAAAAAAAAAGGCTTTAAGCTAGATGGCTAAAATATGGTATACGGTCTTTATACCAAATTGGAAGATTTCTATCAAATTCACTATCAATTCAAATTTTCTATCAAAGTCAGTTCACAGAAAATCTGTCTGTCCGGTTGTTCGAATACAAGTTAATACGAAAACTACAAAAAGAAAAGAGCGACTGGGTATGAATAAAATTTGATACACAGATTTAACATCTATAGTGTAGAAATCTATCGAACTCTGAACCAAATCCAACGAGGGGTTGTCCCCTTGTCGAACTGTGTTTTCAAAAACGTGTAAACACAATAACTCAAAAGCGCAGTTGACGTTAAAATATCAAATTTAATGTGCCATTTTTTCAGCTGTAATTGTACTTTTGTACATCTGAAAGACAAATCCGATTTTCGGATACTATGAACGCATACCAGGGATTACTCGCCAAAACATTTGCCAAGGATGGCGCGATATATTCACTAAAAGTGCTAAATTCAAGCCAAAAGTTAATATTTCACGACTATTGTACGCCAGTGGCATGTAAGGTGTTCTCTGATGTAATAATTTTGTTACAGAGTATGCGAGGAAGTTTTAGGGAGACCACGGATTAAGTAAAGATTAGTGTGCACCCGAGTGTCTCGCCAATATCGGATCGTTCTTCTAGCAACCCTAATGCTGTTTTGTTTACTACTTTTTGCAATGGTTGAGTTGTACATAAACTACAACTACATTATGAAAAATGTTAAATTAAAAATATTAATAAAATATCGATTAAAGATTTTAATTTTGTTCTTTATTATAATTAAAATTCGTTAAATAAAGAAAGTTAAGCTTATAATTAAAAGTTATTTTCTTCTTTCTTTTTTTTAATGTGAATACGAACAGAAAATATTTATTCTTTTGCAATTTTTAATTGTCAGTATGCGCTTTAAAAATTCGTCTGCTTTTCACTTTAAAAGACAGCTGCAATTCTTCGCAGTTCTCGTAATTCTTTTGCTGTTCTAACGGTTGGTTCCCTTCATAATTTGTTATGTCGGGAGTATTTCGAACCTGTAGAATGGATGAAGGGTAAGTTAAATATGCATATATATATATATATATATTATATATATATATTTACGAGTTGATGAAGTTATGAAAGGATGCTTGTTTGAAATTTTTTTTATTGAGAATGGTTTGATATCGAACCGGCAGAATGGATGAAGGGTGAGTGGAATATATTTTTTTACGAGATGATGAAGTTGGGAAAAGGACGTTTGTTTGAAATTTGTATGGAGAATGTTCCGATTGCTTCTTTCTCCGTCCTTTCTTTTCTTTTGGTTATGTACTGTTTCTGTTATCTACACAGTCTTTATGTTCAATGTGCTAGCGAAGCTAATAGGTTCCCGCTCCCGCTGCTAGCGAAGCCGTAGGAAGTTTTTTTTTAAGTTAAAAAATTCTGCCAGGTGCCTTGGGCATCTGTAGAAGGCACCGGGCAGTATTGGAAAAAAACCCAATACTTATCAGTAATAAGTCCTAATTATATGACGGGAAATGGTAACCGTCACTGTTCCGCGGAAGTATTTGTTTATTTTGTCCGCCATCTTTATTGGCGATTTGGCATTGTTGGCGCAGGTGGGTGCACACTAAAATTCAATTTTACCGAGACCACTCCCGATAGTTTTTATTCTGATCAAACGTAGTCACATACCACATTAAAATATATATGGAAGATGAAAGAATATCTGTTTAGACGATGCTCAATATAATCCAGTCAATAAAATTCACACTTATTATAGTTTTGTGAAATAAATCGATAACTTCAAAACTACTTTTTGCTTTTCTAAATTAAAATCCTGTCAAACTCAGAAAATGATTTACCGTGCAAACCTGACGCCATCGTATACAAAATTACTTTTAAAATTTCTGATTTATCATCCAGTCAATAAAATTCACACTTATTATAGTTTTGTGAAATAAATCGATAACTTCAAAACTACTTTTTGCTTTTCTAAATTAAAATCCTGTCAAACTCAGAAAATGATTTACCGTGCAAACCTGGCGCCATCGTATACAAAATTACTTTTAAAATTTCTGATTTATCATCCAGTCAATAAAATTCACACTTATTATAGTTTTGTGAAATAAATCGATAACTTCAAAACTACTTTTTGCTTTTCTAAATTAAAATCCTGTCAAACTCAGAAAATGATTTACCGTGCAAACCTGACGCCATCGTATACAAAATTACATTTAAAATTTCTGATTTATCATCCAGTCAATAAAATTCACACTTATTATAGTTTTGTGAAATAAATCGATAACTTCAAAACTACTTTTTGCTTTTCTAAATTAAAATCCTGTCAAACTCAGAAAATGATTTACCGTGCAAACCTGACGCCATCGTATACAAAATTACTTTTAAAATTTCTGATTTATCATCCAGTCAATAAAATTCACACTTATTATAGTTTTGTGAAATAAATCGATAACTTCAAAACTACTTTTTGCTTTTCTAAATTAAAATCCTGTCAAACTCAGAAAATGATTTACCGTGCAAACCTGGCGCCATCGTATACAAAATTACTTTTAAAATTTCTGATTTATCATCCAGTCAATAAAATTCACACTTTTTATAGTTTTGTGAAATAAATCGATAACTTCAAAACTACTTTTTGCTTTTCTAAATTAAAATTTTGTCACACTCAGAAAATGATTTGCCGTGCAAACCTGACGCCATCGTATACAAAATTACTTTTAAAATTTCTGATTTATCATCCAGTCAATAAAATTCACACTTTTTATAGTTTTGTGAAATAAATCGATAACTTCAAAACTACTTTTTGCTTTTCTAAATTAAAATTTTGTCACACTCAGAAAATGATTTGCCGTGCAAACCTGACGCCATCGTATACAAAATTACTTTTAAAATTTCTGATTTATCATCCAGTCAATAAAATTCACACTTTTTATAGTTTTGTGAAATAAATCGATAACTTCAAAACTACTTTTTGCTTTTCTAAATTAAAATTTTGTCACACTCAGAAAATGATTTACCGTGCAAACCTGACGCCATCGTATACAAAATTACTTTTAAAATTTCTGATTTATCATCCAGTCAATAAAATTCACACTTATTATAGTTTTGTGAAATAAATCGATAACTTCAAAACTACTTTTTGCTTTTCTAAATTAAAATTTTGTCACACTCAGAAAATGATTTGCCGTGCAAACCTGACGCCATCGTATACAAAATTACTTTTAAAATTTCTGATTTATCATCCAGTCAATAAAATTCACACTTTTTATAGTTTTGTGAAATAAATCGATAACTTCAAAACTACTTTTTGCTTTTCTAAATTAAAATTTTGTCACACTCAGAAAATGATTTACCGTGCAAACCTGACGCCATCGTATACAAAATTACTTTTAAAATTTCTGATTCATCATCCAGTCAATAAAATTCACACTTTTTATAGTTTTGTGAAATAAATCGATAACTTCAAAACTACTTTTTGCTTTTCTAAATTAAAATCCTGTCAAACTCAGAAAAGGATTTACCGTTCAAACCTGGCGCCATCCTCTACAAAATTACTTTTAAAATTTCTGATGTATCATCCAGTCTATAAAATACACACTTATTATAGTTTTGTGAAATAAATCGATAACTTCAAAACTTCTTTTTGCTTTTCTAAATTAAAATTTTGTCAAACTCAGAAAATGATTTACCGTTCAAACCTGGCGCCATCCTCTACAAAATTACTTTTAAAATTTCTGATGCATCATCCAGTCAATAAAATCCACACTTATTATAGTTTTGTGAAATAAATCGATAACTTCAAAACTTCTTTTTGCTTTTCTAAATTAAAATTTTGTCAAACTCAGAAAATGATTTGCCGTGCAAACCTTGCACCTTCCTCTACAAAATTACCTTTAAAATTTCTGATTGGAGGAGCAACAAATCTCCATGGAAACATGCATTTTCCCAACTGCATTTAATTAACCCACGGATCTCAAAACTCTTCGGTACAATCCACTTTGCAAACTGCTCGATGATTTAAAAGCTTTTCCCTCTCTTTCAGTGTCATCATCGCATCCTTTTGGCGAACGAAGAATCTTCTTTGAAAGCAAAATTTTATGGAGGCATGTTGCAGTTTTAATGCCCGTTAAGACATAAACGACTATTTATGCCCACGCAGTTTGGTAGCTAGCTGCCAGATCCAGAAAACATTTCTGTAACTGCTCGAAATAAACAGTTTAACTCTCTTTTTTAGTATTGGGCGTGAGGCAAATTTTAAAACTTTTAAAATAAATCACACTCAAGATGTGAAGGAATTGGAATTAAAGGAATGCTCTGGTATCAAAACGCCATTGCTGGTACCATTTGAAAAACCCGTGCTGTGTAATTCCTTAAAATCCCAGATCTATATGCATATAACATTAGTAGTCGTGGTACAGAAATCACTTTTATTACTAATTGTCGAATGGCAACTGTCAAATATAAACAAACCATTATACTAATTTAAGATTGATTTGCACTCACTTTCAACTGGATATTTGACCTCTTGAAATTGATCATCAGCATTTAGTACCGACAAAATACTGTAAATAAGACTTTTCTAATTACCGAAATGTTGAAACATCAGACTCTTTTAATCCATAAAATTGATATTTAACTCTAAAATCCATAAAATTGATATTTATAAATATAAATTTGCTTTTGTGACAAAATAATACTCACAATTGTAAGAAAAGAATTTTAATGAAACTAATATTTACAAAAAAGAGTTCAAAAAAGAATTTTCTTAAATTATCGTCTGCGTTTTTTCCTAGAAATCGTTAAGTTGTTTAAATTAAATCGCGTAGACGACAATTATCATGAAATTGCATCGTCACATCCAATTTCTTTTTCGTTTGCTTTAAAGAAAAACTATTCCGAATGAAATTATTGAATGTCTTGGCAATGTACCAGTGGATAATTTGAAATAAAGCAACTGAAATGAGAATTAATCTCAAAAAGCTTTCAAACTAAACTGAACTTCAGACTGCTTCATTAAACCTTTTTACAACTGCATTTAATTCAATGCATCGCTTTACTAATTAATGGAGGTGCGAAATATTACCAGTAATGTTTTGGAAAGTGTTCGCCATATCACCAAAAACTCCACTCAGTTGCAGAAAAAAATATATAAAAGAGATCAAGCAATAAATTTCAAACAAATTTTAACTGAGAGTAAAAATGGGTTTAACCATCACCTAATAAGCAAACTTTATTAATAATAATATCCATAGGCAAATCATATCTTCCAAACCAATTATACAACAAAAATGGCCTTAATATTATCTTAAAACTAACAGCAAAAGTCATTTTTAATGATATCAACTCTATCTTCATACAGCATTTCCCTTTATTTTTAATAATAGTTTTTAATTCAATAGGTTACTCAATATAAACGATGTCTTTAAATATGATGGATTTGAAATTAATTCGCTATATAGCGACAATCAAACATTTCCTGAACACTCAAAGCACAAGTTTAATTTCTTTTAAAACCAACACCCAATTTGGTTTCAAAGCATTCGCTAGTATAATAACTCAGAAAATCTCACTTCAGTTACTTTCAAGTCTAAACCATTGCCAATCTAATTAATTAGTATAAAAATAAATTGCATACATTCCAATTCCTTTCAGCTGTTTCTCCATGACATAAATAATTTAGAAAGCAAAAAAGGCATGCCAGCACAAACAATATTCTATTCGAGATTGCAGATAATGATGCAGGAATCATGTGGTCACTAATGATTCTAATGAGAAATTTGCTACGGAAGTCGGCTATTGCATCTTCCATTGATTACTGGATACAGATGAATCACATTCGGCAGCTTTGGATCCTAATTAACCAAGAATTACTCTCTTTTTAGAAGGACGCTATCGTTTATTTAAAATGTGGTTTATGGAGATATGGGTGGAAAAAAATCGGCACCAAACAATTAAAGATATCTAAAAGAATAATATAAAATATTTGGTAGCTGCTTAGGACTCAATAATCCTTTGACCATTGCTTCTATATATTCCTGAAGGGGTAAAAATATTTGGTACTTACGTATTAACGCAACCAGGCCAAAATTCGCATAAATCACCAAATTTGGCGACCCTACTTACGGCACGTGGTTATACGTGGTTTTTCGTAAAGAAATTATTTTGCTTACTGGTTTGATTACAAATCGCGCCAACCTTACAAATCGCGCCAACCTGGTTGCGATAATACGTAAGTACCAAATATTTTATAAAAAAATTATCATTCATTATGCAAATAGCTTATTCAGCCATTTTTTTAAAACTGAGTATGAATCTATAAGGATTTATTATATCTTTGTTTTGATGCATTTTAAGACAATGAATGACGATTTAATATCACTCTCCAGCATTTTTTTTGAGTTACATTTCATTTTAATTATCAATTTTTTATAGCCCATCTTCTTAAAAAAAGATAAGATTCTAGGTTCTGATCATTTTTCGGAAATAATAAAAATGGCATTTCTTAGAATTTTAAAATTTTTCTTCAAAACAATGAATCGGCCCTTTGGCACACAATTAAAATACTTAATACAAAATGTAGAGTGTTATGTTCATTGATTTAGAAACAAAAATGATTGTATGTATCAAAAGGGACAAAATTTTCAACGGAACTTGATGCCTCAAGCCACGTTGAAAATTGCCTCCATTGTCATTAGACATAATACACACAAGTAGGCGATGAATACCCCTTATGTCAATGTACCAAGGTAACCTCAACATAAACAGGTGGAAAGGCATCGTCGGTGATTATTCTTGAGGACGTGCTGCTGCCAGATTACATGAATGGAATAACGTACCTTGTTTTTCAGCAACACAGCTTCCCCAATAGATTGTAAAGTGTACTGAGAGAAGAGTAGCGAGACACGTAGTTCATGCATGACAGTGGCGTTGCACATTCTTCCATTTAGATTTATAATTATATTGATGTTACATTTTCAAGAAGGTGGACTGTAACGCTTGAAGTCCATTGCTTAAACTCCATTTTCACATTCTGGAGGATTCTTTAATATTTTGAACGCATTCTACAACATTCTCGAACATTCTTCTACAGCCTCTTAGAACATGTAGAAATATTTTGACCAGTCTCTGCCTCTTCCCAGCCACATCACTGACTTTCCATAAGAAGTTCATTGGTGCGATGCCCACTTTTGATTCCCATATCACTGAAGTCAATCCTTGCAGTTTCCAACTGAAACTTCCATCATGTATGGGGGATGGAGGACTACCAAGTTATATAAAATCCATGAGGCTAAGGGGATGGGTGCAAGAATTATAACAATATCCCCAGATAAGATACGCTTACAATAATTATTTATATTGTTTAGCATCTATAAAGAAAATAATATATGTTTTCATTGCCCCTGTTAATTTCATTTAGATTCGAAAAAAGAATAAATATAGATTTAAAATAGATTAACTAATCACATTTTATGTCAGAAATGGTATGCAATATAAAATTAAAAATATTATAAAATTACGTAAGCTATTAAGTAGTAAGCAAATTTTTTTTGTAACGATTTATCAACTTGCACAATAAGAACAAAGACTACTAAACAAATATTATACTAATTTTGATATACTAAGAGCAAAATTATTTTTTTCTTCCTCATTTTAAGTAACTTTTAATTAAATTGAATATTCGTCTCACAGTACACGCCATTTTCACATCTTTCAGAATGTTTCAATTACAAATGAATTATAAATTCCGAATTTGAAATTTCAAAATGGCAATTTAAAATTACTGCTTACTTTATTAAAAACTTTATCGTAACATTGATACAAAAAGTTTTAAATAGATTAAAATGTTATAAAAGTTAAGAGCATTTCAGTTCTACGCACCTTTATATCAACCCGTAAAATAATAAATAACACAATAAATACCTAGTCGCAAAATATACAAATAAATTTATAATTGCCAATTTTAAAATTTAAAATACTGCAAAGATGGGAAAATGTTCCATTATAGCCAGCTGCATGTTCCTCTCATTCTAAATTATTAATAAAAATAATTCATGACAGTAGGTAGTACATGCTTTCTAAACAGAAACGAACATTTTCCATCTAAACCTAATTAACTCCCGCAGCTCAAAACTATTCGACAAATCCACTTTAGAAACTTTTCCTCTTTCTCAATGATATTTACCACTTTCCCATCCTTTTCGAATGAAGATTCTCCAGCGGAAGCAACATTTTATGGACGCGTGATTCCACTGAAATGTCACAGGTTTAATGCCGAAGCATAAACGACAATTTATGTCCACAGTTTCTGGTAAGGAAGTGGCAACAGCGAGTTCTCGGTCTTGGAAACTATTTCTGTAACAGCTTGAAATGGACAGTTTTATTTGTTTTCTGTGGCATACGTCATGGCACATATTTTAACACTTTTGGAATAAATTATACTGAAGGCGATGAAGACATTTTAAAGGAATGCACCCATAATCCAATTTCCACTGCAGATTCTGTTTGAAAATCCATCCCCTAATATTCAAACTAACCTTGTCATTAAACCTCATCTGTTGCTCTATTTCTGGGACGGATTCATATTTCACGTTTCACTTCTTGCACGTCTGGTGGTATGCATTTATGGGCATGAGTTATGGGCTGACAGCGACTTGTGTGCGCAGAGAATTATAGGGATGCGATCTTCTTTTGTAAGTCACGGTTATAAATTAAAAAAAAAACGGGATAAAAGCCTGCAGTGGCGGATAACGGCTTTTACACAAAATAATAAAAGCCTGGACAGGGAATGAAAAGATATTCTTTCACGATAGAGACATATTCGGAGATGCCAAATTCTTAAGTACAAGCAGAGAGAAGGGGAGGAAGGTAAGGGTTTATTTTTAAACCATAATTTAGTGGTTGTTCTTCTATTTCTTAGTTTGAAAACTGAATGAGAGTTTATTGACATTACTAAGGAGCGAAAATAAACCCTTCTAAGCTTTAGAGAAATGTTCTCCTCTGGGATATAATAAATGCTTTCGAATTTTACCTTGTGTAGTTATTTTATAACATTGAAAAAAAGAATGATAAAATAAGTAAAGAATGAGAGCTTAAAGATTTATTATTGAATTCATATCATTTAACAAAAGTTTTTCAATACTAAAAAGTTTTAGATAGATTCCTTATATAGGAAATACGCTCATTACAGTGGTTCTCATGACATTACTTCAAACAAAAAATATTGCATAGTTTTTTTAAATAAGGTTTACAATTAATTTCATTTATCGTACAGACATTCTGGATTTGAAAAATTCTGAAAAAATATGAAAATTCTACATATCCTGAGACAAATATTGAGTTTAATTAAAAGTTATTTAGAATGGGGTGAAAAATAATTATACCTACTCTTAGCATTCGCAAAGTCAGTATAGTATATGTTTAATAGTATTTATTCTGAATATGTAAGTAGATAAATCTTTAAAAAAAAAAAATTATGGGTGTTTTTAAATGCATTTTCTCCCTATCACTTTAGAAATATTTAAAAAAATATCTTACCACTTAATATTTCAGGAAACTTTATAGTATTTTTATTTCTATATTGCATATCATTTCTGAACCTAAAATGTGATTAGCCTAATTTCCATATTTTAAATCTATATTTATTATTTTTCGAATCTAAATGAAATTAACAAGACCAATGAAAACAGATATGATTTTCTTTATAGATGAAACTCGACTGCTAGATATAACTAATATTACCAAACAGGGTAAATGACAAATATAAGCTTAGTTTGTTTATGTTAGATGCTATAATTATGGCACCCTCTTCCATAGCCTCATAGAATTTATATGGTATGGCGGCCCTCCTGCCCCATCCATGATGAAATTTTTAGTTTTCTGCTGCAGGTGTTGAGTTCACTGATATATGTATGAAAAGTGGATATTACATGAATTTACTTCTTATGGAAAGTCATTGACGAGACTGGAAATCCCAGTTCGAAGAGGCAGAGGCTTGTCAGAATGGTCCTACATGTTCCAGAATTTCCAGAGGAATGTTCGAGAATATTCAATAAACTTATAGAATCTTTCAGAAGGTTCGAGAATGTTTCAGAATTTTCGAGATTGTTAAAGTATCTTCCATAAAGTAAAAAAAAAAAGCTCGAGAATATTGTAGAATCTTTCAGAATTCTATATAATGTTCCAAGATGTTCGAAATATTCTACGATGTTCCAGACGTTTCTAGACCATTGAAAAAAGTCTTTTTTTTTTTCGAGAATCGTCAAGAATTTTCTAGAAACAGGAAACGAAAGCAAAGCCTCTTTTTGAATGTTCCAGTATCCAGTTGTGATGAGGGTACATTCCAACTCAAAAGAGTAAATGTTTTTATATGTATAGGGGATGGCATCACACATGCGTCAATATACTTTCGGAAATCTATCAGAGTTGATACGGGAAAAGTGAAAGTAATAAAAAATGAAACAAGTCCATTTCTTAAAATCATAGCAATGAAAATTCTTAAACTCATAGTAATAATAATAAAATTAATCGTATACAGATTGTCGCTTTATTTGCAGTAGTTTTATATGGTATCACTCTTGTTTTAAAGAGTTAAAAGATCAAGAGGCACTTGCGAGATAAAGAAATTTTGTTTGGCATAAGTTAAATTGACATGTAGATTAAGATATTAATAACATTTAATCTTTAATCGCGTAGAAAATATTAAAAATATCTAGTAATCGAAAGTAAATCAAACAAAAAGTTATTTATTTACAGGAAATTCAAGACTGCAAATACATTAAATCATATAAAAACAACTTATTTTCTACCTGCTTTTAACTAACACGCGAAATTCAAATTCATTCGAAAAAATTCATTTCAGAAATTGTTCGATTATTTAAAAGCATTTTCCATTTTCCAAAGATTTATTATATTTTCATCCATTTCCAGAAGAAACTTTAGTGGCAGCAACATTTTATGGTCACATCAATTTACAAAAGTGCCGATTTTAATATTTTTTGAGCATTAAAACTGATACTTCCGCAATATTTCTGGAAGATCTTTAAACGAAAATTTAATCTTTACGGATTCAATACTGAAACAAAACAAACAAAAATTTACTTGGGAAATTATATCTATAACTGTTTGAAATGACGTTTTATAATTTTTGTTGCCATTTGGCTAGATATAATTTTAGTAGATACGGAATAAATTATATAGAAGACGACGAAAATATTTTAATGCCAGTTTCTTATATCTAAACACCATAGCTGATTTGGTTTAAAAACACATAATTTTGTAATCAAAAATTTTTCATTTTAAATCTCTTCTTCATCGAACTAAAAGGAATGTATTCATATTTCACATTTCAATTCTTGCGCTTATGGTGGCAAGCATGTGTGTGCATGAGTTATGGGCTGACAGCGGTTGGTGTGTGCACAGAGAATCATAAGGATGCAGCCTTCATTTATCAGACAAGTCATAAATATGTCAGATAAAAGGCTACGGGTGTCGTTAATGACTTTTTCACTGGAGAAGCAAAACTGGACAAGAAATGAAGAATTTCGTTCAAGAGAGGTTCTTTATGGAATGAGAAACTTGAACACAATCAGATAGGGAGACATATTATATTTTAAAACTATTATTTGGTGATTAGTCTAATTTCTTCACTGTTCTTTAGATTCAAACCGAGAATAAAACTGTTGAATTTCGATGAGATGGCTTTATCCATTACACTTTTTATGATATCACGATTTTTATTTCAAGTAAATGAATATTAATTGCATAAAATGTTTTCAGAAAAATTCCTATTTAACTGTGCAGATTAATTGCTTTACTTTATGAAATTTTAATCTCTTGTGTACGAAAATGAGAAATTAATGACGAAGTATTGTATTCGTCAAAAATTTCATGTAGAGAATTTTGAACAACTTTTACATTTCAGATTCAAGTAAATGCTTATTAATTACATAAAATGCTTTCAGAAAAATTCCTATTTAACTGTGCAGATTAATTGCTTTACTTTATGAAATTTTAATCTCTTGTGTACGAAAATGAGAAATTAATGACGAAGTATTGTATTCGTCAAAAATTTCATGTAGAGAATTTTGAACAACTTTTACATTTCAGATTCAAGTAAATGCTTATTAATTACATAAAATGCTTTCAGAAAAATTCCTATTTAACTGTGCAGATTAATTGCTTTACTTTATGAAATTTTAATCTCTTGTGTACGAAAATGAGAAATTAATGACGAAGTATTGTATTCGTCAAAAATTTCATGTAGAGAATTTTGAACAACTTTTACATTTCAGATTCAAGTAAATGCTTATTAATTACATAAAATGCTTTCAGAAAAATTCCTATTTAACTGTGCAGATTAATTGCTTTACTTTATGAAATTTTACCCTCTTGTGTACGAAAATGAGAAATTAATGACGAAGTATTGTATTCGTCAAAAATTTCATGTAGACAATTTTGAATAACTTTTACATTTCAGATTCCTCCGAGTTCCAGAAAATGTTTTTTGGAATATCGTCTGTTTTTCTGCAAATGCAAATGTGAGATTTACACTATGATCTTTACGCTAAATTTATAAATTTCGAACAAATTTTGAACGAAAACCATTAACAAGAAATTTGTTTTTCTGTTTAAGTGCAGGAAAAGGCGTGAAAAACTGTGGTTTTGATCAATTAATCTACAAAAGATAAAATTATATACACTCTTAATATCTAAATTGCAGATCCATATCAATATTTTGAACTAAGTAAGTCAACGCGTTCACTGCTTGTCAATCTGCACATTCGAATGCATGCAAATACGTTGTTGTTGTTTCTTATGGCACTTGCCATGGACAAGCCCGCTGTTCGAAGACAGACGATTTAAGCCTCAGGGGGAGCGCCTCTTGTTTCTATAGTAGCGCCATCTAGAGCCAAGAGAACGACTTTAGCTACACATCGTCACAACCCTTTTTACGGGGCGGACTTCATTCACGCATTTCAATCGCTCATCCACAGATCGTAATTTAGACCTGAATCAGAGAATGATCACCCCTGATCTAGAACCCCCAGTGGTATTACTCTCGACATGGAGGACTTTGAGACCACGAAAGATTTATACGCGCGTCAGCCACCAAGCACGTGGGGAATCTTCGGCCGGCGGGGTTTGAACTCGCAACCTAAGGGACACGAATCTAACGCCCTATCAATCAGGCTATCCCGGCCAGCCTTCCTGCAAATACGTCAACTGGCAAAGGTAAACATTGAGATAAATTAAATTAGATATATTATTTGGTTACTAACATTTCATTTCTACTTGAAATTCTGGCTTAAATCAGTTGAAAAAAATTCCATTGAACTCTGTTTTTTCCTCTATACTTCGAAGCACAAAACGCTCATGTGAAAGACTGTAATGTCCTGATCTAGATTGATCAAATAACGAAGCAGAATTTCCAGACAATTCTTTATTTTACAGATCTATATATACAAAGAACAACTTGTTCTAATCTAGGTTAAATAAATAGCTATTTACACCTGTAGTAGAAGATACAACAGTCAAAATCGAAGGTTTTTCTTGGAACTCAGTTCTCCATCATGTCAACACGACAACTCCAGGGGCAGTTTCTCATACTCCGAACTCGTGGGCGGAGTCCAACCGTCCTCTGTAATTCGTTTCTTCTCTCTCTCTCTCTAAAATAAAAATCTTCGCGCTTTATTTCGGCAACAACCTCCGCCTCTTAATTTACATTGGTCATTTGAGCTCTGCTTCGACCAATCGGGATTCAGCCATATGCTCTCTCAGCTGCGCCAGTGGGTCGTGGGAAGATCCTTTCACAAAGAGAAACATCTAGCATCCAGATGTTTGGACACCCCTTTCTCTTTGAAGGTACTATCAATACCTCTGGGACGAGGAATTCCATATGTGGTCTGTCATTGTAGTTGCTAATGAACAGAGGCGAGACCACCCAGGTGAAAAGATCCACCATCTGGCTATCTCGAGGAGTTAAGTAACAGTGACGACACAATGAATCAGTACAACACAATGTCTTATCAATACTGGGAAACGGGAATGTTACAAGACTGAAACTTATCTTAGCACTCATGGCCTCGCCTAAAGTCATATTTTTTTATATATAGAAGAAGAAAATAACACCTTAATGAAGGGGTAAGCACGAAAGGGTAGCGGATAATATTTCCATTGGTTTGTGCATTAGGCGAAATTTACTATACATCAGGAAAGAAATGGGTAAGAAACCACTTTTTATTTATTAGAATATAGTAAAATAAAAGACCATTTCAACGAAAATGTATAATTGCAGCGAATATTGTCATTACAACGGACATCTCATTATGAGCGAATCATAATGGAGTAAAATAAAATACAGAAAATAATGTTTTTATTTCACCACTCCTCTTCATTTGCCAGAAATGAAACGGGAAGAGTAGTAAGAATTCGAAAATAAAAATAATATTGTCATCTTTTTTTGCCCTTTTTCATATTCTAGAAAAGACAGGGAATATGGAAAATGGGTATACAGAGTTCATTTTAATTCTTTCATCTGAGCAACTATGAAAAATAGCGAAAAAATAAGCTTCCCCTAACATTTTTCATTAACGTTGGAATGAAAATTTACATATTTTTGTTTTACTCTTTATAAATGCATATTTTTTAAATCTTAAATACTAGCTCTTTGAAAGTGTAATTTAGATTATTGGTAATGACCGAATTCTCGTTAAAAAATGTACTCATTATATTTCACCATATTTCCTTGAGTTAGGATAGCTATTATATTCTACGTAAATAGTTAGCTCGACAGCTCTTTTTAATGCAGGTCTTTAAAAATTTATATTTTTCTTATTCGAGGAATTTAATTGATCGTGATGAAGAAAATATAAGTGAAATTATTTTTTTGTCACAAATAATATAACATAATATTTGTTTTAATATCATTTTATAAGTACTCCTTTATCCAAAATAATTTTCTGATTTCTGCTTTATTAATAAACTAAGAGTAATTAAATTAATAATATTTGGAAAGAAAGTAATAATAACGAAAGTAATTCATTGTGTAAAACTAAATTACTCTAGGAATGAAAGTAATAACGTGTTTAGCAAAGTCTTACTTGCACTAGCACTTTCGAGATACAAATATTAAAAATCCACAAGTCAAAATAAACATCAATGATATAATATTGTTACAAATCTGTAATTTTGCTACCCGGCATGAATAGTGTCATCTTGGGAAAAAAGTTGTAAGATCTGTCCTGTGCATGCTGAGCGGGTGCTGCGTCAATGAGCTTGGCGACAAACTTGGCGAGCGTTTGGTGGCTTGGCGATGAATTTGTCGACTTTGGCGACAAATTGAGAAAGTTTGAGAAGTTTCACTATCTATCCAGTAGGAACCAAGATACATTCTGGTACACTCTGATTGGTCTGAATATTCTAGCCCCGTCTCCCGGAACTATAAAAGACGGACACTCTGAAGCTGCAGTGAAGAAGTTGTGTGGATCGTCAGAAGTCGTGTGTATCGTATGAAGTTGTGTGTGAGAGGAGTCGCCGACACGTAAAGAAACTGGAGGATTAGACAGCAAGCAAGCTGCTGAATTAGCGATTAAATGTTTTGCGATTGATTAGCGGTATTTGTAGAAGAAAAATTTTGTAACAATATCTTAATACTGAGTGATATTATGTCAGTCAAGATACGTCATGAATTAGTCGAAAAACTGAACTAAAACCGAATCAATTCCAATTAAATGGAATAGTGAAAGTAGGTATGAAACATGCGGTTCACACTTCGGAGAGTGGACTGCTCTTGTAGTTTTTCTGCAAAATACAAGAAAGCGAAATAGCCGTATTATCATATTAAAGATTCTTTAAACCAGGTAAATAGCGGGTTCAGCAATTCCAAAGATACCCAGATTAGTTAAGTTGAGTTATATTAGCGTCCAGTTCTAAAGTAACACTAGGGCTCTTTTCGGGCGGACCTCGTAGTTTTGAATCACTGTCTGATGATGAGGACGGCGCCTCGGCAGGCGTACCCTATCTCCTTGCTCCTCCCTGTGGAAGGGCGTTTGGTTATGACCACTTACACGGTAACTCTTCGGTAGAATCGGGTCTCGAACCTAAGACCCTCCGGTTCTGAAGCCAAAACTTACTCTCCCCGGCCATCATGGCCCCAAAAGATATTCAGAGAAATGACTGTAAATCATGTCCATTTTAATAAACACTTTTAATTTCCCTTATTTTAAGATTATGATTTGAAATTTTGTAATCAACTTTGCAATTACCTGGTTTTTTTAAACGATTGTACTTTTATATAGTTAGATATTTTAATATCGTTTTAGTTCTTTCCATTCATAATTATTAATTAATTAAAAATTAAATTAGATTTTGAATTCGTACTGGAGTTGCCATCTGGTTGCGAGTTTAAGAAACAATAGATTTCAAGATTAAAGAGCAGAAATGAATTAAAATAAATTCTATTTTTTAATGCATTGCTAAAAGAAAATTTTTAGAAATCTTTTAACTCTATTTATTAAATTCTCCCACTTTCAGTTTTTTTTTAGTATAATGAATGGAAATTTTATACCTTACCGATTATGTATTTTCCCTTTTCGAATCCATGGAAAATAAACTTTCAATGGTAACAGAAAAAGAACTATTTGGGCAAACGAAATAAAGGATTATTAACATGTAATTAATATTATTTATTATTCAGCTCAGGTATCTTCGCTGTTTCTCTGAATATTTTTATAAGTATTTTTTTTCTAAACTGTATTTTAAATAACCAATGGTATCTTTCTAAAAGCACAGCAATTACCGATGAATTACGGTCCAAAACCGCCGATTGCGATTCATCTGTATCCAGTAATCGATGGAAGATGCCAATAGCCGATTTCCTTAGTAAATGACTAATGAGTCATTAGTGACCACATCGTGCCGGAGTCATTATCTGCAGTCTCGAGTAGAATATTGTTTGTGTTGGCACGTCTTTTCTGCTTTCTGCATTATCTGTGTCATGGAGAAACAGCTGAAAGGAGTTGGAATGTGTAGAATTCATTTTGTATGGTGATGAATTAGATAAGCATTGGTGTATACTTCGAACTAAATGAAGTGTGAATTTCCGAGTAAGTATCTGAGAGCGCTTTTGAAGTTGAAAGTGATATCTGGGAGTTTGTTTTGAAAGCAATCAAACTCAACTTTAAACCTTTTACCTGATATTTTCAAATAAAACGCTTCAAATTCTGTCAACTGAGGGTTACTCTCTCAAAATATAGAGTAAAAGATATGGGGAAATGAGAATTATCTGAACAAAGTGTTGTAGCGATTTGATTATAGCGATGCTCAAACTCGCAACATTTGGGTTGGTAGCCGAGTAACATGACCACTAAACAAAAGTGATCCCTCCTGTTCAGGAGCTGTTATCTGGCTTATAAAGCTTCACCACAGTGCCACACACGTATGAAAGTTAGATCATGGGCAAAATGCTGAACTCTATGAGCACACATATTTAAATTTTCACACACTTTCTTCATAGTGTAGTAAATTAAACCGGCACTAATGTATTATTGCATGTCACTAGCGGACAATTGTTGGCTTGACTTTAGTTGTTTCATTTAATTCAACGCGAGATCTTTAGCTATTAATCACTGATACATAATACCAGAGAATCGAATAAGTATTTTCAGCGTCTTTTAGGGCCCGACTTAGCCTAATTGCGGCAGGAGCGAAATCTTCTTTGCCCCCCCCCCTCTATTTCCCTACTTCAGTAATGAAGAACGTTCATTAAAGAAGGAAACGTAAAATAAACTTTCTGTTCGATTTGGGGGTCCCTCCGATGTGGGGGCTCTAGGCAACTACCCCGTATGCCCCTGCCTTAGTCAGGCAATGGTGTCTTTTCCCCTACCGATTGAAACCCAAAATTTGACACAGAAAAACAATTGCAGCGACAAGATCACAAACCGAATTTCATTTGCTGAAATCATTGCAGTTTTCAAATATCGTATTTACATCCTTGAGAATGCATAGTACAACAGGCTATCAATACTTTGACGGTTTTGGTACCAAATTTGGCGCGAATTGACACTTTAGATGAAAAATAAGCATCAATTTTTATTTGTCTAACTATTTACATTTTATAATTAACTTATTGTATTATAATTATTTTATATTATCTTATAATTATCTTATACCTTTTATAATTATCTGTGCTTATTTGGATTAAAAAAGACAAACAGACTTTTTTTAATGGATTTCGTTCAAAATTTAATAAAAATTCTATCAATTTGGTATAATATGCGTTTCGAATTTCTATTCACTTAGCTCAAAGTGGACTTGTGATAACCTGTTCACAGACAAACAAGCATAATTCCAAAAAACTTTTTTTTGGATTCAGGAGGTACTGAAACATGTAAATTCGTCAGAATCACGCGTTCGAAGTCGACAGCGTGACGTGTATTTTAAAGAAAAATATTGATGATTACAATATTTCTCTCTTGTATATGACGTACACGAGAAAATATAAATCTTTGCACAATGATAATAGAGTAATTACATCCCAGATAATAACCCTTTCACAAATTTTGGAAATGGAATATAACTTAGTTGTGAAGTCAATCGAATTCGCTTCATTTAGTCAGAAACCACGGAAAAGGTGGACCGCTCACCCTATCAAGGTTTAAAATTGCAATAACTATATCCCATCCTTCTTGTACTCACGGATTTTCCATCCCTTGAAGAACTCTTTACCGAAGAAAAATCTTTTCATTCCTGATCTCGTTTTTCATCCCTCTGTGAAAAAGCCGTTACCGACCACCGTAGCCTTTTATCCGACATATTTATGACCGTGACTGATAAATGAAGGCTACATCCCTATAATTCTCTGCGCACACACGAGCCGCTGTCAGTCCATAACTCATACCCACACATGCATACCGCCAGAATGCAAGAAGTGAAACGTGAAATATGAATCCCTCCCTGCGCTGAGTCCACAAAAAGATGAGATTTGAAAGGAGGAATTGTTTCATTATCGCACGACAGGTTTTCAAAATAGACCAGCAAACACGGCTGGATATTAGCTCATGCCTTTAGGATGTCTTTCATACTTTATGTATAATTTATTCCGAAATTGTTAAATTTTGAGTCACGCTGAATGGCAATGGAAATGTTTAAAATGAACAGCTTTACACATTTGTAGAAATATTCTAGGAAGCCAGAAGTCTCGCTATGTTGCCAGAAATTGTGTACATAAATTGTCATTTAAGCTTAATGGGAATTAAAGCAGTGACGTTTCAGTAGAACCACACTACCATAAAATTTTGTTCCGAAAGAAGATTCGTTTGAAGAAGTGGGAACGTGGTTGAATGTCATTGAAAAAGAGGGAAAGATTTTAAATCACAGAGGCAGTTTCCAAATTAGATTCTGTCGAAAAGTTTTAGATGCTTTGGTTAATTAAGTGTAAATGGAAATTCCAAACTCTACAGGAACTATGCCACATCTTTCATTTTGAATTTTTAGAAGTAATTTAGTGTTAGAGGACGTGCCATTTTCTCTTCGTGCAGTTGAAATTCTCTTTTAAATAGGATTTTATCTTAATCAGTTAATTGTTTTTGATGAGTATACTTGTCATGGAAAAAGTACAACATTTTGCGTTATGACGAGTTTATTCGTCTGGAGTAATAAGTAGTGATAATTTGCAGTTGGAATTACAATTTTAGTAAAAACTCAAATATATTCGTATATTTCGAGTTGTTTAAAATATTTTGAGGCCAAATAGAAATCAAAGGAGCAGATAAAAGATTATTATGCGTTCCACCATGCTCTGTACAACACCATTCTCTAACAGCAAGTTAAAGTAATAAATTAATTTATGTTTCTTTTTTTTTCATACGAAAAAAAAAATGTATGTTAAATTTTTGCGACACAATTTAGATACTCATTTTCCGAAGAGGTCGGAACAGTTAACTAGTTAAACAAGATAAATTTTCTGAACATTAAATTAGAAGGTAGTTGGTCGTAAATAAGTAAAAGGAAAAACTACAAAATAATTTATTAATAAAAACACTCAAGCAAGAAGATACATAAATACTTCTGTACTAAATTTTGACACTTATTTCCAGTTAATGCTGAGCCGCGGTGGCCTGGTGGTAAGGTCTCGGCTTCGGAACCGGAGGGTTTCAGGTTCGAGACCCGATTCCACCGAAGAACCGTCGTGTAAGGGGGTCTGTTGCACGTTAAATCCGTCATGACCAAACGTCCTCCCGCTGGTGTGGTGTGGAGAGGGGGTACCAGCTCAGGTGTCGTCCTCGTCATCTGACCGTGGTTCAAAATGACGAGGTCCGTCCCAAAATAGCCCTAATGTTGCTTCAAACGGGACGTTAATATAACTAAACCTAAACCGGTTAATGCATCTTTATTCTAGTCGATTTTACACAATTTCAACAACCATCTCGGAAAAATTCCTCATTTAACAGATATCACTTGCTGGAGATATAAATTTTGAATATCATCATTCAAAATCACAACTCACTATGGTTTAGTTGCAGAAATACAGAATGGAATTCCGTGTGAATTATTTGTGTGTTAAAAAATATTTATGATATATAGGATTACCAAGACCATGCGTATGCTTTAAAATTAAAATTTTATGACTTACAGCAATGCATTTATTGATTCAAACAACACGCTTAAATGTTTTCAATACAAACTGGCAACATAAATATTAAAAGAACAATATAAGCATTGTCTTGTTTTCGTGTAAAATGCAATGGAGCAAATGGAGCTTAGAAGTATTTCTATTTGAATGAATTTGGTACATATTTATTGTATTGATATAAGAATCAAACTAAATCTTATTAATCTAATTCATTATGTTCATAAATTTGTTGCTTACATATACAAGAAAAGGCATGCATATTTAATGGGAAATATAGATTCTTTTTATACACACAAGAGCGTCTATGGCTTTGACGGATAAGGTCACAGTCTTCCTGTAAGAGCCCTTGAAAAACGCTTCTGGTATTTCATAAGCAAAATAAAGCAACAGGAATTTTGAACCTCCTATGTTAACGTGTGACAGAAAGTACTACTATGTTTAAAAAGTGAAAATGTTATAATCCAAACACTACCTATAAATGTCTATTATTCGAAACTTTCTACATACTCACTAATAACGTCCCTCTTTTTCCTCCATAAAACAGTGGGCCTAAAGCAAAGCCGTAAAAATCGCATATTTAGTTTCAGAGTCCAGCAAATGAGTCATATACTAGTAAAGGATATCGGTATTTATGTATTCATCGCAACTCACTAGCGAATCATAGATAAGAAAGAATATCGTAGCTTGTGATTATTGGCGATTTACTGCTGGCATGCGATTAATATGCAAATACTAGCAAACCGAATATGAATTGTGACTCATTTTCTCAACCGAATGAAACAAAAATTTGACATAACTATAACTGTAGTCTCAAATAAATGGAATGCGGTATCGTTGTGTGTTTGTGTTATCTCGTTTGCGTGTATGCAATAGAACAAGCTGTCAACCTTTTATTATATTTGGTTCAAAGTATGTGAAGAATTTAATTTTAGAGGCTAAAACTACAAACCAAATTTCAATGATCTAAATAGTTACACTTTTGACTTATCGCGTTCACACACATACAAAGATGACGGATGGTTGATGGATTGCTAAACTTATTGACGGATTTGACTTCAAATAGGATTCGGATCTGCGTTTTAGATATTATATTTGTATACCAAATTTTATTTATCTAGCTTTTTAAGTTTTAAAATTAGTATATTGTTACGGATTTCCGGGTTCGTTTAGATAGTGGTAGTGATATGGTGTGGAGAACTCACAATCAGCAGGTGACAGTAAAAAACAACGACGTTTATTTACACGAATACAGAACAACACACAGACGACAGATATTTACAGCAGAGACGAAAGCAGGACAGCACACAGTAGCACACCACTGACGACAGTAGCCCACAAGTAGTAATCGTCCACAGCACACGAAGCGGCCAGACAAAATCCAGCAACAGTGGGGATCCTCGGAGCTTCGCTCTACGATCACTCTAACGGCTGAACTTCTCGCTGTCTTCTCTCGCTTTAGCTGCCGACTCACTACTTCTCCGACTCCGACTGTGCGCAGCTTGAGAAATGTCTGTCTTTTATAGTTCCGGGAGGCGGGGCTAGAATCTTCCAGACCAATCAGGGCGTATCTGGGAGTATCTCGATTCCTAGTGGATGGATCGTGAAAATTCTCGAACATTCCAGTATTATCCATTTTGTCGCCAAAGTCACCAAATTTGGCGCCATGTTGTGAAATGGTCGCCAAGCTCTGAGGTCATTGACGCGGCACCCGCTCAGCACGCACAGAACAGATAGTACAACGGTCTTTCTTACGATGACACTATTCGCTGGGAAGCCAAAACTACAGGTTTGCAACAATATAATCATTTAGATAAATTTCTTCTGAATATAGTTTTCTCAAAATTTGGGAGAGTTCTTCATATTTTATGCCAAGAATATATAGCAAATTTCATCTGCTTAGCCCCAGATGTTTTGAATTTTATTGTTCACAGACAAACAGGCATAATTCCAGAAATATGATTTTAGGACTCGGATAGTTCTGAAGCGTAGAGATGCGTCAAAATCTCTTCGACCATTTTTAAAAAAAAATTACAGTACTTTCTTTTGTATTCTTCATAAAATTCATATCTGTACGTATCGGGCAAGTATAAAACTTTAAAAATGTTTCTCAATTTTGAATGTGGACAATTTTCACAATAGAAGCAAAGAGTAGTATGCTACCGCGTAGCCAGAATAACTTTCATGAGTTTTTAAAAAATCAGCATGAATGTGTAGCTCATGCCTATAGACATTCAGAACTTTCGAACGCGGGGGAAGTCAAAGTCATGGGTTCTAAATACCCGTCCCTGTTCTCTCTAGTAACCAGTCATCAGCCAAAGCATGCTATTCTGGCCCTTTCACCATTAGCGTATTCCTTTGATCTCGCCGTATCTTACGTTTTCTTTAAAATAAATAGTTTTAAGAAGCAACAGTTCTTAAATTCCGAAGAAGTGCAACGACGAAAGTACTGGTTTAGGTGGCAAAAACAGACTTGCAACCAACATTTAGATCTTCATGTAAGATATGGAAAAAATGTTTTCACTGAATAGTTACTTAATAAGAAATCTTAAATAATCAACTTCTGTCTGTATTCATGTTTTCATAATTTAAAAAAAAATCAAGATCTTTTTGAAAGAACTAGTAGGAAGATTTAATGACAGCTCTTGTATGTCAAATATCTTTTGTTTGTATAAACAAGGACATATAATGATATAACAAGGTCAAAACCTGATATTATATGGTCTGTACAGATATTTTTTAGAAGAGTAAGGCTTTAATATATTGGAACAAAAGACCCGAAGAAAAATCAGCTCATAAAGTTATAAAACTTTGTTTGAAATATGTCCTCTAAAAGCGCTCCAAGATATTCTCTTTTGTGACAATGAAGCCATTTTCAAAACGATGCTCCTGAGAATTTTCAAGTCTTCTTAATTTTCCTCCGCCATTTTTTGCCATTTTATGAGTGAGTCTTTCCTATTTGGGATATGCTGGAGGATGATTCACTGAAGTGACTTCAAAGTTTACAGTGACTTGCAGTTTAAAAGAAAAGGCCTCTCGTAGTTCTAAAGTCATTCTTTCATAAACTGTTATACAAAGTTTATCTTATCTCTTAAAAATACTTGAGGAAGCATGAGTCTAATAATTTTATTTTCTTATGCGAAGCTTGCAAAGGGAAATTGTTTTAATAAAATTGGAGGATTGTATGGAGTGTCTGTAAGTGATGTAAAGTACTGTTCGACCTGTCTGTCTGTTGGTTACCAATGTATAACAGTTTCCGACCTGTGCGTCTTTTATTTAAGGTTTATAGAATTGCCTGGCATGCCTGTCAGTGATGTAACATATTATCCTATTCTATCTGTCTGTTAGTTAATGATGTAAAGGATTATCTGGCGTGTTTGTCGGGTATTGTTTTAGTAAAATTCATAGACTATAGCTATTATGGACTTGCAGATACATTAAATATATTTATTTGATGTCATTTAGAATAATTGCTTCTATAACAGTTCATTAAAATGACTTTATATATTCCTCCAACTATTATATACAGATTTTACCATTTTTTATTTAATACAATGGGCGCTAAATATATATTACAATGATCACCTGTCAACGCTTTCCTTCTTCATTTTTCGTTTTGGAGAAAAATCAGGAATACACTACTCTGCTGTATATTCTTCATGCAGGAAAACCTTCAAAGAGTTTTCCAATCATACTTATGACTGTACCGATTTTGTATACAAGTATGGTAAAAGTGAATTTTAGTGTGCACCCAGCTGCGCCAACAATGTCAAGTCGCCAATAAAGATGGCGGACAAAATAAACAAATATTTCCGCAGAACAGTTACGGTTAACATTTCCCGCCATATAATTAGGACTTTTTACTGATAAGTATTGTTTTTTTCCATACTGCCCTGTGCCTTCGGCATCTGTTGAAGGCACCGGACAGAATTTTTTAACTTAAAAAAAACATTCTATGGCTTCGCTAGCAGCGGGAGCGGGAACCTAGTAGCTTCGCTAGCACACTGAACATAAAGACTGTGTGGATAACAGAAACAGTACATAACCAAAAGAAAAGAAAGAACGGAGAAAGAAGCAATCGGAACATTCTCCATACAAAATTTCAAACAAACATCCTTTTGTCAACTTCATCAACTCGTAAAAAAATGTATTACACTCACCATTCATCCATTCTGCCGGTTCGATATCAAACCATTCTCAATACAAAATTTCAAACAAGCATCCTTTCCTAACTTCATCAATTCTTAAAATATATATTATATATATATATGCATATTTAACTCACCCTTCATCCATTCTACAGGTTCGAAATACTCCCGACATAACAAATTATGAAGGGGACCAACCGTTAGAACACCAAAAGAATTAAGAGAACTGCGAAGAATTGCAGCTGTCTTTTAAAGTGAGAATACAGACGATTTTTTAAAGCGCATACTGACAATTAAAAATTGCAAAACAATAAATATTTTCTGTTCGTATTCACATTAAAAAAAAAGAAAGAAGAAAATAACTTTTAATTATAAGCTTAACTTTCTTTATTTAATAAACTTTTAATTATAATAAAGAACAAAATTAAAATCTTTAATCAATATTTTTTTAATATTTTTAATTTAACATTTTTCATAATGTAGTTGTAGTTTATGTACAACTCAACCATTGCAAAAAGTTGTAAACAAAACATTAGGGTTGCTAGAAAAGCATTCCGATGGGTTGGAATATTGGCGACAAATTTGGGTGCACACTAATCTTCACTTAATCCACAAGTATTTTATATACTTGTATTTAGATTTCTTACAAGAGCTCATGTCCCTTAGATACGCCATCAATGACGAAGTTCTTGTTAAAAATACACTGTTTCTTTGTGTTATTGTAAAAAATGTATTGATACTTGTATTGCAACCTTGTATTAGAACACACACATTAAAGGATTTTGTTTTCATCATTGTTGCGACTTATACTGTTGAAGAATAATGTTGAAAAACATTGTTTAAAATAACAATTTAACATCAAAAAGGAAAAAAAAATTATTTTAATGATGGAACTAATGAGCTAGGAGGGGAGACACGGACAGTGAAACATATTTTGCCTATTTAAATTTCTTATAGAAGCTCATGTCTCTTAGATACGCCATCAATGGTCGCCTATCTGGTCCTGCTCTTCATTTTTAAGATGTACTGAAAAATGAAAACGTGACAGAGCACTCACCTTCAATGATTACACCAATTTCGCCAATTAATTTCAGCATGATGCAAAATAGCAAACGATTCGAAATTCTCTATAGTCTTTTCCCAAGATTAGTACAAAATAATACCATTTTTTTGCAATAAGATGCGGTTCGCTAGAGCTCGTTGATACGATTAAATTAATACTATTCATTTGATCAGCGAACAGAACATTCATTTGATCGTCGAAAATGGCTAGCTTATATAAATTATGTCTAAGTAAATAATTATTATGAAATCAATGTAAACTATTGACGTGTAGCTCGTATTATCATCAGTTGAGGGTTCGAAGATATCTATCATTTCATCAGATTTCGACGCAAAACGAGTGAGAAGTTTTCAAAAAAAGTTAGATTTTTTCCCCCACAATTTTAGTTTTTTTGCTGTCTGGTGAGTAGTCTGGTATTGTTATTCTTTTAAAAATTTCTTGCTTCTTTTGGATTTGAAACCTCGAAATCATTAAAAGTTTGTAAAATATGCATCGTTTTTCTATTTTTAAATAGAAGACGAAGAAATAAATTCCTGTATTTAACACTATGCCGTCCGGCGACACCACAGTGGTATCGTACGTAAAGTATCACTCAACAGACAGCGACACCACAGTGATGTCTTATGTAAAGTATACAATTTGTAATCTCCCGATAACCTCAAAAACTGCCGTCGCGAAGCGAAGAAATATTTATGAGACATGCGGACGGCAAAGTGTTAATATTAGATATAAATCCCTCTTTTTGAAAGTAACTACTCTTTATATTATGTAGAGAGAACCAAACCAAAGATTAAATCTAAATATATAGTTACCAAAAAATTATTTTCGTTTTTCCTGTCTAAGAACAAACTCGACAAATTAAATCTGTCTAAAACAACATCAAGAAACTGCTTTCTTTTATCTTTCGCAATGGATCTATATTTAGAAATCTGTAATGCGTGTCTTTTAGAAATTATAATAATTGCATAGGTGCAAAATTAGGATCCACGAAGTTGCAAAGAATTACAGAAACACAAGTTTACAATTTCGCCACACACATTTCCAGAAGAAAAACCAGCCATCTCAAAAATAACATCTAATGTTTACTTTATATATAACATTTAAAATCATCATCACCCACTCCTAATTATTTTGATCCAACATTTGACAGGAGCAAGTCAGGATTTAGCGAGATTCTAAACAGCCAACTCACCAACATTTAATGAAGAAAATAGCTGATTCTGTTTTTTTTTGTCACTTCGTATATTTTTACCCCTTTCCAGGCGAAAAACATCTGAGGGAAGGGGGTGGACGTGCCAAGCAAAGCATCATCCCGCAATAAGATCGTTTTCTTAATGGTCTTCATCAATCATCCGGTTGCAACTCGATTACACGGACTGCTCCTCCTGATAGGATTGCTTTGCCCGCGGAATTGACAGCGAAGGAGATTCTTTCGAGGTGATTCTTCTTCAACCCAAGGTTGTTTATGTTGCCGTCAAAGAAGGGGTTTTATTTCCCTTCACCTCTGATTTTTGAATAATCCATGGCAGGGAATAAATTCTATTTGAGTGTGTCTAATGTATTAGGTGCTTGAATGTATTTTATAATCAGCGACATCTATTGGCAAACATGCGAAGTATCTATATAAACGACAGTGGGTTTGGGTTTTACTAATTTACTATCACTTTATTGTTATCATTTTGAAAGTTTTCCCATTTAGTATTATTGAATTATTCAGTATGTTACAATTCAGTGTGCAGTATTCAGTATACAATTCAGAATTCAGTTAATTATCCAGTATGTTATTGAATTGTTCAGTATGTTATTGAATTATTCAGTATGTTATTGAATTGTTCAGTATGTTATTGAATTGTTCAGTATGTTATTGAATTGTTCAGTATGTTATTGAATTATTCAGTATGTTATTGAATTATTCAGTATGTTATTGAATTATTCAGTATGTTATTGAATTATTCAGTATGTTATTGAATTATTCAGTATGTTACTTCTCAGCACGGTTAGTTCAATCACTGGAAATACCGTTTTAGGACCAGCTCTGTTGGGTGATGATCGGGTGCCGCGTCAGTGATCTCATAGCTTGACGACAAACTTGGCGATTAATTTGCCAAAAAATAGATATTACTGGAAACTGAGAATTTTAACGATACGGCCAATAGGAAGCGAGATACGCCTAATTAGTCCAGAAGCTTCCCTTCTCGCCTCCCTGGAACTATAAAAGGCCGGCAGTCTCAAGCTGCAGACAGTCAGTTGTGTATAGAGTCGTCGAGAAGAAAGCGAAGCAACGGCGGAATAGTTAGATTAGTCCAGTGGAGCTCAAGCAATTGCTGAATTGAGCTGTGTACCGAGTCCTGTTGTTATTGTGGAATCAGCATCGAGTCGTTTGTGGAGTAGCCAGTCGTGCAGTATGAGTCGGTAGGTGGATACAGCTAAAGTGAGGAGACAGTGAAGAATTTCAGACGTTTGGGTCAAATCGAAGAGTGAAACTATGCAGATTCCCACTTTCTGTTGAATTTTGTCTAGCCGCTTTGTGTGCTTTGGTTGTTATTGCTACCAGTTACTATTTGTGAGCTGCTGTTTGTTGTAGTGTGCTTCTCTACGCTGTCCTCTGTCCATCTCGTCTGTGTACTTGTAGTCTTTGTATTCGTGTTAATAAAAGTCATCGTCTGTCACTAAAGGACTGTTTATTCATCGAAAGACTGTTACCGAAAAGAACCCGGATGGAATATCCGTAACAAGTATATAAAGATCCCAATCATGGAATTGCATTTTTGACATTCATTGCTTTTTTTTAGTTTGATTTGAGGAAATATGCTGCTGAAGCCCATCAAACACTTTTAAAAATTTATAGTGCTATTGCTTCGCCATATCCCAATCGTCGGTTTTGGTTTCAACGGTTTTAAGAGTGGTGATTTCGATGTCAGTGACAGAAAACGGCAAGGAAGTACGTCCCGTCATCGATGGGAGGAGCCAGACCCCCACCTTTTCCTTCACCCTCCAGGGTGGCGAGATCTAACCACATACCGGAAGCATCTCATCCTCATTTCTAGGTGCCCCCGGGGGTTTCTTGTTATATGTAATGTTATATGTCTTGTTATGCGAAATGAGTCTGTTAAAAGAGAAATAGTTCCAGATCATAATTTATGTGCAAATTTTTTTCTATACAATGAAAAGCTTTCCAGATAGAATCACGTATTTTAAACGTCCTTTCTGGAACTTGACTGGTTTCATGAGTGTAAAATTAGAATATTGTAATCGATTCTTCATTTTACATGCCTGTTATTTAAAAAAAAAAAATCAAATATTTTACATTTGTGCATTTTTAATTAGAAAAAAAAATATTTCAATATTTGTAGAAAATAGTTACTACTAATTACTTATCGACTTAATTTTTTTCATACTTGTAATATCACCAAATTGGGTAAGATATATTATGCAGAAAATAATCAAATATAAACATTTTGCGGCGTATTGCATTAATAAGACAGAGTCTTTTGAAATATATTGAAACGAAGTTTATTAAATAAAATTTTATATGATAATTATTATTATATTTTAAAAATATTTCTTTCAATTAGTTCAACGAGAAAACATATCAGACCATAACAGAATCGAAAAATAGATGAAACATTTATTTTTATGTCTTTACTTTACAGAATTAATTAAAAGGATTATTATATTATACTTTCATCCTATAAAAAGAGCAATACTTTATATTAATGCTATTTCAAACGAAGAATTAAATTAAAACTTTTCACGAAATTTTTATAATAAAGTAGTTAAATGCATACTGATGGCCAGTTAGGTAAACTCAAATACGTGTTTAAGAAAATTAATATTTGTTCTGAAATATAATATTTATTTAATCAAATTATAGGAAATATTTGATTAGTAAAACAGTGATTTGAATCTTTAAGTAGGAACTCTTTATATGTTTTTATTATGAGCAAACATTTTTGAATTTAATGTTCTCCAAAAAGCTTTCATTCAAGATGAAACAAATATGGCTTATTTTAATTATAAACGTTATATGAAAACTATTCATTCTAATGTTCATCGTTTGAAGTGTGGCATTAATTTTACTCATGTAATAATTTAATGAAAAATAAAATATCAACGAAAATAAACACAAGAGAATTTTATGTTGAGTGCATTTTATTTTGCGAGTTGATGGATCACAACAAAGGTAGAAAGGTAGGCTATTGAGTGCGCCTGTTGAAAGAAATTAGAAGATACAATCCAGGATCAAGATACATATTCCAACTGTTCAATAAAGTCTATTCGAAACTTCCGGGAAATTCATTCCTTAAAGAAATGCGTAAAGTCACAAATTGGGCCACCTCATGCAGTGATAAAGTCAAATTCGGGTACAAAAATATCAATCATCGGGAAAAATCAGCATAAATATTTGCAAGTAATAAAAAAAGCTGTAGTGTGAATATATTGTTACGAACCTCTGATGCTACTTCCCAGCATAGTTGGTTCCATAGGAGGTCCCAGAACTTGGCGACAAACTTGGCGATCATTTGGCTACTTAGCGATGAATTTGGCGACTTTGGCGCCAAAATAGATTATACCCGAAACATCGAGAATTTTCCCGATCCGTCCAGTAGGAACAAAGTTACGCCTCGAACGTTCCTGATTGGTTGAGAGGCTTCTAGCCCCACCTCCTAAGACCTATAAAAGGAGCTGCAGCTGCCGGGGAGTAGTGTTGAATTGAGTAGTCGTGGACCAGTGGAGTAGTCATAGTCGGAATCGACGGTAAAGAATTTGCCTTCCAGAGATTAGCAGAGAAGCGACGGAGTCAAGCTAGTGCTGAACTAAGCTGTGCGCTACTGTCTGCAGTAGAGAGTTTTGTATGCTGCTGTTGTATGCTGCACGTCTCGGCTGAAGATAATCGTCTTCTGTGCTGTATATAGTTGTCGTCCTTGTGCTGTCCTGTGTGTCTTCGTGTAAATAAACGTCGTTGTTTCATTTTCTACTGCCGCCTGCTGATTGAGTGTTCTCCACACCATATAACTCCCACTATCCAAACGAACCCCGGAAAATTTTGTAACAATATATATAATACAAACAACACATAATATATACAATATGTACAATAAGAGTGATTTACATTCGATTTCTTTTGGCGACCGAGCTATTTTTGTTTCACTTTCGATTCTGTTACTTTTTTTCAAAAGCATGCATTTCCTTCTTCTCTAAAAAGATAATTAGATATCCAAAATTAGTTATTATATTGCGGAAATATTGGTGATATTCTCATAAATGAGTTCGGTTCATGTTCCAGAATATCTGAAGTCTAAACCTGCAGAGGGTTTGGAATGAAGAACAGATGCTTTTCACTAGTCGATATTGCAGGGCGTTCGCTACCCTTTTCATAATTGCATTTAGTTAAAGTTGAAAAATACAAGAGGCCTTTTGCTTTTGGACCAAAATAAGCAGGCGATTTTAAGTGATGAACAAGTACTTTTTTATAGGCGGTATTGTAGAAGGTTCACTGGCATTTCTCGATTTGATTTCAGTTTGAGTTGAAAAATACCTGGTGTTTTTCGACCCAGTGATCACAGGCAGAAATTCCATCTGGTTCAACTGTTTGAAGATGAGCCATTGGATCTTTGAATTTTATGTATTCCAAGATGGGATTTGTGAACGGGTTGATGGGTACTGTGGGAACAGGTGGTTCTGGCTGAAGTAAATATGCAGTTTCATCTATGTTGCTAGCTTTATCAGTATCTTCATTACTGAGCTGCTAAATAATTTCAGAATTCGAAATAGCTGCATATAATTTTTCGCTTTGGCATTCAATATAGCATTTGATTAATCGTTCCATAGACAATTTTTGACCGTTAGAACGAAAGGGAAAAAGTAAATACATCTGTCCAGTCATCAATCCAAAAGACCTGAAAATAGTACCATCAGAAAGTGCAGATGGAACAAAATTTCAGAACATCCCTTTTTTCATACAGAAAAGCGATTATCTCCAATAAAAATCAGTTTTCAAAAGCACTGAAAATCAAAGACACCTCTCAAGTTAATTTAAGCTCAAAAATTCTTATTTTAACAATGATGCTGCTAAATTAATCTTTCCTGTTTAAAATTGTATTGTTTCTTTGCATTATCGTAAACAAAGTATTCATACTTTATTGTTGCCCGAACAAGAAGACAAAAAAAGGATTCTATTTTATGTATTGTAATTTATACTGTTGCAAAAAAAAGCAAATATATATTGTTTAAAATGAGGAATTTATCATTAGAATAAAAGTAAAAAACGAATCTAAATGGTGGCCCCATTACAATTTCAGGGAAGACAAGGCATATCCCATCGTATTTATGAACAGCCGACCACCCCTCCACCACTGAACAAAGCGGTATCGACAATCCTGAAGTACTGTGAGTTGCAATTTTAATAACTTGAGTGAAAATTTAGTTGTGGAATTCTATATTTATAAGCATGAAGGAAATTGGATGAATACTTGTTTTGTCAATATTCGTCCCTTAAATTCTAGAATTCGGAACTATTGTAAATATAATAATTGAGAATTATAATATTAATTAATTAAATATTGCAAATCGATTTAATTGGGAAGAATGTAGCCTTTTTTTAAAGAAGAATTTCATCCCATTTTTTCTCCATCATTTATCTATATAAACATTTAGCATAAATAATTTGCACATCCAAGTTATTCAAAAGATTTTCTTCAAATTTTTCTTCATGAATAATATAAGCATAAGCATAAGAAAATTTTTAATTAAAATTGCCGTGTGTGAGTAACATTTAATTAAATATTTTTCATTAATTAAGGCCTCTAATGATTATATTTAGCCGCTGTGGTGCAGGGTAGCGCTACCTTCCCTCTTTCTGGAGAGATAAAAGTAAACTCTGAGAGTAAGCCACCCTAAAATTGGAAAGATTACGACGATAAAAACGAATTATATCTGACGAATTATAAGTATGCCATCTTGGGCTACCTGTTGTTCATCCACAAATTTAGAATATAAATTTAATCATGTCAACTAACTTTAAAGAATTACATCTTACGGCAAGAAAAGAAAGTTGCAAAATTAAAATTAAAATTTTCTATTTTATTAATTTTTAAATGATTAATCCTTAATTTATTCTGATTAATTGGTTTTGTTTGTTAAGTGTTCCAATTTATTGGCGAAATTAGTCCAGAAGGGGCTTCTTTTCAAAGTTTTACTCTGAGATATCTCTCCTACTAACTGAAGAAGACTATAGATGACGTATCTAAAGAACATGAGATTCCATTTAATTCGAAACTGGTGAAATCAGTAAAATGATTAACGCTGGGTGACTCTTGATGTTTTCCTAAAGAGAATGAATAAAAAAGCATTTTTTTTTTGATATTTTGCTTTAAAAAAGAAGGTGGGAAAAGCAGGCGATCATTAATAGCATATCTAGGGACGATGATCTTAAACATGGTATAACAATTGGCGAAATCAAAGTAATGGTTGAGACAGGAGCATTGATCTTTGGTTTTCATAATTATTTTATATAAATATACATTTAACATAAAAAGTATCAGTTTTTTAAAAAAAAGTGTAGATATAAGCATTCTATCAAATATTGACAATGAATAAGATTTTATTTCCTTGTATAATACTCCTGCCATGTAACAGATAACATCTGGTTTAACAGTTCTTCGCTATGTTTTATATTACTGTTCTGTTCATATATATATGTGTGTGTGTGTGTGTGTGTGTGTGTGTGTGTGTGTGTGTGTGTGTGTGTGTGTGTGTGTGTGTGTGTGTGTGTGTGTGTGTGTTTATTTTTAAACACTTGGAACCTTGGTTAGGAATATAGAAGCATAAATATGCTTTTAGTAAAGGTTTCAATATAAATAAGTTTTCAGAGAACAGCTGGTTTGTTAGAAGGCAACAACTGTTTTGATACATCTCCAGGATGATATAAACAATTCAGTATGATACATGTATTTGTGTTACGTTTTAACTTTGGCTTACAAATATATAAGCATAAGGAAGTTTCCATTGCCAATATATAAGCATAAGCAAGTTTCCATTGCCAATATATAAGCATAAGCAAGTTTGCATTCCAAATATAGAAGCATAAGGAAGTTTGCATTCCAAATATAGAAGCATAAGGAAGTTTGCATTCCAAATATAGAAGCATAAGGAAGTTTGCATTCCAAATATAGAAGCATAAGGAAGTTTGCATTCCAAATATAGAAGCATAAGTAAGTTTACATTCCAAATATAGAAGCATAAGGAAGTTTGCATTCCAAATATAGAAGCATAAGGAAGTTTGCATTCCAAATATAGAAGCATAAGGAAGTTTGCATTCCAAATATAGAAGCATAAGGAAGTTTGCATTCCAAATATAGAAGCATAAGGAAATTTCGTGTCATTTTTTTTCTAATGGTTTCAAGATAACTAATAATAATTTAAAAAAAAGAAAAACCGAAAATAACTTATACCCGTATAATTCTCGACATCAAACAGAATATCATATATCAATAGGCCTATTTATAAATATTATAATAACCATCTTCAACCATCTATCCATTATTGATCTATCTTTTGAAACATTGCATACCATGTAAGTAATAAAGCTTTTAAATTATTTGTAGAAGCAGTATTGCCACCAACAACAACTTTTCCTCATATACTTCACCAAATTCTGAGCATAACTGCTAAAATGTTTCACGAAATTTCCTTGAGGAAAATTTCCAAGTGCTAACCAATAAGAGAATGAGGCATCTATCATACACTCTGTGTCTATTGAAAGCAACCAAGCATTATTTTAGATTTTGAGATCAATTAAATCCTTTCATGCGTTAATTATTCACGCTTTCCTGTCTCTTAGTTGTCCATTCTAGTTGAATAAGTGGGGTCAATCAATTTAAAGAGTTTGAGTAGCACTGCTGTTAGAATAACGTCCATTTCTCCCATTTCACTGCTATTTAACAATTTTACAAAATTATTTTTTTCTCGAAGAGAGTGCTGCTGCACGAGCAATCATTATGCAACAACATGTAGATGATAAATGTTTATTTGCAAGTTCCATTTAAATCTACAAATCTATTTATTCAAATCTATAGAGTTTGTCCTTTACTGATGAAATGTGATCCATGCGCTCTTTAAAACAAGAGGAAGTGCAACTTCTCAAAGTTCAAGAATTATTTGAAATATAAGTTGATTAAAATTTCAGCGAGCAGTTAATAATATCCTGCACATAGTCCGAAAATATTATTCCATAAAAATAATTTTGCACTATCTTGAAGCTCAAAAACTATCTTTTCAATTATGCTTTTTTCATTTTCATATACTTTTTTTCTCTAATTTTAATAAAATATTTTAATTTGCTGCATCATTTGTGAGAAAATTTTATGATTGTGCACTTTTAATATCACTGCTTAATCAAACTATTCAGTCATGTTATTGTTTTCACGTGTTCAAATGAATAAAAATAAATTTAAAAAAATTGAAATCTGCTATTGCAAATTTCCTGCTATCATGTGAGAACATTATTATTTTAAGTCATTGTTTGTCTTAATTGAAGTCATTAACCAGTTTAAACATGTTTCAAACAATCACGCGAGTATCAGATTACTCATGCGTCGATATCTAGAAAACGATTTTTTTTTTCATCTCAAAATCATTCAAGCTCCAAAACTTTATGGCGATTAGTCGCCAAATGTGAAAACCTTCTTTACCCTTTTCTAATAATCCTAAAAGCAAAAAAAAAAAAAAAAAATTGGAATCAAATTGTAACTTTAGTTTGCGATAAATCGCCAAATGTGACAACCTTCTGCATTATTTTCTAACAACCCTAAAAGCGAAAAATTGATGCTTCAAATACGATAAATCACTAATTTGTTGCATTTGAACGCATTTTGAATCTTAACAATTTGTTGCTTACGCATGAGGTTTCAAAAACCTCAAACCAAAACATCATGCTCTCACATGATAATAATGTTAGAAAACATTAAGAGAAGTATATAAAATATCATAAGAAAAAAAATTTCAAGGCAATGATATAAAAATTAAAATATATCATAAATAGGGCGATAATTTACTTAGAATAATTCTGCATATTTTCGAATACAAACTTTCGAATTTTTTGTTTACCTCCAATTTTTAATATTTTTTCTTCTTTTAAATACATTGAAAATAGAAAGCAATTAAGGATTGGTAGTGATTTTTGAAGCCAAAACTCTTGTTATCCATTTCTGAATTCTACTTTTAATTCTTCGTTGGTTGAGAGTTTTACTAGTTTTTCTTCTAAATTTGAAGATTGTTCTATGTTTATGTGAAGGGATTTAAAATCCAATTCGGTATATTCATAGAATCGCTGTTGATATGCAAATCTACTAATTCAAACAATGTTAAATTATTTTCCTAAATAGGAAGATACACAATCAGTGCCCCTAATAACTCTCTCAACTCCCTTCCCCATTTGCCTCTGAACTAGCTACTGTTCCATTGAACGTTCCGGTGCTGACTAGGGGTGATGGCAATATAGACATTATTAAGAAAACAATCTGAATAAATGAATACTACTAAAATGGATACTCTGCAGGAGATCTAATACAAAATCAATTCTCGACCACAAATGATTTTTCATATTCATGTCTTAATAGCAAAGTGCTATCAATCTAAATTTAATAGCTTGGATACAAAAATGCCTTCTGTAAATTATAGGTTTCAAACATTGAACACTCCTAAAACGAATATTGTGTAAGAAATCTGAATGTAAAATTGATTCTCCAAATCAGAAATGATCTTTCACAATCAATGACAATCTGAATGCCGGACAGCATGGTGTAGATATCGGAACAATGTTGTTGGACATTTTGTGCTAATATAGATGTATCAATCAAAAATGAGTTCTCCCCTCAACCAAAATGTAACAGTTTAACTCGTAACTGGAGACAGGAATCAAAAATTACGCGTTGTTCATTAGCTCTGATTATCATGTGGTATGTTATCCTTAAATACAATCATCTTCTTAGTACCTTCAAGTTGTTCTTTCAGCAGTATGTTGGCAAAAGTAAGTTGAACACGAGCATATAATCGAGTTATTCTTTTTCAAAGTTTTTATTGTTATTTATGGAGTCATGGACTCCATGTCTCTCTGAAACTGCTTTTAATTTGAATAATGCAAATGGGATTAAAAAATATTCTTAACTCTTTAAAGGGCCATTTTTTTCTAGTCATTATGTTAAAATATTTTTAGGCTTGAAATTAGAAAGAGAAAAGGGATTCATTTAGCTTATTAGATAAATTTAATTTGATTAATTATTTTGGTTAATTAATAATTAAGTAACAAATCAAGACGCATCATTTTGTGTAAGATAAAGAACTGAAGCATCTAAGTTTGTGTCTAAAAATATTTGTCAGAACTTATGCCAACCTACACAATTTCATACAAAGATTGATAAATTTGGTGGGAAGCATACTTCCCACGGCCCTGGAAAGGGTTAAAATAATATTTTAAAATATTGTATTCTTCATTTTTGTTTGTTAAATTTTAACAGTTATGAACATTAGTGTCATTCCGTAATATCTAAATGAAATAAATATTCCTTAAAAGGGTTTTAAGGAGTATTAAAACTCCTTAAAACCTCCTTAAACTTTAGGTTTTCCTCACAACATTTTCTCAACATTTAATATTATAACATTAACATTTTTACCATTAATATTTTTGGCAACTATATGATTTCCAGAATGTATTGTGTTTCCATAATAAATACCACTGTTGCTTACAAAAGGTAAAAAAAGAAAAATAACAAGAAAGTCATTTTGATTCCATGTCTCTGGCCACAAGAGGAAATTCATATCTCCTATTACCGGTTAAAGTTATGCCTAAATCGTTGAAAACTTCTGAAAATGACTACTTCCGGATGAAATCTTAATACAAAATCAACTCTCGATCAACAAACGCATCTTTCCATCAAACTTCCATAATTGAAACCAAACATTTTCGAACTATAGTCAGTGCCTAATTCCATCCCCTTTTTTTCTCACAGAAATGACAACCCAGAAGATATTCTTTGGCAGAAATCTGAACAGGAACTCTTCTTCCTTTATTACAAGGGGGGAGGGGCGTTTCTAACCATATTTATTCGTCTCTTCTACTGGAATGAGTTTGCTTTAATCATTAGAGCCTCGCAGATTCGTTTGCTTAGAGCGGAAGACAGCACCGAAGCTGAAAGGTATTTTCCGATGTCTGCTTTGGATTTTCCGCTGCCGGAAGATAGATTAATCCAGCCTGTCCCCTATTACTCCTAAGGGGTTTAGCTAAGAATGCGTAATTGAAAATATGATGGCTGGCGTCGCTGGAAGAAAAGTTTTCTGAAGGGAGTTATTGAAGTTCCTTGAACTGTGGCTGCAAAGGCTGAAGAATAAAATTAGTTATAAGAGGCTTGGCACGCATCGGATGGCAGCATGGAGTAAAGGAATAAAATGGCCCTTTAATGTCAGATCTTATTCTGAGTTTTACGCGCATGCCTTTGGGGGGGGGGTTCCAAGGAAAATAAGGGAAAACAGCAGAAGATATTTCAGTCAACTTTCTTGTACTCTAGCATAATATGGATTTATATCACCGGATATTGATTTTGATATTTTCCTAGGGTACTTACGTATTAACGCCACCGTAGCGACAGATTTAGCGGTTTTTGCGCTAATGCGCCAATAAAGAGTGTTAATAGGATTGCTCTTTATTGGCGTATTAGCGCAAAAACAGCCAAATCTGTAGCTGCGGTGGCGTTGATACGTAACAGGATTGCTCTTTATTGGCGCATTAGCACAAAAACCTCCAAATCTGTAGCTGCGGTGGCGTTGATACGTAACAGGATTGCTCTTTATTGGCGCATTAGCACAAAAACCTCCAAATCTGTAGCTGCGGTGGCATTGAATTTTGAAAGTGATTGGTGGCACTAAAAAACCGCCAAATCTGTAGCTGCGGTGGCGTTGATACGTAACAGGATTGCTCTTTATTGGCGCATTAGCACAAAAACCTCCAAATCAGTAGCTGCGGTGGCGTTGATACGTAACAGGATTGCTCTTTATTGGCGTATTAGCACAAAAACCTCCAAATCTGTAGCTGCGGTGGCATTGAATTTTGAAAGTGATTGGTGGCACTAAAAAACCTCCAAATCTGTAGCTGCGGTGGCGTTGATACGTAACAGGATTGCTCTTTATTGGCGCATTAGCACAAAAACCTCCAAATCTGTAGCTGCGGTGGCATTGAATTTTGAAAGTGATTGGTGGCACTAAAAAACCTCCAAATCTGTAGCTGCGGTGGCGTTGATACGTAACAGGATTGCTCTTTATTGGCGCATTAGCACAAAAACCTCCAAATCTGTAGCTGCGGTGGCATTGAATTTTGAAAGTGATTGGTGGCACTAAAAAACCTCCAAATCTGTAGCTGCGGTGGCGTTGATACGTAACAGGATTGCTCTTTATTGGCGCATTAGCACAAAAACCTCCAAATCTGTAGCTGCGGTGGCATTGAATTTTGAAAGTGATTGGTGGCACTAAAAAACCTCCAAATCTGTAGCTGCGGTGGCGTTGATACGTAACAGGATTGCTCTTTATTGGCGCATTAGCACAAAAACCTCCAAATCTGTAGCTGCGGTGGCATTGAATTTTGAAAGTGATTGGTGGCACTAAAAAACCGCCAAATCTGTAGCTGCGGTGGCGTTAATACATAAGTATCTTTCCTAGCTTCGATTAGAGCCAAAATAAGATAAATAAAACATGATTGTAATGTTCTTGACAAGTTCTCATGTCAAATTTCATTTGCCAAACTTTTGCATGCTTGAGTTATCGTGTACACATATTCGCAATTATATAAGTAGACGGCCAATTTTTCAACCAGTAGCAGATTTCCGACTTGGACGTTAATTACAGTCGTTGGTTGAGAGAAGGCTCATTTGTCCGATTAACAATTTTTTTAATTTAAATAAATAAATTTATAAATAATAATTTTAAGAATTATAAAAGAGAGTGTCTGCAATGTCCTTTTATACTGAGTTATTAAATAAATTAAAGCTTTATTAATAATTTATATTAGAATATTAACTATTCATATAATTATGTTGATATTCCACTAGAAAAAAAAAATCACGAAAAAGAATTGTTTAGAATGTTATATTTGAAGTTTATTATTTCTTAATAATTATAACTAAATGCTTTTATTATTGCAAATAAATCATTAACTAATGTTTATAAAAAATTTAAAGACTTTTTTAACCTTAATAATTTTCTCATGGTATGAAAAATAATAGCATACAACAGAAAAATTATTAAAAGAAATAAAAAGAAATTAATTGGAATGGTAATAATTTATTTAGAGTTAAAAAGTTTAGAGTTAAGTTAAAAAGACATTGAAATATTAAATTAAATTAAATAGATATTTAAAGAAGACTTCATAATATGTACTGCTTGAGTTCTTAAAAAGTACTTCTATTACCACTACTTTTGATAGACTGGAAATTAAGTTTGAAACGCACCAACAATTCTTAAGATAAATTCATTCGTTTCATACCATCACTCTCGCGTTTGTATATAGATATGTAATATGTATGTACACATTCGCGTTTAAAATTTAGTAGATATCAGCAAATTGGGTTGAAATGTTTTATTCCAAATTACATTCCTACTGCATTTTTGAATTATCGCCTTCTAACATCGACAAACATAATTCAATTCCAGAATTTGTTTCTAGGAGCTGTAAAATGTTAAATTTCTTTTTACATTAAAAAGTTTTCACTTTGCATATTTATTACACGAGAAAATAAGAAAAGCATGAGCTCTTAAAATGATGAAAATATAAATACGATGATACGATATGACTATGATATATGGGGCTCTACCAAAGGATTTCATTACTTAAATAATTATCAATCATGATATATTTCGGTGAATTTATTTTGCACTTTCCTAAATAAGATGTCAATATACTAAAGGAAATATTCTCTACTGACTTGATTATGTACTTACATAATATGGCATTTTTTTATACATAGCTTCATAGTAAAGTCAACAGAATTGTAAATTTATTTTCTACTTGATTATTTTTACCAAAATTGTATACAGAATTACAGTTCTTGGAACAAAACAATATGTAAAATTCTAGAGATTCTCTATTCTAGAGAATCTTCCCTAGATTCTCCCACTATAGTACTTGATATGAAAAGTTTTAAATATTTTCCTTATCACAAACTTGTTTCATATTTGTAAAAATTGAATTTGCAAATCGATTTTTGATTAGGACAGTGTTACTCAAAGAATTTATCGCTAAGGGCCTTGCTGTTCCTTACAGAGGGTGCCAAGAGATATGCAGTTTACATCATGTTATGAAAATTTTTGATTCTATACAACAAGTAGTGACATCTAACATAACTCTGACGAACTAATAAGAAATTTATTTGCACGACCTTCTTTTGTGAATAAGGTATCGTATACGCTGTGTTCGTATAAAATTGCATTTCTGTACGTAAGTGCGTCTCTACGAGATATATAAAATTATGTTATATGGATTTTAAATTTCATTCCATAGATAACGACATTAAAGTGGTTTACAGGACTTTCGCTAGATGTCGCGTACTTCGTGTTCATATATAAATGCAAGAGGTTGTATGGGATATTAGTCTGATGTTCTCATAGTAACTTGCTGAGATTTCGGATTATAGCTTGGATATGACGAATAAGTTTTTCATTTTCATCTTCAAAACCAAATGTATTTGTAGACAGGGAGAAAAGTAGAATTGGAAGCGGAATGCGAATATATAATATCTTAGTTGATATACAGATATGTTGAATTCAGATTATCGACTATTTATCAAAAAAACCACGTTGGAGTTGTAAATAATTTGCTCTGCAGAAAGCAAAATTCAGCAAGAATGAAAAAAAATAAATTGGGGCGTACTGAAAATATATATAGAAAGAAATTTGAAATTGTATATAGTTACATATTTTCAATAATAATGCACTATTTAAATGTATTCAAAATTAAGTTATCAACTACTCATTTAGTTAAATTTTGATTCGCAACGAGTGACGCCATCTGGTAGAATATTCTGCGAAAATTTTAAGATTCCATGATATTCATAATAAAGAATTAGAAAATAGAATTTAAAAAGTAAAACAGAATCAAAATAAAAAATGGTACTCTTAATTAAGTTATCAAAAATAATTTATTTTACTGAAGTTTTGTTAAGTTTGTAAGAAAGACATTTTAATGAAATCTAAACCGAGCCATCTGGAGATAATTTGGTAATTTAATGATTACGAAATTCCACAGTATTTATAGCGATGAGTTATGAAATACATTAACTTTGGATAATTAAAATTAATGCTACTCTATAACTTATTATTCCACCCATAGTCGACGAATTAAAAACAAATATTCTTTATATTTCCTTTATTCATTTTAAACAGATTAACATAACTCGAGATAAGTATAATATTTGAATTAAACAAAAAGGGGCAGTAATAAGCTTTTGCACTCTTTAGAGATGTTAAAAGAATGCTGTTATCAAAAAACCATTATTGTACTAGTGGTTTACTGTTGCATATATTGTCCGAAATCAGACGGTAGCTAAAATAAGTCTGGTACACTAAATAACGAAAAACGACGCTTTATTCGAAGAATATTTCAAAAGACAAATTGGGATACAAGAAATAAGAAAAATCAGCATTTGTTGATACTAATAACACAAACCAAAAGTGAATTACTAATTAGATTCCAGCACAAGAGCTCAGCAATCAAGACGTCTAGTTTGCTATTCGATCAAAACTTCCGACAAAATCATTGGATCACTCCAAAGAATGGATTTTCGGGCAAGAGTAATGTCACATGAAATTTTCCAGAAGAGTCTCCTGATCTGTGTTCCGAATTCAGATGAGGTTATAATTCTTACTATATTCTATATTTGTGTTGACACATAAAGTAAAGTAGAGAATCATTCAATCATCTATGAAGAAATATGCATATCTCTCTTCTTTACAATATTACTAACAATTCAGGGAGAAGCGTTACATATTTGCAGAAACACGTAATTTGTTATTTCTGTTTTTAAGGTTGAAAGAAAGAAATTTAAGTTTGTATGAGTTTTTCTCAAATTCATCTTTTATAAAAATACTTAAAATAATTTAAATGTAAGGGAAAATAATTCACATTGATTGATTATGGAATTAATGCAAACCTATCATTATACTTTCGATTATCTCGAAAAGCAAATCTCAAAAAGTAGCAACAGTCAATCTGTGCTTATCAATTTGGAGTACTCGCTTTGCTAGTGATATGAAGGTATTGTGAGGGGAAAAAAAGTGTGATCGCAACAGAAACATCTTTAATTTCGAAAGCTGGTAGGGGTGGTAGTTTATTAGACAAATGATTATTTTGGGCTCAAGTATAAAGTAATTAGGTTTTTCAAAGCATACTTTTAATAATGTACTAAAAAATTTAAAATTTAAACATTGTTTAAGAAAAAAAAGTCTGGAGATGAAAATAAAATCGTAAAAGTGTGATGCCGAAAATAAAACAATATTGTTACAAATCTGTAATTTTGCTACCCGGCACGAATAGTGTCATCCCGGGAAAAAACGTTAAAACTCTTTGTAAGATCTGTCCTGTGCATCAATGACCTGAAAGCTTGGCGACCATTTGGCGATTTGGCGATAAATTTGGCGAGTTTGGCGACTAAATGGATAATACCGGAAAGTTCGAGAAGTTTCACGATCCATCCAGTAATAACCGAGATACACCCAGGTACGCCCTGATTGGTCTGAAGATTCTGGCCCCGCCTCCCGGAACTATAAAAGACTAGCACTCTGAAGCTGCAAAAAAGTCGTGTATATAGTCAGAAGTTGTGTGTGAGAGGAGTCGGAGTCGCCGACAAGTAAAGAAACTGGAGGATTAGACAGCAAGCAAGCTGCTGAACTAGCAATTAAATGTGTTGCGATTGATTAGAGGTATTTGTAGAAGAAAAATTTTGTAACAATATGATATTAAGTCAAAATAAATACGATAAAGAACATTTTTAAACATCCATTTAATAAATATGATATCAATGTGATCAAATTTTAAAAATATATTAGAGTATTATAAATGCCTCAGACTTTAGAGATTTTGTTTGGACCTTCAGATCTTTGAAAGAATTATTTTATTCCCTAATTAATATATTTAAAATTTATTTTTTATATTTGAAATATAATTCACAAAGATATAAATAGTTAATTAACTAATGGATATCTTGATTTTTACTTCATACAAAATTTTTAACACACATTCATAGTTTGACAATGAAGTCTCAACTAAGCACGACTGAAAAAAAAATCGTTTTTGTTTCAACAAAAGTAATTTGTGACTCATCTTCAGGACTTGTCCTTCAACTCCGGTATTAAAATTGTTTCTTAAAACCTGCCATACTTTCAACGTCTTCCCTCCAAACAGCTGTGGAAAAAATTCATCATTTTATGATTAGTACGGAAAAGCTGTTTTTCAGCTGACTGGGAGGAAAAATTGCCTCATTTTTTTTTCTCCCTCTTAAATATTTGAGCTGTGCCAATTTTTAACGCTTCCAGGTTTCGTTAATTACAAAAAAGTGGAAGGGAAAAAAAGATGAAAACGTGACTTAAATAATAAATGATGAACTCACTTTCGTGCCGTGAAAAACTCTTCATATATTTAAAATTTCATGCGTTTTCTCTTTAAAGAAGATCTCATCTTGCACCAATGGGGAATTTTATTCATGTAAACATTTTATTGCTTTGCTTTTATTTTGTTTTTTCTGATAAGTTTCTGAAAGTCTTTTAATGCTTGTTTATATCGACTGAGACGATTTTAAAGATTAAACAGATAACGTATTGAAATATATTGGTAATGAACCAACATACTTTGGGATTAACGGTAATGATGATATTTATATACTTCAACAGCAATTCGTTAAATGGTAAGACTTAAGAATAAAGTACGGTTATATCCAAGCAAATCGTTCCAGTCAAACTCACCAAAAGCTTGCCACAATTCTGCTATATTGGATGGCAACTTCACAAATGGTAATAAACAGCTTTTAGAGTTTTAGTAAAAAATTGTTATTATTTCAACTGGTAATAAATCGCTAAAAAATAATTCAACTTTGGAGATCGTACATTAAACTTGCGTTTAGCTATTTAAAGTAATCGTTTGAATTAAAAAGTCCAAAATGTCAGTTTTCTTTTTCAAGGTCCTCAATTTTAGAGCATTTTTCTTTATAGAAATGTTTGAATTTCTAAGTTCATTTTCCTGAAAATTTAGATTTATTTTTATATTTATATAATAGAAATGTTTACGTTGTTTCTCATATTTAAATGTTATTTTCTCTAATGTTAAATTTTGATAAAATTTCCTTGCAGACACACCTCATGAATTAAAATCTAACGACTATTGTTTTACAAAAATTTGGATAGTTTAAAAATATCATGATTATAATAATTTCTCAATATTTTCTACAATTCCTGAATTACAGAATGAGAAATAAGTAATTTAGAAAGATTTTAGAACAGTATGAATGCAAAGAAAAACAGTGCACAGTAAAATAAAAATTTTAAAAATTCATATTATTGATCAATTAAATGGCAGTTTTTAAAAACTGAGAGAAATACCACTTATTTCTTGCTTCACGTGCTAAGTAATATATTTTAAAAGATGGTAATGTATTTTACAGATTTGCAAGATTTCGAATAAATCATTTTTTAAGTTTCTAAGCTAGCAAGTTTTTGCTTCATGGCTCTTTTTAGCCAACCAATATAAAATATCTAGCAAGTTTTTGCTTTTTGGCTCTTTTTAGCCAAACAATATAATAGCAATTTTCAAAAACTATCTGGCTTTAAAATGGTGTATATTTTTTATTGCAGAGGTGGTTTTTCAATGTATTTGATGCATGCGATTGAAAAATATATTTCGATTTTTTTTTAATTCATCCAGAAGTGGCAAATATTTTATCCGGATAATGCAACCCCCGGGGGGGGCACCTCGAAATAAGGATGAGATGCTTCCGGCATGGTGGTTGGATCTCGCCACCCTGGAGGGTGAAGGAAAAGGTGGGGGTCTGGCTCCTCCCTACGATGACGGGACGTACTTCCTTCGGGGAGGGTTGTACCGTGACCGGTGACGGACCTTAGGACTCAACCACAGTTACCGCCAATTTTGCTGTTGTGGCGGTCCGGTCATTCAGTTTTATGGTTTAAATCCGCGTGCCTTCGTGGCGGGTCGGAGAGTTAGATGGTTGACTTATCTGGATAATGCACAAATACTTATTTACTACCTTCATAACTTATGACGTGGAGGGGGAGGGGTGTCGTATTTTTCCAACCAACCAAGGGAGAATAAATTGAAAACCTATGTGATCAACATATTGGTTTTATTTCCAAGAGTCAATTGCAATCAAGTCTACTTTTCTATATAGTTGACTGTGAAAATGGAAATTTATATCATGCCAGTGCACGATTTTTCCATTTCCTTTACAACAGTTATCACCAGCATATTAAGATAAGTCTTTCAAGATTTTGTAGCCCTCTGTTAATGTGGAATCTCTTTATTTGTGGACCTTTCATCGGCTCTCGACAAAGGATACAGATAATTAACTAATCATTATCTCAGCTGCTCTGATAGTGTCACGTAGATACTATGGTATAGAACTCAATGACACAAACAAGAGGTGGAGCTAAACCAATTAATTAACTCAACTCAGAACTGAGAATACAGTGACTGATAAATCCTCTGCTTTTATACTAGCAGGGAAAGTTCCAGAATACTTTTCTGGAGACAGTAAGAAAAGTCCAGAACACTTGTCTGGTAAACTAAAGAAATGTCCAGAATCTTCTGGAACATGAAATAAAGGAAAACATAAAATCAAGGAATTAAATATTTACACAAACTGAGAATCGCATTGTCGCTAGCGAGATTCGAACATACGATCTCTTGAGTTTAAGTCCAGTGCTATGACCATTCGGCCATGGAGAGTCGACTGACTTTTCAATGCGGCAATATTATTTCGTCAACTCGCTGATTCAGGTTTTTACTAGCGACAAACTTACGTCTTTACTTTTAGTCATCTCAAAAATCCAAAATAGTTGATTTTAATGTATTAAGTCTCTGACCATGGTTAGGAAACACTTGAAATGATCCTGTTTTAACTTCCAAACTACATCAGCAGGGTGGACATTTCAAATCGGCAGATTTAAATGATTTAAGAAGATGGGCGTCTATAGGGGATCTTTGGCTCCTACTAATCCCCTTTTATCTACAAGCAAAAAATTCAAATAGGACTATAGATCTAACTTTAGAATTTTAAACTTCTTACGCTCTTACCAAAGCATCTTCTGTACCATTCATCACCGTCACTTTCTTATACTCTTAACCTATTATCTTCTTACGTCGTTAACCATTTCTCACTACTCCTTTCTATATCATTAACTATTACCCACCGCTCTTTTCCATACTTACTACCACCCTCTTATTACTCACTTTTATTCTTTTACCTACTACCACCCTCTTATTACTCACTTTTATTCTTTTACCTACTACCACCCTCTTATTACTCACTTATTTTTTCACCTACTACCACCCTCTTATTACTCACTTTTATTTTTTTCACCTACTACCACCCTCTTATTACTCACTTTTATTTTTTTCACCTACTACCACCCTCTTATTACTCACTTTTATTTTTTTCACCTACTACCACCCTCTTATTACTCACTTTTATTTTTTTCACCTACTACCACCCTCTTATTACTCACTTTTATTTTTTTCACCTACTACCACCCTCTTATTACTCACTTTTATTTTTTTCACCTACTACCACCCTCTTATTACTCACTTTTATTTTTTTCACCTACTACCACCCTCTTATTACTCACTTTTATTTTTTTCACCTACTACCACCCTCTTATTACTCACTTTTATTTTTTTCACCTACTACCCTATCCTATATTCCAATCACCTTCATACAACATTGAAAATTATCACCATCCTACATCATTTCTTAACTTTGGAAACTTCCCTGTTGTGATTCTTTCTTTAGCATGCAAAATATTAGCGGTAGTGGTCTTCTCAAACCTTTCTCGCATACTCCTTTTTTTTTGTCATGCCAGAAAATACCTTTCATGGTACGGGCGTACAAGAGTTACGAAGTATTAACTTTTGGCACGGAATTTGCATTTTTACTGAATCTTTCGTTATCATTGGCGAGTTTATTGGCCATTTATCCCTGGCCTGTATCGTATACGTTAGTAGTATCCGAAAATCGAATTTGTGCTGTAGATGGGATTTTCTCAACCGATTGAAACTAAGATTTGCACAAAACTGCTTGTAGTCGCATCCATAATCATTGTGACACTTTCAGTCACAAAATCCCATACCAAATTTCTCATATTTAAGTTATTATGTATTTTAATTATCGCATTTGAAATTTTTTGAAAGTTCAGACCGAATATACAATCAACCCCTTGTTAGAATAGGGTCACAGTTTGACAAGTGTCTACGCTATAGATGTTAAATCCATGTACCGAATCTTATCCATCTAGCTTTCTTCATTGTGTAATTATCGTGTTAACGTATATTAAAGCAGAAAGACAGACGAACAGAATTTACTCAAAATTTGATAGAAATCTGAAAATGTGGTATAAAAACCGTATACCAAATTTAAACCGTCTAGCTCAAAACGTTTCAGTTATTTTTGTCACAGAGATTTCCCAAAAACGTGTTTTCCGAACTCAGATGTCTGTAACGTGGTTAGTTTAGTTTAGTTATATTAACGTCCCGTTTGAAGCAACACTAGGGCTATTTTGGGACTGACCTCGTCATTTTGAACCGCGGTCAGATGACGAGGACAACACCTGAGCTGGCACCCCCTCTCTTACACGACGGTTCTTCGGTGGAATCGGGTCTCGAACCTGAAATTCTCCGGTTCCGAAGCCGGCACCTTACCACCATGCCACCGCGGTCTCGTCCGTAACGAAGATTCGTTAAAAACTTGAGTTCGAATTTTTCGACAATTACTATATTTTCTCTATATTACGTATAGGCGAAAGTAACGTGTGATTTTCTCTTTGAGGATTGTTAGATTGGTTGACGTTTATTGGCGGAAGAGCATATGGAATTATATTGCTGCACACATATGGTTAAAAAAGAAAACATGGGTGTAATCTCAAATCGCTAGTCTTTGGAAAAGTATTAAAGCAATGTAAGCAAGAAAAAACATGGTAGTAACACGAAAAAGTAAACAAAATGGAGAAAAAACAGTGATCACTTGCTGGGAGAATCAATCGTATCATTGAGGTCATCATCAATATCAATTATGACTCCAGATGAATTCCAGTACATATGTTCAACTGAACAGTCACAGAAGTTATGCCGGGAAATCTGTAGATTATAACAGTGCAAAAATCCATCTCCTAATGTTTATTGTTCATTTAACGATGATATTAATTTGAAAAAAAAAATGGAAATTTCTTTTCGAATCCGAGGGTGATTGTACATCAATGGATTCGATTGTTCTTTATAGTTGAGGGATCCTTGAGTTTGTACTCTCATCTCCAAAGTTCCCATCACAACAACTTCAGTCAGAAGACGTCAGATAAAAGGCGAACTAACACCTTGAATTCGGTGGAACTTCAAAAGGGATCGGAACTCTAAACCGTGATACTTTAAACATAAATTCAGTCTATTACCTAATCTACGCAAAAATTGCATTTCATCTGTTCGTATCTATTAAAGAGTTGACTATTTGTATATCTGTATATGCGCATATGTATTAATGCGATCACTGAAAGGCGCTATAACGTAAATAAATGAAATTTGGCTTTCTATCTTGTCTTTACAACTGCAGTTATGTCTAAAATTTTGTTTTCGCTGAATTGAAAAAAAAAAGACTTCAAAATGCATATTAGGGTTGTTTTATTATATAACGAAGCACGAAATTCTCAAAGGATAGAGACTGAGAATCACACACTGACTACTTTGAACTGCCTTGCATAACTACCAGTCACGACAGCATTGGCGTGAACCAAAGTTTGAGTCTTAAAAGTACGCTAAAACCCTCCAGGAGGAAAGCACGTTCCGTTATTGTAGGGGGTAGTCGACCCCACGCCATTTCTGAACCTACCCGAGAGGAGAAAACCTACCACCATGACGGAAGCTGTTCGTCCTCATACCTGAAACGCTTCATTGCGGGAATAGACACTGAAAATTTAAAAAAATCTGACCACTCGTGGCAATTAAGATCTTGCCAACCATTTCGGAAAGATCACGTTCTCTAGTTTTATTAGGCGATTCTAGCATGGGAAACTATCATCAAGAATGTTATCAAAAACCATTTTCAAGTATTGTAAAGGCTATATATAAAGTAACAGAATAAATCTTTAACAAATATAAACTAGTACAACAAATAAAAGTTCATGAAAGAGAAAAATACTATTTGTTTCCAAACTACCAACGTAAATATGTAATAAAATATGCTATGCAAGGGAATAAACACGAAATTTATTCTGAATTTCATCGCATTCCTCGATTCAATTATATATTCTTTTAAACAAAAAGTATTGAAACCAACGTAAAGTTATTTCCAATTTGTTGTCTACGGAAGACATATTTTGCCCTTAGAACCCACAAGAATTTAGAAGACATTCAGGCACTTTTTTTTTCAAACTTGTCAAACTAAGAAATATCCGATGTGCACTAGTGAAAAGTTGAAGAATATATTAAATCGTATATTGTAGTGTATAGTCTTTATAAATATATAAAAATATGTGTTTTAAGAAATATGAATGTTAAAGAATTCAAACATTCTGTCGTTTTTCTTTTGCATTTCCTTGCAGCCATATTTTAACTCTCGCATACAGAAATAAAACCGGTGGTGGTGGTCTTCCTAAAGCTTTCTCACATATATTCTAATAACCCCCCCCCCCCTAGATTTCTATACATGAAAATAGCATTTTCTTAAAATAATAAAGACGTTTGGTACAAATATATTAATTGCGAAAGAAATTATGGAAGAAACTATTAGCAAGCGATCTTTTTCGATTTTATAGATGCAATTTATCACTGACAAGCAATTAATATCAGGAAACCGAATATGTATTTTGGCAGATTTTTCTGTCGATTTAAAACCAAAATTTGGCACCAAAATAAAATTGTAGTCTGAAGATCACATACCAAATTTTATTTGTCTTTTCCATTTTGCATTACCGCCTTTACATGCATACGGACAGACAGATGGTCAATTCCTAGGTGGATTTTGGTTTCAATTTTGATACACATCTATATTTTATATATTAAAACTGTCAAATAAATAGCATTTACCATAGTTTTAAGATCGTGAATTATCTTTTTTTACATTTGCAGGAAAAACAGACGGTGAACCTTATGACGTTTATAGTTATAAACTGAAGACGGATTTACAATTTACCGAATTCCGTAATTTACAAAAGCAATTACAGGAATAATTAAAACGTTCTTTCTTTAACGTTAAACGTTAATTTAACGTTACATTAAACACAACGTTAATTTAACGCTACATTAAACAACATTAAACACAGCGTTAATTTAACGCTTTGTTTAACGTTAAATTAAACACAACGTTAATTTAACGTTACGTTAAACACAACGTTAATTAACATAATAATTAACGTTACGTTAAACGATAATTTCTTTTAAAAAGCAATTACTGGAACAATAAAAAAATACAAAAAAGACGGTGAACCCTTTGACGTTTATAGTTGTAAACTGGATAGGGATTTACAATTTAAATACTAAATCAGTGTACCAAATTTCATTCATTTAACTTTTCTGTTTAATAATTATCACGATAACTTGCTTTCAGTCAGAACAGTTCCTCCGAATGGATTTCTTTGAAAATTGGATGGAAATCAATAAATCTGGTGGAAAACCCATACACCAAATTTTTTCCACTTAACTCAAAGCGTTTTTGAGTTAAAAAGTTCACAGAAAGACAAATTCCAAAACAGACTTCTTCGAATTCAGGCAGGTATGGAAATTCTTCAAAATCTCGAACTCGTTTTAGGGGACGATTATAATACTTTCTTTTCGTATAATTCCCCTACAAGAAAGTGATCTAATCCCAACAATAACCGAGAGCATAGTCCCCCCCAAACTTTCAAACATTGGAATCCAGTTTTAAATAAATTGGTTTTATGCCGACTCACTTCATCATTAGGGCTTTCATTTTTTACATAGACAATGAACGCGCGTTCCTTATAATAGATGAATTGAGGAACAAAAGAGAACTATTGTGAAAAAAATATTTAATAAGAAATATAATACCTGCACAAATGATGTTGAATTGCTTCAAAATACATTCAACGTTCATGGAAAAGAAATTTCTAATTAGGTAGGAGGGGTACCAACTGGAAACGTTACCTTAACCCTTTAAAGGGCCATTTTTTTCTAGTCATATTATGTTAAAATATGTTTAGGCTTGAAATTAGAATAAGGAAAAGGATTCATTTAATTTATTAGATAAATTTGATTAATTAGTTTGGCTAATTAATATTTAAGTACAAATCAAGACATATTTTGTGTAAGATAAAGAACTGAATCCTCTAAGTTTCTGTCTTTCTAAAACAATGTGTCAGAACTTATGTCAACCTACATAATTTCATACAAAGATTGATAAATTTGGTGGGAAGCATACTTCCCACGGCCCTAGAAAGGGTTAAGCAAAGTCGCAGTTTGGGGCAACAGGTGACACGATAGATGAATCGTGCACAAATAAATAAATAAAGCGACTCTTTACATAATTATCTACACATTTTACAGCTTTTGGCTTTGTTTCTTTATTCTCAGTTGACACGAGTCGCTTACTTTCGGATTGCAATTTTATTCTAGTTCCTCTTGCAACTATGTAAATTGATGAAAATTTTAAATCCACTTCATGATTTTGCAAAGCGTAAAAATACATCGTAGCATCACATTAAAAGAATAGCCACTGTTTTCTATCGATTTTATACATATTATATATTTACAAAAGAAATTCAAATTACAAAGTTATCGAGATAATTTGAAGAATAAGTTTTTTTTAAGCTTATCTTAAAACATTACATCGGGTATACCATTTGCGTCTAATGAAATAAAACATACGTAAAGTGATTATTAGCAAGTAAGTTTAATATTTGAAAGAAGTAGTAGTAATAAGGAGTTTCATATTTGGAACACAAAGCTATACTGAAAACAATTTCATTATAAGAAGATATACTGACACTTTGCTTTGAAGATATAATAATAAAGCTGTAATCATTAATAGTTCAATCAGTTATTTTATTACAAAATCAAAATATCAATTTCAATATATAATTTTTGAATCAGAAGGCAGTTTCGAAGACAGTGAAGAGACATGAAGATTTTTTGGCATCGTTTTATTTCATCCCGGGGAGGCACGCATTATATGTACAAGCAGAAGCGACGAACACACACACGCAACACCGAATGACACAGAGCGAAATGACGGAAAGCTCATGAAAATCTGTGAAATTTTAATAGGGGTTTCTAGCACATCAATCACAAGCAAGGGAAACACAGGGATCTTTTAGTGGAATTTGTTTATATCAGCAATATTTTATCCCTTCACTCGGAGTGTGGGAACGTGTAGGCTTTTATCCTATTCAGCAATTTTAGAACTCATGTTGAATTAATTAAATAGAAAAAGTGGAATGGGATCTGGAAATAATAGAACATTTTAGAATGAAGTTAATATGGCTGAATTAAGCTACAAATTAGGAAATTAAGTTTAAATTAAATTTTTAAATATCATTACATATCATATATATGTTCTTGTGTGTCACTAGAAATTGATTTGCAGTTTAGAGAATCCTAACCTAAGTTTAGATAATTCTCTATGTTTCAAACCAACGCAAATCACCCCAATGAAACCAATTTCTGGTGTTATTTCTTTTCCTTCACCTAAAGAAATTCGGATAAAATTCCTTCTCCTTCGGGTAAAATTGAGCATATATATTTATCATAAGTTTTGTAGAAGCATATCAAACTTTGCTTCAGATCTGTCGTATGTATATATATAACTATTTATAGATTTGTGTATTCGTGCTCACGGGAACATAACTAAACACTATCAGCTAGATAAAGGAAATATGTGGCTCTGGCATAAAATTAAATTTAAGAACGTAATAGTCATCAAAAAAAAAAAAATCCTACATACATATTCGAACTTTTTAAATAAGCAACGAAAAAAAAACACAAAACTCATGTTAATATGTAAAAATAGGTATAAAACATGAGAGAAAAAAAAACACTCTTATTGGTGTTTGATAGATATAATTAAAAATTAAATTCTCTTGAAAGTAAGCTTAAGTGTAGGATCGAATAGAAGACAAATGCTACTTTTTTTCTGCAATTTCTCAAGATAAAAACTACCGCATCTCTTTAATACAGCAGGGGGAAAAAACGCACCACTTTCCTTAGAAGTATAGTTTTTTTTATACCTATCTTTGATAAAAAACGGAAAAAAAAAAGCATTTGCCAAATATTTTATAAACTGGAATATCATGTTCTAAAATACACCCACTCTAATTACCTAATTTCACAAAAGAACACGTACAATTCTAGAATGCCAGGGGGGAAAAAGAAAAAAGAAAAAAAAAAAATCTGTCATTCTTTCCTTTCTTCTTCAGCTATTTTTCCCCCTACGAAGTTCCCCATTCATTCTTATCAGAGGACAATCTTCCCTAAGTGGCATGTTCTCCATCCGATAACGCGCCAAGTTTTCGCCAAGTGTCCGAACCTCCACTCGAGGGATAATGAATCCTCTACTTTCTACAGGGATTAAGTGCCAAGATGGAAGGAACAAAAGCTATTATCCGCCATCTGACAATATCAATCGCTTAAGGCAGTAATCGAGTTTTGGAAATGCCTGCCTAGATAGGTAGGTCACGTGGATTGGTCACGACTGAGCATTTACTGGAATTGCCTGTATTTACTGAGCTAAAATGATATCGAGGGAGGGGAATACATATTTGATGGTTTTGAATAGCATTGGGCCATGATAGATCAATAGCGAGATGTTGTGCAATGGTGATGCTTTCTATATAAATACAAATAAATACTTTATTTGTATTTGGGTGCAAGTAGTATTTTATGAGTTTAGCATCATGTTGAATAAAATACTCATACAAAGGCATTTCTTAACGAATAAAAAGTATATCACTGTTTTTATATCAAAATGAGTAAATGCAGCTAATTTATAAGATTCTGTCTATATAAAATTTTAGAAAAAATTACTATACACAATGGTAATCAAAAGAGTTATAACTATGCGACGATAGGGTCACTTTTCTGTTAGTATATGGCTTACCATACATTATTTTTTTAATCATAAAATGAGATAACAGCATTAATGATATTCTCAAATTCTGGATATAAAATGATTCATCAGAGCTCTCTTATAAACTCATTGCAATATCTTCCATGAATACATAGCTGAAGACTTATTACAACATGATAGTGCTGAGCTCCATACATTGCAATCTAACATGCCATTAGAAGTAACAATACTAAATCTTGATCCCTAAGAATATAAAGATTTAAATGTTATTCATACATATATTTTCTGAGTAAAATTCATTATCATCAGTCATTCATTATCATTTTTGGTATCATGACCTTTAAGATGTTAAGTAATCCGATTGCTTTAATGATCATGTTGCATATTTGATAAAATGTTGCTTTTTTACTATGTTGCTCGACAATCTGAATGTCTTTCAATATAGTGGAGATATTTTTGCAATATTTTCAAGCACCTAAAATGGCTTGAATTATACTCTTAACAATATATCTGCATAAATAATTCACATTGATTCATCAGACATTTTTGACATTACTGTTTGTTGTTGTTGTTTCTTATGGTACTTGCCATGGACAAGCCCCGCTGTTCGAAGACAGCCGATTTAAACCTGAGGGGGAACGCCTCTTGTTTCTATAGTAGCGCCATCTAGGGCCAAGAGAACGACTTCGCTACACATACATCACAGCCCTTTTTACGGGGCGGACTTCATTCACACATTTCATTTACTCAACCACAGGTCGTAATTTAGACCTGAATCAGAGAACGATCACCCCTGATCCAGTACCCCCAGTGTTATTACTCTCTACATGGAGGACTTTGTGACCACGACAGATTTAACGCGCGTCAGCCAACAAGCACGCGGGGAATCTTAGACCGGTGGGGTTCGAACTCGCAACCTAAGGCACGCGAATCCGACGCTCTACCAACCAGGCTATCGCGGACACTTACTGTCAGTAAACATAACTACCTACCATAATACTTCAATAAGGCTTTCATTACAGTGAATCACCCAGTTATCATAGAACTATGTCGTATAAACATGGATTAGTGTGACTAGCTGTTATGCTCATTAACTATCCAAATTTCAACATAAGAAAACAATGGCCAACAAAAGTTCAAAGAATCTTCAAAATGTTGGTAAAAGGCTAGAAAACTTCATCATTTCTTTTAATATTTTTAAATTTCCAGGGTATTGTAATATTGAGTTAAAATTACTATCCATCATGAGTGTTCCTCTAATTCTTTTGAGTTCGACGCATTGTGTTATGTATTACTGAACTGAGCCTATTTCCCCACATATACATAGGTTGTCTTGCATCCTTCCGAATCTGTAGAAGTAATCAGGAAATCTTCCATGTACCGATATAAATTTGCACTATCATTGGATGAAATATTCTTTTTTTATAATTTTTGGTTCCAGAATGGATTTATATGCTATGCGCCCTTTGCACGGCATTATCCATATATCCAATTTCCTTCTTCCACATTTGAAAACTTCAATAATGTTGCTGGCTAATCAAAATGTCACATAATATCAGGAAGATGTTGCTACAATATTGTAGAGCATTTTGTGCTGATAAAATTCAGCACCTTTGGCAACACATCTATAGAAATATGTACTGTTGATTCATTGGATTGGTCACCTGTTTTCAATTGTACATCATCACGAAAAGAGCAAGTTTTGATAAAGAATATTACCTATATACAACGTTTTACTATAAAGCAATAACAATTCCTATTGAAACATATTTTTATGAATTATATTTAACAAATTATTATAACTCAAAACTCTTCGGTGGAAACTTATAAAACAATTTCATATTATTATTTAATCTCTTTTGCTTACAAGAGTTAAAAACAAAAAAAATAAAGTTTTTTTTTTGTGCTAAAATATATTGCATAAAATATAAACAGATAGCTTAGCTTTAATAACGGACAAGTTCATATAATATGCCTTGTACAATTTACTCTAATAAAGAAACTTATCAATCATATGAATTTAGCAAACTATATAGCTATGTTTTGCAGATCGTTTTACTCGACAATAGATATTTGTCAAGGCAGAATATAGGGCAAACATTTAGTCCCGGACATGTGGCAGCGCAAAGATTGACACTATCGGAACACAATGAACTTGGGCAAAAGTAATTACTTAAGATAAAAAGCTAAATCAATAGGAAGTGTTGTCAACGTAGATGTATTGTATTCTGGGAAAATCCCTCTAAGTAATTAGTCCTGACGATTAGCACAGATGTGTCTTGATTCCCGAGATTTCCCCCCTATTTGTACATTAATATGAGGAAACGAGATTTCTCGTCTTAAAACAATAGAAAAAAACCATTAAGAGTACTTTTATTAATTTATATATATATAAGTATTTTTTAATCAAAAATCTAGTAATCGGACTAAAAATTCTAAAAGTGGTTATTTTTTTTAAAGTTATGTGAGTAATAGAAATCTTAATCATGTTTTCATTACATAGTCGATTCTATTTCAAAATCTCGTAAGTCCGAATTTTTATAAAAGTGCGATTTACTGACTCTAATGGGGGAAAAAAATCGAGAAAATATTATTTTAAAGCTCTTGTACGTAATTTCATTGAATTAATGTTCCCAGAAGATATTTTAAACAGCTGTTAGAAAAAATATTGAGTAATATATGAAGATATTATCTTGAAAAATTTTCACTTCCATGGTTTAAAAAAAAAAAAAAAAAGACGATATTTGAATCTTCAGTATATAATTTATAACGCTACTTTACGATATTCGACTGAATTGAATTATTTTATTTTCGTACTTTTAAGCTTTTTTTTTAGTTCTTGATTTTTGATACTCTAGCTTCCATTTATTATAATGATAAATATTTAATGACGAACAAAATTTCATTATGTCCTGGGGTTTGTCGTCTTATATTTCATACATACCATTTTCAGAATTTTTTCGAAATTTTTGGGATCAATTTCTCCAAACCTCATAAAAAGATGGTGCTTCCCATATAAAATCAACTTGCATTAAAAACAAGCGATAAATTTATACTAAAATCAAATTTTTAATTGTTAAAAGATTGTATTATCATCAAGAACGCGCAAGAATATAGAAATTTAGAGCCTTAACTAATCCAATATTGACTGAAAATGGCACGAATGATCACTTCAAAACTTTCTCGCATGTTCTCAATTAAAGGTGTCACCCCCTGCCCCTCCGTATAAAATTGTAAATCCTGGGCAAGGCAATAAACGCCATGAGAGCTCATAGTTTTATTTTCAGAGTCCCACACATCTGAATCCCGTGCTTTGTAATAAAATGAAGAAACCAGTTGTTTCTTCTTCCTCAATTGACTCAAAATTATCGTTTTTGTAAGAAAATCACTTATTTGATTATTTATAATCTAAGTGTTTTGTTTTTAAGTTACTGCATTTATGTGCATGCAACAGTACAGACCAACGGACAGCCAACCCTTCGACAGATTGACTGCAAATTAATAAAGATCAACACTTCAGATGCTAAATATGCATATCAGATTTTATAGGTGTAGAGCTCTTCAAGCTTTGCCACATCATGTCCACTTATACTCGGGAAGCCAGATAAATAGACATCTTAACAAAGGGTTTCATTAAAAATGAGAGAAATCGGCAAATTTGGCTTAAAGATTTAATACCAAATATCATTGGCTATTTCACAATTTTTCAACCATGGTATTAACAGCGCGTTTGACAGACATATTTCCAAAAATGTTTTTTAAATTGAGGGATGTCTGAAACATGGAGTCACGTGAGCGTCTCAAATATGTATTTTAGAATACTGAAAAGTGAAACAGAGTTTCTCTTTCAAAAATAAGGAAAATTCACTATTCCTCTAACGCCATTATGATAAACCGTGTTCTTGATATATAAAATAGGACCCGGCTTAACTGATGTCTATAAAGCAAATTACAGAAAAAAAAATTTGAAATATTTCAGAGAAATTGTGTCCCTTAAAACATCTGGTAAGCGTTTCTAACCAAATTAATAAATAAAAGAAAAGAAAAAGAAAGAAAAAGAACAATCCACAGGTTTTCAATCAATCACCTAAACCAAAGGGGAAAGAAATTTCCTTATGATATCCAGACCATCGGACGCCCGCCGTAATTCTGTTGAATCGTTGTTTGGGTCCTTTCAGAATTGATACAATTCATCTTTGTCCATATTGAATGAATCGACCGTGTACATTCTGATTAGTCACATTCCCCGTTTCCCAGTACTGATAAGGCATTTACAGCCAGTTGTGTCGTCCCTGTTACTAAACTCCTAGAGATAGCCAGATGGCGGATCTTTTCAATTGGGTGGTCTCGCATCTGTTCATTAGCGACTACAATGAAAGACCACATGTGGAATTCCTCGTCCAAGAGGTATTGATAGTACCTTCAAAGAGAAAGGGGTGTCCAAACATCTGGATGCTAGATGTCTCTCCTTGTGACAGGACCTTCCCACGACTCGCTGGCGCCGCTGAGAGAGCATATTGCTGAACCCCGATTGACTGAAAGAGAGCTCAAATGACCAATGTAAATTAAGAGGCGGAGATTGTCGCCAAAATAAAGTGCAGAGTTTTTTTTTTTTTTTTTTTTTTTTTTTTTTTTGAGGAGGAGAGAAGAAACGAATTGCAGGAGACGGTTGGACTAAGCCCATGAGTTCGGGGTCTGAGAAACTACCCCTGGAGTGGTCGTGTTGACTTGATAGAGAACTGAGTTTCCAGAAAATTCTTCGACTTTGACTGTTGTATCTCCTACTAGAGGTGTACATAACTATTTATTTAACCAAAATTAGAACAAGTTGTTCTTTGTATATATAGGTCTATAAAATAAAGAATTGTCTGGAAATTCTGCTTCGTTATTTGATCAGTCTAGATCAGGATATTACACTGTGGGTTAACCTATTTACATGTAGCTTGATTTGAATAACCCTAAACATTTTAATATAGAAATTATTCTTCAATTTATGAGTCGTCATAGAAGAATTTAACAATGAAAGTACTTAAATGAATCAAAGGTGCAACAAATGGCCGTGTAAGCCTAAACAGTGAAGATTTGCTTTCCCTATTTTTACACCCATTTTAAAAATCCACTATGTTGGTTAAAAATCTGAGCTTACTCTTTTAATATAATGCATAAAAACCATGAATTCCATTGAAGAAATAGCTTAAACCGTAAGAAAGTGATTCCCTGGATTCTTTTAAAATTTATACATGGTACCCAGTTAATTTTTAGCTTAAATCAAAATTGTTACTTAAAAAAAATATCAGAATCTGTCATTTAATGGTAGAAAAAAGAACCTCTTTGAAGAAGTTCCTCACTTATTGAAACTTTACTCATAAATGCTGTAAGACTGTAAGAGTGACAATCGTAGCTTGAAGTACTTTCAAAGAAAGAGAAAAAGGGGGAATATTCCAAATGTTTCTCCATAAAAATTCTAAACGAACGTTCGCTTTCGAATTCCGATAGAAACCCTTCTTTTATTGCTTGATGCGCGCCAAAAATGCGAAGCACAATTCCATAATTTCCTCCTTTTATTATTGTTATTTTTTCTCCCTCCTTCAGCTTTGAATGTAAAGGGAACCAAAATAAAAAAATAAAAAAAATCCGAAAAACGTGCTGAATGCAGTTTGAGTGCTTCCATGAACAGAAACAAAATAAAAGAAAAAAAAAGTGGAAGAAGAATATGGTAAAACACGGAAGAAAATATCGTCTGTTGTCACTTCTTTCTCCGTCACTTGGGATTATTTATCGCATTTGAGTGGCAACCGTCTGTGAGTAAACTTGACAGTGGTAGGGATTTACTCTCTAGGGAAAAAGACGGAGAAAAAACCTCGCTTATTATTATTACGCATTATTTTTTCTTTTCCTGTGCTGCTGTTTTTGACACATTTCGATGGTTTATGGAGTGCAGGTTTCGACTACTACAAATTATGAAAAAATGTATCGCTTTTTATGATATATCAAGTTAATTAAATAACAATTTTCACTAGCTTTCCTAAAAAAGGGATTGCTTTTTTTACGATTTTTAGTTATAAAAAGTATATTGACAATTTTTAAAGCCTTCAGACGTCTCGTATTATACGAGATTTTCTCGAATTTCATTTGCTTCTTCCAGATTTGTCCGACATATGATGCCTCTTCCATTCTTTTTATAAGTAATTGGGTAATGCTAAAAATTATTTAATTTTAATTTTGTAAGTTATTTAAAATAATTTAAATAAATGGGAAATGAAAGATTTTATTTTAAACATTGATTATACACTTACACTGAGCAGATATCTCGGATTCACTGGTGTCCAATTTTCGATTTAGTTCGAGGAATTTAATAACAAGTGAAAAAATTCTAGTATTCTTATTAATTTTCCTAGATTAACAGTATTATTGTTTTTTAACTAAAAAATTTGCTAGATTTACTTTTTAAATCAGTGTGTGATATGCACAAAACCTTCTACCATGCACTCTATCAAAAGATGCTGCGCCCCTTCATCTGCATAAGAGCTGTGGATATTGAACAACGCGTGAACACCGCAAGAGTTCAAATTTTTATTTATAGAAGCACATAATTTGTAAATTGGCAGCAAAGTAAAAAAAACCCGACAGGGTTAGATTTATACCCTATTTTGCAATATTTGGTGCATGCTGATACTGATTTTCGATTATATTTGATGGAACCGGTATTCGATTTTTTTTGTCCAGTCTGAATGATATCAAGTATATCGCACTTGCACCGAGATTGGCAACTGATACTGATATGAATATAATTCCAAATTGGTATTTTATCTTCTTTCAAAACGGTACCGACAGCTATGTGCCGACTGCCTTAGTTTTGACAGTTATTGATGGGATGTTGAAAAGAGGAAAAGAAAGGCTTTGCTGACAAAATTAGTATAGAAGGTGGCGAAGATCCTTCAGTAATATGTGCATCATTACTTGGGGAAAACGACAACTATAAATAGATAAAAAATATATTATATATTAATTAAAAGACATGCCACATGGCAAAAGCGTCAACCAAGCAGGTTATTTGGACCTAATACTTTTTACAGATTTATATAGTAACATTTTAATATAAACGAAACAAATGAGTTCGAGGATATTTCAAATTCGGTATAAACCGATTCCAAAAACTGATACCTTCTGATGCTCTTAATTTATATTAGTTTATTGTACTACAGATAAAGTATCAAGCTCAATCAGTATCAATCGACTCTAAAAGCATCAGTATCAATCGACTCTAAAAGCATCAGTATCAATCGACTCTAAAAGCATCAGTATCAATCGACTCTAAAAGTGAGTAGGAATATTGAATCTTTTTTTTTTCGATCGATTAAATTTGAAATGGAATTGCAATTTTAAGGAACAAGGTCACATACATCAAGTTTCTGTCACCTAAAGTTTGAGTTCTCTTTTACAGGTAGGCCAATATACACACCGTTTAATGGTCAACCTCCTGGTGGTTTTCATTCAAAATTTAATACAAATTACACATTTGATGCTAAAACTGAGTACTAAATGCTATTGTATTGGGACAGACAAAGAAACTTCCTACCAATGGAATTTGTTCAAAAGATGATAGAAATTTAGAACTTTTTCACGAAAGCCCCATTCCAAATCTCATCTCGTTAGCTCAAAGTACCTAGGATTAATATAACTTTCCTGCAAGATGGAACAACGCATGGAATTTCCCAGAAGAATTACATTACTCGGCATCTGTTAGGGTAATATTTCTTGCAATTTCTGTAACATTCATTTTATAGCCAAAATCACTAAGTTTATCTCAAGATTCGGAGGGAGGGGGAGTCACTAAGCATGTCCCAAGATTGTCAGTGCTTTAGCATCCATTAAGATTCTTTTTTCCCCTAACAAAAGATTAAAATGACAAGAAATTTGTATCATATTCGTAACAGCATAGCGAATTTTTTTGTGAGCGATTATAGAAATCATGATAGGAGAGACGCTTGTTACTTTAAAATCTTATAAATAGGACAACTGCATTATTTATTTCATTTACCTTCGTTTAAATACCATTGTCCACATCCTCTCTGTTGCCACCTCTTTAATGCTACAAACGTTTATAAAAGAACCTTGTGGCTTATCATCCATGAATAATAACACATTTCCAGATATACACATAATTAATCTGGCTGATTATCCATTTTTAATGACCGGATGGTTAATCCACGCCCTCAGAGAGTGTTAATTTGATCGGGCAATTAGTCAAATTAATTAATGCCCGTGAAATGAGGAGCGAGAATTATTGACATCGCAACTTGGGGGTGGCTTTCTTTTGCATCAAAGTTCCATTGTGTAGACCAAAACAGGCATTAATCATCTTTTCTGCTCAATGGCAGCCTCTCATCCGGATGATAAATGCGGACTTGAACGTTGACGCAGTCGTTAATATTCCCTCCCCGAAACAGTTGAAATCGCTGCTGCTAAGTTTTTCGCCCCGGTGGGATGTGGATATAAATTTGCTTTGGTTTTCATGCACTAATGAGGAGGAAAAGCGAGGGAAAATCTCATATTATCCATGCATGAGCAATTATAATGAGTGAGTGTCAAACACGCAATGAATAAATAACCTGATGGTTGTAAAGTGGAACATAACAGCAGATGAGTTCCTGTTTCCTTTCAACAGCAACAAATGTTTTAAATATTAGTTAAATTTTATTGTTGATTTTCAAGTACCATTAGAAATGCTCTTCACAGGAGTTTTTGATATACTTACACAAAAAGGCGAGTGCGATGTTCTTAATATAGTGGAAACCATCGAGGATGGTCTTCGATACAGTGCCTATTCCATCAGTCTGACGAGACTCAACAATTGAGACAGATCTTGAATTAATCGGTAAAAGATTTCTTTCGTTGCTTGATAAGGTTGAGAATTGAATGCATATCTACAACTTTTCGGAATAATAGTCTCCATCTCTCTGATGAGATACAACAACTGATATATATCTACAATATATCTAAAAAATGCCTCTTTTCTTCAGTTGATGAAGCTGGGCATTTGATACATATCTACACTTGTTTGGAACAGTGCCTTTTCCCTCTGTCTGACGAGAACAAACAATTATTACAGATCAACATTTGATCGGAACAACGTCTTTTCTTCATTTGATGAGACCCAACATTTAATACATATCTACAATTGTTTGAAATAGTACAACTTCCCTCTGTGACGAAAACCAGCAATTAATGCAGATCAACATTTGATCGGAACCAAGTCTCTTTTCTTCAATTGATGAGGCTCAACATTTGATACACATCTACAATTGTTTGGAACAGTGCCTTTTCCCTCTGTCTGACGAGAACAAACAATTATTAAAGATCAACATTTGATCGGAACAACGTCTCTTTTTCATTTGATGAGGCTCAACATTTAATACATATATACAATTGTTTGAAATAGTACAACTTCCCTCTGTGAGGAAAACCAGCAATTAATGCAGATCAACATTTGATCGGAACCAAGTCTCTTTTCTTCAATTGATGAGGCTCAACATTTGATACACATCTACAATTGTTTGGAACAGTGACTTTTCCCTCTGTCTGACGAGAACAAACAATTATTACAGATCAACATTTGATCGGAACAACGTCTCTTCTTCATTTGATGAGGCCCAACATTTGATACACATCTACAATTGTTTGGAACAGTGCCTTTTCCCTCTGTCTGACGAGAACAAACAATTATTAAAGATCAACATTTGATCGGAACAACGTCTCTTGTTCATTTGATGAGGCTCAACATTTAATACATATATACAATTGTTTGAAATAGTACAACTTCCCTCTGTGAGGAAAACCAGCAATTAATGCAGATCAACATTTGATCGGAACCAAGTCTCTTTTCTTCAATTGATGAGGCTCAACATTTGATACACATCTACAATTGTTTGGAACAGTGCCTTTTCCCTCTGTCTGACGAGAACAAACAATTATTAAAGATCAACATTTGATCGGAACAACGTCTCTTTTTCATTTGATGAGGCTCAACATTTAATACATATATACAATTGTTTGAAATAGTACAACTTCCCTCTGTGAGGAAAACCAGCAATTAATGCAGATCAACATTTGATCGGAACCAAGTCTCTTTTCTTCAATTGATGAGGCTCAACATTTGATACACATCTACAATTGTTTGGAACAGTGACTTTTCCCTCTGTCTGACGAGAAGAAACAATTATTACAGATCAACATTTGATCGGAACAACGTCTCTTCTTCATTTGATGAGGCCCAACATTTGATACACATCTACAATTGTTTGGAACAGTGCCTTTTCCCTCTGTCTGACGAGAACAAACAATTATTACAGATCAACATTTGATCGGAACAACGTCTCTTTTTCATTTGATGAGGCTCAGCATTTAATACATATATACAATTGTTTGAAATAGTACAACTTCCCTCTGTGAGGAAAACCAGCAATTAATGCAGATCAACATTTGATCGGAACCAAGTCTCTTTTCTTCAATTGATGAGGCTCAACATTTGATACACATCTACAATTGTTTGGAACAGTGCCTTTTCCCTCTTGTCTGACGAGAACAAACAATTATTACAGATCAACATTTGATCGGAACAACGTCTCTTCTTCATTTGATGAGGCTCAACATTTAATACATATCTACAATTGTTTGAAATAGTACAAATTCCCTCTGTGAGGAAAACCAGCAATTAATGCAGATCAACATTTGATCGGAACGAAGTCTCTTTTCTTCAATTGATGAGGCTCAACATTTGATACATATCTACAGTTGTTCTTAGCAATTTCTCTTCCCTCTGTCTGACGAAAACCAACAATTGATACAGGTCTAACTGCTCTAAACAATGTCTCTTCTCTTCTTTTCTCTTTTCTCTTCATTTGATGAGGCTCAACATTTGTACGGATCAACAATTGTTCGGAACAACGTCTCTTTCCTTTATTTGACGAGATTCGGCAACTGCTCAGACGTACAATTACTCAAAACAATGTTTCTTTAATTTCATGAAGGTCAACATTTCATACATATTTACAATTGTTTAGAATAAAGCCTTGTTTCTCTGACGAAATTTAATAATTGATACACATCAGCAACTGCTATGAACAATGACTCTTTTCTTTACTTGGAGAGATTCAACAACTGTTCAGTTCTACAATTACTCGAAACAATGTCTTTTTTCTAGAAACAATGTCTTTTTTCTAGAAACAATGTCTTTTTTCTAGAAACAATGTCTTTTTTTCTAGAAACAATGTCTTTTTTTCTAGAAACAATGTCTTTTTTTCTAGAAACAATGTCTTTTTTTCTAGAAACAATGTCTTTTTTTCTAGAAACAATGTCTTTTTTCTAGAAACAATGTCTTTTTTCTAGAAACAATGACGAGGTTCAACAATTTATATATCTACATTTGTACTTCTTCCGCGTGCCTGAAGAGATTGCACATTTATTACGTATCCACAAATATCAGAAAATATATATCCTTCCTCTGTTTCACCAAGTTTGAATTTTATATTATAGATTTACAATTGTTCGAAATAGTGCCTCTTCCCTCTGCCTAATGAAAGTCAACATTTAATAAGGATCTAAAATTGAAGCTTCAAGATTTTGCGCCACAGTCATTCGTATGACATGTTATATTTTAAAGTCAACATGTTCATCAAAAGCAGCTCATGCTCTGCAATAACGGGAGTGCACTTATCTAGAATATAGGTATAAATAACTTATGCATTTACATAACTTGTGTTTCTCTTTCGAATGTTTAAAAAAAAAACTGCGATTTTTTCCCCCTACCATTTCGCTTCAAACTACTTTTTCAAGTTTAAATTTTTTTACAAGTGATTTGTAAAAACAAACCATCTTAAAACTGATACACAATTAAATTTAGTAACACTAATTTGGTTTGTTAATTAGTTGTTGCAATCAATGATAAGTAGTCAAAACAAATATGTTTATTGCAATCAACGATAAATCACCAAAACAAATTGCCAAATATTTTTATTGCAATCAACGATAAATCACCAAACAAATTGCCAAATATTTTTATTGCAATCAACGATAAATCACCAAACAAATTGCCAAATATTTTTATTGCAATCAACGATAAATCACCAAACAAATTGCCAAATATTTTTATTGCAATCAACGATAAATCACCAAGCAAATTGTCGTAATATCATATTTATTGCAGCCAATAAATAATCCCTGTGAAGAATTTGATTCCAAATATTTATGTTAATCTATTGAGTATATTCATGAATGATATCAGTTAAACCTGAAATTCGCTAATAGGACATGAGGTTAATACATAAATACCATGTTATATATTTATAGCTTAAAAATTTAAAAATATTTGAATTATTTGGAAATGGGATTTCGAAATTAGCACTGTTGAAGCTTCTTTATACAGTTTAATCCCTCCCTTCATGTGAGCACCAAAGAGTTTAGCAATTATTCCTAAAGTTTGGCGGAAACGAATACCCGTTTTGCTAAAATATCAAAAGAAAAACTGCCCTTTCATGACAAAATAAGTTATTTGACAGTTCTTCAAGTACTAACCGCTAAAATCCACAAAGAAAAGACAATAAATTCCGTAAAAATCACAAAGCACCTTGCTGAAAGTTTTATAAAAGCTTCCTGTGTTTGAAGACGTCTTCTTTCTTAACCTAAGTAATTACGGTTAATATTTAATTTTCTTTCTTTATTGCTGTTTCATTTCACTTCACTTCACACTCAGAACAGGAAGGAAATCTTATTAAAAGAAAAGGGGAGGCTAATTGTGAGGAAACGCGTGCATTTCGGGAACATTCTTTGAGGATTGTTTATTGCGCTGTTGCCAGATGTTTATTTCAAAATTTGGTCGGTGATGTTGGTGAAATGACTACCATTTGTGCTGCCGAGCGAGGTAATAGCAGAGAGGTCCATTACCTGGAAACGCTTTTTGTCGAGAATGGACTTGAAAAGAATTTGCGAAGTCACAAAATTGCGCATTTATTCGACTTTAGTTAATGTGCGCAACAATGCGCTTCTGAGATTATAATAGATGGAACTCATGCTTACATAATGCAAATAAAACAACACCGATTTAAACCTTCATAACTCATTTTTTAAAGCAAATATTAAACATATTGTTTTCTGACATTTTTGTATAAGTAATAAAACGTTCATTTATTAGAATTTCGGATTTTAAATAAAATTTCAAAAACTATAAAAATTTAAGAGTGTAATATTCATAATACACCGTGTTTTTTATTCTCAAAAATTTCCATAAATTCTGAAACGCTTAGAAGCAGTTATTTAAATTACTATTGCACTAGCCGCCTTTGGTGATTAGTTGGTATGTCTGGAGAAATGGTTCTTGAAAGTTTCAATTAAATATTTTGTGCAATCAAGTCTTAATGGTTTAATAATAAATACTTTTTAAATTCAAATCTTGATAGACATAACTATTACTATTTAAGTAATCTTATACAATTTTGTTAATTGTGCTATGCATTTCATTTATTTTATGTATTTATAAGTCCAGTTACTTCATAAAAGAGAGTAACAGTTTAAAAATTAGCACGTTTGAAAAAATTTGACTAATGCTTGATAGCTTATCAAGCCCTTTTAAAAACGTACTTTATCCTGAAATCTACTCAACATTAAAAAAATTAATGAATATTTATAACTTAATTAGAATAATGAGAAAATAACTGTATGAAATATTAATAGCAATAATGAAAACGACTTGAGTTTCATTTCAATAATGAAATATATAATTAAAAGTTAAGCCTAAAATATCTTTTTAATTAATAAAAAATAGAAATACATTATAAAGCAGAATTTACGTAATTGAGAGAAATATTTTCTGTTTATGGTCATATTTTCATCATATGATCTGTTTATGGTGTAAATATATCAAAATTGATTAATTTTAATTAATTAAATTTCTAATTAAAAGAAATTTTACCGAGATTCCCCTCTTCAAAATATATATGTGTGCCAAGTTTAGTAGTTCTAGGTCAAACGGTTTATAGAGTCAACACACACGCATATCTCTCAGTAATATTTTTACGGTTATTATAATGCTTCTTCGCCAATTTTACGGGGGGGGGGCGAATTTTCCATCTATTTGCTGTCATTGCCAATTACTGGGCAGATGTATGATCAAAACGAATTATTCTTATTTAACTTTTTAAAAAATAAATCCCATGTTTCTAAAATGTAATACAGGATTTGGGAGCCTATAAAACTCGCCATAAAAGATTTAAATCAGCGGGATTTATCCAGAGAACTATATATTGTCACAAATCTGTAATTTTGCTTCCCGGTACGAATAGCGTCATCGTGGGAAAAACCGTTGTACGATCTGTCCTGTGCATGCTGAGCGAGTGCCGCGTCAATGACCTCAAAGCTCGGCGACAAATTTGGCGATTATTTGGCGACTTGGCGATGAATTTGGCGACAAAGTGGATAATACTGGAAAGTTCGAGAATTTTCACGATCCATCCTGTAGGAACCGAGATACACTCAGATACGCCCTGATTGGTCTGGAAGATTCCATCCCCGCCTCCCGGAACTATAAAAGACAGGCACTCTCAATCCTGCGAGCAGCCAAAAACTTGAAACAAACAGCCGACAAAGAAGAAAGAAAACTCATACTAATCACCGCTCTTGCCTAAAATCTCCGTTCCCGCCCACCAAAGTTCCTGTTACTCCTGATTGGCCATTGACGAACAATAGTTTATCCTGCTACCCTCACCCTTCCCCCGAGAAATAGACGACCTTTCATTGGCTCCGACAACTCTCCCCCTGTCCTACGCCCATGCTCACTTATTCTTCAGCTGGTACCCGTTTCCATCTCGCTAGTAATGCGCAAAGTCCAGGGCATTATACGACGCCAGGTTGTACGTCACCAGGACCTTGGAGATAGCCTTGCATCACAAGGCGGGTGCTCCTATAATTTTTCCATCTCCATCTGCAGCTTTGGAAGTCATCGTGTTGAGTAGTGGGAGTCGCCGACAAGTAACAAGTCTTCGAGAGAAAAACGAAGCAACGGTGGATTGTCAGCGTTGTGTGGAGCGAGTACTGAACTGCTGTGTGCCAAATCCTTTCGTCTATTGTGTTCGTCTCTGCTGTAAATATTTGTCGTCCGTGTACTCGTCTGTGTGCTGCCCTGTCTTCGTGTAAATAAACGTCGTTGTTTTCTACCGAGGCCTGCTGATTGTGAGTTCTCTTCACTATACACCCATTATTTAAACGAACCCGACGGACAAGGAGAAAATCTAACAATATATATAAATCTGCGAAAAGATAAATTATTTTTTTTATAATGACTAAGTTATCTTAAAGACCGTTGCGGAAGGATGGAAAATATTATTTATTACTAGATGATTCTGACGTTTTAATAATTATCATTGTGGTTAATTTATGTGATGTTGTACTATTACGGGAGCTTACGCAGTTCGTTTTTATTGCGACTTAAACGCAGATGTAGATCCGGAAAAATTATTGGCAATTAAAATATTTTGCAGAATTAATGATTTTCCTTCCCTATCGGAACATCCCCAAATCGACCCTGGTCTTCCTTAGCATTTTAAAGTTCTGTGTATTCTATTCATAGTCCCACTATCCTGTCATCGTAAAGTTGACAATAACATTGGCAGGTTGAAGTGTGGTCGATTGTTATATTTTTTTTCTATTTTCCAACCACGCCAGCAATTAATTCTCCAAATAGGCACTGTCTCTTGGAAGATCAGAACCTCTCTCTCTTCTCCAGGGACACATTATGATGAAACAATCATGCGCCCGATGTTATCAACCTCTTTCGCAAAAGAATAGACCTCTTTTTTTTTGTGTTAACACTTCAAACTGTTTATAGCAAATTAATCCAAATTAAATCTGACTACTAATGGACAAATCAGATTTAATTTTTAGAAATCAAAACTGTTACCAAGATACTATTATTTCATGCACATCGATTTGAAATGCTTATCATAAATTATTTCAAAGATTTATCAGAATTCATTCTTAGAATTCGAAACTCTCACCAAGCCACCACCAGATCCTATAAAGAGATAAAAACTGCATATGAAGCAGTGGGAGTGGTCTTTCAAAAAGTTTCTCGCATACTCTTTAATAAAATTGTCATGCCAGAGAACTCTGTTATAAATATTGGCGTCCAATAGTTAAGAAAATATTAACTTTTGGCGTGAATTTAGATTTTTACGGAATCTATCATGTGATTCTTGGCGAGTTATTTGATGATTAATACGTGGCATGTGTTAATAGTATCCCAAAATCGAATTTGTGTTTTAGAAACATTTTTCTCGACCTATCGAAATAAATATTTGATAAATAACTGCATTATAATCACAAAATCCCATACTAAATTTGTTATATTTAAGTGATTGCGCTTTTGAATGATCGCGTTTTCATATTTCTAAAAGAACAGACCAACAGTCAACCCGTAGTTGGATTTGGCTCAAAATTTGACAGGTGTCTATATTATAGATGTTAAATATGTGTGCCGAATTTTAATTATCTAGTTCTCTTCATTTTTTAATTACCGTGCTAAATTATATAACAGTTAGACAGACTGTTGAACCGGAGTTTAACCCCTTTCTTCGCCAAGATGCGATCACGCGCCGTTTTCTCTAGATTGGCAAACCTATTATCTTTCGCCTTTATTATGCGCTATGATTGGACATCTGCTCCCTCGCTTTTGAACATTTCGCAAAACACGGCGCAAGACCGTTGTTGAGAGTTGGGAATTTTTGAAAATTGCGCGAGCACGGGGTTAAACTCCGGTCGTACCCGTCTATTTGGCGAATTTCCACCAAATTTTTCTCTCCAAGTCCCGCGCGGACGCTGTAATGGTCAGAATTTTATTTCTCAATATTATGACTATGTTCAAGAGACGCTGGCGACTTTATCTTTAAAGTTTGGTGCCAAATTTGGCGGTACCCGTCCCTAGGATTTAGCCAAGCATTTTCTGAAAATGTGTTTTTCGAGCTCGGGGAGGCCTAAAGTATGGTGATTCGTCAAAATTATGAGTTCGAAATTTTTCACGATTACTATATTTTCTCTATACTACATATACAAGGAGGTAAAAATCGATTCATATTACGGTGTAAATTCCAGTACACGTACTAAAATGTAATCTATATTCTTTATCAGAAGTTAATTCGTAGACTAATGAGCAATTATTCATAGAAGTCGAGATTTTGCCATCCATTCACCGAGGGGATTTTAAAGGATTTTAAAGATTGTTAGGAATTCAGTTAACCACTTGATCTTCCTGGGTGGAGATAGCTGCCAATCATGTATCACGTGATCTCCCTGTTTAGTATATTTTTTTCCAGCAGAAGTGAACTTGACTCCTGTACTAGGAGGAGTGTGATCTCGGCTCTCTAGGCCTGCTATACTATGGCGTATTCATGTGCCTTTTGTTGTTGATGTTACCAATAAACCAAATAAAAAACAGCATGTGTCATCAACTTACTTCATCCAGGACACAATCGTCACTATCGAATAAATTATTGTGTAATTCATGAAAAGCAACGATAATTTTATAAAGATAGCATAGTTTTAAAGTAAAATAGCATTTCTGATTCTGAAAAATGTTTCATTTTGATTGCAAAAACACACTCCACCCTATTACCAAAATCAATTTAAAATAAATTGAAAAATCGAGGAATAAAATAAGTAAACATACAAACTGCTGCCACCGTGAAATATTCTTGAGAAATCTCAAACTTTAAATACAATCGATGTGCAGCCGTGAAGTAGGATAATGCGAGTTTCCGTGATAACGGTTCCCGCGAAGAAGAATGCGAACTTTTGTGTTTCATTGATCAGACCCTCTTTTATTGGATGAAGTTTTTTGGCTGCGATATTTGTCCTATTTTATGGTCGTTTTGACAGAAGCGGGAGAAAGATGAAATATTGGTAGTTTTGGAAGTGGGATTTTCAACCCTTGGGACACGTATTGTATTTGTGACATGTCACTTGAAGCTATTTTTTCTTCCTCTTTACAAAAGGGGCTGAAATAAAGTTTGGATTTAGAAAGAATATTATTGGAAGAATGGACGATTTACACCGATGCATTATTCGGTTGGTATTTATAGAAGTCTTAATTATTACAGCCCCAGGAAAATATATTCAGAGATTTATGTGTGTTGTAATCATACCATAAAATCAGATATTTCTTGAAACAAAATAGATAGGATCAATGAAAAGATGAAGTATGATTTTAACACTTGACTTCTCAAACTATATGGGTCAAATAAAGTGTGTAATAACAAATACGTAGTCAGATAAAAAGATATTTTCAGGTAAAAGGAAATTATTAAAAGAAGCAAACAACAAAACAGATTCAACAAAATGAAAAATGTATAAAAATATAAAAGTGAAACAAAATAAAGCATAGAAGTTGAAATCGGAGTAAAGAAGAAAATACGAAAAATTCCAAATGTAAAATAAAAAAGGAAAAACCTATGAGTGAAAAAAAAGCAAAACGAAACAAATTCGTAACTTCCTGATTGCTTGAAATTACAATATTTGCGAAAAATAGCAAACTCAGCCTATGATTTCTGGTTCCGAATTTCTAAACAGTTACAAAATCGCTCAATGAAGAAAAAAATTCTAAGACTTAAGAAAATGAAAGGGCCATAAAATTACACTGACGTAAAAGTAAAACTGATAAACTTAAACAAAGCATTTTCACATTAACCCACAATTCCACTATTACTATCTAAATTAATACTTCTAGATGCTTAAATGAGGAGCATTAAAAACACCTGTTGTGCTCATCTTGCAATGAATAAACCAGTGCATAGAGTTTAAAGTGGGTTTCTAGAACATAATGCAAGTACCATCACTGTTAAGCCCCCAGACGCGTACTAATAAATATTTCATACATGCTACTATTAGGTGCTCGATTAGTACAATACATTCATACCCTCAAAACAAAAGTAAATAAATTGGTTGTCCTTTTGCTCCTAAAAAATGCATGTATATTTCGTCTATTTTTAAAAGACATTTTAGGAGCTTGACAAAAAGCATGTTCCTTCCTGCATCAAAAGAAAATTCAAGCATTTTCAAAGACCGATGGAGCTTGAAAAATTAATATTAAAAAATATATTAATAAAAAATGAACTCACCTTAGCTGGGGTAGAAGAATAAGGCTCGTCAAAAAGTGCCCACATCTTTGGCTTAATCTTCTGCCAACATGAGAGCGTCCCAGCCTTAAACTCCTCCTCCATCCCGAACTTCATGGCGATCTCTTCATCACTTGGCTTCTCGGTGTCCAAATCCAGTTGGTCTAGCACCGCCAAGGTCTCTTTGGTGTCTCTGTGCTGAGTATACGTCATCCAACAGCACGGTTCGACTTGGTTAGAGTCCAGGCCCCAGAACTCGAGCTCCTCTTCGAAAAGGGGGCCGCAGACATCGGTGGGATAGTGCAGCTTACCAGAACGGTAATAATTCAGAATTTGAGCGAAGACACCGGGGTGGCGATCGAAGAAATACTCATTGAGGACAGGGTCGTAATTCGCTAAGGCTTCTGTCAGCCTGGAGAGTCTGGTGGCTGGAATTTTCTTCAGAGTGGCCTTGTATGTTTCATGCCGGATGCCTCCAACGTTCAGGACAACCCGGTTCTCGGCGTCCAGGTTCATTTTAAGGTGGTGCTCTAATATTTTCTACTAATTGAGTAATCTATTACCTACGTCCATTATTGGAACATTATGAATGGTAAAAGAAGTTCATCGTAGCAGTTGACGCTCTTTGTGAATGGAAAGTTCCAAGAAAGTTCATTTGTTTGGATCAGACATTTTCTTCATCATCATTAGTAGTAGTAGAAGTACTATGAAAACACTACTTGAAAGACATAATGTAAATATCGTGTGCGTTGTTGGTCCGTCATATTTGTCTTTTTCTTCCAGAACTAGGATTGTACTCTTATAAGAGTAAGTTCAATGTTCTTACTGTATTAAGAACGACAATGCAGTTATTTAACTAGAGCCTAGGACGACGAGAATAAGTTAGTACCACCAAAAATCATCGAAAATATTTACATTGAAAATCCAGGATAAAAATAGTAAAATTAATAATTGGCAATGCAATTGAACACAAGAGTTTTCTTTGATCCATCGATTAAACACATTCAGTACAACTGTCCTTTTATTAAAATCCTTTTATAATTAAATGGGAAACGCTTTTAGCTCCCATTGTGGTTGTAAACAGTAATTATTGATAACTCAGAATATGAAAAGGAATAATTATTTGAAATTAATTTTCAATTAATAGTTATCGTTGAACGATAGTCATCAAAATTTCATCAGAGTTTAAAACCTTCTAACAAGTGTCATAAGAGAAGAATTATAGACACATTTATTGCTAATATTACTCCGAAGCATATAAAAGTTTCTAATCTGAATAGTTGTTTTATCACAGTGACCTCATGCAAGATTAGTAAAGTATTACTTTTCAAAAAGTTAACAATTTGGAAGAAACGATTTTTTTCCCCGACTGTTTTCACTTCGGTTTAACAAAAAAGAAATTTTAACTTTCAACAATTCTAGTCAACATATGCAAAAATAAGCAATTTCTGTTACTCTTCCAGCAGAAAGTTTTGTTTCATTCTTTATTTTTGGCGCTCTTTTGATGCAGAATTCCATAACTCAGTTTCTTCAACTGATGAATTTCAGGCTGGCAGTCTAAGAAAGAATGTCTGAAATGAAAAAGAAAAGCATTTTATAACAAAAGAAAATGACTAATTTCATTTTAAACATTCAAAAATAATATTCAGAATTAAACTTCTCATTGAAGAATAAATCTCAATAAATCCTCTCTTAAATATTAAATCATTGTCAACAGGTTTAAAACATTGCGAACAGGTAAAAAGGAAAATGATAGATTTATTACATAGATGAGAAAAATATTTTGATCAGTCACATATTTCCAAAAAATAAAGGATGCCCCAAAATTAACGCAAGATTTCTATTTGCTACCATTTGTTTTGTAAAGTGTTGGTAACCCATTTAAAAAAAGCATTTGACAGCTGATAGTTTAGGTTAGTGAAAATGGAGTATTACACGATAGAAAATGTTAATGCAGGATTTCAATTAAATAAACAGTTTTTATCCTTTAACCCTTTCTGGGGCCGTGGGAAGTAAGCTTCCCACCAAATTTATCAATCTTCGTACGAATTTATGTAGGTTGGCATCAGTTCTGACAAATTTTTTTAGAAAGACAAAAACTTAGATGCTTTAGTTCTTTATTTTACACAAAATGAGTGTCTTCATTTGATACTTAATTATTAATTAACCAAATGAATTAATCAAATTTATATAATAAGCTAAATGAATCGCTTTTCTTATTCTAATTTCAAGCCTAAAAATATTTTAACATAATATGACTAGAAAAAAATGGCACTTTAAAGGGTTAAATTGTTATATTTTTATTGAATCGTAAGTACACAAGATAGGGTTATGTGTGGAATAACACATGGGGCAAGTTGTTTCCACCGATTTGCTGGCTCGTATGCACTCTCTCGTTGAAATTTTCCATGACCATTTTGTTTAAATATGGCTGAATTTCTTTGATGCAGCATCGAATTTCTTCCTTTAGTGCATGCGTGCTTATAGATTTGTTGACATAGCCCTTTAACTTCAAATATCCCCATAAAACGAAATCCAATGGGGTTAAATCACACGATTGTGGCAGCCGATTCTCAAGGTTCAAACTGTGGCCACCAGACTCATTACTTTTTGAAATATTGTTCAGCAATGAAGACATGTTATTTTATCTTGAAACGATCCAGTTTTATTAACCCTAAACTATCAACTGTCAAATGGATTTTAATAGGGTTGGATAGTAATGGATTTTAATAATAACACTTTATTGCACGAATGATGGCAAATTCAAATCTTTAATTTTGGGACACCCTTTACTAAAGAATTATGCCATGAGTTTTATATAGAAAAGAAAGAAAAAAAATAGAAGAGCATTTATATTAATCAAGATGACTGACTTCCAATGGCTTTTGGGAAACGATTTTTTTAAAAAAATATTCAATAGTAAATTAGAAGAACTTTATCCTTTAAATTATTTCCCATTTTCCAGTTTCAAATTTATAATTCAGTATTATAAATGTTATGAAATCATGAAATGAATTATTTCTCAAATTCATTGACAGGTGTTCAATTTTTATAGAATCAAAATTTAGTCGCATTAATCGATTAGCATAAAAAATTAAGTTCTTAAAAAAAAAAGTACTATATTTCCGAGAACACATAAGCAAACAAAATTTCATAACCCTAAAAAATCGGGAAATAAAGTAACATTTTGATTGCAAAATGTTTCGTTAGAAATGTACACTAAATCTTATAAAATTGCATAAAAAGAAATGAATGCGATGAAGAACGAAGAAAAGAATGAATGAATGAATGAATGCAATAAAGAACGAAGAAAAGAATGAATGAATGAATGCAATAAAGAACGAAGAAAAGAATGAATGAATGCGATAAAGAACGAAGAAAAGAATGAATGAATGAATGCGATAAAGAACGAAGAAAAGAATGAATGAATGCGATAAAGAACGAAGAAAAGAATGAATGAATGCGATAAAGAACGAAGAAAAGAATGAATGAATGCGATAAAGAACGAAGAAAAGAATGAATGAATGCGATAAAGAACGAAGAAAAGAATGAATGAATGCGATAAAGAACGAAGAAAAGAATGAATGCGATAAAGAATGAAGAAATGAATGAATGCGATAAAGAATGAAGAAATGAATGAATGAATGCGATAAAGAACGAAGTGATATGAATGATGTAAATAATATTATATTTATAAAGTATTGTCACATAAAGTTTTAATTCTTATATCTTCACAAACATTTTGATGCTTTAACATTCGTTTTGCTGTTGGTCTGATTATATCTATAAATATGCAAAAACAAAGTTTCAAAAATATTTTCGAGTTAATGGAGGTCAAAAGCGCAGATTTAAATCAAAATTTGAAAGTCTAACAATTTGACGACTTCAAAAATTGTATACGTCATGCAGAAGTAAGAAATATGAATAAAATACTTCATTTTGTTACAGGATATCTGCTTGTGGGATTTAAAATAAAGTCACATTTTCCTCTCAGTTGGCATTTCTGAATTGTGGAATAAAAATGAAGTTGAAAGTTAGGATTATATTTAAAAAATGTTCAGTAATAATATAGTTTTATACATAATAGTTATAATAAAAACTTAGGATCACAACAGTTATATGAGCTATTATTAGTTCCAATATTAGATGAATTAAGATGAAAAATTTTTTACTCCGTTAAATGAGATTCACCTTTACGAAATCCTGTTTTAATGTATGCAACATCGTCCAAGAAGAATTTTTAGAAAATATTTCTTAAAAATATTTAGTTTTGAATGTTTTTATAAAACAGATTGAAAAAATATAAATGAAATAAAAAACATTAATTAAAAGCCTAAAATGCTTTGAAAATTGAAATATATATATATATTTCTTAGAGAAAGTAATAGTAGTAGTAGTTTAAAAGTAGATTTTTAAATGTTAATTTGAAAATCTTACAGACGATTTAAGAAATATATTGATTAATTTTAAAATAAAAAATAAGCTACATTTCTATCCAACTTTTAAATATTGGATTTCGAGTGATAACTAACATGATATTTCAATTTTTTTCATTAAGATTTAAGACAACTACAAAAATCTTTTAATATAAAGACACTGAATAACAAAGTAAAAAAATATTTTATTAAATTTGGATAAAAGTTTTTCATTTTAATGCATGCGGTTTAAAATTGAAAAATAGCATATAAAGATGTAAACAAATATTAAAATGTGCAATTTGCATATATAAATAATGAATGTAACTTCTCAAAAAATGAATGATTCAAAATTCAAATGATTACAAAGAAAACTTTTTAAAAATTAAAAATATTGCACAGAAAACTTCCGATATATTTTGCTCAAAATTAACTTAAAATTTAGTCACCTAACTTAAATATCATTAAAATTATAAAAAAAAAACGTGTCTTTTTTTATAAACACTGTTGTTCCGTTAAAACGGCCCCTATACTTTATTTAAAGTATATTTATTTTTCCACCGACGAATTTTTTTATCCAAGTGAAATCAAACTTTTTTTACAGAACAAAATAAAACTCTATATCCTGCTATATATCTAGAGCACCAAGTAATTTTTGTTCTTAAATATTATCTTGAGCTTAAGCTTTATAGACAGAAATTTTTTTCCAATGATTCTTTTTTTTATTCGTATATTTTCTCCCACGCGTTTGGCAACAGAGTGATTGGACCTAAAGCCATTTTTGTTCCAAAGAAACCAATTTCCTCTCAAGGAAACTCCACTATAGTATTTTTTAAATAATATTTTTTTTTTATTTTCGGAATTTTTTTTATTATTTTATTTTTTTGCCTTTCTTTATCGTTTGGTAGCAGATCTGTCTCCGAGAAGTTAATCCCAGAGAGCTTTCGCGTCAGCCAAAAGATATTAATCATCGATTCTCCAGTGAAACTGACAATCGATGTGTTCTACTGTACTTTGATAAATCGACCAATGGCATATTGTTAGCTTAGTGTAGCAAACATACAAAAGTTGTTTTCTATTCATCATTTTTTTGAGGATGTTTGATAGATAGTCTATTTTTACTTTTTGCTATATAAAGAATATAAAGCGAAAGTATCGTAATCGTCAAAAAATTCGAACTAAATACTTTGACGAATTTCTAAGTTTCACAGCTTTTTTAGCCCAAAAAACACTTTTTTTTTTGAAATTATATCTGTGAACAACTATAACTTTCGAACAATTTCATCTATATGGGTAAAATTGTGGAGTGGGCTTACACAAAATTTGTAGAATTCTTGGAAATTTTAAGCCAATTTCTGAAGAATGTTCTCTGTTTGCCTGTCCGAGTATAAGTGATTATAATGACTACAAAATGCAAAATGGATAAAATTTGGTGCAAAGTTTTGGTGCTTATAAGTTATAAAAATAAAGTTTGAGCACAAAGTTCTGTGTTTAAATATAAAATTATCGAATTCTAAATGAAATCTGTCCAGGTATTGACAATCTATCGGTCCATACATGATACATCACACTAGGTCACAATTTACATGCTAAGAAGTATAAATAAAAGTACTAAATTCCATATATATGTATTTATGTTTATAGATATTGTATTCCCTTACAGTCAGAAAGACAAATAGACAAACTTCATGGAATGGATTTCGTTCAAAATTGGATAGAAACCTTCAAATTTGGTGCATATATCAAATTTTGTCCATAAAGTTCAAAGTGATTTTGAGAGACACCCAAATTCAATGTCCTCGCATTTTTTTCTCGAATTTAGCAAAGTCCGAAACATGAAGATTCATCAAAAACGCAGATTCAAATTTTCTTTGTGTTACATTGTATAATAGAAAGTAAAAATGTTTTGTTAGATCTGAAAAAAGAACAGATCTTAAAGAATAATTATCTTTCACGAAATAAGCTTAACGTTTTTCACTGAAAAAAAAATCTCTTATGACAAGAAAAAAAAATTCTTCAGCTATGATGAAGTTGAAGAACTGTTCAATTAAAGCTGTGACAACTGGGGAGGCAGTTATTAATTATCCATCATGACTTCTCTTTCCTCTTTGATAAAGAAAGATTAAACAAGCTTTTAGGTGACAATATTTATGATTTTCAGGCTGTAATAAATTAGAATCGTTCTTAATTATGTGAGTTCCAGTTTCTCTAGAGTTTCAAGACATCCAGTGCGTCGAATGTTTAAGGTGAGAGTAGGACTAACAAAAAATGCACATGATAATCATTGCTTTCACATCGGTATGATAAGTTAAAGGATTCTGTATGAGAAATCTTAATTATTTAGTGTTTTAAACAATTTTTTTCCAACCGATTGAAACAAGAATTTGACACAACACTGCACTTGTAGTCACAAAAATATATCAAATTTGATGTGGGATTAAGTCAATGCGATTTTGAATGATCACGTTTACATGTTTCTGAAAGAACAGACCGACAGATGGTCAACCCGTTGTTGAATTTGGCTAAAAATTTTACAAGTGTTATACACTATAGATTTTAAATTTCTATCGAATTTTATCCATTTAACTCTCTTTGTCTTGTAATTGCCTTCTTAAATTGTTTTCGAACAGCCGGAAAGACAGACATCTGTCGAGGGGATTTTGCTCAAACTTTTATAGAAATCTATGAATTTGATATAAATATATACCGAATTTCATTCGTCTAGATCGTGTTTGAGTTCTCTACCACAGACAATCATACATTTTTCAAAAATGCGTTTTTTGAACTAAGAGTGGTCAAAACGTGGAGACTCTTCAAAGTTCTCGAGTTTGAATTTAACAATTACTATACTTTTTCTATAATACATATACAAAAAAAATGCATATTTAGCAAACTGAAAGCCCTAAAATATCATCTCCTGTTCAAGAATTAATCAAATAATTAATTAATGAAATATTTAGCTATGTATAAATCCGCAATAAAAGTTGCCCCTAATCCCTCTTCCTCGATAACCAGATAATTTAAGCCAGGCAATCGACTTTTATGGTGAGAGGGATGAGAAAATACCATCTTTTTACGACCCAAAAGAAATACAAAAAATTCTCCCACTCAATTCGATAACATTGAAGGAATATAAAACTTCCGAGCTCATGTTGTCGACTAGAAAATCTGTTATTAATTATTCATCGTCGTTTCTTCTTTCCTCTTTCGCGAAGAAAACTATGTCAGTCTTTTTCGGAAAGTTTTAAGGGAAAATATTTATGATTTTGAGAAAGCGATAAATTGGATTTTTTCCCTCTCTCCAACGTTAAGTTCCGATTCTCAATGGAGTTTCAAGTGTATTAAAGTTGACACAAAAGGTAGGCTGCTTAAAACTGAGGTAAGCTAGTGTGTGTGTGTGTGTGTGTGTGTGTGTGTGTGTGTGTGTGTGTGTGTGTGTGTGTGTGTGTGTGCGCGCAGTGCGGTATGACTATTCAATTTTGAATTTCCCATTTAGAACTATAAAATAACTTTAAATGAAAGTATTGCACAATTTCCAATCAAATTTCAAATCATACTAAAACAAATAAAGATAAAAATATTTTTCAGCTTTGAATATTTTCAAAAATTGCATTTGGGTGGCATTTATCATACAATAGATTCTGATCTAGTTTAGGTTGGTTTGAAATGTCTGTCGTCATTTCGCGCTTTGATTTGATGCGGGTCTATAGGTTTAGAGTCCGCAGTTTAAACTTCCATATAACGCCAGAGGGAAGGCATTTCAACATAACGCATATAGCATGCAATGCATATATTTAAATTTTAATAAAATGGAAAATTAAAACAGCGGAAGTGGTCTTTCCAGAACTTTCTCACATATTCTCTATTAAAGATGTCATCCAATAAGACGTCATGCATGGCATTGGCGTACCAGAGTCACGAAATATTAACATTTGGCGTGAATTTGGTATTTTTACTGAATTTATCGTGTCATCCTTGGCGAGTTATTTGGCGATTAATCTTTGGCATGTATTTAATAGTATCCGAAAATCAAATTTGTGTTTTATTCTCCTTTTCCCAACCAATTGAAACAGAAATTTGACACGAAATTACATTTATAGTTGAAAAATATATCAAATTTGGTATGTGATTTAAGTTTATTACTTTTTTGAGTTTTTGCTGTACATATTATTTAATTACATAGATCGACAGATGCCCCCCTTTGTTGAATACAGCTCCATTTGATAAATGAAACTACAATATATATGTTAAATCTGTCTACCAAATTTCCCACCCACCTCTCTTTTTATCGTATTAGCTTATATTCGAACAGCAGGATAGACTTCCTCTTAGTAGACTTTGCTCAATATTTGAAAGAAATATACAAATAAAGAATAAAAATTGAATTTCAAATTTCATTTGTTTAGCTCAAAGCATTTTTGAGTTATCTTTGTCATATACAGACAGACGGACGGATATTTTCTATAAATGTGTTTTTCGAATTCAGGAAAGTCTAAAAACGTGGAGATTCGTCAAAATATTGAGTTCGACTTTTTTAAAGATTACTAAACTTTCTCCATACTACGCATATGAGAAAGTAAGGGGAACTTCAGATTTTTTTGAAAGCTGAGTTTTTGGGGAATTTGAAAAAGCAAACTTCGAATTTGATTCTCTTATCCTAAAGAGAAGAGCTATCTCTAGACAGGATCCTCACGGTTAATAAAGAAAAAAAAAATATAGTGAATTTTTAGAACCATTTTAAGAATGTTTCATAAAAATGAGCAATTGTCGATTTAAAGATTTTCATATAAACATTCAGCTTTACCATTATATTCTTGTCTACAGCATCGAGATATTTAATTGAATTAAAAAGCACTAAGGTCACCTGTTATGTCATCTTACAGTCAATAAGCCAATACTTACACTTCAAAGTGAATTTGAGAATACACATCCTTACTATTAACCATTGGATGGCAACTACTAGGTGCTAATTTCACGCTAACAACTACTAGGTGCTCACTTCAAAAACACATACACACGCTTGTTTGCCTAATAATCGGGTTAGAAATAAAAATTGCGAATGTTCTTATTTTATTATTGATATAAACTTAGGATTAATTTTATAAGTGTTTTACCGATTTATTTCTTAATATTCAACTTTAAAATGAAAATAAGCCAACAAGATGGCATTTTGGAAGTGAATCACATCATCTATTAACAATCCTAAAAGCAAAAGTATGAAATCTTCATTTAGAAAAAACAAAGTTTTAAATGTGCAAAAGATCTTCTATATAGATCAAGGTTTGGGTCATTTCCCTCCTCTTTTACAAGTGAGGAAGGATTCATTAAATGACATTTCATGATATTCCCTCTAAAATCCTTTATATTGTTAAGAATCTGATGCGGCTTCCCAGCATAGTTGGTTCCTTAAGAGGTCCCGGAGCTTGGCGACCATTTGGCGACTTGGCGACGAATTTGGCGCCAAAATAGATTATACTCGAAACATCGATAATTTTCCCGATCCGTCCAGTAGGAACCGAGTTACGCCTTGAACGTTCCTGATTGGTTGAGAGGTTTCTAGCCTCGCCTCCTGAGACCTATAAAATGAGCTGCAGCTGCCGGGGAGCAGTCGTGGTGGACCAGTAGTAGTCGAGAGTAGTCGGAAGCGACGGTGAAGAACTGGTCTTCCAGGGATAAGCGGAGCAGCGACGGAGTTAAGCTAGTGCTGAACTAAGCTGTGCGCTACTGTCTGCAGTAGAGAGTCTTGTATGCTGTACGTCTCGGCTAAAGATAATCGTCTTCTGTGCTGTATATAGTTGCCGTCCTTGTGCTGTCCTGTGTGTCTTCGTGTAAATAAACGTCGTTTTATTTTCTACTGCCGCTTGCTGATTGAGCGTTCTCCACACCATATAACTCCCACTATCCAAACGAAGCCCGGAAATTTCGTAACAATATTATATACAATACATGAAGAAGTGTAGGTGAACTTATTTCTTAATATAAAAAAATAGAAACGAAGGTTAATCTGTGCTTCTAATTAAAAAGTTACTATCTGCCATTACTCTTTTTTTGCCAAGCACAGGAACGAACACATGGATTAGCATACTCATTGGAGAATTCAAGTTTAATATCATTAGTCTAACATGGAATCTTGATGAGAATACGTTCTATAGAGGCATTTGTTATCCAAGGACAGAAAAAAATTTCTTTTAATGTTTTGCCGACTTTGATAAAACATTGTTAATTTCTTCAAAATTTGTATGATTTTTCACTTGCTCATACAAGAGAGATTTGTAAATGTTAAAAATATTCGGAATTTTTTTTATATATCAGCACACTTCAACCCCCCCCTAAGTATGAAAAACAATTTTATTTTTGAAATTACGTCTATCAGTAATCAGATAACTGAATACGCTTTGAGATAGACTGATGAGATTTAGTATGGCACTTTTCTATCGAATTTGTAACAGCAAAGATGTATATAGTTGTGATTATTTTCCATTTCCAAGGATTTTTTTCCCTTCAAAATAAATCCTTGAAAGGTTTGGTGCGGAGATGTTCTTGGAGGAAAAGAGCATTAAGAGTTTTGTTAATAAAAGCACTCAATTGTATAGAAACGTTGGATTTGAGTAATATTTTCATTCAAATAAATAAAGGAAATATTTTTTTAAATATTTCAAACGAGCGGAAATGAAACTTTACTGAATGTAGAAAATACCGTAGACATAATCGACTCTTAACAATTAAAACTGATGCAATTTTAAATTACAAAATTCTAAAAACATTTTTAAAGTTTGCGGGTTATAAAAATTCAAATTTTTATGTTTTAATATTTTTGGATATGTTTCTTTACAATAACTAGTTAATACTATTAAAAATAAAAATGCTTTACTAAAGAGTTAATATAGTATTTTCAGAGTTAAATTTTTTAATGTTTTTTTTGGGGGGATGAGGAATTTCGTCTGATCATAACGCAATTGGCAAAGCAGCCTCTTTTCAACTGTATCGTTGCCAACGCTGTTTTTTACTTTATTTCAACTCTTAAATATTTACTAAGATTACCATTTCTTAGCAGAATATAAAATAACGTTCGAGACTAATAGTTATGATGGTTTTGAATTATTTTAAAACATTGTTAGTTTGAAAAGCGGTTGAAAGAAAATAAAAATGTGGCAAATGTTGTCCCAGTTCACAGTATTAAAGAAAATATCTTAGAGATTCTTTGGAGTTATTAGAATTCGTAGAACTTAAAATATCAAAGAAAATATTGGCTTAAAGCCTATGGGTCTTTTTTCCCCCTTAACTTCACAATACGGAAAAAACTACTAGAAGAAATTGTATTACCAAAAAAGGCTTAAATCTGAAGTCAATGTTTTAAAAAATCTTACATGTAAAAGTAAGTAAATGTAAAGTAAAAAAGTTACATGTAAAAGTAAGTAAAGTACAACTTTTCTGCTTCAAAAATATCGTATTGTTACGAAATTTCAGGGGTTCGTTTGGATAGTGGAAGTTATACGGTGTGAAGAACGCTCAATCAGCAGGCGGCAGTAGAAAATAAAACAACGACGTTTATTTACACGAAGACACACAGGACAGCACAAAGACGACAACTATATACAGCACAGAAGACGATTATCTTCAGCCGAGACGTGCAGCAACAACAGCATACACAGCAGCATATAACAAGACTCTACTGCAGACAGTAGCGCACAGCTTAGTTCAGCCCTGGCTTCACACCGTAGCTGCTCCGCTTATCTCTGGAAGGCCAGTTGTTCTTTATCGTCGATTCCGACTACTCTACACTGCTACTGGTTCACCACGACTCAATTCACGACCACTGAGGCAGCTGCAGGCTGTTCCTTTTGTAGGTCTCAGAAGGCGGGGCTAGAAGCCTCTCAACCATTCAGGAACGTTCGAGGCGTAACTCGGTTCCTAATGGGCGGATCGGGAAAATTCTCGATGTTTCGGGTATAATCTATTTTGGCGCCAAAGTCGCCAAATGGTTGCCAAGTTTGTCGCCAAGCCCCGGGATTTCCGACGCACGGACTCCGTCCAATACAAATGACTGTAAAACATTCTTTCCGATGGTGGAACCAACTATGCTGGGAAGCAGCATTACAGATTCGTAACAGTATATTCACCTGAATGAACCATCCAAGGGGAATGTCTTCCGAAAAATTCTTACATGGATCATCCTTCCTCCACTTTAAATAATGCATCTTGAGTAAGACCACAAATGATTTGCATGGATTAGCGTATAATTTTTACGAAAAATCGGTGTGAAAATTTTTATTGAATTTATCGAGAGATACTTGACAAGTTTTTTTTTTTTGTCAATTAATAATGCCTAAAAATCGAATTTGCATTTGAAATTGAAGTAGAAATTTCACACAGAACAACAATTGCAGTTATAATATTACTTACCACTTTTCACACTCCCATAAAACAAAAATAGAATGAAAACATGATTTTTCACTTCTATGCAGGGTGCTTCAAAATATCGTGCACTACTCACATAACTCAAAATGTTTTACAATTCGAAAAAGAGATTGTTAAGATTTCTTTATGCTTGTGCATGTATAATTTAAACCATTAGAAGTGGTCTTTCATACTTTGCATACTTTCTAAAAAAAAGTGTACCCTCCCCACTCCCGTCTTCCTTATAGAAATGACGAACTTTGGTTGTGTCATGTGCGACCTGATCTGAGTGTTATGTGCTTATTAGTATAATAATAAAAAAAACTAAATGCATTTTCATCAATTTATTTTCCGATAATTTGAAACCAAAATTTGATAATTTGATATTTATTTTAATAACAAGATTATATACCAAATTTCATTTATTTAAATGGTTGCGCTGTGTTATTGCGTTTGAATGCAAACGGAATTACAGACAGACGATTAAACCCCTAGCAGATTTAATTTAAAGTTTGATGAAGTTCTAAAATGATGCTAAGATTTATTGGATCATAATTTACATGCTAAAACTACATATCCAGACATTCATAGACAAATTTTTAAAAATATATTTTTCACATTCGGGAATATCTGAAACACAGATTCATCAAAAACTCAAGATCAATTTTTTTAATGATTACAATGCATTCTGTAACAATGTTTTTCGTGTAGGGAAAAATAAAAACAGTAAACAAAATCATCCTGACTTTTGACATTTCATTGAGAAACAACATATAATACCATTTCTCTTCATTCATTCTTAACCAATGATACATTTTATTTATTTTATTAATGTTGAAGTAGGTGCAAAATAACTCCAAAGAAAACTCAGGTGGAGGGCTTTTTTAAATTATATCCTTTTCTTGAAAAGGGATCGTGGGTTAAAAAAAAATGAGCCCTTTCAAAATAAGATTACTCATTTATGGCAAATAATAAGACGATGATACTCAAATCCCTCGCTTTTAAGCGAAATAAATCATGTTCGTGAAACACAAAACAAAAACTAGATCTCTTTTTAATTAAAAGTGCAATTTTTAAGCAGTTGTTTTACTTTTATTTCTTTCAGGTTGATTCATAATATTTCAAAGAAAGCAATTCTTTCAATTTTTCTACTTACAAATGCTAATCGAATTTGAAAACAATATGACCGTGTAAATATCGTCTGATTTTATAAAATAGAAAAATAAAATGAAACGATTTTTTTTTATTTTACAGCTGGAATTTGAATTGAATTGCTAAGTAATGTTTCATTTCATTTTTGAAGTTTCGTAATGATTTATTATCTTTAAAAAATGTTTATTTGTGTCTTATATTGGTTATTTGTTATTTTTTTTAGAAATTGATTCTCTAATCTGGAACTGTTTTCTTACGCGCTAATCTTTTTAAAATTTAGATGTATTTGTTTCAAATTGACAGTTTAATATACTTTTAAGATATAAAAAATGCATCATTTGAAAATTAAATGCATAAAAATTCACAATAAATATGAACATAAAATACTTCAAAAATAAAAATAAATAAGTAATTGCAAATGATCTTTGGAATGTCACGTCCTATCTTAGAACTTATTTCTTTCAAACGTTAATGATAATAATAATTTTTAAGTTATGTATGATTGTTTTAAGATTTACATTAAATCTTTTTTAACGTTGTAAAATTAAAAATTAAAAAAAAAAAGGTTTGAAAATGTTTATCTATGTTTCCAATGTAATACTAAAATAATCATTTTCAGGATTTAATTCTTAATTACTTTTGTCAGTTTTCTATATCCGTTTATTAATTTTTTTCTAATAAATAATAACAAAAAAATTCAAAACAGATCAAACTTCTTGGTATGTTTTCGAAAAATATAGCCAAGGATATAGATGTCGCCAAATTACACGCTATCTAATTATCACTAATACTCCATTACCTCTACAATTTCCGAATACAAAATCTGCTTATTCAATTTGTTTTATCTTTACATTTTTGTTAAATATTTTCAAAACCTCCTATATAATAAGATTAGAGAAATTCTATTTATGCAGTTTGGAGTGAAAAAAAGTATACTTTCTTAAAAACAAAAGTCTATTACATATTGTTGAAATAATTCAAATAGATTGCCGTAACAATTTATTCTATAATAGATTTTGTAGAAGAATGAAAGACCTCGGTCAATTAGAAAAAAGCCAACATTTAAGAACCCATTTTCTAATTCTAACGAGCATTATATAAATATTTTTCAGAATATATATTAATTCATTAAATCCAAAAGATTATTATGTAACAATTTCTCCAAAAGCTTTCTAAATTATAGGGAGAATTCAAATAAATATATTCCAGACAGGTCACGATATTTTATCGGCAATAAGGCTGTAATAGTTACTTTAATTGAAATTACTAAGCAATTATAGTTTCCATCAATTTATGCTGTCTATAAAGTTTTTAAAAAAATATGTTAATTTATTATTAAATTAATACTCCCCTTTTCATATAATAATAATCTTATAATCTTCAATCTTTTTAGCAATATATATAGTAAAACATTCATAGGTTTTGGAGTATAGGTACTTTAAAATAATGTAAAATTTCTTTAACTCAGTTAATAAATTCATAAATTTATACGAACAAAGGCTGAAAACAAGAAATAAACTAAATATTAAATGGATTAATGAAATGTAGAATAAAGTCTTGAGCATTCGAGGGCTAAAATAAAATTGTAAATGCATGAATTGTTCGCTCATGTTTTTACGACTACTTTACTTAGACAATATCTAAGTATTACTTTGACTATATCTAAACAAATACAAATAAGTAAATGTGAATTTTTTAATTTATAATATATTATTAGTTTTTAGGGAATAATTAGGATTTCTTTTCTTAAGATAAGTATCAGGTCTTTATTTGTTTATAAAATTGGTTTCAGGGCAACAAGCATTCAAAATTTTTAATCGAGCTCCAAATTATTGATAAAAAATATTCTTTTAGTTACACATGAAAAAAATGGACATCTTTAAATGATTCATTTTTATAAATAATTATTTTTTTTATTTATCAAACTATGATATGTTTCAGAAATAATTATTATAATCATGCCATCGTAACTGTTTTTCAAATTCGATTCTATTAGGCGCTTTTCATATTGAATCATAATTCAGTTAAATTTAACAGACGAATTGATAATTATTTTATAAAAGTAATAAGAACTGTACAAAGAATGGGAAAATCGAGCTTTAATATATCAAGGAATTTAATATATCAGAAAAATTCCACTTTCGCAAACGAAAAAATGTGTCATTCCAGATTTCTGGGAAAAATTCATCTGGCGGGTTCCAGTGAGAAGTTGAACAAAATCGGAAACGGAAAGAAAGCATGAAAAAAAGTAGCAAAAAACAATTCTAGACGAAATCAACAACACACACGCCAGCAATAAATCGCTAATTAAATAACAATACAGCACAGTATAATAGCCCTTAGGTTGCATTAGAAAATTCACTTCGCGATTCCATTCTAAACGGAGCATCCTCCCTACATTAGCTTTACCTATCTTTTTATATAGGTTTCCCAACATAGCATATGAAAATTCAGTAAGATCTTTGGAATTGGTTCCTTAAAGATATAACCAGAATTCACTTATCTTTAAAAATATTAATTTTTTTTCTTCAAAATCTTCAAATGGTTGCGAAGTTTGTTGCTTACAACGACGGAAACATTTTTATGGCATCCATTTGGCAACTCTTAAAATATCTGTAAATTGCCCTTCTTTACTACTAGATTAACTGCACCGGAAAATAATATTACAGATTCGTAAATGTGAAAGTGTCCGATGGGAATAACAGCAATGAAATACACTTTGAATATTTTAAAGTACTTTTCTTGATTTCTTAAATTCCTAAACTGACATCTTCAAATTAAAATCCATAAAAAATGTATTCACAATAGGGCTAAGACACCATCTAAAAAAATCACTCCACGTTCATAAAGCTAATTGATACGATCGTCTTATTCGCTTTAGTCTTTCGCTATATATATAGCTTTTCCAACAGGGCATCGAAAAATCTAGAAGAGCCTTTGAAGCAGGCTACCGATAGAGATATCGCCATAATTCTCGCATTTTCCAAAGTATTAATTTTTGTCGTCAAAATCTTCAAGTGGTTGCCAAAGTTGTCGCCAAGGCCTGAGAGAAATCATTGTTTTGGCATCCATTTAACATCATTAAGATATCTGTAAATCCCTCTTCTTTACTACGATATTAACTGTACAAGGAAGTAATATTAGAGATTCGTAACAATATTGTAAATATAAAAGCGCCCAATAAGAATAAGCAGGTGAAACACATTTTGAATATTTTTTAAACATTTTTTCTTGATTTTAAGCATTAAGTTCCTAAAGTAGCATCACTAAAAATTGAAATCTCTAAAAAATTATGGAAGGTGACAACGTTAAAAAGTTGATTTTTTTTTTTTTGAGAAACTACGAATATATATAGGGTGTTCATTAATTATTGTCGGGGTTTCCGTACCTCATAACTTTCGAATAAAAAATATTACGCAAAAACCGATTACGTATTCGTAAATTACAACTCAAAGAATTTTATTAATGATATTAAAGTGTAAAGCTGGCACAATTTGCACTTTGTAGGCATTCAGCTGAAGGCGATTATGTATTCGTAAATTCGCTGAACAAATTTTAACTCGAATTAAGGATGATGAAAATTACCTTCGGAAATGGTTCTTCAGTGACGAATCCACTTTTCATGTGTCAGAAAAAGTGAATAAACATAACTGTAGAATATGGGGCTCCGAGAACCCTCACGATTATCAAAAGTCAAAATTTGTTCAGCGAATTTACGAATACATAATCGCCTTCAGCTGAATGCCTACAAAGTGCAAATTGTGCAAGCTTTGCACTTTAATATCGTCAATAAAATTCTTTTGAGTTGTAATTGACGAATACGTAATCGGTTTTTGCGTAATATTTTTTATTCGAAAGTTATGAGGTACGGAAACCCCGACAATAATTAATGAACATCTTATATTATTTTATTTAATATCCTTATGTTTGAATAGGTTTCTCTGTAAAACCTTCAGAATTTTGTTTGTAAGCGTAATGTTTGGGAAGTTAGACGGATTTTTTTATTTGCACTTACATACGTTTTAATGATGTTTTACATATTCGGATGCTATTTTCTCAAATACAGAAAAGGATAGAATTTTTTTACGAAAAACTTCATAAATTATAATTAATGTATATTTTTTGTTCAAATTTGGTATAATAATTTCTCAAGTTTTGCAGTTCCTGAACAAGAGAAAAAGTAATCTTTTAATTTAAAAACATTTTATGGTTGTTTTAATGCTTCACAATGTGAAAACAGTTGAAAATTTCGTGTTATTTGTCATTCGAAAGTCAATATTTAAAGAATGAAAAGAAATACAGCTTATTTTTTGGTCCAGGAACTAGATAATATATTCCATAAGCTATCTGCAAAATTTTAAGCAAATAATTTGACAACCATTCGACTAGAAGATTTTTCCTTTATATCTCTTTTAAGGCAAAAAATGCTTTTTTTGGCAATGGCTTTTTTTTCTTAATTAAAAAAAAACTTTTGGGATTAAACTATTGTTTGGATTCATAGATATTTTTTTCAATCTTTTTGATGTAAATATTCAAAAATATAGCAGGTTTGGAAAGTCTCTCAAAAAATTAATCCCGAAAGTAGTCACATACCTTGGCACAATAAAGCTCAGACAATAGCTAAAATTTCACTCCTCGATCATATTCTAAAGAAAGAATTCTTACGATTGTCTTATTTGCAGCAATCTTTCGCCACAGATAGTTTTATCAATAGGGCATTGAAAAATCTAGCAGAGATTTGGAACTTGCTTCTGATAAAGATATCATCATAATTCTTGTACTTTCCATAGTATTAATTTTTGTCGACAAAATCTTCAAATGGTTGTCAAGGTTGTCGCCAAGACCGGGGGAAATCATTGTTTTGGCATCCATTCAGCATCAATTAAAGCATCTGTAAATCCCTTTTCTTTACTATGAGACTTACTGCCCAAAGAAATAATATTACAGATTCGTAACGATATTGTAAATGTAAAAGCCTCCATTAATAATAACAGCGATGAAATACACTTTGAATATTTTAAGACACTTTTCTTGAATCCTTAAATTCATAAAATGTAATCCTTAAATCGAATGCTTTAAGATAATTTAGGTACAATAGAAATTAGACAGTAGCTAATAAAATAAATTCTGTAATATACGATTGTCGCTCATTCGCTTACTCCTAAGCTATCTATAGTTTTTTTGATCGAGGACGGAAGAACCTTTGAAATTTGCTCTTGATAGAGATATCGCCATAATTCTAATATTTTCCATAGTATTAATTTTTGTCGTTAATATATTCAAATAGTTGCTAAATTTGTCTCCAAAAACGGGGAAATCATTGTTTTGGCATCCATTCAGCATTCATTAAAATATCTAGTAAATATCTTTTCTCTACTAGGAGATTTTCCACGCAGGGAAATATTACAGATTTGTTACAATATTGTAAATGTCGTCCAATAAGAATAACAGTGGTGAAATGCATTTTGTATATTTTCAAAGCGCTTTTCTTGATTCCTTAAATTTGTAACATTAGATCTTTAAATTGAATTCTTTACAAAATTTAGGCACAACTGCCCTTATACAGCAGCTAAAAAATTTACCCTGCGATCTGAAAGAGGGAATTCATAAGATCGTCTTATTATTTTAATCTTAAGCTATATATAGTTTTTTGTTTTAACAAGACATTGAAAAACCTAGTAGAGTCTTTGGAACTAATTCCTGATAGAGATATTGCCGTAATTCTCGCATTTTCCAAGAGATTAATTTTTATCGCCAAAACTTCAAAACATTACCAAGTTTGTCGCCAAGATCGGGGGAAATCATTGATTTGTCATTCGTTTAGCATCGAATAAAATATCTGTAAATCCTTTTTTATTATGAGACTTAGTGCACAGGGAAGTAATATTACAGATTCATAAGAATATTAGAGTGTAAAAGCGTCCAATATCTAATTTTCGAACCAAATTTTAAGTACTTTTCCTTGATTCTTTTAATTACTGAGGGGTCATTCTTAAAATGAATTCTTAAAGAAAATTTAGGTTCGAACTTTCTTGATTCTCAACAAAAAAATTCCAATCCTAATAATGCCCAATGTGCTTACTAAAAGAATTCTTATTAATAAATCACCAGATTCCAAAATGAGTTTTCGTGGATTATTATTGATTTCTTCCCGAAGAGAATCATAATTTCTCTCTAACTTAATATAATTTTGATATATCCTTGACTTTCTTATCTTGAACTGCACGAAATATCCCCTTTTTAGTGTTTCTGGAAGCCTTCCAAGAAAGTAAAATGTAAGGATTTCCTTAGACGAATGGCATTTTGTCATGGAGTTTTATGTATCGCATTTAGCACTTTCTCGCCCGCAGAAACTGCTTTATGGCTGCCAACCCAACTTCGAAATATCTTTTATTTTAAGCGCAATCTGAATAAAAGCACTACATATTTTAGAACTGAAGCCTTCGATATATTAATGCGTTTCATAATATTAGATTAATATTGAAAGCAAAGTTTAATTTTTAAAAACATTTATTTGCAAAAACTGAACTATAATACCCTGGATCATCATATAAATCATATACGATTTGCATTGCATATCTTCTATGTGCAGCATGAATCATATGTGCTTCACACTGATATATGTTTCATTGCTGCGTAGCTTGTCTGTAATTTATATATGAGAGAAGTAAAAATTTATCGAATCCCAATTTTGCCTTCTAAAATAATTGAAAAAAAATTATAAATATAAAAGGAAAAATCCGAGTATGTTAAGGCAATGAAAGCTTATAATTATTAACCATTTAACTGCGGAATATATCTTTAAAAGACCCTTGTGCGATGCGTAATCAAAGTCATGCGATGGCGTGTATAGACATTGAAAGCAATAGAAATGGTTGGATAAAAAATTGTGAAAAAAGTCTCACTAAAGCGAATAAGATTTCATTTTGATTAGATAAGAAATTAGCAATTCGTTGTTGAAAAAGACACTGTTATTGAAATTTTAAAATTGCCAAAGAAGCCAATGTAAATATTAATAATGTAGTGATAAAGTTGCGGAAGAGACGGGTAAGTTTTGCAGCTTTACTTGGTTGACCAATATTAACTTCAACAATAGCTAAAAAAATCCAGATTGTTTTTAATTTAAATTTTTTGTTCCTTTGAATCAGAAAATTACTAACGGCCTTCACAGTTTTCGTACTTTTTTATTATTAATCGTTAAAGGAAAAAAAACCCCAATACGCAAATAAGATCCAGGGAAATCCTGATACAAGAGTATGTGAAATACTCGATGCACTAAAAAAAATGAATTCATTTTTTTAAAAAAAAGCTATACATTTTACAAGAAACAGTGTCTATACTTAACCTAATTGTTCTTTAATTTATCGTAGTCTTACTAGTATTATAAAAAAAATGGCATTTGTATTCCATCTTACTGAAATTTTGAACCTTTATATCGAATGCCAAATCTTTATTTTACACATCATATATGCCCATAGACCGCACCCAAATGACGTGTATACACCTCAAACGCAGTTAACTGCTTAAAAGCATGCAAAAAGATTGAACTTTCAGAGGAAATGACTGCCTGTGCTGAACTATGACAAGTAAAGGGAGTATGAGTCTCTGTTATTAGCATTCATTTAATATACATTATTACAAGTATTAAAAGAAATGTTAATATATGATTACTTAATGTTATTTTAGCATATTTGGGTGGGGGGAGGCCAAGGAATTCTTAAATTTTAACATCATAGTACTGAGCGTTTTAATTAGCATATATAATCGTTCGTCTGTAATGCTGGTATTTCGCATCCCTCCATTTTTGTCGGATGCGAAATCTTAACTTCCATTTTGGATTAGAAGCGAGACAGTTTTTTTTTCTATGCTTATCATGATTAATTTACCAGTGTGCGAATAAATATAAGTATGAGCAAATAGCAAAGGTAAATGAGTGGAGATCTGTAATTTTTGTTGATTTAGTTTATTCTTCCTTCACGGACAAACTGAAGGTTATTGCTAGTATTTACTTTCAGCATTTTTAAAATTTTGTATTCGGTATTGCATTTTTTTTGTCAGTGGATTATTGTTTGTTACAATCCGATTTTAATGATTAGTTTTTATTTGAGTTCATGAACCTCAAGGACAGAGAAGATACTGTTTCAAGAAAAAAACACTTTTAATGATTATGTATTTACATTTAAAGTGTACTTCAAACAATATTATATATATATATATATTCATTTCTTAAGTACTCTGCAGTGTGCATAATATTTAGTACCATAACTTTCGTTAATTAATCTGTGACAATAAGATCTGAAGTACTATTAGATCTTGATTATCTGATATTATTAGATCCCTTCTAGACAGACGTATCATTGCTTTTTATGACAGTGGTCTCCGGTCATTTACTCACTGTGCGTATGTATGCTATTATATCATATATTAGAGATAACTTGAGAGCAGATAATACAGCTAATCTTCAAGTGTTTTGTAATAAAATATTTCTGCAAAATTCATAAACGATACTTTGATAAAACAGCATTTTATAATTAACTTTGTAGTCTGATCAATATTTTGGCCACATTCGACGTATCTGAACGCCATCCATTAATTCTTTAACTGTTTTATTTTCTTTACTATCTAATAAGATGACACCTTTTATTTTGGGAATATTTTCTTATTTTGATTCAAATGGAAATCCATTGAATACTTGACTTATCTATGTATTCGAAGTAATTGTAATATTGAATTATAATCGTTATGAATGCTTTATTTTTTGCTTACAACTATCAAAATTCGATAAATAGATGTACTTATGGCATTCAGGCAAAACAGTTAATTTTGCCAATGTCGCACATGACCTTCTAATACGAAAAATGCAGTCGAAGGCTAAGAAATTAGGAAGAACACTACATGGCAGTGCGAAGAATGCAAAATACCACTGCAATTACCCACCTGTTTTGAAAAATGCCATACTTTTCAAAAGTATTAATTTGTTTTTATCATAACTTGAATTTGTTTTTTTTTCTTCTTTTTTGTAATACTAATTACTTAAATTTAACCGCATATCATACATATATTAATAATACCATGAAATAAATGAATTGTTGCATAAAATCTATTGTCTTTATAAATTACTTTAAGCCTCAAAAAATTAATTGTACTCACATGCAGAAAAATTTACAACTAAATGTGTACCTAAAGTTTAAGGAAATCGAGCACACATTTTGAACTACTTCTTGTAGACCAATTGATTCCGGAAGCTGGTACGGTTCAACAAGATCACATGTTATATTTCATTTCCTTCTCTTGCGTTTTTCAGCTATCTATTTCCATGCAAAAGATTACATACATTGGCAGATAGTCAGCTCAGTGCCATTGTTACAGATCTGCAATTTTTATATAAATGCCATCTTTAATCATTTCAAGATGCTTAGTTTTAGTTTAGTAATATTAACGTCTGGTTTGAAAGTAACACTAAGGCTATTTCAAGATGACGGACCTCGTCATTTTGAAGCTAGGTCATATAACGAGGACGACACCTGAACTGGCAACCCCTCTCCAAATTTTCGCACTACACCAGCGGTAGGACATTTAGTCCCGATGGATTTAGCGTGCATCAAACCCGCTTACACGAAGATTCTTTGATGGAATCGGATTTCAAACTTGAAGCCCTCCGGTTCCGAAGGCGAGATGTTACCACCAGGCCACCATGGCCCCAAGTGTTATTAGGAAACTTCTCTCCTGTAAATAGACGAGCATCTGTAACGAACAAAGCACGCGTCAGGGGTATTCAATCAATCTCATCTATCGCGAAAAGGAGAGAAATAGCGGCGATATCCAGATGATTCAGGCGGGCTTCATAGCTTCGTAAGCGGACATTTGCAGCTTTTCCGTATTTATAGAGGAGAATACAAATCATGAAACAATGTAAATAAATAAAAAGATACACATTTTAATAAAGTTATTGAAATAGATAATTAAATATTAAAAAATCCTTTATCATTAAATGTGAGACTAAATTCACCGTTTTTTTTAACGAAATGTTCATAATGTCCACAAAATCTCTATATCCGCAAAATTAGACAAACAAATAGCAAATGTGTTTTAATAGCCTGTTTTATAGCAACATTACAGCTATTTCGGGGTGGACCATGCAATTTTCTACCGCGGTCAGATAACTAGCTATGTTTTTAAGATATTGAATTTTAACAAAAGCGTGAGATTAAACTCTTGACTGCTTGCTAGATTTATTTTAAGTATATTGCATATATAAAATAGAAAATACTGAATATTTTATTCAATATATACAAACTTAGACAAGTTTATTGTGTGTACTGAAAAGATCAACCTGAAATTGATAAGCATTACGCCTTTTCAGACATATGTGAGAAATTTATGCAAGTATGGAACTTTATCGATTTCACAAAGAATTCTTTATTCACATTCTTTTTATGCTCCATAAAAGTGATTCTTTTTATTGTTTTTTTATGATGTGGAGTCCGAAATATATTTTTCTGAAAACTTGTCTAGGGTGACAAGGAGGTATAAAACTCGTTGATGTTTTTCTATGCAGTATTTTAAAATTATTTCTTATTCTGAATTTTCTTGAGAACATATTGCATCTAATATTTGTCGTTTCTATTCGGATATTGTAAAATATTAGTTTAATTCATCATTTTTTTTTGAAAAATCTCACTTCAATAATTTATGTTTCAGTATTTTGAGAATTTACGAAAGCGGTTTTTCTTCCGCGATAAATTTTGCAAAGCTAATTCGTTATTCTTGTTCTGGAATTTATGAAATAGAAATGGATCATCTGGAAAATTGATAGATTCATCAGAATTATTTGATTTCGGTATTTTATACTTTTCTAGAAAACAAAATGCACATAAAATAAATAAATGTAGAAAATCATCAAACTACTTTATCTAGATATTTAGAAGAATCTTCAATTTTCAGACTCTCTTGAGTTCGAAAAATACTTTTTTGAATTTATCTGTCATGGACTCGATAAATCTAAAGCCCATTGGTCTAGAATGAAGCCATTAAACTGAATTTATAAATGTATAACGAAATACGGACAAAATCGCGAGGCTGAATTTCGACTGATTTGTGCACTTGTTTTTGTAGCTGTAATTGATCGATTACGGTTATGTCGATAATAGTTAAAAAATCCAAGAAAAAATTAGTTTTAATACTTATAAATATCAAGTTGTTCCTAAGTATGAATATTCTTGGGAAATTACTAAGGATATTCATAGTTCACGAGTGTTATTATTGTAACTGTTACCGAAGGATTCCCAATATATAAATAAAGTACAAGGAAATAAGGTATAAAGAGAAATACGGGAAATACCAGATGCATTGGAAAAAATAATCAGCTGATTTTTACTTTCTCACCAAATGCATTCTAAAAATAATTAACTGATTTTTACTTTCTCACCAAATGCATTCTAAAAATAATTAACTGATTTTTACTTTCTCACCAAATGCATTCTAAAAATAATTAACTGATTTTTACTTTCTCACCAAATGCATTCTAAAAATAATTAACTGATTTTTACTTTCTCACCAAATGCATTCTAAAAATAATTAACTGATTTTTACTTTCTCACCAAATGCATTCTAAAAATAATTAACTGATTTTTACTTTCTCACCAAATGCATTCTAAAAATAATCAGCTGATTTTTACTTTCTCACCAAATGCATTCTAAAAATAATCAGCTGATTTTTACTTTCTCACCAAATGCATTCTAAAAATAATTAACTGATTTTTACTTTCTCACCAAATGCATTCTAAAAATAATTAACTGATTTTTACTTTCTCACCAAATGCATTCTAAAAATAATTAACTGATTTTTACTTTCTCACCAAATGCATTCTAAAAATAATTAACTGATTTTTACTTTCTCACCAAATGCATTCTAAAAATAATTAACTGATTTTTACTTTCTCACCAAATGCATTCTAAAAATAATTAACTGATTTTTACTTTCTCACCAAATGCATTCTAAAAATAATTAACTGATTTTTACTTTCTCACCAAATGCATTCTAAAAATAATTAACTGATTTTTACTTTCTCACCAAATGCATTCTAAAAATAATCAACTGATTTTTACTTTCTCACCAAATGCATTCTAAAAATAATCAGCTAATTTTTACTTTCTCACCAAATGCATTCTAAAAATAATCAGCTCATTTTTACTTTCTCACCAAATGCATTCTAAAAATAATTAACTGATTTTTACTTTTTCACCAAATGCATTCTAAAAATAATTAACTGATTTTTACTTTTTCACCAAATGCATTCTAAAAATAATTAACTGATTTTTACTTTTTCACCAAATGCATTCTAAAAATAATTAACTGATTTTTACTTTTTCACCAAATGCATTCTAAAAATAATCAGCTGATTTTTACTTTTTCACCAAATGCATTCTAAAAATAATTAACTGATTTTTACTTTCTCACCAAATGCATTCTAAAAATAATTAACTGATTTTTACTTTCTCGAATTCTAAGTATAGAGAATATATTGTAATTGTCAAAAATTAGAACTCGAGATTTTATCGAATCTCCACGTTTTAGAGGGAGGGTTATTTTTTTTTTAGACGGACCTCGGAATTTTGAACCTCAGGCAAATGATGAGGACAACAAATGGAGCTGGCATCCCCCCCCCCTATTCAAACTTCCGCTCCCCAGCAGCGTTATGAAATTTTGGCTCTGCAGATTTAACTTGCACAGAAACCGCTTATACGACTGTTCTTAGGTGGAATGTGGTCTCGAACCCGAGACTCCATGATCTCGAAGCCGCAGCTTTACCAAAAAATCATCGTAGTCCAGAAAGAGATCCGAAATGAGGTGTTCGATTGTTTTAAACGAGAATATTAAGGGAAATACATTCTCACTGGTTTAAATTGTATAGCTAACTTACAATAAACACAAAGCTAACTAATAATAAACATGTTATGTTTATTAAAAATATGATAAACATAACATATAATAGCATCCATCAAACATATTAGACAGACAATTAGCATAAATTAAAAATTGTGTGATTTTTTAATATTGGAAACTAGCAGGTTCTGATGATTAATCTGTATTAATGCCAGCTAAAAATTTCGATTAAATATTTCATTAACCCCTTAACATACAAGGACAAATCTGACACGCAAATCAAATTGCTGAATTTTTAGTTTTTGTCTACAGTTAAGCGAAATAATTAAGTATTTAAAAATGCAAAAATCACTCAAAAACGCTTCGAAATCTCAAATGCTCATTATTATAAAATAAAATAGCAAATATCGAAAATAGAATAAGAAATCTAATTAAGAATTCGAATAAATTCATATGCCAAGGGGTTAATTTTGTATGAATGATTTTGGCTTCCTCATCTGTACATTTTTAAACTACAAATTTTGATAGACATTTAATTCATAAGAAGTCATGCATCACCTTGTTTATTGTACTGTGCACCATTTCCCTGAATTGCAGTTCATATCTTTATGCATCCAATTACAGAATAGAAAAGAATAGCTGTGTTTAAAAATGTACATTAATTGTATTATTATTATTATTATTATTGCTGGGTTCTGAAACTAAAACCCAATTTAAGTATTTTGCATCTATAATAAAAGTGGCCCTATTCAGACTTATGTACAAACCATTCTGGCTAATGTATTTTTCTGAAACTGGGTTTATACGTTATTTTGAAGATGGAGGAGGGGAATTTCAATCACCTAATGAAAATGCTGCTCACAAGCAAACGAATACATATACGCATAAATTTGAAGTACAAAACTTAATTTAATCACATCAAGCGATTGACGTTAATGCATTCCATTTACATCAATGACTTGTTCAAAGCGTGTTATAGCGAGCTCATTAGCAGTGCAAAGTGTTCAAGGAATTATAGCAACACAGCGTGTTATCATTGCTTTCAATTCTGAGATAATGTGTATGCTTTCTCCATTGACAAGACATATTTCAGGAGACCCCATAACCAGAAATCACAGGGATTCAAATCTGGAGAATTAGGTCAGGTGCTCTGAAAAATCTCCCGATCATTTCCAAAGTGATGGAAGAAGTTTTTTCACATGCTGGCCAATATAGGTTGTGGCATCTTCTTGCATGAAGACAGTAGCTCCTAAATATACGAGTTCTTGCAAGGTAGGAATGACTCGTTGCAACAGAAGTTCTCAGTAACGGACATCTTCAACAGAAAATTTTTTCGACCTTTAAGGGAAGCTCTCTCCGAAGAATAAAGAACCAGGGAAATCGGTGAATGAAAATAATGAAGGAAATCGACAGTAAAACACAGCGTACTGTCACATAATCAGAATGCAGAAGCTGATCATAATGTTAAAATGTGCAATACTACAAATATCACAGTTCTGAATATTCACTGTTCCGTCTAGGGTGACCGAGACATCTGACTACAAAATGAACCGAGACCAAGCACTACAAGCGTATATTCTACTAGAAATCTGTAAGCAAAATCAATGCCTTCGGGGTCTTGAGGATGATGCTTTTGAAACCACGTGGACCATGTATGAATATCATTTCAAGTTAAATACCAGAACCTTTCGTACCGTAAATAAAGAGGGGCAAATTAGCTGACGTCGCTCGAGAGCTTATGGAATAAGATTGGAAACCGGACGTTATTTTAACCTCGCCAATCGAGATTTCTTCCACACTTTCATATGAAATTCATTTCTGTCCTTTCCTGGCAGCACAACTAATACCCTAGTCTCTATAAATTAAATTTTTCAATCCAATCTTCGATATAGGCCCTTTTCGAAAGCCTTTCAAGCATCGATGCACTTCATGATTAACATTAAAACTTGAAATATCTCATAAGCCACAGTTCTGAGTATTCACTGCTCCGTCTAGGGTAAAATGAGGCATCTGACCTCAAAATGTCCTGAGATTATGAACCTTCAACGATTATTCAATTAGAATTAGGTAAGAAAAATCGATGCCTTGTTCGGCGTATTGAGGATGACGCTTTTGCATCACGTGGACCCTGTATGGATAGCAGTGCAATTCAGCAATGAAAGTGATCCAAGATTTATTTTAACAATGAAATATATTGTTATTATAATATAATGAAATATATTCTTTAATATATTTTTTTGAAAATTAATCAATAATTGAATATTATACGGCAAATTTTTGTATCAATAAAAAGGTGATTTTTTTAATGTATACTGCTGAAATATTTGTTTTTGTGTTGTAATGTTTTCGGAAGTTATGGTGGAAGATACAAACACACACACAAAAAAAAATCCTTTAACCCTTATCGTGGCAAGATTGCTGTTTTGAAGAAAAGCAAAAATGTATATAGGTAGCTTATTTTATATTTTATATATTTTTTTATATTTTTATAATTTTTATATTTTATATTTTTATAATTTTTATATTTTATATTTTTATAATTTTTATATTTTATATTTTTTATATTTTATATTTTTATAATTTTTATATTTTATATTTTTTATATTTTATATTTTTATAATTTTTATATTTTATATTTTTATAATTTTTATATTTTATATTTTTATATTTTATATTTTATATTTTTATATTTTATATTTTTATATTTTATATTTTTATATTTTATATTTTATATTTTTATATTTTATATTTTTATAATTTTTATATTTTATATTTTTATAATTTTTATATTTTATATTTTTATATTTTATATTTTTATAATTTTTATATATTTTTATTTTATAGTGGTAGTATATTTTTATAAAGTTGTATGTATAGTATACTATACAAAATGAACATAAGGGTTAATTTTAATAAGATTCTGAGTTTTCATGACTATTTCAAAATAAAGTTCCGAGGCAAAAATTCGCACCTTTCAAAATTTATACGCGGCAAATTTATGCTCCAAGTCAAATAATGTTCAGCAGAGCAAAATTACATATACATACATCTATATTATTAGTACAGATAAATAAATGCATCCAATATTAAACCTGTTTAAAAAAGCGGTTTTCGATATGCCAATCAGAAATATTATATATATAAATTTGTCCTTGTGCTTTTACATTACTACTGATTGGTATGCTAATATTGCTGGAAGTCAAAATATTTTCATACAGAATATTTTTAATGTAAGAGGATACATTTAGATAAAATATTATAATAAACAAAATATTTATTATTACTTTTTTTGTCTGACACATTTTTCAAATTAAAAATAAATATCGGTGAAAACGTTTTTTTAAAAAGTGCTGAAAAATGTTACAATAATTTAGCAAATTAAATTATGCGAAATTAAATATTAAAGTTGGAGACAAATCTGTAAAAAAAAAAAAAAAAATCGTGTGAAAGAAGTATTCAAATCATGATTTATTAAATAAGAAAATAAGCAATTAAATAGGAAAATAAGCAATGTGATACATAGTCAAATTATAATTACGCAATTTATATTCCCAAAATAAATTAACAAATCCGTTAATGCGTTTTTTTAATTCTTATCTCTGCAAACATTTAAAAAAAATCTATTGACTCAATGCAAATAAAGCCAAACGATCTTGTAGATATAATCTCCAAGCTTAAAATAATCCAGACATAAGCCTAATATCCATACGTCAAACCGGCTTTCTGCAAAGGGCAAACGCATCGTCCAATAAGATATCGGAACAAGCGCGTGATCTAGCGACAGCCCGCGTTGGTAATCATGGCTTCGGTTACAGTCGACACTGTGTGCTGTTGCCAGATTACGGTCAATAAATGCATGCCATTAAAGGAAGGGAAAAACACAGGCGTTGCCATGGCAGCGCATGAAAACCGAACAAAGAACGGCTGCTCAGCTCTGAAAATTGACTAGGGGACTGTTTGGAGAGGGGGGCAGAGGGAGTGGGGAGACGAAAACTCCCTTCTGCTAATTTGCGGAATGAATTGGTGTGTGTTTCTCCGGAATTGAAATGCCTAGGGGTGAGTCTCGAAACGGGATTATAGAACAGGAAGTTCGCAGATCTCCCGAATGGATGCTTTTGCGACGAAAGGGCCGAAATTTACATGAGCTTTGGTTATTGGTACTTCGGACTGGAATGGGAATTAGAAAGTTTAGGGGTGATTTGAAGTGAAGCGGACGTTTCGGAAATTGGAGAAGATGATTAAGGTGAGGATTGTTAAGGATATAAAAGCAGTAATTGGAGCATCCCGTGTAAGATGATATTCGTTTAAAGTGGTGCAGATGGAAATAGGGCCATTACAATAAATGAACAAAATGGGAGCTGATCAACAACAATTAGAAATAATGTTTTTTGTAACAGTAATATATAATAATTTGGAAAAATATTCCTAAAACTTATGAATTCTCATAACAATTCTGGATCGGCATTCAGAAGAATGCACGTGTTCATATTCTTGTTCAATAATATTTGTTATAAAAGTCATAATAGCAAATCACCGCATTAATTTTTAAAAATATAAACTATTTTTGATCTTCCCGAAGCTCTAAAATGAGCCTATATATTCATATATGTGTAATTATTTATATAAATTTTTGGAGGGCAAAGGGTTGATATTTAGCATGTAAATTTCATATATCAATTTAATTCTTTTTCTTAAAGCAAGTACATCATAACGCTTTCTAGTATTCATGAATTGATACAAATGTTTGATACAAATGCAAAATAAATCTTTCTTTGAATACAGATTCTATATGGAAAAAAAAAAATTTTTTTTTGCAAAGATTCTATAACAGTGAAGTCTTAGCGTTGCTTATGGACATAATTGATATGCAAGTAGAATTATTTTCTTCATTGTTTTAGATGAAGTAATGCACAATCATTAAGACTTCATTGATATCGGAGATTAAAATCATTCTTTTATTATAAATATTGTAATGCAAATAATAAGAAACTAAACACTAAAAAAAAATTAGAGCAATATTTATGAATCTAACTTACAAAGTATAAATATATCCCGAATTAAAAGTATTAAAAGGAATAGGTATTATATTTAGAACGCGCCTCTGCTGCTACATTTAAAGCACAAATAAACTTAACCAAAGTAGAAATAAATATTAAATTTAAATTTCAAAAAAATGAATAAAAGAGGAAATTATAAATCTGATCTGAAGATCTTATTAAGGGCCACCCTCAGACAAGGATTGAAAAAAGGAATTTTGTTTCTATGAAGGGCCTGACCCCTCATAACCCGAAAATTCCAAGAAACTTAAATTTTATGTCTTATTGAAGTTTTTTAAAGACAAGATTTTATATAAATAAAGCAATGGCATTAAAATTAGACAATAATAAACAAAACATTTTTTCAGATCAAAGTAACATCACAACAAAAGCGAATCAAACCAGATCTGTACTACTATAAGACAATTATCAAATTATAAAACCAAAAAACATCAATAAGATATAAAAGTGAAAGCAATTCCAGTTGAATGTAAATATACCCAAAAAGTTTTTCGTGAAGAAAACTAAACTCATTACTGAGACAATTATAGAAATAATTTTAATGTCATTACTTTATTGATATTAATTCTTGTCCCCAGTAAACCTCAGTATCTGGGGACTTTCGGGTCACAAGAGGCCAATATTTCGGAGAAAGTCAAACCCATCACAGAAAATTCCCTGATTTCAATCCCTGTCTGAGGGTGACCCTTGATAAAGTCTTCAGACCGGATTCATCATTTCCTTCTTTTTTAATTCCATTTCATTCATTTTTTTGCAATTTAAACTTTTTATTTCTTATTTGGTAATGTAAATAAATTGTATGTTTATAATGTAATAAAAATATATTCATCCTACCGAACGGCAAAATGATTCTGAACTTAGTATTTTGCACTTAATTTTTCTACCTCATATTTAATATCTTTTCCTTGCGGAAGATACAACAAACATGCACCCTTGTCAGTATTTATAACAGGGTTCAAATGCTGCGCCAAATGAATCTTTATTTAGTGCAGATTTTATACGAGAGTTTTTTTTCTTTTTTCTTTATTGGTACAGATGCTGTATCAAAAGTCATAAGTTTTCATTTACCCTATTTAACTAATAATTTCTCTAATCATCCTATACATCGATATAATGATTTACTACTTGTTATTTAAAATCTAAATTCTTTAAATCAATTTTGACTTTTCCTCATGGAACACAAAATAAAATACATTTTTTTTCTTATGAATTGGTAAAAATGTTCCAACTGAATCTTTCCATGGCATATTTTTAAAGCTATAATATTTTTTACTTTGTTAGTACAGAAGTTGCGTCAGTTGAATCATTACTTTGCATGCGAGTATAGAACCCAAAAAGTAGAATTATTTACTTCCTTTATTGATTAGTTTAGCTGTTGAACTACAAACCCATTAGAATTTCATTCAATCAAATTAAACTGATCCATTTTATAGTCATCCAGTATATTTCCGTATTCCTTTATACTCATATCCCCAAGTATCATCTTCGGCATTCTGATCATAAGTGAAAATGAAGACATTCACTGAAAATGGGACTTGCATAGCTTGAAAAACCAATAGCCCGATAAGCGAACTAAAACTAAAAACTGAGCAATAACGTATATCATCATCAGAATTACGGCATTCCTTTTTTTCTGTTTGTTGACAATATTTGAAAATTGATGAATTCCAGAGCAAAAAGTAGCTACTGATTTTTTCCCCCCATCTATCTTAAATTCGGTGAAATCCATTATGAACCGATAGAGAACGCCAGCTCCTGTTTTTCTAGGTGCATAATCAATATTCGTCAGAATATCTCGCCATTTTCTTGGAGTATCGCAAGAATTTATTACCTGGTCTGTAATCTCGGAGAAGAATCTTTTTTTTCCCTCTCTCGCTTCGGTTCTCGTGCTAGTGCATTTAATTAAGGTGACGTCAATGTTAATTGTTAGCCGTTTAGGCACGATTTTTTTTTTTTTTGTCTGGAGTTTATTTTATTTTGGTTCCTTGCAAACTACAAACATATGCACAAAAAAGTTAATTGGTTCGAGAAGAAATAGTAAAGAAACTTAAGAAATTGCGTGGGACTTCCTTCGCCAAGTTTCAGACTATTATTTTGCTATTCAACTATTGTTTAATAACAAAATTTTTAATAGTTTTCGTTTCTTATGTTAGATTTTACAGCGCAGAATATCAATAATGTTAAAATACAGACTTAGCTGTATAAATTGTTACTAATAAATACAATCAGAGGGAATGGTCTCCATAAAATATTCTCGCATAACCTTTAACATGCCATCTCCCCTCCTTCTCGAATAAAAATACAATACATAAAATCAGAGTACACTGCAAGTGCTCAGATTTTTATGTTCACATTCCCATACATGAGAGTTTCGTGTTTCGTAGAATATTAACCCCTTACATGCCCAAGATAACTTGCAAGATTCGGTCCCCAGTGCCACGTATATAACTATATATGTATATAGTTGCGAGACGTATATATACGCCAGGGGCAGTTAACACATTGACTTAGTGATACGTATATATATGTCCGCGGCAGGCAAGGGGTTAAAGAAATAGCATTTTGGATGCCTTTTTTTTATCGTTTAAAACAGAAATTTGACACAGAAGATTAAATGTAGTTATAAAATTGCTTACCAAATTTCTTATTTTTAAGTCATTTCGTTGTGTTATATCTTCTGGACTTTGAGTATATTCAGAAGTACAAATCGACAGATAGTCAGCTTTTAGCAAGACTTGATTCAAAATTCATTACCGATGTACATTTAAGATGTTAAATAGATACAATTTAGTACAGATACTTATTTCTTTCTGTACTCATCGTATCCATTTGTGCTTGGACAGTTAAACAAATTTCATTTAAATAGATTTCTTTGGAACTATGATGGCTATCTATAAATATTGTACTACGCCCACATTCTAAAGTTCATATTTCTAGCTCAAACCTTTGAGTTATTGTATTCTCAAATAAATATAATTCCAAAAATGAATCTTTCAGACGCAAAGACCGGACACGCGTAATGTTAAGAAACCTATAGCTAATATATTTTGGTGATTATAGTACAATCTTTTTGCATATCTCTACCAGGAAAGTAAAAATAGATATTAAAATTATTAGATTAAAAAAAACTAATCAGTTCCTACAGAATAATGAAAATTTGTAGAGCTATTTCTCCTATAAAAAAAATCGCATAATAACGGATTTGGTGAAATCCATTAGGGTTCGTTGGCAAACTCTTCCCTTGAATTTTCTAGAAGCATAATCAATATTCGTCAGAGTACTTCGCATAGTGCAACTCAGGAATTTATTAACTGCGCCGATATTTCAAACCAGATTATTTATTTACCTTGTTTGGGGTTTGCTGTTAAGGCTTAATTAATTTCACATCGATATTAATTGTTCGCTGTTTGGTTACGAAGGGCAATATTATTACATTATGTTTATTTTAGTTCGGTTTTGCTAAAGAGTATAAAATTATGCGCAAAAAGTTAATTATTTCGTGTTGAGGGATAATAGACGTATTTGTGGAGTAAAAAACCTGCAATATTTCTTGCAGTTTTTTGTTTTTTTGCGTGCGTGTGTGTGTGTGTGCGTGCGTGCACCCTCGGGCAAGAGAGCACTTCTAGGTTTGTTTAATATTAAAAATTTATAGGTTACCTTTATTTATTTTTATTAATTTTATAGTGGACTGATATTTCTATTAAGGTATTTAAATCCGTTATACTGAACTTGAAAATTCGGGAAAGTTAAATAACTAGCAAAAAGCTTATCTAATACATAAAAATGAATGTTTATTTGTATTTTATGAGCTGCCGTACCGTTGATCCGATTACGATAAAAATTTACCAAGTTATTGCTTACACTTGTGTGAAGGTTATAGACATAGCACAATTATTAGCATTCATTTTGAACACAATAACACTTACAACCCATTTCATACGTTTCTATTATTCAACTTTTTAAAATTGACAATTGCTAAAAGACAAACTGTAAATGGCAAATGGCACATCATTCGGAGTTAAGAGCACATATATCAAACAAAATAAAATTCAAATATTAAACAATTTCAAACGATACTTCCAAAATTATTTCTTCTGCGGCAGCAAGGCGCTGGGTACCAGCTAGTTCATTATGAAAATTATTTGACAAGTTATAAATTCAACCGGAGAAATAGTTTTAAATTTATTTGAATATATTGTTGCAAAAAGTAAAGAAGTGCAGATCTTCCTATGTCGCAAAAGGAAGATCTGCACATAGTAGGGCTCAGAGGTAAAGTACGCGCTTGTAAAGCACAAGGTCAGGGGTTCGAATCTCAGCCAAGTCGCATTAAATTAAAGGTTGAACTTTTAAATTTCTAGTTATTCATTTGTTAATGCTCTAGAAATTTCTAAAATATTCTAGTTTATTCTGTAAAGGAATAAATTTTGAGTTCCACAAGCAGTGGTGTCAGTTCTTCACCTGCATGTTACGAGTAGCTTAAAGTTAATAAACTTTATATAGTGTTCTTCTTTGGATATTCATGACAGTATTTTTACAAATTTCAAAATAAGTAAATGATTTTCTTAATATGAGCATTTCTTCAGTAAACTGAAAATTCAAATCTTTAAAAAAAGAAGTTTTCAAGAAAATATTCAATTTTAGATGTTTCGTGTGAAAATAAATGAGCCTGTTTGGACTTTATCTAGTGAACATATGTAGCACAATTATTCATATTTTAGTTACCATGGATGGAGACAATATTTACAATTTAAAAACTATAGAAAACAAATTCAGGCAATTAACTCAGACATTTAAGAATTTTACTTTTTTCATATATAAAAACTATATATAATAAAACTTTTGGAATCATTAATTATTGTAATGATCAAAAAATTAGAACTTGATATTTTAACTAATCTCATAGTCCCAGACCACCTAAAGTACAAAAGTTTTTGTTTTGTAAACGCATTTCCATTTTCTTCCCGTTTATTTTATCCATTTTTAATTAATTCAAAACTCCTTTGAGATGGAGCAATAACATTTGGCACTTGGCTTTTAAATCAATTTTGTAGATTTTTATTGAATTTCGAAGGAAATTCATTCACAGGAAATATGTCGGTCTGCCTCTCCAAGTGTGAGTAAACACAGGATCTACAAAACTAAAAGAACTGGATGTATAAAATTTGGTTCAAAGTTTCAAATTGTAGATCCGTATAGGATTTTGAATCAAATCTGTCTAAGGATTAATTGTCTGGGGACCTGCATTTTCACACGCATACTATAATTGTGTCTTCCCGTTCGAGAGCAAGTAAATACGACACACTAATAAGTAACTAAACACAAACTAAACTAACATTCTAAATACAGAGAGTTAATTAGATAAACTTTGACGAATTTTAGCAGCTACATTTCAAATTTGTAGCGGTATTATTTCGCATGCATACGACAAGTAAATACGACAAATTAATAAGTAACTACACACAAACTAAACTAAAATTCTAAACACAGATAACAAATTAGGTAAACTTTGACGAATTTTAACAGCTACATTTCAGATTTGTAGTAGCATTATTTCGCAGCCATTATTTTGAGCATTATTTCGCATGTATACGACAATTGTATCTTTCCGTTCGACAGCAAGTAATTACGACACACTAATAAGTAACTAAACACAAAATAAACTAACATTCTAAAAACAGAGAGCTAATTAAATAAACTTTGACGAATTTTACATTTCAGATTTGTAGCAGCATTATTCTGAGCATTATTTCACATGCATACGATTATCCGTCACAGAGTTGACAGTCTGGTGGTCTGGGCATTATTTCGCACATAAACACACTAACTCAAAAAGGCAATGTTTAAAATTAAAGAAAGTTGACGAGTGATTTTATGGAACTGTTGTTCGGTGACAAATTTTGATTACAATCGGACGAATAAAGATCATACAAATTGCCTATTGGGGTTTTTTACTGCACTAAAAAGTACAAAAGTCATGTATGAGTCTCCAAAAATGAAACATCTGAGCATGAATGAACCTTGCCCAAGGTCCACACGCACATACGGTAGGATAGAGAGATATGACATTATTATTAAGGAGCATGCGAAAAAGTTTTAGGAAGATGATTCTTGTTGGTTTGTTTTTAAGGTGGTATAAAAATTATCACATAATGGTAAATTATCGTCTCAATACATCAAAGTAATGAATGCAATAAAAGCCAGTCTAATCTTAATATTTATAGTCACTCAGTTTTGGACATTTTTAGAATGTTTTGTTGAAAATCAATGAAAAACATTCAGTTACATAACAGCGATACATTTTCTGAACACATACTCTAAATGACATTTTTCTGCAAGTATTCGATTAAATAAAAGTTCTTTCTACTTTACCTGTGGTTTCAATAATTGGTTATTTCATTATTTTCCGCACCTGTTTGTTTCTGAAGAATTTTTCATTCAAATTTATTATTTTTTAATGAAACTTAATTTCACAGTCCGCAACACACGTTTGACATGGCGGTATCATACATTATGGGTTAACATTTAATTATTACATTTAATTAATTAATACATTTAATTATTTTCTATAATCCCTATTGACAAGACATTACACTATCTCCACGATGTTGTTCCATTTTCTGAATACCGTATTTGAAGATATTGTAACAATATTTGTAAGGAATTTTATGCCAATAATGGACCTAATTAAATGCAATTTTTTATTTGGGAATTTATTGCTTATTTTCACGAAAATAAGAAACCAATTTTTAAACGTTCTTTCAATTCTTACAACTTTTAAACATCAAATTATAAAAAAAAATACATTACTAAAATAACTAAATTATAATTATTACCACTAACTTAATTTTAGCTTAATAATTTCAACCCTCTTATTACCGATTTTTTTTAATTCTATCTAGCCGCCACGTTTGCATACAGGCTGAAATATTTTTAAAATGAAGCATATTTTTATTATATGCTCTAGATAATAGCATAATATCATTCAAATCTGTAATTAAAAAAACATTAGCTCACAAAATTCGAGAAATGCAGCAAATATTTGATTTAATTTCTAACCTACGGAAATTGAAATATTAGCAATTGGAGGGTCAAAATAGGATAACTGAATTCTGTTATAACACTCAAGCACACTAATGTAATATATAATAAACATATTTGCTTACCCGTTGTCATTTTAAGAAGACATGCAATTTTTAACCGAAGGGTCTTGCAAACTTGGGCTACCACTGAGTGTCAAAATGGAAGGAAAATAAATAACCTCTCCTAAATAATCCAACTTTTCAGCTTTATTCCCAGATACAAGAAGTTATATTTTCCGGACATCAAAGCAGCTGAAAATTCTGACAATATCGAATCCAAGTTTACGAATATACGTCCTGTACAGGCTTTCATGCAAGACCCAATTCCGAAGCTAGCCATGTCAATTCACTAGTATAATCAAGAAGGTTTTACATTAGAACCATAACAGAGTATACTAAGAAATCCCATGACTTCCCTGAGATGGCGTTACTATCAATCCCACCAATAAGCTATTTCTATTCTAACAGATTATTGGAGAAATTGACAATGACGTCATCTCGATCAAATCGCAGGATTTTCGAACGCGCCAAGTTTGGCTTGAATTTATATACGGCATTCAATTAGGTTAGTAATAGATTACCGATTTCAGGCGTTTTGTATTTAATAGTGATTCCAAGATATCTGTTGGATAACTGAAATCAAAATTTCTGATAATAAATGCAATATAATGTTGATAACGTGGTAGTTATCATCAGGTCTTTTATCAAGAACAAGATCATGCCTTTGTGATATCTTTTAACAAGATATCTAGATTCTTTTCATCAAACCTGCCATTAATGAGGGTTTTTCAAATGCTGATCATAAATTAAACCTCATTCTTTGTAGCAATTTATAAAATTAAAATATAGATCTAAATATAGTTTTCTAAACAGATAAGATGCTTGGATTCAGAAGAAGTTTTAATGTTATCGTTAAAGCTTAGTCTATCTCTGTCGCGATAATAACCTAATCTTTTATTCCTGAAATCCCCCTCCCCCCAACTTCAAAGCTGTTGGAAAGCTATTTACTCCCTTGAGATTTATTTTCCATCTGCAGTCAGCCTCAAATTCTAAACTTCTACTGTACTTCCGCACCTCGGCATCATTTGATGCTTAGTTCCGACGATTTTCACTCTTCTGCGTTTCAACTGATCCCTCTCGAATCCAGTGCTCGACTGTCCACATTTCAGTTCCATTTATATCATTTCTCAGACAAATGGGACTTAGTGACAGACCACGCATTTTGCCACAAATGATTGCGATGATGTGGGTCACCTTTCCGCTGATTCTCTATTTCTCAGTTAAATTTAAACGAAACAAATTCTCCAATTGAATTAATGTGTCAGTAATCATCACAGAAAGATTGAATGCCAATTATTATACCAACAGATTTTATAAATTAATATTTACAATTAATTATGCAGATAATTACACTACAGTTCCAATATATTCATATTTTTATGTATATCATATCTAGGGCCGGGATGGTAGGGCGTTGGATTCGCGTCCCTTGTGTTGCGAGTTTGAACCCCGCCGGCCGAAGACTCTCCGTGTGTTTGGCGGCTGGCGCACGTATAAATCTGTCTTGGTCACAAAGTCCTCCATGTAGAGAGAAATACCACTGGGGGTACTGGAATAGGGGTGATCGCTCTCTAATTCAGGCCTAAATTAAGATCTGTGGATGAGTGAATGATATGCGAGAATGAAGTCCGCCCCCTAAAAAGAGTTGTGACGTGTGTGTAGCTAAGTCGTACTCTTGGACCTAGATGGCGCTACTGAAAAACAAGAGACGCGCCCTTGTTATAAAATCACTCACTTCTTAAGTCAGTGGGCTTATCTATGAAAAGTGCCATTAGAAAAAACAACATATTATATGTATAATTCGATGAGCTAGATGCAGATAAATCATGGATATTACAGTTGAAACTAAATCTATCTCCACTTTCGTACCTGATTTCATTCTAAGATTTTTATTCCAGAAATTTACACCCCTTCTCAGTGGTTCTGAAATTTTATTCCCTTATGATTCTCACCCACGGTGTCTCACGATTTTCCCTGTACATCTACCTCGTTATTGTTTTAGTGTCCATCTTAAACACCTTCCACTTTTCTACTTTCCACCTGACACTTCTTGAACTCATTATTTAAACAAAAAGCATTTAAGCTCTTTTTATTTGCATTTACATACCTGTAAATGAGAGCCGCGGTGACCGGGTGGTGAGGTCTCGACTTGTGAACCGTAGGGTTTCAGGTTCGTGACCCGACTCCATCGAAGAACCGTCGTGTAAGGGGGTCTTTTGCACGTTAAATCCGTCATGCCAAACGTCCTCCCGCTGGTGTGGTGTGGCGTGGAGAGGGGGGTGCCAGCTCAGGTGTCGTCCTCGTCATCTGACCGTGGTTCAAAATGACAAGGTCCTTCCCAAAATATCTCTCGTGTTGCTTTACAACGGGACGTTAATATAACTAAACTAAACTAATACCAGTAAATGTGCAGATAGATAGAAACTCGATAAATTTGATACTTATTTACACTTTTAATGTTAAAACTGGTTTTCTCCCTTTTATAATAATCGAGTTCACTTCCTGAGAATGGAAGGACAAATGACTTGGACACATTTTCTGATAAAGAATTTCGCTCAAAGTTTGACATATAAAAGAATTGAGTGAGAAGTCTGTACACAACAATCCGTCTGTCTCTTCTGAGTCATATCTGAGTTATTGTTTTCACAGACAGATAATTTCGAAAGTGCGTTTTTTGATATCGTTTCGCGATCGCATAAAATCTAGAATGTTTTCGATGATAACAATGCTTTGCTTTTAGTATATTTTATATGAAAAAGAAGTAAGAATGGGGCATAATTTTTTATTTGATGCAAAACAAGATCTGGAAAGCGCTGCACAAGAAGAAGAAACTGTTATGCCATGGTCAAGATATTTATTATTTGGAGTCTTATCCTTATTGACCATCATTTGATTATACGTTTCAAAAGTATAATTTTTTCATCATCATTTCAAATAAGATGGCTTATTTACATATACAAGGAATTGCACTTCTAAGACCCTTTCTGAGCTAAATCTTCTGTATTTGAAGCAGCATACACTGAAGTTCATTTACAAAAGACCCTGTTTCCATTTACTATTTGAATTTCAAAGAGTTCACTCGAGATTTTTATTTTGACTAACGAAAACAGTTCTGTATTGCTACTGCTGTAGTCAACGTAATTTTTTAAAATTCACATTGTAGCAACGATTTTCTAAGGCTTAGTTTGGTTTAGTTATAGTAATGTCCCATTTTAAAGCAACACAAGGGGTATTTTGGGAACGGAACTTCGTAATTTTGAACTGCTGTCAGATAATTGAGCTGGAGTTCCAAGTTTCCGCATCGCAAAAGCTGGAGACTATTTGCCTCTACGAATTTAGAGCACACCCCGTTTAGATAGTGGTTTTTGGCGTGGATTCGGAGCTCGAGGTTGGAACCCTCCGTTCTCAAAACCCAGATCTGACCACCAGGCTTCTGCTGTCTGGTTTTCTATGAAATATTGCAGCAGTAGTCATAGATTTTATTTAATCTGAGATTTCATTCCGAGTTTACTGATTAGTCGATTATTTACTAAATATAACATTAGTAAATTAGTTTTTTTTTTCAACAGTCTAATTACGTGACATTTTTCCTTTTAGTAATGTGCCTTTTTACTGATTCAACTAAAAAATCATAATTTATGATGTTTAGGTATTATGCGTAATTTTTGAATCGATTTAATGCATCTTAATTATTAAAGATTTAATTACAGAATATAAATTTAAGACGTGATAATTCGATTCATGTTTAGTGGGGATTGTAACAATTAAATGAAGCACTGTTTAAAAAACCTAATGTCTAAATCTTACTCTACAATTCACACTAGCATATTGTTGCCTTTTCTTATGAGAGGCATAGAGAAAGCACTGTAATCCTCAAAAGAGTAAATTTCGAAATTTTGACGAATCTCCACGTTGCATTTCTCACCTAGTACAAAAAAAAATAGATTTTTGGCATAATATCTGCCTGTCTGTCTCGAACTGCTAATAGACAAGTCAAAACCACTTTTGTAGAGATATGAGCTTTGATATATGGGCTTTAGAAATCTAGAAAGTTAGTCTATCAAGTTTTCAACAGACTCTGTTCAAAGGAAGCCTGCCTGGCACGCTGTTTAAACACGAGTGAATTCAATTACAGCAAAATGTAAAACTCTAGGAATATAAATTTTCATTGCATAGGAGCAGTATTTAAAATGTTGACCACTATCAAATTTCGAACCAATTCCATCAAGAGGTTGAGCGTTAATTTGCATTTTCGATTGCATGTCTTAAAAATGCTATTACTTTATGTGGTCCCACGACTACAACCGCTTGCTAGAGATTAATCTTCAAAGATCCTTAGCTAGAGCTAGGAAACTAAAATGTGGTGCACAGGATTAGCATGTAAAGTGCAAGTTCTTATCGAATTGTGTCTAATCTATTAAAGATTTGACCATCTAAAAAGAAAGCAATGAAATTCGGTATGTGTAGTTTTGTGTCAACTTTTGTTTACAAATGCTTGTAAAAAATAAAAGGCATCTAAATTATTATGATGGATTCTGTAAAAATGCTAGATTGATGCCTAGGTTTAATATTTCAGAACTATTTTTTGCCAATGCCATGTAACTTTTGGCTTTATACAAGATCCACAATTGTATGCGGGGGTGGGGGGGGGCAGCCAAACTCATTAATGGAAAGTATGCGATAAAGTTAGGATGAGTCCACTCCCGCTGGTTTTAATAGTTATTAGATTTATCAGAACAATCAACGCATTTACCTTTTATTCTCGGATTCGAAAGCCCGTCGCACTTTTGCGTACGCATTAGGAGACGTTTATTTCATCGAAATAAAGGTAGGAGGAGATGTTACATTTAGTAATAGTTTGAACTCGGATTATTCGCCTAAGCAGGAGGCGTCACAACAACTCATCTTTCTGCGTACCATCCTTTAGCGAAGTGAAAGCAACGGAAAGTAGTTTCGGGATCCTGAAACGAACAGTAATTAAGCTTACCCAAACCTCTTAACGATTTGCACCATCAAAATTCAAAGCGTCCTGAAAAATCAATTATGCCATTGAATTCGGTAAAAAAATGATCCAGCATCAGATCTTTTTGTCAGATTTTCCTTCCGTTTGGACACGTAAAAATTACTATTTTTGGAGGACTAGGGACATTTTAGAAGTATTAGGCTACAACAAATGATTAACCAAACATATAAACTATACCATCGCGAAGACGTTAGATTCTAGCATATTTAAATGTGATCCAAAACAGTACACAATGGATTCCGGATTGGATTTTAATGTGACCTGATGGCCACAATAACCCTCAAACACTTCCAGCCTGTTAAAAATTTAAATATATATATAAAATGCCTTTCCCTCAGCAATAACCCATTTCAACTACGAACATAAATTACGAGTAACAATTTTAAAAAGAAAAACTTAACCTACCTACGTTCATTTTACATTAAATTTAAAGAATATAATTTAACTAATTTTATATTAAATATTTTGGTTTTAATTTAAACAATTTTTTTTGAAAAAAAACTATTAATATTAGTTATGAAATAGCCGTTTTCTCAACTTGTTGACCTTGGAAGGAAGGTCATGATTTGTGGAAATGTACACTTGATGAAATTCGTTCAATGTATTCGAAGCCATAGATTAATGTTCCAGCAATAACAAAGAAACGCGATTAAAAACTTTAATATCCACTGTTTGGTATTGCATACATAGGCTGCTAAATAAGTTGAGTAATAAAATTATCAAGAACGATATGAGATTTTTATTAAGATTTTACAGATTGCTTTATTGCATTTTACGATTTAATGCATTGTACGATCTACGTTGAAACATTGCATAATCAATGTTAAAACATTAGACATTACTGAATGTATTTTTATTTTCAAAATTTTAATACAAAGTAAGTTGATTTCTAATCGTATTAGAAAAATGATTTTCATTTATCAACAAAATAGGTGAAGTTAATAAACAAAAAATTTAAAAACAAAGAAGTTAATAAAGAAACGGACGAAGAATTTCCAACGAAAAAATTCCAAAATAGAATAGGCAATGAATAAGTTAATTTGAGAACTCTTGTTGGAAATAACTATGAAATTCTAAAATGCAACAAATACTTTATCAAAATTCAAACGTTAATAGTTGAATTAAAACATGAACTAAGCATTTTATGATTTAAGCACTAAACAATTGAGCAAAACTTTATCGACAATTGAACAACACCCACCAGTTAGCTGGAAATTCCACTTCATGCAATGACTTCAGTCACAATACTTTCTTCTGACCGAATTAAAATATCTCTTAGGCATTCCATTTTATACTTATCAGCAGCAGCAAGAAGATTATCTATCTTCTCGGCCGGAACTTTATGTATTTGGCCTGTGTAAAGGTAATGAATGAACAACTGGAGATTATCTGGTTCTATACTGATGGGTAGAGACTTTAAATTTGGATTTTCTAGAAGAATTGCACCTAAAACTTCTGACCGGACTGCCAAAATGGCTTTGTTGGCGTTAATAGCTCTGTCCTCAGAAGTTACTTTGATATCAGTGAACGTTTCATCGTTGTAAACCAATTCCAGATCTCTAAAAATCTTGAAGTCGCCATCAAAGTCTTCCAGTTGACATTCGCCATGTCTCATATCGTATGCTTGTTCATAGTCAGTAAGCTTTAGTTCGAACCTAAAGAAAATATCTTTTTCTTCTCCAGCTTCGCCAGATGATACGGGTGGTACTTGCCTTGTTTGCATGAAATCTCTGCTTTCATCGGTCAATTCCCTCCACCTTATGACAGGTTCAGAAGTTTTGACATATCGCTTGCAAATTTTTCCCTCAGATAAAGGGGTAGTAAAAGAAACTTCAGTACTTCGGTCAAATACAAGGCTCTGTTCAGTAAGAAGGTAATTCTTCTTGCTTTGGCCAATGACATACAACTTGCACTGGATAGTAACAGGATTATTTTGTGGCAGTTTACCAAGTGTTATAGAAAACATAAGCCAGTTATAACCAAATTGACCTTTATCCACATAAAGTCGCAGATCCAAGAATTTGATATGTTCTTGGGACTTTTCTTTGATCAGAGTATCCAACGAGTCTGCCTCGGGTGTTCTGTGCACTATTCGGGGCTTCAGAGGAATATTGCAGGTTCGAAAATCTCCCATAGCCATATCTTTGGAGGTCACATTAGTAAATTTCATTTGAATGGGGGTTCGGTAACTTTGCAAGATCTGAGAACTGCTACATTTTGGCGACAATTGAGTTATTTTGTCATTGAGGCGATAAAAATTGTATTTCTTTACCGCGTTGAAAATCTCGATGGTGTCGTCGTTTTCTTCAAGGTGGAACATGAAATCCCAGTCCCCATAATAAGCAAATTGCAACAGAAGTTTCAGTACGGCCGGCGATATTCCAGAAAATTCTTTAGTTTCCACTTCGCCTGCAGATTCGTTGATTTTTAGAGTGGACATAAGCTTTGGCCATCGAGCATTCAGAATGCTTTTGTGCAGCAGAAATTCCTCTCCAGAAACTTTCAAGACAAGATCGTGATGATAACCTTCATCGTACAGTTTTTTCAAACTTCTCACAACCTCTGTCAAACTTGACTTGCTACACCAATATTTTTTCGGGAATACAGGATCAGTTCTCTTCGAATTTTTCATTTCGACGTTAATGGTCATATTCTTTGAGGTCAACCAAGTTAAATCTTCATCTTTGGACTCCAGCTTTTGACTCGGAATATCTATATCAAAAGCCCAGTAGTTTTCCATTTTTTCACTGAAAACTTTGGCAGTTTGTGACTTTTCGAGGCTGAAATCTTTATTTTCGCTCAGTTTCACAGTTATTTTAACGTCCAACGTAACTGCATTCGGTCCGATATCCGGAATTCTTTGTAGACGGAAAGGTATGGAAGAGTCAACATTTTGAAGTTTCGATAAATCTAACTCCATATACCACTCTGTTACCTGAAAGTTGACTGTGAAGTTTGGACTACGAATTTTAGGCGGACCACAGTCATAGCCTATAAGTTCCCAAGAAAATTCATAGCACTTAATCTCATCGATCTTCTCTAAATCCAACATGACTACAAATTAGAATCGAAAATTCCCTAGGCAAAGGCACTTCAGGTACTTTATAGTGGAATAAAAACTGATGCCATTATATTTTTGAAATATTATTATTCAAATGGTCCATTTCTCTGCTGTAGAGGATTCACAAACTTCTAGAAAATCGGATCTATTTTGCAGTATCCTCAGGTATCCTTAATCTAAATACATTTATTTAAATATTATTTAATTTAAATTTTGCAATGGAATTGTAAAATATAAAGAAGAAGTTACAAAAATATTGCTTATAAAATGTCATTAGACTAAACAATGATGTTGTAGTGTCCTTAGATACTTTTAATGATGTTGATTAATCTAAATTTTATAATTCAACAACAAAACACATGAAATAAACTGCAAAATATGCAAAAGAAATGACTGCAGATATACTAGATATTGGTATTACAGCGTCCTTAAATCCTGATAATAATGTTGATTAATTTAAATTTTGTAATTAAATAGTAAAAATAAAAGGATGAATCTGCAAATTTTATACGGAACTGTCATTAGACTAGATGTTACAGTGTCTGAAGGGTTTTTTTCATGATGTAATTTAATCTTAATTTTGTGATGTGCTAATGGACTAACAATGCGAGGTTATAAAGTAATGGGTTGAAAATGTCATTGATGTTTTCAGCGTCCTTAGATACATACAATGACGTTGATTAATCTAAATTTTATAATTCAGTAGTCAAATACAAAGAGGAAGCTGCAAAGTTTGCGTAGGAAAAGTCATTAGACTAGATATCTATGTTACAGTACCCTCAGATTTTTTAATGATATTTAATTCAAATTTTAAAACTAAATTAGATAAAAAAATGTGTTGAAAATGTCATTAGACCGGATATCTAGATACAGATATTAGAGTATTAGAGTAGAGTAAAGTATTTCGTGATGTAAAACTGAATCGTTATACCTGCCTTTTGATAAAAGTATTCATTTCATCAAGTTCGCCGCAAGAAACTTATTGGTCAAGTGCCAAAATACAATTCAAAATAAAACATCAGTGGCACGAATAATTATGATAATGGAGCGTCTAGGAGAACGAAGACACTACCGCCAACTTATACTAGCTTTATACCTTTGGGTATGCCAAGTCGGTATGGGAAATAAAAAAAAAGATAATGGAGACATGATATCACCAACTAAGAATTATTTTAAATGCAGCCATCATACATTGTCTAATTTTCGAGTCCATGCGGTTAGTTAATTTACCTTTTTCCTATTTTTTCTAACTTAAATTCTATATTTTTTTTACAGAGAGAGAATGTTATATAACCGTAAACAACAGGTTAGTCCTCTTCAGGTACTTTAATAATAAAAATAATAATAGTAAAATCACCAAATGAAAAGGGATCGAATAATCCGATAAATAAGAAAACTTGTATTCTTTTTTTATATTAGATGTAAAATCTAAGAATGTTCAGCCTTTAAATTGAATTCCTTTTTAACTAAATCATTCCAATTTCCAAATGTTTTTAAATCTTTATTTTCAACAAATAATATATAAATAGAATAAATAAATAAATCTTCTAAGAAATCTTCTAAGAATACCACAAATACAGACATAATGTCATGATTTCAGATTTTCTAACAGTGATTTTTTTAGGAAGCAATCAGTGGAATCTCGAGAATAACTACAATAAATAAATAAATAAAATAACTACATTGAATAAATAAATGAATCTTCCAAGAAATCTATTTTTAAATGCTACAAACACTGAGATAATGTTGTGAATCAGACTATCCTAAAACATTGATTTTTTCAATAAGTAATCAATAGAATCTCGGGAATAAATAGAATAATTAAATAAAATAACTAAATAGAATACATAAATGAATCTTCCAAGAATCTGTTTTTAAATGCTACAAACATTGAGATAATGTTATGATTTCAGATTATCTAAACAATATTTATTTTCTAGGAAGCAATCAATAAAATCCGAGAATAAATAAATAAATAAATAGAATAACAAATACAAATAATAAATAAATCTTTCCAAGAAATCTGTTTTTAAATTAATTCTACAAACACTGAGATAATATTATGATTTCAGAATATCTAAAAACATTGATTTTCCAGGAAGCAATCAATAGAATCCTGGGAATAAATAGAATAAATAAATTGAATAACGATTGAATAAATCAATAAATATTGTAAACAATCTGTTTTTAAATGCTGCAAACATTGAGATAATATTATGATTTCAGATTATCTAACAGAATTGGAATACCTGGAAAAATACCACAGATTTCAAAATCAATATTTGATTATTCCTTTTTAAATACGGTGACACAGTTTAGCTGATTTCATAAAAATGTTCAGGAAATAAAAAAGCAGAAACAAGGAAATAAACAATAAAAAAAGAGCATCGAAAAGAAAGTGTCGTAGCCTGAAGCCCTAAATTGTTTCGAGCAAAAGTAATAAAAAAATTCCGGTCAGTTTACACGAGGAATTCTCAGCTGCAAAAACGTTATTTCAGCAAAATAAAAATTCTATTCTTTAAAGTAATTTCCTGAAGTCTTTTAACATTTGATCATGGATTCTTGGACCAAAATCTAAAATTGCTAAAAGAATGTAGTCTTTTAGCAGGCAATGCTTAAGGCAGTTCTCTTTTAGTTAAGAGAGAAATTATCGATAAATCGATAACTACATGAAAAACTGTGTTTCTAATTAAAAATGATTTTTTTCTTTCTTTCAGTTTATATTTGTAATTACTTAAAGTCCATTTATTTTCAAATAAAAATGATTTAAAATTGCAATTGTTTTATTCATTTCAATCATTTTTTTTTTACTTATCTTAAATGCATTCATTTTAGAAATGTAAAATATTTATTGGATTCTGTAAATATCTTAATCATTTTAATCATCTTTTACTTACTTTAAACATATTCATTTTATAAATTAAAAGTAAGTCGATTTATTTTAGAAAAAAAAACATATTTATATTATTCTGTAGTTGTTTTAGTGAATATTTTATTTTGTAAATATTATAATCATATTAATCAACTTTTACTTACCTTATTCATTTTAAAATAAAAATATTTGCTTAAAATTATAATTATTTTAATCATTTTAATAGTTTTTTATTTATTTTTAATGAAATTTACTTTAGAAAAAATATCTATTTTAATCACTTTAATCATTTTTTGTAAAGCAATATTTATATTTATAACAATATTTTTATGAAACAATAAAAAAATGTTAAAAAATGCATATAAGAAATATATAAATATGTATACATATTCTATCAAAAAAATTTTTTACAGTAAAAAAATGTAAAAAAGTGTATATAAGAAATATATAAATATGTATCCATATTCTATTAGTAAATTTAATTATTTATTTCATATTTAATTTCATTCATATTCTTATTTGAAGTTACGTAAAGGATATTGTTGAAACATCGTAACTTTTAGCCATACGCAGATCACATGAAAAATTCAAAATAATCATAAGTTGATTATACTCATTCAAATATAACAGTTTTTATTACTAGTGATGGTATGGAATCTTTCGGCAGGTTGAAACTGTAAAATTTATTGCTAAAATGTTCTTTAATCTTCACTATTTACTATTAATTTTTAACGTAATCAAAATTATATTCAAAAATATTTTTTTATTGGAGTTACTGTAATCAAAATTTTGTTTTTATTGTCGACGATTGATCTATTTATTTACTATCTGCTTTCAGATATGGAAATCCTCCAAATATTTAATGCGCATGCGTCATTCCACTTTGATTTCACTAGAATGTGGAAGAGATGTTTATTAAACAATATACTGAAAGATTACACAAGTTCCGAATTAAAATGATTATTATATGAGTGCGACTAAAAAAATAAACTAAAAATCAAGATAGAAAAAAATAGCTAAAAAAAAATCCCGCCAAACGACAAAAAAAAAAAAAAAAAAAAAAAACGTTTTTTTTTTTTTTTTTTCTACTGCATATTATATTACTATATATTTAGTGATTTCTCAGAATGAAATCACTCAAAAGAGGATAATCGTATCTGTTTTCCTGCTGTTCTTTTTTCAGCGATTTTTTTATGCGATATATAAATCCCAACAATGTTGGCATGGTAACACCGTTGTAATTTTTTCTATCACTGTACATATGTACACTAATACAATTTGTATGGTATACAATGTTTGCACATACCACATCAACTGATTCCAATATTCTAAAATAAAATGAATAATATACTCTAAAAAATGTACTAATATCTTCAAACGATGAAAGTGATTTTGAAACAGTTCATCACAAGAAGATGTGCGTTTTGGATTAAGAAGAGTAGTATTGATTTATGTGTGTTCATTTTGAACATTTCTCCATGTTTAAAATGAGAAATTAAATTTAAAAATAAATGTTTCTATGTATCATTTAACAATATATTTTAGTTGGAAAGCTCTTTCTCATTATATCGCAGACCTTCGATAGATTTTCTAAGTGAGAACCTTCATCGCATATTTTTTTTTCTTTATTATATTGTAAAAAATTGATTGTTATAGTTTTTTTAATAAAATTTTGGAATATTTTTTGTGTGATTTTTTTCTGTAGTCCCTATTACCATTTAAAAATAGATTTGACTGTATAGGCAAAGGGTTTTGAAGCCTACCCATTGCCTGCCTAAGAGTGTAAAGGCTAAAAGAGGCTTAACAGAAGTGAAAAAATTTGATCTTATACAAACACTGCATAATCGACCCAAAATAAATAACATACATAGGACATAATGCCATAATGTATCATTACAAAATATGCACAAAAATATCTAATAACTGAACTTTTGATAAAAATAAACTAGACCCAACAGGATTATTGTGACAAATCGCACTAAAATTCAATTTTAATTTATTAGAGCTTAACCTGTAATTTTCCATTAAACGCAAGTAATACATTTTCTGAAGCAAACTGGCCCATGTTGGCTTGCGATATTAAAATTATAATTGTAGAATTTTTAATTTCTTTGTGTTTCTGCATCCAATGATAGCGTAATCTTATTTTTTTCATTAAAAAATTCTATCTGGCACCAGCTTGAACTTCAACAAACATTGCATGCAAGATGTTCGACAGATAGAACAGGTTAGTTTTATTTGCTTTAGAGGTTCAAAATGATGTAATCGTTCACGCAATGCCTCTAGTATCACAAATGGGCGCTGGCCAGAATTGTTTACTTAGAAAAACATCCGAAAAAGGATATTTTTTTTTTTTACTTGGAAAATTATCGTATGGCTTTATTGTATGTTAGCGGACACAAGCAAGTGGCTTCTCTATCTCAATGAAAGTAGACATATTAGGATGAGAGAAATATGAAAACACAACAACTATGAGGAAAGAAACCAAGAAAAATTGGCGATGTAGCTCTTCAAGAAACTTTGCCAAGACACAAAAGGAGGTTACAAATGGTATGTGCATAAAATAAAAGTTAATGATCTTTAAATAGAACATGTGCACTGATAAGAAAGGATATTATCTCTATTCTTATTTTTCTCTTTCTGAAATAATGAAAAGATTGCACATGTATATGCGAATGTTTAAAAAAAGAGCGATGTCAAATATAAAGATATCGTAACATGCATCAAACCAGAATCAAATTTCGAGAAATACAAAGTAACTTCTTTCTTCTCAAATTGGTGATACTGCTTGAATGCAAATCTCTAATGCTAATCGAAGCCAGACAAGCGTTCAGATGTGTTCGCCAAAAATTTATAATTAATAATTATAATTCATTGATGCATTCTAAGATATTCACAGCTTTACTCAAGGTACATAATTTTATGTGGAAGAAGAGAGAAACGAGGTATTTATTAGAGGGCATAAGAGAAAATTTGTGGAAGTCAATTCCATCTGATTTAAAGAGGTACTTAGCGTGATTGTCTAAAAATTCACTCACGAAAGCAACATTTTGGTATATTTGTTGGCCAGCTCTTTCCCTCAGATTCTAGCATTCTTTGTTTCTTTCAAACGGCTTTATCAATTCGTTGAACGAAATCTTATATTTCATTTGCTTTGAACTCTTCATCCACTTCATTAAGAATGTGAATGAGTTTGATCAATTTGTTGAACGAAATCTTTTGTTGCATCTACTTTGCATTCTTCGCCCACTTCATTGCGAATATGAATGAGTTTGATCATTTTGTTGAACGAAATCCTTTGTTGTATCTACTTTGCACTCTTCGCCCACTTCATTAAGAATGTGAATGAGTTTGTTCACTTAGTTGAACGAACTCTTTTGTTACATCTACTTCCTTTGTTGCATGTACTTTGCACTCTTCGCCCACTTCATTGAGAATGTGAATGAGTTTGTTCACTTAGTTGAACGAACTCTTTTGTTACATCTACTTCCTTTGTTGCATGTACTTTGCACTCTTCGCCCACTTCATTAAGAATGTGAATGAGTTTGTTCACTTAGTTGAACGAACTCTTTTGTTACATCTACTTCCTTTGTTGCATGTACTTTGCACTCTTCGCCCACTTCATTGAGAATGTGAATGAGTTTGTTCACTTAGTTGAACGAACTCTTTTGTTACATCTACTTCCTTTGTTGCATGTACTTTGCACTCTTCGCCCACTTCATTAAGAATGTGAATGAGTTTGTTCACTTAGTTGAACGAACTCTTTTGTTACATCTACTTCCTTTGTTGCATGTACTTTGCACTCTTCGCCCACTTCATTGAGAATGTGAATGAGTTTGTTCACTTAGTTGAACGAACTCTTTTGTTACATCTACTTCCTTTGTTGCATGTACTTTGCACTCTTCGCCCACTTCATTGAGAAAGTGAACGAGTTTGATCAATTTGTTGAACGAAATCCTTTGTTGCGTCTACTCTTCACTTTTGACCCATTCAATTGAGAATGTGTCTTAGAAAAAATGAGTTTCACTCTTTCTTGAATTGAAAAATTCCTTTCTGCAAGCTGGAAGGCAAAGATAGATTCTTTTACATTTAATTTACTATCTGGCAGCACAAACTGTTGATGTTGGAAACAGTCAAAATTCGAGCTTGAAAATCAATTTTCAGCTCGTAACTTCTAAAACATTGCAGTTAACAAAAAAAACTTTAAAGTAAAAGTTGTTTGTCTTAAGGATACGTTAATTTGGCTAACTGGGTTTATTTTTCTGTCTTCAATATTAAGAAAGTTATAGCAAAATGAAAATTTCAACCCCTCACTATTTCAACCTCCTATGCTCCTTTGAGCTAGATGAGCCATTTACGAACTCGTCCAAGAAAGTTGCATTTCTAATAACATATACCAAGGCGGTTAAAATCCAAACAAAATAACTCTAGTTATGCTGTTTACGAGATAACGTAGGCAAAGCGTTATAACTTATATATAAACTTTATTTTAATATAACTTAATAATATCTAATATAAACTTATATTTGATGATGTCGTGTCCTTGTACCACAGAAAGGGGTGCAGTAGCTTCTGAGGGTAAAACCCCCTGATTATCCAAGGGTAAACTTCTAGCTCATATGAAGATGAAACTCACACATTCGCTTGCACAACCCCTTTTTACAGGGGGGGGGGGCACATTCATACACCTCACAAATAGAACACAGATGAAGAACACCCATGCCCAAACCGGATTCGAACCCGAGACGCCAGATCACGGGGAAGATGCACTACCCCTATGCAAGGACGCCGGCAAACTTGTTTTTAAATGCTATATATAAATTTTTGAACGGATGATGATTTTAGGTTCTATAGATCATGATTGGAAGATTGTAAAATGAAGGAAATGAAGAAATTTTTCCATCATTTTCTTTGGGAAAATGAAGAAATTTTCCTGAATTCTTGTCATAAGAACCATGGTATAGGAGTCTTTCTACCTGTTTGTTTGTTTGTTTCTTATGGCACTTGCCACTGACAAGCCCGCTGTTACGAAGACAGCGATTTAAGCCTGAGGGGGAACGTCTCTTATTTTTTATAGCAGCGCCAACTAGGGCCAAGAGTACGACTTTGCCACTCACGCATCATTCATTCGCTTGCACAACCCCTTTTTACAGGAGGGCACATTCACACATCTCACAGATAGAACAACAGAAGAACAACCATGCCCAAACCGGGACTCGAACCCGGGACTCCCAAATCACGGGGAAGACGCGCTACCCCTATGCCAGGACGCCGGCTCTTCCTACCTAATTGACCGAAACTGACTGGAATACTTAAATAACAATCACAAATGAGGAATTTTGATAAATCCCCTGCTGTCCCATTTAACATCACAGGCAGCAAAGGTTTTTGAAGAGAATGTGGGGTAATGAGAAATTTGTTGAAAATTAACCACATTTATACCAAAATTTTGGTAAAAAATAAATTAATTTGGTTCTCTACTCTTGTGTTTTGTTATATAGAGACTTTCGAGAAAATACCATATATTCTTTGAAGGGATTAAATTTTCTGATTTAAATAGAGAAAAAGACGTGATTCACCTTGTATACACATTATTTATCTGTAATTGAGGGAATTCACTAAAAAAAAATAATAAGAGTTCACGTTTTAGTTGGATTGAATTCTCTCTAGAACCTCTTCCTGGTAACGAAGCGAAATTCACCGGAACTCTGTTGCTACTTGGAAGCTAATTCAAAAGACTTCCAAGAAATCAAACACTGCGGAGAACGTGACCCAAATGCAAAAGCGGATTTAATCTATCATTCATTCAGTAGTTTAAGTGGAGCGAGGAACGAAGATAAGTTCTTCAGGACATAAAGAAAAAATTGATAAAACTAAGTTGTAAACCAGTGGTCTCTCCAATTCTTTCTCGCATATTCTCTAAAAAACTCTGTTGTCTCCCTTCCCTTCTCATAAAATTGTGAATCATGGGCCATGAACGTCATGCAAAAATTTTAATTTTCATTTGTTCACAAATGAGTTTTATATACTTCGTATTAAATTAAAAGAAAACCGGTACTTGTGTATTATTTGCATGACATTGTCGGACAACAGTTATGAAGTATCGATCTTTGGCGTGAATCTAGCGTTTTTGTTGAATCTAGAGAATGATTTTTGAATCTAATCTGAAGTAAGTGAATCTAGCGAGCGATTCATTTCATTCACAGTTATGAAATATCAGAATTCGTATTCAGAAGCTTTGAAATTTAGAAAATACGAAATTCATTCATGATAATGGTATCGCATGCCATAATGTAATATAATATAGTGCCAAATTTGGCGCAAATAATTTAGTAGGAGGAAATATGTTTCTCTAAACAAATTTTTGAACTTTTTGGTTAAAATTTTATTTAATTAATACTTAGGAAATAACAATTTCCCGTTGTCACTTCCAAAAATAAAAATAAACAAAAGCAATTCTTAAACTGTTTTGAAATTTAAAAAAATGTTTGTTCGGTAATACCAATTCATTTATAGTGCAGTTTTCCTAAATTTTTGCTATTTCTTATGTATAACTTCAAAAAACAGTTTCATATTTTTTATTAAATTATTCATTCTCTGTGTTTCATCAGATATGATCTTGGGATTTTTTCCACTAAGAAATAAAATTCTGTCTATATTTATATAAACTGCTTTTCAAAATCTTGAAAAATTTGATAAAAAAATTTTTTTTGCCTAATTTTTAACAATATTTTTCACTAGAGGAAACTCAATCGTTTTCAATATTTCATCATATATTTAATCATATGACTTTCTTCTATTGTATAAAGACAAGGAAAACATTATCGATGGAATTCGCATGAAAAATCAGATAGTGAAGTTACAGAATGACAATGCGCACGGAGAAGACAGATGACCTGGATGTCTAAATTTTTGGATATATGATGTCATGGGATTCGACTCATTCGGAAGATTCATGTGTAAAATAATTAAGACAAGAGTAAAACTACTTAAAAACATGGATTCAATTTTCGTCAAAATATGTAGTTTAAAAAATATTTTTGAAGGAAACCAGGAAATCATATTATGAATAACATATTTAATTAAAACTAAACAAAAAATGCCCTGCTGTGATCGCCAATTGTGGCTAGTTAGCAGCAAATTAATCTTCACACTTGAGGTGATGTAATTAGATAAGAGAGTACAGCTATGTACAGAGCTATTAAGTAATGAAACTTTTCATTTATCAATAGTTCTCAAACAAACAATCAGATAATTCAAATTAATGTCACAACATAACGAATGGTTTTGGTTTAATTTCTTACTTTCTCTCGAGAAAAAAAGAAAGAAGAAATCATAGCATATATAAAAAGATAATAATAAAAAATAATAATAATAATAATAATAAATGGATACCGATCGAATTATAACGAATCGAGTTTTAACGAATTTTTACATTTTAGATCTTTTTAGACCAACTATCAAAATGTAGAAATTAATGAACAATCAAATTTAAAAAAATCAACAATGGCATAATGGATTAAGACACCACAAAAAATTACACCGGTCCGCCAGAAAGCATTCGTATATATCTGAATAACCGGAACGATACGACATAGTTGGCGAGAACTATGGTTAAATCCTGAGGGCCATCATCGGCCACAGTACAACTCCACCCGTACGCACCTTCCTTCAACGATATTGGGTCAGCTGGAATTTTTAGTTGCGAACGGGAAAGGGGTGGATTAAGGCATGATATTTCTAAGGAACATGAATAATGGGAGGAAGATCATCTTTTGCAACACGACGGCCGTTTGTCGAAATATGATAAATAATAAACAATTATGTTTTAGACTAACAATGATCTAGTGCATTAAGATATGAATTTCAGAGGAATTTAGTCATAGGAATATAGTAATGTTTTGCCATACGACGACCGTCTCTCGGAATGTGGTAAATAATAAAAATCATCTATTCAGAATTATAACCTCTCTTGCCACTTTTTTACTTACTCGTATACGTAGTAAGTCAGCCATCTAACTCTCCGACCCGCCAGGAAGGCACACGGATTTAAATCATAAAAACTGAATGACTGTACCGCAGCAACAGCAACATTGGCGGGAACTGTAGTTGAGTCCTAAGGGCCATCACCGGCCACAGTACAACCCTCCCCGAAGGAAGTACGTCCCGTCATCGATGGGAGGAGTCAGATCCCCCACCTATTAGTGTACCCTCCAGGATGGCGAGATCCAACCACCATGCCGGAAGCATCTCATCCTCATTTCGAGGTGCCCCCTCCGGGAGGTTTCGTATACATAGTAAAGAGAAAGTATAGTAATCGTCAAAACGTTGGAACACCAAATTTCGGTAAATCTTCACTTTAAGACCTTCCTCAGTTCGAAAACGCAATTTCAGAAACTGTGCGTCTGTGACAAATATAAGTCAAAAACGCTTTGAGTGAGGCGGTTGAAATTTGGTATATACACCAAATATGTCGATTTCTTTCAAATTCGAAGTAAAATCCATTAAGAGGAAGTTTGTTCAGTTATTCGAATTTAACATGACAATTAACAATTACAAAACGAAGTGAGCTAGTTGGATAAAATTCGGTACACAGATTGAGCATCTGTATTGCAAACACTTGTCAAATTCTGAGCAAAATCCAACTGTAGGTTGACTATCTATCTGTCTGTACTTTTAGAAACATGTAAACGCGATAATTCAAAAAGGCAATAAATAAGTATATCAAATATACCAAAATAATATTCATAAATATATCAAATTCTGTATGAAATTTTGTGACTACTAGTGCAATTTTGTGACAAATTTCGGGTTTATTCAGTTAGGAAAAACGCATCTAAATCACAAATTCGGATACTATTAATGAATGCTGTTACAGCTTCACGCCGATAGATGGCGTATCTGTCGATTACAAAGTTTTTGTTAATTCTTTTTTGTATCTGAACGTAGAGTGTGTAAGAACGATTCTGTGACCTAGACGTGGCATCCAACTGTGAGAGGTGTCCTAATCTGTAACAGTCTACCTGAAGAGGCACAAAAAATGTGTCCGAAAATAAAATGGGGTTCACCAGAAAGAAATGAGTATTATTTGAAGAGAATTACAAATGCCAAGGATTAATCGCTAAATAACTTGCCAAGGATGATACGATAAATTGTGTAAAAATTCTAAATTCGAGCCAAAAGTTAATATTTCATAACTATTGTGCGCCAATGCCATGTGAGGCGTTCTCTGGCATGACAAATGCATTAGAGAGTATGCGAGCAAGTTTTGAGGAGACCACAGTTGGCTTTCTGAAATTTAAAAAAATATATATCTATTATAAAACTAATCAAAATAAGTCGTGAAGATGAACAGAAAAACAATACAGTTACAGAAATTATAAGAATATAATCAGTGTTTGACATAAACATATCTAAGATTGGTTTGGTTTGGTTATATTAACGTCCCGTTTGAAGCAACACTAAGACTATTTTGGGACGGACCTCGTCATTTTGAACCACGGTCAGATGACGAGGACGACACCTGAGCTGATACCCCCCTCTCCACAATACACCACACCACACCAGCTAGACATATCTAAGAGTAACCCTTCAGAGAGATTATTTTACCTATACAGGTTCTGACAACTTGAATGTGTTCCAAGTAACCGATAATGTCCCAAATAAAAAATATTTAAGTTATTTATTTTAACCCCCAAATAAGGAAATAAATAAATATAAGAGTAACAGCTCAGTACCAGTCATTCATTGACTAAGTGCCATTTAGAAATCGCCCATTCAGTTTAAAATAAGAAATAATACATGTGGCACAAAAGACAATCACTCAACTTCACAACTAAGCCCCATGTAAATGCAGATCATACAATGGTTGCCGAGTAAACTTAAATTCTCCAACTTAATTAGGACTTAACATGGACACGGACGACAGCATCGAGGATCGCTTAATACTTACCTCACCACAAACTCATTAACTCCCTTCCCCCCTCCCGGAAGTCAACTCCATTACAAGCAGAAGCCGTGAAGTTAACCGGAGGAGGAAATGGAAAAACCAATTTCTTTATTATCTTTCGGGAACCGAGCGACTTCTGTCCCAGACAACAGATGTCGATGGAAAAGAAAATGGTCCTCGGGTCCGCCCACCCCGGAGATCCGATGGAGATCCCGGGCAGGATCTTCTGCGGAGCAAAAATGGAGAATGAGGAATGATGCGAGATGGATATTATTAGTTTGCTGGAGGATGTTGTAGAAGAAAAAGGAAAGGGGGCGGTGGTTAGATGAAAACCGACGCTAAAAGGGGTTTGGTCGGATGTCAGGAGGGAACGTATGGGCGTCGTGCAGTTATTCTTGGTGTGGACAGGAAGGAAATATTTTGAAGAAATTCTGATTAATGTAAAATCAAAGAAAAAGAAAGCCTGCTTTTCTTTACTTTTCTTTTATTCTTAAGCATGTAGTTTCTTTCTTTTTTCTTTATTTATTGTTCTAGTTTTGTCCTTCTTTTTCTTTAAGTATTAAAGTATCCCAAAAGTTTCTTTCATCATTGCGCTATGAATGGCCTTATCTGGCTCTGCTTGTGCAAACACGCAGGATTATCAATTAGCTGTTTATGTCATCGGTTTCAGCCGTACCAAAGCTCTACTACACCCTCAAAAAGTTCTTTGTCCATTTGGTGGGATTGGAAAGGCTTAATTTTCTACGAGCTCCTTTCACAAGGTGAAACAGTAAATTCTACAAAATATTGTCATCAACTGGATCAATTGAAAGCTGGGATAGCAAAAAAAAAAACAGAATTAATAAACCGAACGCGGCGTTGTTTTTCATCATGACAACGCGAGACCACATATTGCTTTAGTCGTAAGAGAAAAGCTCATACAGTTTGATTAGGATATTTTACCGCATCCTGCATGCTCTCCAGATCTCGTTCCATTTGATTATTACTTCTATCTGTCCTTATAAATTATTTTCGCAATAAGCGCTTTAAATCCATCAGTGAAATAAAAGCGCACCTCGAGGATTATTTCTTGTCCAAAACACAACAATTTTGGAAAGAAGGCATAATGAGGCTTCCTGGGAGATGGAAAAAGGTAATAGAGTAAAAGGGTTCTTATATAATAAAATAAATAATATATTTAAATATTGTGTATTCATTTCATATTAGAAAAAGGAAATAAACTTATGGGACACCCTAATACATATAAATACAAGTTTTACAGATAATTATTATTTTCTCACCTTTGCAATTGCTTGTGAAATCTGGTATGCTTATTAAATATTTTTGCATCATTGTCATATTTCACCACATTTTAACACGTTTCTTTTTATTTTATATGTTATTTTCTTTTGCTTTATTTCCTTTTGATGTTGGCTGTTTGCATTAAATATCCCAATGTTTTATTCTTCTTAAAACATTATCGCTTATTTCCAAGATTTTATTTGTGAGCATGGGCATTTTCAAAGAATTGATTTCATAACTCAAACATTTTCCTGCTGTTGCTCCTTTCTATAGAGGACAATCTGACGCTCTATCTATTTGACTATAGTTAATCTGTAACTTGTAAATAGTCGACCCATCTCTAATATATATTCAAAATAAATACTATAAATAAGTAAGAAACAGAGTATACATCATAAGGAGAATATTCTTGGATATTTTTGATGCGAAAACATCATTATTTGCAATGATGGTTTCACAACAAAATCAACAAAAAGAAATAATAAATGCAATATGTCCTCATAATGACACCAGATTAATAAGTAATCTGTGAATAAGTATCAGGTATCAAAAGGCTTTATATCTTGTATCATAATATGGAAGATCTCCATATTTTGTTTATTTATATTTCTGTTCAATATTTCAAAACAAAGCAATCAACAAAACAGAGCTGATTTCTATTTCGAGCAACAATTTCTACCAATTTCGTCTCCTCCAAATAAAGTACCATATTGACATTTCTATTTCAAGCAACAAATTCTAACTAACCAGTTTGGTCTCTTCTAAGAAAACAACCTATTAACAAATAATGCACAACAGTATTGCTACCATTTCTTCATTATACTGTCTGGCGTTTAGAATATCGAACAACAGAGATATTTCTCTATATCATGCGAAAAAAGGATGTATCGATATTGAATTTCATGTGATGATAGTGTTTATCACCATGTTATTTTGTTAGCACGTTTTATCAAATAGTTTAAGATAATCGCAGTAACATCAAATATCGATATGCCCCAAAATTCTATTTCAAAAATTCTAAAATCCCGGCTTAAAAACAAAATTTTAAAGCGTCATTTCTGTTATCTTTGTGTGATCTTTAGTGGATGATTTCTCTCTTTAGTGGATTATCTCTGTTATAAAACATAAACCAAAATAACCAGAGTAAGTAGGTTTACCCGAAATTTCTCGCATATTCTCTAATAAAAGTGTTTTTCTCTTCCATACGCATAAAATGTCTCGAGTACTCAGATTTTTATTTTTAGATTCCTCCACATGAGAATTTTATAGCTATCAGTCTAGTGACCTCTTCAGTGTAGTAAATAAAACTGAATATTCACTTTAGGCATCCTATTTCCATTCTATGAGACTAAAATTTGGCATTTTAGTACTAAAATTACATACAAAATTTATTTAAATGCTTGAGTTTTTGAAGCATCGTATTTGCATCATAGATAGGAAGAATTAGTAGAGAAACTGCAAACCCTTTCTGGCATACGAAGAAGCAAAATCACGTGAGTTACGATTAGAATTTGTGTTCACTGCAACACAAATTCTCCATTACATTTAAAACAGATTGTTGCCATTTCTGACTGTGAAATTTTAAAGCTTATTCCAATAATAATGCATTTTTACTGAGGAATTAGATAAAAAGAAAAAGCTTCTAAAGATAATCCAAGTGGATTTTTCTCAAATTCACAGAAATTAATGTGAAGGGATTTCTCTCAAATTGGATAGAATTGTACAAATGTAGGGTAAAATCCATAAATCAAATATCATTCGTCTAAAGGAAAGCGTTTTTTTTGTTGTTGTTATTGTTTATCACATTTATAAACAGGTAGAACGCAATCACACATCATTCCCAAAATGTGTTCTTTGGACTCAGTCTTTGTGTAGTCTGAAACATGTAGATTTATTGAAAAATAACTCGAGTTCAATTTTTTAATGGTTATCACAATTTGTGCATTTCGTGCATGACAGAGCAAAAATGATTGAAAAATATTCTAAATTGTTTCGGAAAAATATTCTAACTATTATTGCTATCAGGGGAAAAACCTTCCAGACAGGAATAATTGATGTTTCGATCACTTTTTTGAACCTAAAGGGGAGATGCCTTTTAAGGGATGGTATTCTTTCAAGAGGGCGAAAGCAAGACATGTTTTTAAAATAATGTGACATGTACCATTATTAAAGATGTATAACATATATATCGAACAAACATTTTAAGTAACGGCATTTTTGCAAGATAGAAATAGCATCTTTTTAGTTAATGTCTCGTGTAATATTTTCGGAGTCTTTCTAATTAGCTATAGTCAACTTCGTTGGTGGTAAAATCGTTATGTCCTAGTTTGTGCCAAATGTTGCAAAGATTGCAATCTTTATAAATCGAAGGAATATTACGACACATTACGTCTAGAGATGATCAGATGGTAAATATAACTGAACAGTTAGTTGATATGTTCGGAAAAAAAGTACCAACATATTGATGTTATAGCCTAGGGAGAGATATTTCTATCTTGCAAAAAATCTTTCTGTTTGAAAAAAAGGAATTATTTCATGGATGGATAGATCTCTTTATTGATGTACCTAACTGAGAACAAACTGGGATAAGCTAGGTATTAGACACATCCAAATGTTTTCTCTCTGTAGATGTAATTTCAGATATATAGTTACAACAAGTTTATACGAATGAACAGATTTTCATATTATACTATACAGATATGTTACGGAACTACCATTTAGTGTAGATTTCCATTCCATACAGTAGTAATGCCAATGGCAAAGATTTTTAAGACTAATCTTTTGAAAATTTCTGTACAGATTTATCGTTCATCATCATTTCCACCAAAAACTATCCTTCAGCTGAGAGTTTATGTGTTTAAAGATATAAACAGTATTACAGCTGTATATACTATAATACTGTAGTACAAACTTTTATATGTACTGAAATACTGTTGACCTGCAAACCAAGATTCACAAGAAATATATTTTTCTCTAACTTAGATGAATCATAAAAAACAAACAAAATGGATTTATTATTAAATATTATGTAAATATATGATTATTATTTTGATATAAGCGTCGAGAACATTCAGGTATTTTTCATGTCTATGGATCAGGCTTTCTAATTTCTCTTCGAAACACATTGATACCAGTGATGTAATGTGGGCTTTAATGTTCCTTTGAAGTTCTTAATTAATCTACAAGTTCTTTGGGTATTTTTAAAAAGAAATAAAATGAAGCAGGAATATTTAAACACTAATCCTTCAAAAATGTAATTTTGGCATGCCGGTAAACCAGCTCGTTGTCCATCTCCCGTTTCTTTCAAATCATGTGATCACCTGGTCATATCAATGAACCTGGTTTTTTTTATTTCTCTTTGAAAAATATTACTATCAGTAGTGTAAAGTGATACCCTAATGTTCTTTTGAAGATCCTAATTAGTTGTTCTTTTACTTTACATCTTGAATTTTTTGTTTGAAACAGAAACTGGCCTGCCTGGATAGAATTTTGACGATCGGTTGGGTCATGTCAGCACCGAAAGGGTAGGAACTCGTATTTATTATATTACAAAGCAATAATACACAATTAGACAAATATCAAGCAATGTATGCTTGGAGCGAATTGTGAGTAGCTAAATGACGCTTTCCAAAAAAATCTATCATATTATTATTATTATTAAATCATGGAAGGGAACTTGTTAATCTTTAGCATTAAACAACACCTAGAGAAAAAAAACCTAAAGAATCTAGGATATAAGAAAGGGAGTAAAAAAAGATTAAAACTGATTGTGGACTCAAAATGTCCATAACGAATGTCTTAGCGGCTAAAAAAGGCGTTCTAACTCAATGATGATATTATGCCCTCATGATCGTGAAAGCTGTTTGATGATCTTCATAATTCATGCAATTTGAAAGTTCATATCCTGGATCTTCTTTAGCAGATGTTACTTATGTTACTTACTTTAGTTGATGTTACTTATGCTGAATTTGGTGAAATGAAAGGTTCTTTTCTAAAGGCATCGTCTTCGTGTGGTCCAGTTAGCATGGCTTAATTCGCCTTTGCTTCCACAACGATCATGAGAACGCAAGCCGAACTTGAGGAAAGAGGACGCAAACAGCCAATGTCCTGTGATGAACAGAAGGAATTTTGAGTTGAAAGGAGCTCGGGGAAATATTAACATGGGTACGAGTACAGAGGTTCGACATCCCGTTTCCAAAAGGTTTCATCTATCTTGCCAAATTTCAAGTGCCCCCATTGTCTGTCTGTCACATGTTATATCTTTAACAGCGTAACTACAGTGACTGCACTTTCAGTTAATGTATTAAAAGGAGGGTGAAACGTTTGATCTTAAATGGGCTATTACTGCTGTAGAGGAGTAGAGTGGCTTGATATTTTTGTTCCTTATTCCTAAGGACTGAAGATAGAAAGATAATTCTAATTAGGCGAATTATTGCTCCGTCTAAAGAACCAGTTTATACAATGACATTTTTTTTATGTTGTTTCCTATAGCAACTGCCACGGACAAACCCGCTGTTACAAAGACAGCGGTTAAAGACGGAGGGGGAGCGTTTCTTGTGTTTATAGTAGCGCCAACTAGGGCCAAGAGTACGACTTTGCTACTCACTCATTCGCTTGCACAACCCTTTTTTACAGGAGGACACATTCACACATCTCACAAATAGAACAACCATGCCCAAACCGGGACTTGAACCCGGGACGCCCAGATCACGGGGAAGATGCGCTACCCCTATGCCAGGCCGCCGGCGCATTTTTTTCATACTTATAATTGCTCAAAAGTTTGGGATTGAAAAGTGATTTTTATACCTCTAAATTCTATATTCTTTTAAGCAAACTTAAAAACGCTCGGTGGTAAATTCTCATTTGTGGTTGCGTCTTCCACCCCTCATCCCCCTGTCGCCACCTTCAATTTTATAGTTCCTTTTAAATTGGAAAAGGAAACAGAGCGGAGAAATGATAGTTTATTTGTCTCACATTTCTAGGCAAAAAGGAATCTATTTCCGTCTTTCTACTTGTTGATAACAGTTATAAATTGTATGTCATTGATGTAAACAAATACAACAGACTCTCTTTAATCTGACACACATGAGAACGAAACCTGGAGGATTATTCAGAATCCTACAGACATCATTAAATTATTCAATGATACATTTTCTATGTGTAACAACATGCTAAGAAGAAAGATACATTAAGATGTTGAGAAGGTGAACGTAAAACGAACAAAAACTATACCGAAAGAGGTGGAAATATCTTATTTGTATACCCTAAATGTCTTATTTATATATACTGATTATTGTATCTGTGATATAATTCTCTTATATACAAGCAAAGAACAACAGATAATCCTTTATTTATTAACTTAGTCTAAAGCACTCTGGAGAGAAGTTTTCGGTATGGTGGTGTGTGGTGTCGAATGGCCTACTCTTTTATGATAGAACATACAGGCTGTACGTCCTATAGCATTAGAATAGCATTGTCCTGCAGTATATCATATAGCATTGTCCTGTAGCATTAGAATGCCTTTGTCCCGGCCGGTGATGTGTCTGACTCATCCGGCGTGTATCGGATGTAGCCAGTGATGGCCATTAGAACTCAATATCAATTTCCTCCTCTGTATTGTCACGACCTGGATCATTCAGTTTACTTCGGATGTCTAGAGAAGATAGGCATAACTACGAAGGTATTAATCCAAAGTTAAACTCGGGGTCTGCAATTTCATTGCAAAGACCATGTTTTGAAATTCTCCAATTCTGGTGGCTTTTGTTCCTGAATGCTCAAGTTCTTATTCGGATCAGAATCCAGAATATAACAGATCGAAAGGCAATCAACTTTTGATGAATTTCATCCAAAATTAGATACAGGTATACAGTAACTAAATATATCCTTTTCAGTACGGACGTGTCATATATGCATCACTTAAGAACATCTCTCAAGGCCGGGCGTACCATCCGTGCATCGCTGGAAGTTGAGCTCAGGGGACGGATGATGCCCATGTGCATTTTAAGCTGGAATGGTTTTTAAAGACCACTAGGTGGCTCCCTGTGTCCATTACTTTCGAAATAATTATAGTTTTAATATCCTGACCAGCAGTTAGCTCATATTCTACCACATTATGGTATTTTACTCATTAGCTGTAACAGAGAGGGTGGGTGGGGTAACCGTAATGTAAATAAACACAGCTGGGTTCTTTAATTTTCCACGTGATAGAAATAAGTTCGCGTTTCTGTTCTCACTCCGATTTTTTTAATTAATTAATTTATTTATTTATTTGCTATTATGCAAGATTTGTTTGGGTTTTACAGTTCTGTTTCATTTAGCGTAGCATTCAGAAACGTCATGCATACTTCCTTTTTTATTTCGGAATGCCTAGAATTCGATTTATGATAAAAAAAAAGCATTATTTATCAAAGAATGAAAGTCTCGCATTATTAATAAGATAATTAGTGGCACAGATGAGAGTGATGATTCATAGTCTAAAGAATTAGAAATCATGATTTAAGTGATTCCGGTACGGATGTTTCATCAAACTCTGTGCTCACTGCGTGCCTGGCTTCTTCTTATTTTGAATTACATTTTTGAATATTTTTTTAAATATCCTTTTTTAAAGTTTATTAATGTATTTTGTCCATTAAAATCTCAGAATAATTGAAATTATTTCACAACGTCAATGTTTTTTTTAAATATATTTTAATGCAAATTAAAAGAAAAAGATGACTAAATGCTCATTTTAAGTATATGACAGTTGAATTAATAATCTAAATAGATACCAAAAATTACGACGTTAGGATTTAAACTTTATTTTTCGTGATTTTTTTTTAAAGTTATGCTTAGCAACCGTAAAAAACTGTCCTCTGGAATGATTCCTTTCGCGCATGCTCTGTCCCGAGCGAATGTCTAGCATACAGACGCACCAATCCTGAATTAGCTAGATTCCATTAGCTAGATTATCTATCGAATTATCGTGTTCATTTGCGTACAGGTAGATGTCCAGGATAGTTTCCATGCATGGATTTCATCGATAACTGGACAGAAGTCAAAGCAATGATCCAAGTTTTCTTGTTTTAGCTTATTTTATTCTTAATTATCATGTCCACAAGTTTTGAAGGTTTTCATCTAAAATTTGGTGATTCACCAAAAACTCACAGCTTGATGATCACATTACTTTTTCTTGGTATACTATGTATACGAAAAGTTAAACACATTACTTTATTTCCTCTCAACTTAATTAAACATTCATCACTGATAAAAGCAAGCACCTGAAAATCAAATTTATCCAACAACTTTCGTTTGCTCTTAGTTTGATGACATCAGAACATTAACGCAAAAAGATTTCTCTTTTTTCCCTCGCTGAAGAATCGGTCCACTGAATCTTGCTCGGGAAAAACATTTACTCACCCCCCCAACATAGCCTCCTATATTTGTATTTCTCCCTAATCGGTAATAACTTAGGGAAGAACACCATTATAATCTCTGTATATGTCCGAACCTATCAGCTTTCATTTTCTCTCGTGTTATTAGCTTTCCCTAACTTGATAGCCTATTTCCCATTCATCTCCTCAACTCGCCTCTTAATTGACAAGAGCTGAGTTACGGTTACAGTCTCACCAGTCATTTACTCCCTTTCCTAAAATACACACCTGTACCGCCTGAGGCTGGCGTTGCGGAGTAGCCCGGACGTTAATATGTTTGACAGCAAACTCCACGAAATTGGTTCGCCGGATATATATTTGGAAATGGAAGGGATTTTATGTGATGAAACGGAAGATACAAAGATATCAGGCCGGCTTAGGCAAGCTTCCGATATTAGATAATGCATTGTTTGCAAAATGGAAGGAGACCATTGGCGGTTTGTTTGACCAGTGGATGTGTTTTCCTATAAGCATTAGGGATATCTTTCATTATGGAAAATATGTATCTTCAGTCATCTTGCAATAAAAACTGCAAAAATTTGATGGAATTAAAAAGTAAAATATAATCGGAAAATTCAATAATCGAAACTTGAAGATCTGAAAAAAAAATTTAGAAATAGTTAAAAGTTTTGGTATTCAGGAAAAAATTCATAAATATTTTTATACAAAGAATATGGCAAAATTTTGTAATCATTTCTTTTTACTAAAAAAATGTGTGCTTAGTTAATTTTTTAGAGCTGAAGCACACTTAAAAATATTCGATATTCCTGGAAAATCCTCGATATACGAGAATTCGATATATAAAATTTCCTATATTTTTCACTACACAAAAATGCATAATGCAAATTTTTTATTAAAAAAATTACAGAAATATTTTTTCTATAATTTTTACTGTTATATATATATAAAACAGGAAATTCTTGGAAAAACTATTTGATATTTTGACATTTTATAAGCATTTCAATGCATAGGAAAATATATTTTAAATTTTTAATATTTCTTTCCCTCAAAAATATCTGTGCATTGTGTATTCTTTTAGTGTTAAAGGAGACTTAAAAATATATAGAGACGATTATAAAATTCTACGGGAGAAGGGATTGAAATTTCGATGGACAATTAAGTAAAAAGAATATCGAAGAATTTTTATCATTTTCTTATTAAAAACAACTATGCATAGTTTATAAAAATTTTAAAAACTATGTATAACTTTTTAGGCCTACATAAAATCTAAAAGAATTAAATTATCAAAAAACGTACTTTAAAAACATAGGTATAGCAATGATTTTTTGAAATTGTTGAAACCGGAAATGTCTAAATTTCGTACTTTTTTTTTTGCTCCATCTTTATTTTCGTACTATCTTCCATGTCTTTTATCAAAGTGAATACATATTAGGATTCTTAGGACTCACGTTAGTCCGCTTATGGCTCACTATAAAAAAAAATTAAAGTGCAAGCTCACCCATTGTGGCTTCAGAGTTACACCATACATAAAATTATTTCAAAAGAAGCAGGAGGCATTTTTGATTTATTAGTTTATTTTTTTAATATAAGCTTTTACACTCTGATAATTGATGATTTTGACTGAGTGGATATGAAGTTATTCTTTAGTACCAAGGTATGTTTTCGTGTGAAACTGAAAGCAGTCTACAATTTTGTTACTGAATTTTCCTCGGTACCTTTCACCGTTTTCGAGATAAGAGCCTAACTGCAATTTTAGTCACCAGATGGCACTGTATCCAGTTTCACCATGTGAATCATAGTCATTGGACATCAAGTTTATAACAAGAGCTGTCGTCTTTCTCAAGTTAATGCGGGGTGAAAGAACTTTAGTGGACACTCTGAATTTTAAGCTAACATGCTATCACTGACTTCATTTAAAATAAAACTCACGCTTCAAGTTAGGAAAGGGTTCGCAAAACAGAAGCTAAGAATAACATTTGTTGCTTGTTTAAGTAATCGATTTTAATAAATCACTGGCACAGTTTGATAATTGAATTGGAAATAACACTGTACATTTAAATTTGAAAAATAATAAAATAAAAATTTGATACGTTTTGATTGAAATAGCAAATAGGATTAAAGAAAAACGTTTAATAAGCTTGATAATGAATAACGATGCCTTATTCTACAAGAAAAACACAAAACATCGATAGCAAAATATAGCAGAAGCATGCACGAAGGTAGCGATTGCAGAAATCAGCAGCACGCGCATAAAGAGAAAATTGCAATATAACAGCAACACAATGGCGCTTTGATTACAAATAGAAAGTTCACACGAGATGAACTCTCCAAAGAGTGAACTGACTCTTCTAGTGATTATTTAGTCTTTTATAATTTCCCAACAGAATATAGAATTTTCTAGAAGGATCTTCAGATCTCGGCTTCTAAAAGAGATATCATCATAATTCTTACACTTTCATTTTTGTCACCAAAATCGAGAAAATTCGTCATCAAGCTCGAGGGTCATTGACCTGATATGCATTCAGTATCCATTAAAAAATATAAATCTTGCCCCCCCCCTTACAAAGACAAATTTTGGGGGGAAACAACTTAACAGATTCTTACACTTATATATCAAATTTTGCAACCACTTCTATAAAGAAATCAAAAATACATATTCAATTTTCTCCAATATGCGACGAAATTAACGCAGAGCGATCTTCCTAGTTAATAGATTAAAATGAATTTATTGCTAACAAATAGCAATTCGTTTTATATATGATTATGAGTGAACAACATTACAATATACCTATCTTTACACTTACCCACACTTCGCTACAATTCTTTATTCTAATACAATGCAGATTGACTAGCAAGTGAGTATCTATTTTCTACTAGCAAATGCAACTGATAGTTTCCTATTCTTTCCATGCAAATCAACTTTGAATACATATGGAAGAATCAAAGTTTTTCAAATGTCTAAGACGAAAAAAGTATCAATTTTTTTTAAGAGAAGGAGTTTGTTCTTATGAATTTCACGTTCTGATAAAGCAAATCTTATTTCTCCAATTTTGCATTTTGTTCAAAACCTGAATCTCATTTGCGTTATTCAGAGCGTAAATATTTCAGACAGAGAAAGAAGTTGGAGGCACGCAAACATATGCAGATATAGAAACTCGCATGAGAATATCTACAGATACAAATGGCAAACGTTGTTGAATAGAATCTGATGTCAAATGCACGTCTATATGCCTTATTTTACTTGTTCCGACAATTATTATTTTAAAATGCATGAATATTTGTAGTTTGCTATATTTCCGAAGTGTGGCAAATATATTATATTTCCTCTTTAGTGTCATTTCTATATTATGACAATCTTGGGTACTTTCAGATTCGTTTCGTCATGTTAAAAATGCTTTCTTTAGAAATGTTAATATCTTTTAAAATTTATGGTGCAATTTTCAAACATTTTACTATCATTAATATGCTATAAATAAGTTAAAAAATGGACTATAAATAAGTTAATTACTATAAATTAAATTTACTATAAGTAAGTTATGAAATGGAAGATAGTCTCAAAATTTAGAGAATCTTTGGACAAACTCCTTGTTTTTCATTCATAGAAAGATTGTCTATCTATTAAAGAGGACATAATTATTATAAAACGTTAAGAGCTGGATGGATGGAGTTTGTAAACCTTTTTAAAATCTTAAAGACAGTTCTAAATCATCTTTCACGTCATTTTGTATATAAATTTACAGCATTTTTATTAGACTGCATTTCTGCGTATTTGCTAACTTGTATTTTACGTATATAATTTTATGTTTTTGTATTTTGAATATCTTATTTTGATCATGTTTCCGAACCTTTCCCATTGTATAATTTAAATATCTGAATATTTCTATCTGCATGTGAGGAACTGTTTTCTATTTGTATTGTAGGTATATTCTTGTTTTCTTTCACACTTTTAATTTACATCTTTTCCATTTAAAACTTTCTTCTACTATCAATTGAATTACGTTGTTGTTTCTTATGGCACTTGCCATTGACAAGCCTGCTGTTACGAAGACAGCGATTTAAGCCGGTGGGGGAGCGTCTCTTTTTATAGTAGCGCCAATTAGGGCCAAGAGAACGACTTTGCTTCTCACGCATCACTCATTCGCTTGCGCAACCCCTTTTTACAGGAGGGCACTTTCACACATCTCACAGATAGAACAACGGAAGAACAACTAGGCCCAAACCGAGACTCGAACCCACTACGCAGATCACAGGGATATATATATATATATATATATATATATGCAAAAGTATTAAAATTAAGTTAATAGGAAAATCAAATAAACCAAAAAAAATTAAACGAAATAAAAAGAATCCGGCCTGAAGATTTTTTCAAGGGTCACCCTCAGGCAGGGATTCAAAGAAAGGGATTTTTTCTGTAAGGAAATCCAGACAAAGGTCTAATAATGATTCCTCGTGACCCGAAAATCCCCTGAAATTAGGCCCAAGAGATATACTATTTTAACAGAAAGGAAAATACAAAACAACAAATTAGAAGAAAATAACCACCACAAAGTAAAAATACAATAACAAAATTAACAATATAAACAAAAATATCATAAAATAGCACTAACGGAAACAAGAAAGGCAAGAACTTACCATTAGCAGTCAAGGAAATTTTAAGCTATCGATTGTGACACCCGCTTTTTAAAAAACAGTAACGGTAAATTAGGTAAGAAATTGTAGGCTCCCAGCGCCATCTATTGAGTGATCTAATATGCAAGGAAAGATCTATTTTAATTTAAGCTAAAGGATTAATCCCAAACCATACCTTGTTTAATTAAAAAATTGACATTACAGTAATTTCTTGGAAATTCATTTTTAATTAAATTATATATATATATATATATATATATATATATATATATATCCCAATTACATAATTTTTTATTTAAATGCATTTGATTCGCTTTGCATTTAACAGGAATTCACCTGACTCATGACATTTGAGGTTTGTTTCGCCAATATTGTTTGACATGTTTAATGAAAATTACTCTTACGTCATAATAAATATTTACATTGCACTTAATGGTAAAAGAGTGACAAAAAAAGTAAAGCTTTAATTTAATACTCAATTAAAAACAAATGAATTTAAGACAATGTTATTTGTTAATTTTTTTAGACATATCGTTTGTGGCAACATTAATGAATAACTTTCCAATTCGTTTTCGAGCAATTAAAATTTTTCGTCTCTCGGCTAGCAATCGTCTGAATATCCAAGAAATACGCGTGTTAAGCCTGCATTGTTTTTTAATAGTAATAATGTGTCCAGCAGTATCAGCTGAAGAAAAAATGTGAAGAACCAAGCGAGAATCTGCCAGCTAAAAAAACTGATAGTGAAATGCTGCGTTAGCGGCAAAATGTGAAAAACTGAATCAATATTTAAGTATTGGAGATATGAACAAAGAATTGTGGGGTTTTGAGTTTTGAATCGGAAGTACACGAATCGACAAATGTACATTGTTGTCATGGAAAGATGAAGCTTCCAACATTGAACGAATGGCCAGTGGAGTTGCCAACTAGAACTGACGAATATCGGGTACAGTATCGGACAACATTGAAGTCGGGGAATAAACGCAAGATACACAGATATTACTTAGATATAGACAGAAGCATAAATAGATAGATACAGATATATGTAAAATTTCCAACCAAATCCATGAACGAGTTTATCATCTCTCATGCTAAAAATTTCCATATTCATAAACCCAATAACTAAAAAGGATAATACCGTGATTATATCATATGTGTAGAAGTTTCAAGATTTGATTTCCACTGGTTGCTAAATGTCATTTCTCTTGGTTTCTATATGCTAATTTGAATTGTACTAATTCATTTTAATTCAAAATTTATACATTTATTGTTCGTTTAGGCAGTTCTTTTTCTGGGCCATTTGCGGTTACTACGCCATTTTCATCAAACTGATAATCGAAGTTAGTTTTATCGCAACATAAAATGCTATCCCCTTCATTTTTCTTCTAAACATATTTTAAATGAAATCAACATAACGTGGCACTTGCCTCAAAGCACAGACGGGTTTCGTAACTTAGCATTTTTTTTATTTACTCTGATCATGTTTAGTACTGTATCAATTTTAGTACTTTTCCATATCTTAGAATACGTAATACGTTCAATTTTATTTTCTTATATTAAACTGTTAAGATAATGCCAACTTATTTTAAAACTTACGGAAGATTTTGAAACTTTTCACCATTATATTTAATGTTTATATTAATAAATAAGACGAAATCTTAATTATTCTCGATACGGTGATGTAAATGCCAAGGTGTATTAATTAAAAGGTAACAAATTTCCGATTCTATAGGCAATCGTTATCATACATGTACCTGGTACATATTAAACCTACCTATATTCTGAATTTCTTCCGTGGTGTAGCATAGAAATTTGAAAAAGGAGGTAGCCAGTTCGGAGTCATCCTAGTCATTTGGTAACGATTCAAAATGACGACATTAGTCTAAAAATTATCTTTAAAGTAAATGGCTGTTTTAGATAAACTAAATTACACTAACTCAAATGCCTTCTTATGTCTAATATTTTGAAACTAAATTACACTAACTCAAATGCCTTCTTATGTCTAATATTTTGAAACTAAATTACACTAACTCAAATGTCTTTTTATGTCTAATATTTTGAAACTAAATTACACTAACTCAAATGCCTTCTTATGTCTAATATTTTGACGAAGAAACAAGGAATTGTTCATCCCCGTTTTAATTCTATCAAAATAGGATCATTTTCTTTTTTCAGTTATCCTTGAGAATGTCAATTATTATCCTCACTCAACCTCATGACTAAAAATGTACATGTTGCACGCATGTAATATATTTAAATAAGAAAGTAGAACTATCAATATGATGATGAGAAATAACACAGATTAGATAACCTCAGAGGGAGAATTTTAATAACTCTTAAGTATCTAGAAGTCGATACAAAACGACAAAAGCGTGAAGAATTGAAAACAATATCATTTAGAAATGAAGCATTAATAAATATTTTTAAAAATTTAAATGTTGTTTAAATATTAATATAATCTAATAATTGTGTAAAAATTTAATTTTATTTATAGTATTTCTCAGCAATTGAAGCTTTTATGACTTTTTTTTTTTTACTTCCATATTCTTAAAAAAATCATTTTCTTTTTATATATGCGCTTAAAATGTACTTTAAAAAATATAATTTTTTTAAAAAAAATGGTAGAATATTTTTAAGTACCTTGCAGATGTTAAGATTCTTCCAAAATATTCTTTTATATTTTTCTTGAAGAGAGCGTATATCCAAAGTTCAAAAAATGCTGTCATTAAATTTACGTTTGAAAAAAAAATTAATTTTCTTTAGTTTTTTAAAAAGTTTATTATTCTTCGAAATTTATCAAAGGATATATTAATAATCAATATATTCATTCTCTATATAATTTTTAAATAATTCATTAGTGCTTAATTATTTTCTACAAAAGCCATTATTTACTGTCTGCTATTATCATAACAAAGCATTCATCATATCGTAAAATAAAGGAACTCTCTAACCATTCTTATAATAATTTACAAAACCCAGACAGACGTGATATTCAGACAAAAGCCTTTCTGAAATTCTAGACAAAATACAGACACAAATATTCAAGCTGAAAGTGACAGCTAGTGTTAAAATTCAAAATTAATTAAATAAATCTTCAATAGACAATTCATAAATTACTGCAAATTGGATTGAAAAGATGAAAATTCTAGAATAATTGTTTCAAGCATTATTTTTTCGAAGTTAAATTCAACTGACAGAAAAATTCTAAAATTTTTCTACTTATTGAGAAACATAAAACTAACTCTGCCTGGTTGCAGTGAAAATTAACTTTGATTCGTACTATTGAGTAATTTCAAGTAGTTTAGAGTTTCGAAATGGTGTTCTTATTTCTTCAGTTCATTAAAAGGGGAGTAAAGTGCTAAGAGAGTAATGAAAAATAAATAGATTTTTTTTTCAATCTTTCTATGAACAATGAAATAAAAATTCAGATTTTTTTTTTCGTCTGCAAGTCATTGAAAACATCTCAAACAAAAATTCTAAATAAAGTCATTCTTTTTTATCGTCTGCAAGTAAATAAAAAAATCCCAATCGAAAATTCTAAACAACATAATACTTTCTTATCGTCTGCAAGTAAATAAAAACTTTACAAACGAAAATTCAACTTTTTCGATTAAATATTTTAAAACATTTGAAAACATTGTGAAGAATAATGCAGTATTTTCCCTAATGCATGAAAGAATAATTTCAAGGAAACTATAGAGACAAATTCATCCTGAATATTTAAGGAATTCAATATGTTTTCTTAACATTTCAAGAAATTATAGTGATACATTTAATTTCATCTTGAATATTTAAGGAATTCAATACGTTTTTTTCTTGACATTTCAAGAAATTAATGATGATAAATTTAATTTCATCTTGAATATTTAAGGAATTCAATCCGTTTCTAATTAGTATTTAAAGAAATTATAATGACAAATTTCATTTTATCTTGCATATTTAAGAAATTAAATATGTTTTCTTTTTAGCATTTAAGGAAATTACAATGACAAATTTCATTTCATCTTAAATATTTGAAGAATTCAATATGTATTCTTTTTAACATTTAAAGAAATTATAATATCAAATTTTATCTCATCTTGAAGATTTAAGGAATGTAAACTGTTTCTTCTTCTTAACATTTAAAGAAATTTCTGTGTTAAATTGAATTTTATTTTGAGTATTTAAGGAATATGCGTTTATAATATGTGTTTTTTTAACATTTAAAGAAATTACAGTAACAAATTTTGTTCCATCTTGAAATATTTAAGCAATTCAATATGTTTTTTTTCGTAACATTTAAAGAAATTATAATGACAAATTTCATTTCATCTTCAATTTTTGAGGAATTCATTATGTATTATTCAATATGTATTCATATAAAGAAATTATAACAAATTGTATCGCTTGAATATTTAAGGTATCTAAATTAATTTTTTTTCCTTAACATTTAAAGAAATTACATTGATAAATTCCATTTCATTTGAAATATTTAAGGAATTCACTATGTTTTTTTTTTCACATTTAAAAAAAACTATAAAGCAAATTTCGTTCCATGAATATATAAGGAATTCAGTATGTTTTTTCCTCATATTTAAAGAAATGAATTCTACATTGCCATGAACATATTGTTACAAATCTGTAATTTTGCTACTCGGTACGAATAGTGTCATCCTGGGAAAAACCGTTAAAACCCTTTGTAAGATCTGTCCTGTGCGTCAATGACCTGAGAGCTTGGCGGCCATTTGGCGACTTGGCGACGAATTTGGCGACTTTAGCGACAAAATGGATCATACTGTAAAGTTCGAGAAGTTTCACGATCCATCCAGTAGGAACGGGGATACATCCAGAGATGCCCTGATTGGTCAGAAAATTCTAGCCCCGCCTCTGGGAACTATAAAAGACGGGCACTCTGAAGCTAAAGAAGAAGTTGTGTGGATCGTCAGAAGTCTTGTATGCGAGGAGTCGCCGACACGTAGAAATTTGAGAGGATTAGACAGCAAGCAAGCTGCTGAACTAGCGATTAAATGCGCTGAGTTATTATGATTTATTGGCGGTATTTATTGTAGGATAAAAATTTTGTAACAATATTATAGGTTTGCAGTTTATAAAAAGGCACATTTTACATTCCAGTGTATAAACACTCATCCAAATTGACAACTATGTAGAAAACGTATTTTAATTTTATTAAATAAATAAATTCAATAATAGAAAAGCTAAGATACGCAATAAATAAATGAATTAGGATGGCATTTCTTTTACTTTTGTTTCATTTTCTCAAATTCTAAAAACAACCAGGGGGGAATATCTTAATTATCAAACATATTATTTATCCAGAGCTTTTTGATGAAGCTTCATTTTGTAGTCCTTATGAAGTTTAAAGACACTATTTTCAGTACTACTTCTATTAGTCTGTACATACGAACTCAAGAATGGAATCGCTAAGACCAGAGATATACAGACGTTTCCAGAAGTACCTCATATAAGTGGTCACCCCGGAACTTTCTCACGTCTTTCTAATAAAAATGTTATCCCCTACATTCTACTATCTTCTATAGCATAAAAGTTGAGGGTTTTCACAGTGAACATTCACAAGAGCTCAGATTTTTCTTTTCAGAATCCCGCGAATAAGCTTTTTGTGCTTTAAACTACAATAAAAAAAAGTGAATATGCATTCTGAGCATCTTTTTATCAATAAATTGAAATAAAAATTCGATATAGAACTATAATTTTAATAACACTATCACAAACTGAATTTCATTAATCGAAATCGATGCATTTCTGAGTGATGGTGTTAACAAATATACGAATGTACAGGCAGACAGAATGGAAACCCTTTGGTGGATTGGATTTAAAATGTAAAATTGTACTCTAAATCTTTACTGATATGGTGCTTAACATTTTGAAGTTATAGAACTGACTTGCTATTGAAGCAAATGGCCTGATAAATTTCCTATATCAGCTTTTGCTTTCAAAATAAGATGTGCTGCAGTACCACAAATCAAATTCCCTCCATCTAGCTCAAAATATTGATGAGTTATACTGTTCACAGACAGACTGACGTACAGGCGGATAGATATGACTCCAAAAATATTTTTCGGAACATAGAGATGTCTGAAAGATGGTGATACGTCAAAATCTCGAGCTCAAAGTTTTTGATGATTACAATATTTTCTCTTTACTACGTATACGATAAAATAATCAAACTATTGCTTTTGATTGATTTGCAACAAATCAAAATAATTTATTATTATTTAAATAAATCTTGTTCAATGGCGTTACGTTTATTTAATGGTACAAGATCGGGATTTTTGAAAAGCATTTGCGATTCTTGAAATCAAATAATTTTATTTCTTTAAGAGGCTTGTTTGTTGTTCATCTAATTGTGTTTTCTTTATTGAAGCGGTTTGATATATTTTCGACGTATCAAAATAAGACAAATCGTATCGTATAATACAAACTTTAAGCAATGATTGAAAAAACCTAAAATATAAATATATGTTGGAATTCCATTATACTTCAAAAGAAAATATGAAATTAATAAATTATCTGAAAAGATTCACAAATTCACTTCCAGAATACATCTATTAACATTGTTCGCAGCAACCGGAAAAATTAGAAGAATTCGTTGATTACATTTATCAGAAATTTCAGCTCTATTTATCAGTCTTATGAATAGAGTCCGAAACGAAATCTCCTTTTCCAGTAAATGGAAACATTAATTGGATATTCGAGATTGTCATTTATTTCCTCCATTCTTCCAACTAAAATGGAATTCCCATTTCCTGGCCTTGGATAAAAGTGTCGTGAGGTCCAAATGAATGCCTGCGTGAGGATGATTTATGCCGTTCGACGACTGAGACTCTTTTCACTCCTGTTATTAACATCATCATTTAAATAGCGAGACTTGAAGACAAACGGAATCTAATGATATCCGTTTATATGGCGATGAAGAATTCAAATGGCTTTGGGGACTTTTGTACTTGTTTCGAAGAAGGAGACTATGGATTCGTCGTCGCTGAATCGGCAAAAGTTTTAGAAATTGTGATAAATCATTCTTTTCTATGTAGAAATTATACCATGCCAAAATGTGATAATTGGTGCTAATGCCCTAAAATGTCACTCCTAATATTGGATATCTCAGAGATATTATTTGTCTTGGTTTCGTCCTACATTCGAAGTTTAATTCCGTTTGAATTAAATGTACGTGTTGCTCCTCACATTAACTAATAATCATGTAATCTATTTTAAGATATGCGACTGCGTGCCCTGATTCCCTTCCTATTAATATTATACAATATTTTATGATATTAAACATTATTTACAATATTGTATAGTAACATATTACTGCATATTATTGTTCAATATTATAATATATCATTTAATATATCATATCATTAAACAGTTTTCGCAATATTGTATAGTAATGTATTATTGTACATTATTATTCAATATTATATTATATCATTTAATATATATATCATTCAATATTATATTACATCATTAAACAGTATTCGCAATATTATATAATAATGTATTATTGTACATTATTGTTCAAAATTATATTATATCATTTAATATATCATATCATTCAATATTATATCACATCATTAAACAGTATTCGCAATATTGTATAATAATGTATTATTATACATTATTGTCCAATATTATATTATATCATTAATATATATCATATCGTTAAACAGTATTCGCAATATTGTATAATAATGTATTATTGTACATTATTATTCAATATTATATTATATCATTTAATATATATATCATTCAATATTATATCACATCATTAAACAGTATTCGCAATATTGTATAATAATGTATTATTATACATTATTGTTCACTATTATATTATATCATTAATATATATCATATCGTTAAACAGTATTCGCAATATTGTATAATAATGTATTATTACACATTATTGTCCAATATTATATTATATCATTTAATATGATATAATACACTATCGAACAATAATGTGAAATATTGTGCAACAGAATGTATTATCTGGTTTCCGGGTGAATTTTGAAAAACGTTCGAAAATAGTTATATTTTTGAATATTGGCATAAAATAGATTGAAAATACATCCATGAAATAAAAATATATTAGTTAAGTGACAAAAGATTTTTTAAAAAGAGAAAAAAACTGGATTTTTTGACCAAAAAGTGGTTCGGGGTAAAAAAACCTCTAATTTAGAGTTATATCAAATGATATGGTAATATTTCGCAGATAGCTTAAAAAATTCATTGTTCTAGTTCTTGAACTAAAGAAATAAACTGTATTTCTATACATTCTTTAAATATTAAGTTTCGACTGATAAATACCACGAAATTTTTAATTCTTTTTACATTGTCATGCCCTAAAACAGCTATAAAATATTTCTAAATGAATAAATTCCTTATTCTCTAATTCAGGAGCTGCAGAACTTATAGAAAAAAATATTATATCCAAATTTGAACATAAAAAAGCATTACATTTTAATTTATGAGACTTTTGGTAAGAAAATTAATTCAAAGATTAAAATTTGAAAAAAATTGTAAGTCATCCCAAAATTAATTCAAGATTTGAATTTGCCACCATTCTTTGCAGTAAAGGATCAGCAGCCCTATTAAAACAACCATTTGATAACTGATAGTTTAGGGTTGGTAAAAATGGAGCGTTTCACAATAGAACAACGTGTTAACGCAAGATTTGAATTTTTAAAAAATGCAGTTTTTTTTTTTGTGTTTAAATTGTTGTATTTTTATTGAATCGCAAAGTATACAGGATAGGGCTATGTATGGAATAACACGGAGAGCAAATGGAATCTACGGATTTGCTGGCACATACGCCCTCTTTTGTCGAAATTTTCCATGATTATATTGCATAAATATGGCTGAATTTCAATGATGCAGCTTTGACTTTTCTCCTTCAATGAGCGCGTGCTTGTGGGCTTATTGACATAGACCTTTGATTTCAAATTGCCCCATAAAAAGAAATGCAATGGTGTTAAATCACACGATCTAGAGGGCCAATTCTCAAATTTTCCAATTGTTTTATTATTATTATTTTTATTATTATTTTTTATTAAGATTTTATTATTATTTTTTTTTAATATTGTTCAACAATGGAAGACATTTCATTGTTGTCACGTCGTTTCAACAGTTTTATTATACCTTATATATATATATATATATATATATATATATATATAGTAAACTAAGGAAATGCAAAGTTATAAAGCACCTAAAACATATTGTGTTATATACTTATCAAAACTTGTTCACAAATATTTCACTATAGAAGTCATTAAAAAAAGAATGTACAAAGTATTTAATTTAAATTTTTAAAAACAATTAATTCCGGCGAAACACCTGGTCCTCATAGGAGGCTAATTTTATCCATAAAATCATAAACAAGAACAAATCGAACTGTGAAAAACTGACATATCTTTTCGAACAGCGGGAAAAATGGTACACCACATTTAACAATATTTGAATATCTCAATAACCATCGCCATCCAACAAGTCGTTCCATCTTTCTACTGTCACCAGAAAAAGTCTCGGTTACAGTGAAATGACAAATAACCTCGACTCTTTTTATCGATAAGTCCAGAATGAAAAAGACCTCGGAGTATCACTGCAGCATCTCTGCCATTTGAGGAGGACTTAGGACAATTCAGAAATGAGATCCCATAATTCTTAATCTCGCTGCAAAAGATAATGCATGTCACCAACAGATGTCGAATTATATCTTCCCGAAGTAGCCTCGAAACCGGGAAAATCGATTCGCCCAGTCAATACGCTTTTCATACCGCTGGCAACCTTTCTCACCGCTGCAGAAATCGTTTGCAGTCTGTCTTCGTGATTTTCACCTGTGATAAAAGCGGAGGGGAAAGCAAGATAAATCATTCTATTTTTTTTTTTTTTTTTTTGCCTTCTCCACTTTATTATAGTTATTTCTTTTTATATATGTCATTTTTCATTTTCATCGGTGGAGGTAAATTTATGTTTTTATAGGTGATGTTTATGCAGATGAAAGAGAATTTTTGTTAGAATTGTATAAGAAATTGAATTCTTTTTTTATTATTATTTAATGCACTTTTATGTTTATTCAGAAGGAATTTTGTAATCAAAATTTCATTTAACTTCAAAAGAGCTACAATTTTGAAATTTTATACGGTAGTTTATTCTCGTTGCAATAAACTTTTTCAACATTTTCAGAAATTCACTATAAGTCTGCAGATCGATTTAATTCAGTTTTAATTTCATTCCAGTAGATATAATAGCAATGAATTTAAGAAATATTTGATTTTAATAATCAATAACATTTATAAAAATTATTAAAAATTAAAAAGGGGATTACAAACAATAAATAAGCACAAAAAAAACCCTACATTTTCATACAGAAATGTAAAAATGTTATCATTAAATCCACAATAAATTATGTTTGATTAATAATCGATTGAGTATTTAAGTACATAATAATATCACAATTGGTAAAACGAAAGAACTTTATGATGTCCCATTCACAACAACTGACCTGATTTCGCCAATCTCCTACAGAATTCCTACAAACAATTCTTCACTGCGTATTCTTTATCGCGAAAAAGTGCTAATTCCTTGCATCTCTGTTATTGCTTCTAATGACACTTGCCATGGACAAGCTCGCTGATGAAGTAAGCGATTTTAAGCCAAGGGAGCGTCTCTTGTTTTTAGTAGCGCCAAAGAGAGCCAAGAGTACGTCTTAGCTACTCACGCATCATATTCGCTTTCACAACCCCTTTTTCCAGGGGGGGAGGGACATTCATTCATCGCATAAATTGAGCAGAGGAAGATCAACCAGGCCCTAGTCGGGATTCGAACCTGGGACGCCCAGATCACGGGAAAGACGCGCTACCCCTATGCCAGGACGCCTGCGTGCATCTCTTAAATGTGATTTCTGAGCGATGCGGTAGATCGATCGATGCCAGGGGTATATAAAAGAATTAAAACATTTGTACCACACAGAAATAGAAATATAAGTATTTCCATATTCCAATTTACGTTGAGAGAAAAAAAATTTCAAAAAATTAAATAATTTTTGAACAAATTGACTTTATTACACATAAATATGAAAAACAGGGTGTATTTGTGAAGTGTAGACCTTTTAAAAGGGCTGACAGCCGATAATGATCGAGAAAATCAATTCATTTTCATCTTGAGGTACGTTTTTATAATCATGCCCATCAGTATTATATGAGAATTGTGAAGTTCTGCGACATTCATCGTTTTTTTACTTTCTCATATTTGTAATATAGAGAAGGTCTTTCAATCGTCAAAAAATTTGTACTCGAGATTTTGATGAATCTATATTTGTTTTAGACCTTCCTGGATTGAAAAAACACATTTTTGAGAAATATCTATCTGTCTGTGACAAAGATAACTCAAAAAATATTTGAGCTAGATGGTTGATATCTGGTATAGGGCATAATCTACTTTTGTAGATTTTTCCCTAAATGTACAAATGTAGATCTAAATGTACAAATGTAGATCTAAATGTACAAATGTCTAAATGTTTGTACAAATGTAGATCTAAATGTACAAACGTCTAAATGTTTGTACAAATGTAGATTTAAATGTACAAATGTCTAAATGTTTGTACAAATGTCTAAATGTTTGTACAAATGTAGATCTAAATGTACAAATGTAGATCTACATTTGTAGATTATCAGATTTTGAGCAAAATCTTTTCAGTGGAAGTCTGTCTGTCCGGCTGTTTGAATAAAAATTAACAAAATAATTACAAAAAAAACAGAGCTAGATGGATAAAATTCGATACACAGAATTAACATCTATAGTTTAGACACCTTCCAAATTTGGAATCAAATCCAGCAAACAATCCATCGTCTGTCGATCTGTACTTTCAGAAACATGTAAATTCAAAAACTCCAAAAATGCAATGACTTAAATATATAAAATTTGGTATTGAATTTTATGGCTATAATTGTAGTATTTGTTTTATTTCAATCAATTAACCAAATGCCAGGGATTCCCCCCAAACCTCGTCAAGGATGACATGATGGATTGCTAAATTCACAGTAAAACTACTAAATTCACGCCAAAGTATTGTTTCTTCGTAAATATAGTACGCCAATGATATGCAAGGCGTTCTTTGACATAGCACCTTTATTAGAGAGTATGCAAGAAAGTTTAGTGAAGACTACTCCAGCTGTGTACATTTAAAATCAATGTAAGACAATTGATTCCTCATTATAAACATTTGAATTGAATAACATTTTAGAATATTATCCATATATCTTTTTTTTTTCGAAAAGCGATTTCTTTGAATGAATATTCAATAAATCAGATATATTTCTGTTCAGGCAACGGGGAGCGAAATCAAAGTTTATAAGCAGCGAGTGACAGAAAACTCCAACTTTAGGTGGAAGTGAAAATAAAATAAAAATTTCTCGTATTCTAAGCCTTATCTGGTAGAACAGCACCACTGATACTTTGTGGTGAATAGCATATAAGCCAGTTAACAACTACGCTGCACGAGCAATTGCTTTTGTATCATGGTCATGTTACTGGACTGCGAACCACAAGGTTTCAGGCTCTATCCTCGGTCATTCCAATCCGCTACAACTTTTAAATTCAAAGGGATAAAGGGTTGCTTTTAGTCTTCAAATCAATCAATCAGTTGAGTGTATATTGGGCTATTATATGTTTTCAGGCGACTATCTACAACATCTGATTATTTTTTCTATTGATTCAAATTCAGTTTTCTTTTCAAGATTCTAGAACCTGCTTTTATTTTCGTAAACATTCAATTCTCAAAGTGAAAAATTAACCACAAAGCGTCAGACTCGGAAAATACAAAAGTAAATTCGATGAAAGATGAAAATGCAAAAATACCTCCTTCCTGTCCTAACGGATAAACCGCCGCTGTATAATGTATTCATGCAACCCAACGCTCCCTATCGGGGCCAGAGAAATACTAAAAGTTAATAGTCATAAAATTCAAAATATGATTCATTTATAAAGCAGTATGAATACCTTTCCCATTTCTCAAAGATCTAAAATGACAAATTACAGAAGCTTCGAAGGAAAGAATATTCCATCATAACTTTTCATGAAACTTTACTGATTTAGCGAATCGGAAAAAAATGCTATCTGTTCCGAACAAATACAGAACGTCGAAGCGCGACTGAAACCTTCACCGTGACGAAAGGATATCATTAAATTCCGTTTGTCTCCGAGTCCCGCCATTTAAACGGGGATGTTAATAACAGGAATGAAAAAGAGAGAGTCTCGATCATCGAATCCGATATTTCATATTCACTTGACCATTACAATTATCTTTTCGGACAATGCGATATTTTCGCCCATGGATTGGAAATGAGAATTCTATTTAAGTCGGAAGAATAATGGAAATAAATTACAATCCAGAATATCCAATTAATATTTTCATTTACTTGAAAAGGATATTTTCATTCGACGTCCAGTCATTGGGGCTGAAAGTTCTGATAAAGGTAATGAGAGAATCCGAGAAATGTTTCTGGATAGATATTACGATGTTAATTGATCTTTATTAATTTTTGAATCTTTTTAGAAAACACATTAATATCCTCTTCTCCTTAAAGTTTAAATAGTTTTCCTAAAACTTATTTTTAATAAATAACTAGCCGCCTTATTACCAACTATTCACCCACAGTATTAATAACATTAATTTAGCAATTCCAACTATGGTGATTTATATCGCATCATACCAGATGCAAATAATATTTTAATAAGAATATTAATAACATTAATTTAATTATACCAACTATTATAATTTATATCATATCATACCAGATTAAAATAATTTATATCGATATAAAACGCTTATATACGTGGCGTAGAAATCGAACTTATTACTTATTGCCGAATGACAAAAGTTTTATATCAACAAAGCATCATACGAATTTCAAATTGATTTATTCATTGAAAACATTTACATCTGTCCTGAATCAAACGCTTCTCTTAGTTAATCAATGGAATTGCAAAATATTATTAGATGTGTTCTGAAGATTGTTCGCCATGTCACCAAACAGTGCATTCAGTCATAGGAAAGAAGATATAAAAGAAATCAAGAAATAAGCTGCAAACAAAAAGTTCAAACAAGAACAAAAGTAGGCTTAACCGTTGTCAGATGTGGTAGGACTTAAGATTAATGTACGGTTTCTCGTAAAGTTAACGAAATGTGTCCATTGTTGAGTCTGAGAGCTCTGCTAATGCTTTATGTCGCGATATATGTAGAAAATGTACAGATTAAGGGAGAAGCTAACCTAGATGATGTACTAAACATCAACTGCTTCCAAGTGAAATAAAAATTGACGAAATTGGTACAGTGTTTAGAACTGGGGTGGGCTTTTTTTTCCCCTATAAATAATGTAAAGTGAAGTAGCGTTTTTGAGATTTCTCAAGAAAAATCAGTGGTTAAACGGCAAGCAACTCTTGATGACATATTGTGGATACTGAGCTTTAAGAAAGAATAAAAATTGACGAAATCGGACTTGTATAAGGGGCTTGGAAATCGGGTTTTTTATTTATCTAATTATTTAAAACGTTTGGGTTTTTACAATGATTTAGTGACTTATTCTTATAAAGTGAAAAGTAATTTAACCTCTAACAATTTTAATAAATTTGAAAACAGATTTATGATTTACACATGAACTTTAATATGATTTCAGATTTTGGAAATAAACTAAAAAAAAGAAAAATTGCAACAATACTCTAATTGTCGAAGAATTGAAAATATTTATAAATTAGGGGACAAAGTTAATGTTTCACCCATAGAATGGAATAATTAAAACTTTAATATTATCTGCTTTGGTTTGCATTGGTTTTATGGCGCTACAGTTACAGTTTGATCATGCTGCACCAGAATACTTAAAAAATATTACATACTCCGTTTTAGGCTTAACAAACATCTTTTCACTGAAAAAATGTCAACTCTGAAATGTAGTGCAATTCTACATGCTACTAATCGTCGTAAATTTTACTACAAAACTGACAAAAGAATCAGAAAGATCGTTTCATTTAAACTTAACATCAAAGCAATCACTTAGCTTGCAAGATGTGTTTATGTTTTTCTAAACTAGATTTATTTAATTAGAATCGATTGGAAAGACTGACTTCGCAACAAGAATTATTTCGACAAAAATATAAAAGCTCTTCCTGTATTAGTGGTTCGCGATGCAAATCTTTTTTACCAGGAATAAACAGAGTAAAAAATTTCATCATGCTGATTGGATTCTTTTCAAACATTGAATAAATGTGCCAAGATCAAACAACTTTTTATTCATCAAAGGAAGGAATTAATGAAAACAAATGGTGTTTGTAAGCACTATTTGTCTTTTAATCATTCAAATTATTTCAGAAATACTTACTGTTGCGTCAAACTCAAAAATACAAAACGGTAACATGACTTACTGTCTGAAAACAAATTTATTTTCTCATTCAAAAACCAAAGGAAACCCAGCGGGAGTGGTCTCCAATAAACTTTCTCGCATACAGTCTAATAAACTTGTCAAGCCGAAAAATTCCCTCTTGACGTATAATTCTTAAAAAAATAATAACTTTTGGCATGAATTTGGCCTTTTTACAGAGTGTATTGCCATCCTTGGGGAATCGCTTTGGCGATTAATCTGGCATGCCTCCGAAAATTGAATTTTTGTTTAAGACACGTTTTTCCAGACCGATTAAAAGCTGAAATTGGATAGAAAACTGTTTTTGCAGTCACAAAATGTCATACAAAATTTCACATGTTTAAGTTATTGCTATTTTGAGTTGAAGAGTTTACATGGTTTTGAAGGGATAGACCGATAGACGGTCAACTCCTTGTTGGATTTGGCTCAAAATTTAATAATTGCCTATAATATAGATATTGAGTATGTTACCGAATTTTATCCATCTAGTTCACTTCGTTTTGTAATTATCACGTTAACTGATATTCAAACATTCGGACAGACAGACTGAACAAATTTTCCTCAAATTTTGATAAAAATTTACGAATTACGTATAAAGACTATATGGCAAATTTCACCAACCTAGTTCAAAGCGTTTTTGAGTTATCTTTATCATATATATATATACAAGCATACGGAGATATTCGAGAAATGTGTTTTTCGAACTCGAAGAGCTCGAGTTTGATTTTTTTTCTTTTTTTGAGCATTACTATATTTTTCTATACTATGTATATGAGAAAACAATAATTCCTGACTGAGCTAAGAAATGAAACATCTGCCATTGTTGGTACTATCCGCCTACGCAGTTGCTACTTTTGGCTTCAAAACAAGTCCATACAAGTGTTCGTAGTTCTGCAGTCTACAGACTTATAAAAAGTCCCGTTTAATTTTCCATTAAAGGACCAAAAGGAAAAGCTAGATTGAGATAAATATTTGATTCTGATTCTAAAAATAATTTCCTAACACCGGAGTGCTGAAATGTCAGAATTAAATAAGATATAAAACAAAAGTCAGCTGTACAAAGATTAGATAATTCTGTGTCAGAGATTGATTACACTGTTAAAGTATCAATTCCGAATTTAAATGAAACCATTTAAATTAGATCGTGAAATTTCGTCATATCAAAGATAATTATGCAAAGAACGATAAGCATGTCGAAATGTGCCATTCGATCAATTAGTGTGTGTGCTGTTAAGAATTTTAATCAGCCATCCGAGTTTTCTTTTTATCAGAAAGTAAAATTCTTTTGGACGTGTGTGATTGGTTTTTTTTTTTTTTTCCAAATTAAGAGCAATTACCAGACTGGGAAAGATAATATATTAGCTGAAAATAATCAGATCTTAGTTTAGATTTGTTGTTACAGGATCTTCTAATGATGTCTCGTGCTTTCAAATCATTGTTCTTTTCTAACAGCTTAAGTAATTTAGATAAAATATTATGTTCTTTTTTGGAAAATGGAAAATATTTCTTCAGAGCAACCTCTTAAGCGAAGAATTTCATTTAGTGAAGATTATTTTGTAAGAGTTTACATTAGGAAATATTATGACAGATTTGTGTATCTTCATCGCTTAACCCTTTCTAGGGCCGTGGGAAGTATGCTTCCCACCAAATTTATCAATCTTTGTATGAAATGATGTAGGTTGGCATAAGTTCTGACACATTTTTTTAGAAAGACAGAAATTTAGATGTTTCAGTTCTTTATCTCACACAAAATGATGTCTTGATTTGTTACTTAATTATTAATGAACCAAATTAATGAATGAATCAAATTAAATTTATCTAATAAGCTAAATGAATCCCTTTTATTATTCTAATTTCAAGCCTAAAAATATTTTAATATAATATGACTAGAAAAAAATGGCCCTTTAAAGGGTTAAAGTAAATTCTAATTCTACTAATTAGTTTGACTAATTATATTTAAATAATTTGCTAATGATATTGCAACATAATATTGAAATGACGTCTATTGTTTCGATTTAAACTAAAATCTTTCAGTTATCAAAAAGTTTACAGGTAAAATTTTGGACATTTTTACATTATATTGGTAACAAAATAAGAGTTATAAATATTAAAACTCCTTAATGGTAAAATTATTAAAAGCAATTGCAGTAATATTCACTTATTTACCATTGAATGAAAGCTGATACATTTATATTCATTAAATTAAATATACATATTTTCGTATTTCTATGTTTCGTTCTTATTCATTTTCGAATATAATTCCTACTTCCTGCTGAATACATTAATTGAAAAGTTCTTAAATTTGTTTTTGTGTGTATGCGTCTTTTAAAATTAATATTACAGCAGAAGCGAATTTTTGGTATTTGTCATTTCTTATTCAATTGTATCATGGCGCCCTCTTTATTTTTATTAGTTGTGTTCTTAAAAATAGAAGAGTATCTTGAGGTTTTCTGCTTTATTTTTTGCGTTTGAAATACTCTCTTGAAAAGAAGAGTACTTTAAAAAAAACGTAAATAAATCCTTTTAAAAAATTGGGATATTTTTACGGTGTGCGTGTGTGTGTGTGTGGGGGGGGGTGATTCTGAAACTGGACCAAGAGTTAAAGAACTCTTATTCTTGATACGCTGACCATCAACAAATATTTGATGTATTTTATTTCCAGACATTCTTTTTTGATAATCGATTTCATATTTCCCAAACCCTACCTTCCTTTGTCCCTGTGGAAACATGGCGGATGCAAAATATTGTATTTCCACGAATCTTGATTTTTCATTTAATAAAAATCTTCAAATGAAAATTAAAATGTATAATTTTTTAAATAGCAAGGAATTACTGAATAGGATCAGAAAGCTTTGTGAAAATTCCAAACAGATTGGCGAACATATTAAGAACTCAAGGAAATAATCATAAATTTAATTTAATAAATTGCCCCTTCACTTTGATTGAATTGAGTAATTAGTTGGTTATTTTTAAGTGCAGAATATATTTATGGAAATTGTATATGAAGAAAAGAAATGTTTTTTTTTTATTGGTTTGCTATTATTTTATTTTTACAAACATTTATTTTTGAATTTATGCATACAATGTTCTGAACTGTATTTAGAAAAATCCGTGTTAACATCAAGTATTTTTGTGTTATCTTAATAACCAAAAATCGAATAAACTATGTTCCTTTTTTTTAATTTTATTGATTTTTTTTTACTCCAATCGAACAAAAAGGATTTTTTAATATTTACCATGATGTTTATTTATAATTTTACTTTCTCTCTTTATATTCTTTCCTTATTTTACTTTTCTTCCTTATTTTACCTTCCTTATATATGTGTGTGTGTGTGTGTGGAGGTGGTTAGGGTGCTTGCGCGTGTGCTTGTGTTATAATAATTACATTTTTACACAAAAAAATGTATTACTCAAAAGCTGCGGAATCTAAAATTTATACAACCGTCCTGTATTGTTCTTTATGTTTAGTACAATTTCTTGACAATGTGATATTTTATTCAAAAAAATTCATTTATCTGCGATTAAAACTGATCGACTTATAAAGCGTTGAAAATTATTGTTTTAGAAGAATTATACACATAAATTCGAGGCTTCAAGTGAGATCTGTTACAAAATGGAAATCTTAGATCATTTAGAAATTGAAATTATGCACCATTGTGTTACTTTTTTCAAATAGTTACTTAAAATAAATTTGTATAGACTCCTATTCATGTTAAATAGCTACCATTCGGTCATTTTTAATCATAAATGATGGCATTTTTTGATTCGCGTGTTTAAGAGTGTGCACAGTTTTGTTCTTGGCTAAATTGAACCGGCTGAACCGGTGAACTGAATAAAAAGTTAGATTTCGTTACTTTTTCAGAAATGCATTTATTGATTGAAACAATATAAAAGAAAATTCTTTTCATCATTTAAAGTACTTTTCCAACTGAAATTAAATATCTATCTCTAGCCCATTAGGAATTAACAAATGGACAAACTAAAAGCTGTGGATATATATATTTAATGACATCTCTTAATCTAATTTAAATCTTAACAATTTTTTTTAATTTTTATCTTAGTTTAACCTATATTAATTTTATCCTAAAATATTCTCTTATTTCCTGATCCAATTCCATCTTTTTTTACACGCACTCTATAAAACTGCTGAGGTCAGCATATTCTTGCACCCCGAATGAAGAGATAAAAATCTTAATGTTTGCAACATTCTTTTAAATGTACCTAAATTTAACTTTCCCAAATCTATATGTGTCAAAGAAATCCCTATCAAAATCTCATGATAGAAACTTAGAAGGGAAAAATGTTGGTCTTTTTTTAACTTGTATCGCGATGTAAACGTACGTCAGTTTTATCATCGCTTCTTTTATATAAAATGCCTCCCTTGATGAAATAAATAACAGTTCTAAAATTTCAAAAGTCCCTACTACTCGGTCTCGTGATTGCTAAAATATGTATACATATATATGTATATAATAAATATATATAATAAAGAGAAATTATTACATATATAAAAATAAAAAATAATATATGCATAAACAAGCAATGCGATAAGAAATGAATCAAAAGAGCATAGAAGTAGCCGCATAATTTGTTATGTCTAATACAGAAATGAGTGTAAAAAGTGCTGAAGAGTACAACAGAAACATGAGTGAAATGGGTGCAACAGAGTACATTAAAAACAAACAATAATCCATAAATATCTACATTCATATAAAAATAAGATGACTTAAGACAAAAAGGGAATGACTGTATGTTTCAGAGCGAAGGGCAAGAAAAACAGCCAACAAACCTCAGCAGCACAGAACTATTGTACAAATAATGGATTGAAACAGTTGAAACTTCGGAAATATAATAAAAGAATCACACACTGTATCCACATTCTTATTGGAAAAGTCAGTAAAACCACCGCCAGGAGAAGTGCGACAGATTTTTGGCTGCAGTTCTTTCAGATGACAGATGGTGAAATGGAAAGAAAGTCAGTCATTTTTTACCGCCCAAGGAAATACTGGGAAGCAAGCAAAATTGTAGAAAGAATTTCTGTTTGCTACAGTCTTTCTGCAGAGAGATTTCATTCAGTAAGTAATTGAATCTGACAAAATGGTACATTCTGAATTATATGTATATCTTGAATGTTTCCAGAACTTGGAAAAGTTTTATATCAATTTTTTCTTGCCATTCTGATAAAGAATGGCCATTTTATTAATTTATATAGTTAAAATGTTATATGTTATTATGTATATTGTTATAAACAATGAATGAAATTTATTTACCTAAATTATATTCGTTGTTTATAAAAATATAGATATTGCTTTTAATACAGGCGTAATAACTGATTTCTAAACTGGTGATGAAAAATATATACTTTAAGCCGGAAAAATGCCTTAAGGTATGCTTATACTCGACCATTTATAAAACGGCCAATAGGCAGCGCATGCATAGAAAGGCTGAAAATTACTGCTCGGTCCACGGCAAATACTTACTCCAACGTGACAACAGCATGCAACTGTATTGTTTTCTTTTCTTAGTGCGCATATGTTTATAGAATTTTTTTTTTGAAAAAAAATTGATAATTTATTATAGATTAATTCCAACAATTTTTGCTCTTATTTCTTTTTGATGAGAGGTTGTATTTTTTTTTTCATTTTATTTGCCTTCTTTTTTTCCTAGTTTTCCAAATTTAAGTATGTTGACCCTTTTTTCGTATTTTACCATGTTTTTTTGCGTGAATATCCGTCATTTTAATATGATATGCAGTAAAAAAGAAAATTTCAAATACGCCAAAATGGCAATTTATTGCCAAGCATGGAATGTCTGAATCTATCGCATGAAATTGAGGTAAACATAAGTCAGTCTCTTTCTGCGCATGCGTTGTCTTACTGACCGTTTTATAATTGTCCGAGAACAAACCCACTTTTAATTGAAGTAAAAATTTACCTACTATATTATTTAATAATTAAAAAAAGAATACTAAAAAAAATCACGAAATCTAATTCACTATAGTTTTTCGGTTCTACTACTGATGTACAGTTTTTATTAATAATGGTAAAAGATTCTTAATGCTTTTTAACTGGCAGATTGACCTCTTTTTATATGCATAATGGCAAAGCTACGTCAAACTCGTGCTAATTTAAAATGGGGGAAAAAAAGGATTCATTGAAAAAAATATGGAAGCACGGCCATAATATGGAGCAAAATACGATTAGAAGTTAGATAATAAGCATAAAAGCAATGTCATAAATAAAGAAAAACACAGAGGAATATCAGGGATTTCACCAATTATTTTTCTCACATTAAGATAAGCGCTTCGGAAACATTTTATTCTCAGAAAATGGTATTTAGAACATTCACTTTAAAATAAGTATAATCACAAGTTGACTACTCCGACCAGCCCAGAAGCACACGAAAAATCCGAATGACCGAACCACCTCAACAGCATTGGCGGGAACTGCGATTGAGTCCCAAGGGCCATCACCGGGTATGCCCCCTACCACTGACGGAAGATACGCCCCGTCATTGGTAAGAGGTAGCCGAACCCACACCATTTCTGCACCCATATGGATAGGGAGAACTAATTTAACATTCAATTGTCAATTTAACATTCTGTCTACGATTGAGGGTGTGAGTTTTAAATCCAGAAATAGATGATTCCAATTGTACGATGAAAAGAATGCATTTATTATGAACTAAAATTTTAAACCGTGAGTTTTTTTTTTTTTTGCGTCTGTAGTTAGGCTTAGATGAAATTCTTTAGTATAACAAAAATTAATAGTAATTATAGTAATTAAAACTAAAATTATAGTAATTAAAAACTAAGTGATCTATATCACATTTTTAGATAGACATAAAATATAAGTTCAAAACAAATGGACCATGGTCATAAATTTTTGAGAGACATAACTCCTAATTATTCAATTATTTTCGAATATCCTGACATCTTGAACGTCTAGCATTGCTATGACACCGTCTGAATGTCGATGACAGTTGGTCGAATGGGTTTAGTTAAAATTGTATGTTTAATAAATACAATCTCCTTTGGACGTTACGCTTTGTTAGCGAAGAAAACATTATTTTCTCTATCCTCCTTTAAATCTATTGTTGCATTAGTAGGTCTGTTTAGATGAAATTCTCTAATACAAATACAATTAAAAACTAAGTGGTCTGTATCACCTTTTGAACTGGACGTGAAATTTCTGATAGACGAAAGTTTCAATTGTTCAGTTATTTTCGAATACCCAGACATATGCAGCGTCTAGTATCGCTATGACTATGTCTGGCTACAGATGCCAGATGGTCGAATGCGTTTAGTTTCAATTCTATATGTTTGATAAATACAATTTCTTTTGAGCGTTACGCTTTGTAAGCGAAGAAGACACTATTTTCTAAATCTATGGCTTTCATCTGTAGGTCTGTAATAGATAAAAATCTCAATTATAAATACAATTAAAAACTAAGCGATCCATATCACGTTTAGAATCAGACTTAAAATATAAGACAATGAACCATGGTCATAAATTTTTTAGACATGAAGGTCTCAATAGTTCAGTTATTTTCGAATATCCAGACATATTCAGCGTGCAGTATCGCTAATGCTCTTTCTGACCATGAATGCCAGATGGTCGAATGCGTTTAGTTTGAATGGTATATGTTTAATAAATACAATTTCTTTTGAACGTTACGCTTTGTAAGCGAAGAAGACACTATTTTCTAAATCTATTGCTTTCATCTCTAGGTCTGTAATAGATGAAGTTCTCAACTATAAATATAATTAAAAACTAAACGATCCATATTACGTTTAAAATCGGACGTAAAATATAAGACAAATGGACCATGGTCTCTAATTTTTGAGACATGAAAGTCTCAATAGTTCAGTTATTTTCGAATATCCAGACATATTCAGCGTCTAGTATCCCTAATGCTCTTTCTGACCATGAATGCCAGATGGTCGAATGCGTTTGGTTTGAATGGTATATGTTTAATAAATACAATTTCTTTTGAACGTTACGCTTTGTAAGCGAAGAAGACACTATTTTCTAAATCTATTGCTTTCATCTCTAGGTCTGTAATAGATGAAGTTCTCAACTATAGATACAATTAAAAACTAAACGATCCATATCAAGTTTAGAATCAGAAGTAAAATATAAGTCAAATGCACCCTGGACATAAATTTTTGAGACATGAAAGTCTCAATAGTTCAGTTATTTTCGAATATCCAGACATATTCAGTGTCTAGCATCGCTATGACTCGAACTAAGAATGCCAGATGGCCAAATGCGTTTAGTTTGAATGGTATATGTTTAATAAATACAATTTCTTTTGAACGTTACGCTTTGTAAGGGAAGAAGACATTATTTTCTAAATTCATCCCTAAATCTATTTTACGCCAACTTCTAACATTTTTACGGCCAGACAAGACATTATCAGCAGTAGGTGGCGAGATCTATGAAAATAAACTGTTTCTGAATCCCAAAATATTTTACCCAGACGGTTCCGGGGAAAAACGTGGATAATTTTAGTTACAAGTTTACTTCGACCGTATTAAACAAATTGACGAGGAATATGGGCATCTTCTTCGGGAAAGAAACTAAGTTTTGTTTGTCTGAAATGGCAGCATGCCAGACTTCGTCTTCCGCTATTCTTTCCCCCACCCCTCTTGCGAAACGATGGCAATTCCGATTCAACTCAGAGTGTTTCTTGAGAATTTTGTGGCTGAATTCGAACGACAGATATTTTGAAAAATTGATAAATTAAATTTCTTTCGGTTAAGTTAAAATGACACGTTAAAGAAATATTCTGATAATTTTGTATGTTTACCGAAATTTGTATGCAATCCTTTTGAATTGCATATATGCATATACAATATGATAATTACTTAGTTGTACAGTAAAATTTATTAATTTTTTTTAATTGTTGCGCTTACAAGTAGAAGATAATAATTTTAAGAAATATCAGGGCATACAAAAAAAACAGAAATGTTAGTACAATTCCTATTCAATTCAGAGAGCTTTTAAAGAATCTTGTGGCGTAATTCGAACGGCAGACATTGTGAAAATTTTTTAATTAAATTTGTTTCAGTTTAATTAAAATAAAATAATAACGAAATATTCTGACAGCTTTTGGTTTTTGTACGTTTATTGAAAAGTGTATACAATTCTGTTGAATTGCCTGTGTGCATGTACAGCAAGGAAATTACACAGATGTATAGCAAAATTTATTTAAATTTTTTTAATGCTTGTGTGTAGAAGTAGAAAATAATAATTTTAAGAAATACCAGGGGAAAAAATACAGAAGTGTTATGTGATATCCAAACAGTCTAAGAAAAATGAGATTGCAATCTAATTGATAATACTTTTTGATAAAGACTTACAAATTTTTAGCTTCATGCTATTTATAGTGGCTTATTTGTTTTATCAATATTTTCAGAGCTTAATACCTTTACAATTTTGTTTTAACCTTTCGATTATAATAAAAATCGGAAGCAGTGGTTTCCCCAAAACTTTCTGGCACTTTCTTTCATTTAGGCATTTTTCCTCTACCTTTGCATAAAACTGTGATTCTTGTGTAAAGTCGCGAATATCTTGTATGATATTGGCGTACAATAACGAGATATTGATCTTCGGATTGAATTTAGCATTTTTACTAAATTTACCATGTGAACCATGGCATTTAAGCCTTAACATTTGGGAATAGGTACAGAAAATCAAATTTTTACATTAATTCCATTTTTTTTCAATTATAACCAACATTTAATACAGAATTGCAATTACTGCCTGAAAACCTCATATGTAATGCCACACATTGTAGCTCATGCGTTTTAGAATTAGGATGCGTTTGTTTGTAAAAATACAAACCAATATATCGTCAGCTCTTTAATGAATTTTGTTCCAAATTTTATAGGTATCTTCACTTTAGATGTTTGTTTGTTTGTTTGTTTCTTATGGCACTTGCCACTGACAAGCTCGCTGTTACGAAGACAGCGATTTAAGCCTGAGGGGGAACGTCTCTTATTTTTTATAGCAGCGCCAACTAGGGCCAAGAGTACGACTTTGCCACTCACGCATCACTCATTCGCTTGCACAACTCCTTTTTACAGAAGGGCACATTCACACATCTCACAGATAGAACAACGGAAGAACAACCATGCCCAAATCGGGACTCGAACCCGAGAAGCCCAGATCACGGGGAAGACGCGCTACCCCTATGCCAGGACGCCGGCACTTTAAATGTTAATCTATGAACGAAATTTTATCCATTCACCTCTCTTCATTTTGTAATCTGAATATAACACGTGTTATATTCAGACAGAAAAGTTTCCTCTGAATGAATTCGCTCAAAATTTGATAGGTTGGTTTTGGTTTAGTTTAGTTATATTAGCGTCCCGTTTTAAAGCAACACTAGGGCTATTTTGGGATGGACCTAGTAATTTTGAACCGTGGTCGGATGATGAAGACGACACCTGAGCTGGCACCCCCCTCTCCACACTACACCAGCGGGAAGACGTTTGGCCCGGACGTTTAACGCATCAACCCGACCAATAAAGAGGTCATTCCTCTTCCAATAACGTAATAAAGTATGGACGTTGGGAAGAGCCGTGAGCACCATGAGTGCTCAGATTTTTATTTTCAGAATCTCACTCTTTAGAGCTATGTGCTTCCTACGGTAGTGAAAAAAAAAGAAAAAAAAACGGTTTCTGTGCAATCTTTATCGCTTGTCATTTAACGAACAACAATTGCAAATGAATCGTTTAACGAGTATTCTTTGGCGAATAATCTCTGGTATAATATTAATGTTATAAGAGCTATAAAATAAAATATGTATTTGAATTAGTTTTTTTGCGACCGATGAAAGGGATTTCGTTTATTGTTTGACAGACACTTACAAATTTGGTTTCGAGACCATATGCCAAATTTCATCTATCTAGCCCAAAGTGTTTTTGATTTATTGTATTTACAGGCAGATAGCATCCGGGTCAACAATGTGGCGAATTTGCGATGAGTGAGGATAGAACTTGGGACCTTGTGGTTCGCAGTCCAGTAACACAACCAGGATACAAAAGCAATTGATCGTGCAGCGTAGTTGTTAACTGGCTTATAAGCTTTCACTACAAATATATTTCCAGAAAAAAAAATGTTCCAATATGTTTGTATAAAAGGTTCCTTTAGGACTCTGGGAGGTCTAAAACATTCAAAACAAAAAATTCGATTGGTCGAATTGCCGAGTTCGAATTTTTTGACGAAATACAATACTTTCTCAATACTTCGTGTATGAGAGGATAAAAAAAAGTACTACTTAAAATTAAGTTTCAGCAATAAACATACAGCTTTCTGATTGGTTAGCAATGTCTGAAAATTGACGAATTCGATCCAATTGTTAAGGTTAGGATACTGCCAAAGTTTTATTTTGCGATATCTCCCGAAACTTTAGGTCGATGGAGTGGACAGACAAACATTTTTGACGTTTCTAGGAATTTTCTTTTTACATAAGAAAAAGAAAATTCGAAATTGTCACAGTCAAAATGGCTGTCAAGTTTTCTTTCTACTATGAAGTATTTTACTATGAATTAGTAGTTTTACTTACAATATTAAAAGTTATCCATAGGTTCTTATGCCTGTCAAGTCCGTGTATAAACCGACTTTACCTTACTGTTAAATATAAACATTTCCTCCTTTTATCTTTCCTTTCACTCCTATTTTGAATATATGAACACATCCTGAAATATGCCCCAAAACGAGGAAGGTTTTCGAACAAACAGTAATAAAGGGTAGGTGATCATAGATGATATATCGAATCATTAAAAGTTTTACATGAAACAAAAAATTGCGAAATTGAAATGTTAAAGCTGAGGGATTAATTTTTTTTTAAATTTTACTGATTATTTTATATAGACAGAGTTTAATTTAGTTATATTACCGTCCCGTTTTAAAGCAGCACTAAGGCTATTTTGGGGCGGATTTCGTATTTTTGACTCGTGGTGAGATGACGAGGACGGCACCTGAACTGGCAACCCCCGACTCCAAACTTCCACACCAAACCAGCAAGAGGCTGTTTTGCCCCCGATTGATTTAACGTGCACTTCTTCAGTGGCATTGGGTCACGAGTCTGAAAAACCTCCGCTTCGGAAACAGGGACCTTACCACCAAACCATTATATGTAGAGAGATATGCAATATTCCTATTCTATTTCCAATAACTAATTAGTAAATTGTTAGACACATAACTTACAGTTGAGAAAATGTCTTAAGTGATGTATATAATTACATAAAAAATTTAATATTCTGTGAAAAAGATTCATTTTTTCCAAACATTAATAGCTAGATGTCATATTCAGTAGTGTAGCAATATATGGAGTGGAAATTTACAAATGAAAAATTCCTCAAGGAAATGTCGGGACATTTTATACAGGCGAAACACTTTATTTCTCAAAAGCTGCTGAGTTGGCGATGTAGACTCATTTATTACTTCTCCAAATAATAAATCCGTCTGCATATGTTTGGCGAAGACCGAAAACCACGCAATCCTTCTGCTTGGGTTCCACAATCCGCACTTTCTGGAAATTCTGTAGAATTTCTCCTTTAATACTTCTAGGAGCAATAAAACATTTTGGTAAACACAGCTTTAGTTGGCATAAGGAAATTCTTTCATGCGCTTTTTGAAATAAGTGACAAAAATAGACAAAATGTTTATAAGACATTTGCTTGTATTCGCCGTTTTGCGCAGCAGAAAGTGTGAAACATATACAAAATTAACTTGTAATTGAACCGACTTTGTATATACTGTTTGAAGTAACTTCTTCGATGTCAGTTTTATTTTTCATAATTATATGCAAATATATTCAAAATTGCTGTTATTTATTGCGCATTTACATAGACACCCCCTTTAAATATGTCATGATGAAGACAATGTGCTTAAGCGAGTTTCCTGACATTATTGAATTTACATTAACGATTGTCAAATCAAATCATAGGGAAACTTTTATAAAAATATGTCAATAAAGTAAATAAAATTTGTCAATGAAGTGAGTTATTTTTGTTGCGTAAACCACATTGAGTTTTAGCATTTATCTAAAATAGTTATTAAGTAAAACAGCAGTTGCTTTACCGTCACGAATTTTCAGAAATAACTCTTAGCAAACCTGAAATGTGTTATTTATAATACATTATAATATGCGCCTTCGATATCAGCTATTTAGCCACAGTATAATAATATTGATTGCATTATATAAGCCAGTTTTGATCAGTTACATTAACGTCCCGTTTTAAAGCAACACTAGAGCTATTTTGAGATGGACCTCGTAATTTTGAAAGGCGGCGAGATGACGAGGATGGGATCTGAACTGGCACCCCTCACTCCAAACTTCCACACCACACCAGTGGGAGGACTTTCAGCCCCAACGTATTTAACGCGCACCAGACCCACTTACCCGACGGTTCTTCGGTGGAATCTGGTCTCGAACCTGTAACCCTCCGGTTTCGCGACCGAGATCTTACCCCCAGGCCATCGCGGCTCAAATTAGCTTTGAATCCACAACACATAAAAGTATTTTTGTGCCAAATAAGCATAAAGCTTAGTGATTGATTAGTAAGTATTTAAATAAAAATTAGGAACAAGGCAGAAAAATTGGCAAAATCAGTTCAGCTGTTGAGCCTTCAGGCTGTTTTATGGTTTTCATGTTGCAATATAAAAAACGGGAAAGGGTAGGTGACCATTGATACTGAATCCAACAATCATGAGATAACAATCTATGAAATAAAAATCTGTGAATGAAATCTATAAAAATCTCTCATATGAAATAAAATCTATGAAATTTGCTTAGTAACTAGGGCTGGTGGACTCTGTCGAATGTTTCACTCAGAAGAGAAAATATACAATAAGATAATATTTTCTATTTTTCTTATAAAAAGATAATAATGTGAGTGAAGGTAATCATTGAGAATGCATTTAAGGCATAAAATTTCATAAATGCATCCTCAATGGTTATCTTCACTCACTATTAATTCATAGTTAATAAAAATTAACGAAAAAGATACAGTTGTTGTAGTTAGGAGACTGATTCCTTTGTTTTCCTTATTATTTCCCGGAGATGGGCAGAGACGGTTCTGAAACAATCAGTCATATCTCGGTTCCTATAGGTTCTATCGCCAAAATTCTGGAAGATTCCAGGTTTATGTATTTTTTCGCCAAAGTCACCAAATGGTCGCCAAGTTTGCCGCCAACATCTGAGATCACTGATTCGGCATCCGATCAGCATCCAACAGAGCTAATCGTAAAAAAGTCTTTCGAGTGATGGAAATAACCGTGTTGAGAAGCAACATTACAGCTTTGTAAAAATATGATAAAAACCAAAACGATCTACGACTGGAAATATGTCTCTGCAAAATACATAATTTCTGACATTTACTATAGATAACTTTTTGGAAGTAGTCACTGCGAATTACATTCTCTCCCTTAAAATGTTGGTAAAAAGTGTTTTACAACAGCGACGCAAAATTTCAGAAAGATAACATGAATTTTATCGTCATAACTGATGGATAATTTGCGCTGACTTTGCAAATAAAGTGTTGTTTTTGTTGTTTCTAATGGCACTTGCCAGACAAGCCCACTGACTTTACAAGTCAGTGATTTTAAGCCAAGAGTGCGTCTGTTGTTTTTTTAGTAGCACCATCTAGGGCCGAGAGTACGACTTAGATACACACACGTCACAATCCTTTTTACGGGGCGGACTTCATTCAATCATAAATTTCATTCACTCATCCACAGATCGTAATTTAGACCTGAATCAGAGAACGATCACCGCTGATCCAGTACCCCCAATGATATTACTCTAGTCATAGAGGAATTTGTGACCACGACAGATTTATACGTGCGCCAGTCATCACACACACGGAGAGTCTTCGGCCGGCAGGATTTGAACTCGCAAACTAAGGGACATGAACCCAACGCCCTACTAACCAGGTTATACCGGACCGCAACTAAGAAAGTAAAACGTATGTTTTGTTACTATTTATTCTAAAATGTATAGTACCTAAAGCCCTTACGGATAACATCTCCTCGACATATTCATAATGATTTCGGATAATACATTTAGCATTGAATTACGATAATCTTCGAGTGCAAACAGATAAGATAATTAATGCTAACAACGGATAATTTTGTATCTCTGACAAATACCAAAAAAGAAACAGCGCAGGTAACTGATTATAATAATATAGACCCTAATAATAATATAGACATATAATAGGCAAAACCACAATCAGAATTCCATTTCGAATAATTCCAAATTATTTGATTACCCGAATTTATCTACATCAAAATATTGTATAATTCTTGTACAACTCCAATTATCTGGATATTTTAAGCGATAGATAATGCAAAAAAAAAAAAAAAAATCGAAAAGATGAAAGCGAAGTTTGAAAAAAATTTGAAAATAAAAAGATCAGCATTCCATTACACAATACATTTCTAATGTGTTTGCAAATGTAGTTTTTCTAAACTCAAAGGGTGAAAAGTTGCTTTTAGTCTTCATATCAAGCAATCGATGGCAAGCGCAAAAGCGTTTTCATGAGCTGTGAAACGATCAGACCTAATCTGCGTTTCTCTTGCTTATTGATTCATTTTCTGTCTCCAATCCTTTTTCTTATCATTTTTTTAATCTATTTTCGTCGATCATGAAACTTGCAAACTGAAAAGTAAAAGTAATCAAGTTCTTGGAGTGAAGCAAATTATAAAAAAGTGGGAACGCATCATTTAAAAATAATTTCGGAGGATGTTACAGCTATATAGCTGGACAAGTCATCACTGATTCAGATTTTAATCAATTCGATAAACTGTTGCAGGAGCGAGAAAAATTAGATAATCACGAATTAACATACAATCTTTGTATATTCTAAATAATCAAAATTCCACATCGGCAGTATAAATGTTTAAACAATAGTCATAGAATAGGAGTCTATGAGTTACGTTATTAAGAATTTTCTACGCCTACAGCGTTTTACAAAAGAATTGCATAATCCTCATTTTGCATGTCAAAATGCCTGCGTCCTGGTATAAGGGTAGTGCGCCTTCCCCGTGATCTGGACGTCCCGGGTTTGAGTCCCGGTTCGGGCGTGTTTATTCTTCTTCTGTTCTATCTATGAGATTTGTGAATGTGCCCTCCTGCAAAACGGGGTTGTGCAAGCGAATGAGCGATGCGTGAGTAGCAAAATCGTACTCTTGACCCTAGTTGGCGCTATTGAAAAAAACAAGAGACGCTCCCTCACGGGCTTAAATCACTGTCTTCGTAACAGCGGGCTTGTCAATGGCAAGTGCCATAAGAAACAACAACACATGTCAAAAATTATAAAATTATTTTCAACATTCTTTGCCAGACGAATGGCTCATTTGATAAATCTTCAATGTAATATTATCAGTGTTTTCATTAGGTGTTCAGTTCTATAAAATTGCTAATGAAAGAAAAAGCATTAATTTATCTTGTAGTTCCATCAGTGCACACATTTCTTTTCCCATAATCTATAGCTGATCATGACTTTTTAATCGAATTGTTTATACATCCAGTAACGGCTCATCCATTAAGGCTGCCGCAATATATCACCCTTTAAGATTATTTTTTAAAAAGGAATTTTTTTAAAATCTCTTTGAGTATTTTTTCTACACTGAGAGTTCATTGAAGAATAAAAATAAATAAAATAATAATCATATAGAAAGAAGGCGGAAAATATATCGGTTAGTGAAATATACATTCAGTTAAATACAGAAATATACATAAATCAGTTAGTGAAAATACAAATAAATACACAAAAATACTAATTGGTGCTGCTCGTTGTCCAACCCCAGAAACACTCAAAATTCGCTCACTCCGCAATTGTAGAAGTTAAAGATTAGAGATCTTTCCCATTATGGCAGACATTGGCAGGGTTGTTGTGGTCACAGACTGCGCTCTGCCAATTGTATATTTTTTCTCCCTCCAGCGTAAGACTTACCTTTACTTTCTTGGTTTATTTTTCTTCGTTTTTTCTGATTAGCAATTTACCCGTTCTGGTATTGATATCAAATTGTTTCGACGGAAACTGATCAATCTGAAAACGAGTTTTTCCCCCTCGTTTCTGGTCCAAAAAGCCGCCATTTGGCTCATCTATGTATACACAATTAAGAAAATCCATAATTAAAACAAGACCTAATAACTCGAATAGCTAAAAGAATATCGAGAAATATCGCCAAGAGACGGCGCAGATAACTGACTCCTTCAATTAACGCACAAATACAGTGAGAATGACAGTCCTCGAGGTGAGAATTTCATCTGAATAACTCCTAACTTTAATTAATTCTATTATTTCTGATAAATAATGCCAAACTGGCAGAGCATATTACTGAATTGACAGACGAATAATGTCAACCAATCTGACAAATAACTGCAAAATGACATTGCAAATAACCATATCTTGAAAGCGGCCATAAGAACCGTCAAAATGACAATAACTTCGAAAAGAGTTTCCTCTGAACTGACTCACGCTTCAATTAATTTAATTATTTGACGTACTAGGAGGAATTCGTTGAATAATCGAAATTTAACGCAAAGTGTCTGCATACCATTAAGAAGAATCAACATTACTAAAGGAAGAAAAAAAGTGTAAGTAATTGTAAAAATATTTATGTAAATACTGATGCATTCTGCGAAAGAGAAATGTGACGTGAAAAGTAATTCAAGGTATGATATAATGTATTCATCTTTTCATATAGAACAGTCAATATCTTCTAATATTTCTATATATTTATTTCATCAATATCGTTTGGCACTTGTGATTTAGCTGAATAAATATCGTTTGGGTAAATATACTACCTTTATTACTTAGACTAATAATAAATTATTATTAGTGGCGATAATTTATGATCGTAATGTAATTAACTTCTATGGCTTAAAAGTCACATGAGATACGTAGTTTGCATTGCTGTTTTTTGCTACATATCGATGCTTGGTCTCTTGTTCTACTGAAAGAGACGCAACTATAATCCGAAATTGATTATTGAAAATAAAATTTAAGATGAATTATTAATTAAAAATATAATTAATTAATTAGTTCACAAAAAATTTTATGAGTTAAAATTAAAAAAGAAAAATTATTTTAAAATTGATATTGAATTTAAAAAATATTTTTTTTAAATATTTAAAATAAAAATTAATTAATAATCAGATATAAAATTTATTGTTTATTTGGAATTAATTCATTGTTTAAAAATTAGAATTAGTTTGACTTAATGCAATTGGTTACTAAACAATAACTTTTTTCATTTAAGATTAAATTCCAAATAAAAAAAAGTAGTAAATTGCTTAATAAATAAATTATTGATAATTAATTGCAAAATGAAAAATGAAAAATGACAAGAAAACAAATACAAAGCATTGATCTGAAAAGGGTAAAAATATATATATATAAGTTTTAAGTGCAAAGAATAGTTAAATAACAAATAAATATACAAAGAGAAAGAATTAAAATGGTCTTAACATTGGAACTCAATATTTTGGACAATCTTCATGTTTTAAACTTTCCTAAAACCAAAAAATATAGTTTTGGAATTTTATTTGCCTCTGCCTCTGAAAAAGATAGCCCCCAAACGCCTTTACTTCACTGGATGAAATTTGGAATTATCATAGCTGACTAATCCGGCCCACCCTGAGGTGCATGGAAAAAGAAAGACTGAATGACCAGAAACAACGACAGCATAGACGAGAACTAAGGTTGAGTCCTAAGGGCCATACCGACCACGTCATAACCTCTCCCTTAGGAGTCGCGTGCCATCATTAGTGTAGTATAGTCACCTCATACCATTTTAGATCCACCAGGGTAGCGAGAACCAACCACCATTCAGGAAGCTTCGCATCTACCCCCTGGGGGAATGTGAAATTCGGTATGTTGTATTTGTAAAAAATGTGTTTATTTCTATAAAATTTTGAATTTAATCCTTTCACAGGAAACTTGTCCGTATGTCATCCCGATATAAATGAGTGCAATGACTTAAAAATGTAAAGAACTATGCAGATAATATTTGTAACAAATGGTTTTCACGGGATTTCAGCAATCCCGTGAAAACCACGAGTGCTCAGATTTTTATTTTCTAAGTATGGGCTATGTTTTTTTTTTCTTTTGTAAAATAGTAAAGAAAATCAAAAATGCAAAAATGGTGAGCGATAAATGCATCAGTTGAAATCAAAATTTGACATAGAACTACAACTTTAATAAGAAGACCATATATCAAATTTCATATAGTTAAATTATTACGCTTTTGAGGTATAACATGTAAATGCATATAAATATACAGACTGATTGATGCACAAATCATGCACGGATGTGAATCAAAATTTGATATGTATCTATACTTTAAATGCCGAAACTTTGTAATAAATTTCATGCAGCAAGCCATTGCGTTTATAAATTGCATGTTCACATGTACACGACAGTACAGACCAATAAACGATTAGCACCTTGAGCAATTTGGTTCATTTCAAAACTGTACACCAAATTTCATCTATCCAGCTCCTAAAATTTTGTATTTATAATGTTTACTTCTAATATGACAGCCAGGTTCTGTGAATGGATATCGTTTAAAATCTGATGGAAAAAGACAAATTTAATTCAAAGACCATTTACCAAATTTCATTTGCCTAGTTGAAACTATTTTTTTAGTTTTTATGTTTTCAGACAAACATATAAAAATTAATTCAGTAATCTCCAGTTCGAATTTTTCATGATTACAGTGCTTTCTCTTTATTTCAATACTTTGTATAGGGGAAAGTAAAAATGAAATGTTCAATATCTTTTTTATCAAAAGTTAAGCGAATTCTTTAAATATAAAATTGCATTTGTATTCGTTTGTATTTGTACTTTATATGCAAGTTACTAAATTCTTTAAAATAAAAAGGCAAAAATAAAAATTAAAAAGATGCAATACAACTAGTTAATTTACAGCGAAAGTCTGAAGATTTGATCAATACAGTTGAAATCTATTGCTACATGTTGCACGAGGGATTTAAGAGCCCCTCGGGTAAAATTTGGCTTCATGCCAAGAGTAGTTAAGAATACCGATACAGTAATTAGCTCAACAACACCAATAATTTTTAGCTTAGTAGTATTGACACTTCTTATCGAGATTATAAACATAAATATTCGCAAAAAATGTTTGTTGATTTTTTTTCTAACATAAAATAACTCGTTTTCCTTGAGGCAAAATAACGCTTAAGGAGATGACTTCGATAAAAATTCGATGTTTTTTTTTGGGGGGGGGGAGGATGTTTAAAAATAGCAATTTTTTAACTATCTTTAATTACTGAATTCCTAAGTTCTTCATATAACCGTTTCATTCAATATTTTTTAATTACCGAACTCTTGATTTCTTCATAAAATCATTTCATTTAATATTTTTAATTACCGAATTCTTTAATTCTTCATAAAATCATTTCATTTAATATTTTTAATTACCGAACTCTTTAATTCTTCATAAAACCGTTTCATTCAATATTTTTTAATTACCGAATTCTTTAATTCTTCATAAAATCATTTCATTTAATATTCTTAATTATTGAATTCTTAAGTTCTTCATAAAACCGTTTCATTCAATATTTTTTAATTACCGAATTCTTTAATTCTTCATAAAATCATTTCATTTAATATTCTTAATTATTGAATTCTTAAGTTCTTCAGAAAACCGTTTCATTCAATATTTTTTAATTACCGAACTCTTTAATTCTTCATAAAATCATTTCATTTAATATTTTTAATTACCGAATTCTTTAATTCTTCATAAAATCATTTCATTTAATATTTTTAATTACCGAATTATTTAATTCTTCATAAAATCATTTCATTTAATATTTTTAATTATTGAATTCTTAAGTTCTTCATAAAACCGTTTCATTCAATATTTTTTAATTGCTGAACTCTTTAATTCTTCATAAAATCATTTCATTTAATATTTTTAATTACCGAATTCTTTAATTCTTCATAAAACCGTTTCATTCAATATTTTTTAATTACCGAATTCTTTAATTCTTCATAAAATCATTTCATTTAATATTTTTAATTACCGAATTCTTTAATTCTTCATAAAATCATTTCATTTAATATTTTTACTTATTGAATTCTTAAATTCTTCATAAAACCATTTGACTTTTGATTCTAAGGTTATTCTTTGAAATTTACAATCATTTTTATACTTGGATATTATATATTTCAATGCTGTTTTACGTTTTTAAAAGATTTGTTTCTCAAATTCTATATTTTAAAAGATTTTCTTACGTAAAAGCGCAGATTGAAAAGTAATGCGTATTTTTCGGTTAAATTTGATATAATAAATTGGAACTATTATTTTATACAAACTAATATTTATTGTTATAAATTTTTATTTTACGAAGTATGAATTGAGTATTTTTATGTACATTTTACTAAAATACTTTTCATTGCTTTACATGTTGCGTTTATAAACATTTGCTGTAGGATTGTTTTAAATAGATTTTTGTCAGTAAGTTGAAGTTGTCGTAAATAGTAGTAAACTTTTAGAAATGATATAAATATAGGTACTAATCCTACATGAAAACACAATAATTCAAAAATAAAGGGTGTGCCAAAATTAGCCCTATATTTGAAGTTGCCAGTGTTGGAAACCCTATTAATAACTCTTTTGACAGCTGATAGTTCAGGGTTATTAAAAGGGAGCGTTACACAATAGAACAACGTGCTTTCATTGTTGAGCAATATTTCAAATATAATGAAGTCTGACTGCCACAATTCTAAAATTTGAGAATTGGCCCTCTAGATCGAGTGATTTAACACCAATGAATTTTTCATGCGGTTATTTGAAGTCAAATGTCTATCACAACAAGCCACCAAGCATGCATGCGTTGAAGCATGAAATTCAGCCATATTTTTGTAAAATGGCCATGGAAAATTTCGACGAAAGAGTGCGTATGTCGCAAAGCCGTGGAGATCATTTGCCCTAAGTGTTTTTCCCTTCATAACACTATCCTGTGTACTTTACTATTCAATAAAAATTGGCAATTTAAATGAAAAAAAAAACAGATTTTTTTTATTCAATTCAAGTCTTGCGTTAACACATTGTTCTATCATATAACGCTTCCTTTTTATTAACCCTAAACTATCAGCCGACAAATGGGTTTTTTAATAAGGTTGTCAAAACTTTACTACAAGAATGGTGCAAATTCGAATCTTGCGTTAATTTTGAGACATCTTTTACCAAGACTAGATAAATGAAATTTGGAAATGGATTTTGTTATTAAAATTATAGTTTGTAACAAATTTTAGTTTCAAACATGGACAAAAGTTACTCTTAGGACTAAATATATATTTTTTTTCACTATACTGAGAAACACAGAACAATCAGATGCATGTAAATAATTTTTTTCACCTGAAAATAAAAATCTGGGTACTCTGAATGTAAGATTTGGTCTGAAGTTCACAATTTTCATGCAGGGGAGATATACTTCTGAAAAATATGTTTTTCGGGGCAGAAAGGTCTTAAATATGACGATTCATCAAAATTACGACTTCTTTCTTTCTTTTTTTTTTTTTTTTTTTACAATTTCAATGTTTTCACATAGTATACTTCATATACGAGAAAGTAAAATTTAATAACAATTTGTATAAAATATTAGTTCCAAAAATCTTCATTTATTAAAGGTAATTAATAAACTGGCAATACAGTCTTTTAATAACTTTGAATTGAAAATATTTTAATTCATTTCCTATCAAGTATTAAAAGTCTTTCTATTTTCTTAGAACATATTAAGGCTTTATATAATCATATTCTATATTTATAATGCTTTTAATAGAGTAATATTAACACAAAAAATCTATTGCATCATTTTCCACGATGCCTTTTAAATTAATAATAACTTTAATTAATTAGTAAGCATGTAAAAGAAGCAATTCCTTTATTTTTACACCTACATAAATATTCAACGATAAACTCGCTTGTATTCCTTTTTTTAGCAGCCATACAAATTTTAGTTAACCGCTGATAATAATCCGTTATGTATTCTCTCCCCCGGGGACCGGAGCGTTGTTAAAAGCACACAAAAGAATTCTTCCCGGAAACTCTTACATCGTGATTCCTAACAAAAGGGTTCTGAAGGGTGGAAAGAATTTTAAAAGAAGAAAACATTGACTACTTTAATTATTCGTTAAATTCTTCGCCTTCTAACCCTACTTAATTAAGCGAGGCGGCTTTTGTCCTTTAATGATCTGGTCGAAAAGTTCAGACCTCCGCTGATGCTTGATCACACTCTCTTTGTTGGAGTCGAGGTCAAGCTAATGACTGCCACCTGGTGGATGACATTTGAACTAAATTAACCTAATAACACTGGCAGTTAGTGCCGGGTATAAAATATTTGTATTTTTTAAGTATTTATAAAGCTTTATAAAATTAAGATAAATATGGTAATTTAGTAGAATTTTTTAAGTTAATAAAATGTACATTTAATGAATTATATTGTGATAAAATATTACGATAAATATGGTAATTTAGTAGAATTTTTTAAGTTAATAAAATGTACATTTAAATTATATTGTGATAAAATATTACTATTAATATGGTAATTAAGTAGAATTTTTTTAAGTTAATAAAATGTACATTTAATGAATTATATTGTGATAAAATATTACGATAAATATGGTAATTTAGTAGAATTTTTTAAGTTAATAAAATGTACATTTATTGAATTATATTGGGATAAAATATTACGATAAATATTCTACGATATATTGTGATAAAGTATCTTTAGTCTACGATAAATATATTATGCTTGGAGTATACGAGTTTCGTAAGTTTATATAAAATTCAGGTGAAAGATTTTTAAGGATATTCGAACCTCTAGCCCAGAGCATCCATTCGTCTGTCAATGTCTTTTTCTAATTTGTTCTTATTTATATCAAAGATCATGTCTACACAAAAATTGCATTTAATATAGTCGCAAACGTAAAATATTTTTGTAAATCATTTTAGTTAAGAATTTATTAACCCTTTCTAGGGCCGTGGGAAGTATGCTTCCCACCAAATTTATCAATATTTGTATGAAATTATGTAGGTTGGCACAAGTTCTGACAATTTTTTTTACAAAGACAGAAACTTAGATCCTTCAGTTCTTTATCTTACACAAAATGATGTGTCTTGATTTGTTACTTAATTATTAATTAACCAAATTAATTAATTAATCAAATTAAATATATCTAATAAGTTAAATGATTATTTAACTTATTAGAAAATTTAATAATTTATTAATAATAAATTTAATTTATTAATAATTATTTATTAATAATGATTATCTAATTAGTTCTTATTCTAATTTCAAGCCTAAAAATATTTTAACATAACATGACTAGAAAAAAATGGCCCTTTAAAGGGTTAAAATAAAACTAAAACTACCGGAAGTAATTTCTTCAAAATTTCTCGCATAAAGACCTTATCACCCAGCATAAAAGTTTAAATATTTTCAAAAAAAGCCAAAAATATTCCGAGTATTCAGTCCTTATTTTTATCTATTTATTCATTTCATGCGCTTAGGCGTGGAGGTTTTACGTATATGAAATAAGTTGTATTTATGTTTATACTTATGCATATAATTTATCTAGTTTTCATATTTATTATTTCTTTACCTTTCACTTAAAATAGGCAGTTAGTTTGGAGTACGAAATAAAAATAATTATAATGCAGTCAGTAATATCTTTACAAAAATTCTGCGAGCTTTGATGGCTTCTTTCCCTTTCTACACAAAGACGAAATTTTAGAAAAGGAATCCAGATAAATTAAAAGTTAAAGCATACATTTGTCCTTTTGAAATTCAAGCAAATGAGTGCTTCTGTTTCTTTTCAACGAAGTTTATAAGGATGTTACGAAGGTTGTTCTTCTTTACATCGTTATTAGAAGCCTGAAAGATGCCAGCCTTAATTACTTTTATTGAAAAGGACCAGCCTTCGAGTTGTGAAAGCAGTCGGTCGAAAGTTTTCCCCAAGAAAGATTTGCATTTCTTTTCACAAGATAAATCTCAAAATTGAATTTCTTTTCGAAAGAATTCATTTTGGAAATAAAGTGCCTCGCAGTATTCAAAAGACTGACATCAAAGCATTTGTGGGATTTCAGTGTTGAAAGAATATGGGGAATTTTCTTTCCCAATATTTGTTATTATTATTACATTTCGGTAAAAATAGTATTTCAGTATTGATACAAGATCTCGTAATCATTTCTAAATATTTTATAATTACTGCCTAATTTGCATTATTGGGCTCCTTTTATGTCGAAAATACTGGACTTTATTGATGAGAACAGAAAAGCAGAAGTACATGCCATGTAATATCAGATGTACGTGCCAAAAAATATCAGATATCATTTATTTGGTAGAAATGTATGTGCCAAAAGTATTGTCACATATTTGTAATGTTACTTTCATACAAAGTTCTTTTGTTAGGACGATAGGACTCATTTTATAGATAAAGTAATAGCTGTTGAATAGAACCTTGGCCAATGAACCCCCGACCTTGGCGAATTACTTGGTGAACAATTGCCAATCTGAGGCTGATATGGCGACTTCCGTGGTGAAAATGAGAAATACTGCATATTCTACAATCTTGGCTATAGCTTCATTAAGACTCTCTCTCTAGCATTTGTTTTAGAATATCCAATGCCCTGTCACAGTACCATGGTAGTGATTAGTTAGTAGAAAATTCTAGAGACGCGAGTCAATGAGTTGAGTTCAAACGAGTAGATGAACAAAAGCTTCCATTGGGTTGATCTCCACAGACTTTTTTTCTATGTATTTTGTGCTGCTACGGTTATTTAATAACGATTTACTGAATGTTTGTGGTGGTTAATTGCAAGTGCTCATCTTGTACAAGCTATGGCCGTGTTTATTCGGGTATTTGGCAATTGTATATTCGGTTTTTTGAATAAAATGAAGCACCGTTATCCTTTACTAGAAGCAGCTGAGTCTATGATCCCCGCCTTTGCTGATTAATTACCACTTAAAGGCTAATTTGATGACTTCCACAATAAAAATGAAGAATCCAGAATATTCGAGAATCTTGGCGATAGCTTCATTAGGAACTGGAGTTCTAGTATTTATTCTAAAATATGCAATGCTTTGTCATGGCACCTGTAAAAAACGGAGGAATACAGACGAGAGTCAGTGAGTAATCAGTAGAAGAGTCCATAGACGTGAGTCGATGAGTTGAATTCAAACGAGAAGATAAACGAAGCTTCTCTTTGAATTCATCTCCGGCGATTTTTTTCGACGTGTTTAGTGCTGTTACGATAGTTTAATAATGATTTGTTGCTTTAGAGCGGCTGCCAATAGCAAGTTCTGTTTTTGTATAAGTTTTGGCTGTGTTTCGCTTCTGTATATTCAGGATTTTGTGTAAAATAGAGTGTCATTAGTCTTCACTAGTCTCTTGAACCTTTAACTATATAATCTAGATCTATAATCGAAGGATTTTAGAGGGTTTTTTTTTTCCGTAACAATAATAAATACCACTTATTTCATAGAGATTTAAATAAATAAGAGAGTATCAAATAAACAATAGTTAATATGAGCAATCAAAAGCAATCCTATAGTAATTTATAACATATCGCTTACATGATTAGTTTTGCAGCTTGAAAGTTATTTAAATGTTAAATTAGCAAGTAATTCGAATTACCTTGAAATCTCAATTAACCTAGTTTCCCTGTGTTTTTAATTGGCTAATAATCCTTAAAAAACTTGTGCAAAATTCCTACATAAAACATTATGCCTTTAAGGCATGTATTGTTTGACAACGGATTCTAAAACCCTCCATGCTTTTGCGTATGCGTTAGGATGGGTTTATTTCGTCAAAATAGGTGTGAGAGGAAAGAGGAAAGGAGGGGAAATTTACATTTAATAATAAAATAAACTGGGATTCCTCGCAGGACTAAATTAAAATAATACGTTCAGAAACAACAAGATATTCACATACACGTGGGGGAAAAATGGAACAAAAAATTATCTAATACGGCAAAAATCAAGGTCAAAGAATGACGAAGAATTCCGGAAATGCGCTCATCCTTCCGATTCTCTCCCCTTAATGAATCGTCGAAAAATGGTCGTCTCAGAATACTGAAACGAATAGTAATTACGTTTGGGATTTATTTTTAAATATATCTTTTGTAAAATCTTATAAAATACTCTTATTTTTCAATTTTTAGCACAAAAATCTTTTTAAAAAATGTATCAAATAAAAAATACAAGTTTAGAGCGAAAAATTGAAAAGCAGTATGTTCCAAAATTCGAATAATTTTTTTTTTTTTTTTTTTTGTAATAAGAGATAAAAATGCAAAATCTAATTAGTTTCGAATTTTATAAATCTTTTGTTCAAAATCTTGCAGAATTTTTTTTTATTCTATCTGGTACCAGAATTAATAAATAATAATAAATTATCATATATTTGGGTTCCGTTGATAAACAGCATGATATTTTAATTTCGGAAAACTAAAAAACAAATTATAAAATCACTAAAATAGTCGTAAACAGTCACTAAAACAATTGTAAAATCATTCTAAATCAGCCAATATCTTATCCTGTAGTTTAAGTACTATAGAAAATATTAAGAAATTATTGCAACAAAATTTGAACGAAAAAAAACTATGAGTGAAGTTTTAATTGACGATGTCTTTCGAAAGAAAATTTTACCAAAATTTAGAATTTGAGAAAGCAGCATTTAAAGATACCAAATAACGAGATTATGCAAAGATAAAACTCAGTTTAACGTCCGAAAAAAGGAACGCAGATACAAAACTAGAGGGTTATATAAAGAAAATTTTCCTGAAATCGAAAATGCTGAATAAAAAAAAAAAGTCTTTGATATTTTCGAAAAAAAAATCGTCAACGTAATCATCTACTTTAAATAACGTTTCCCTTTTACGCTAATGTTTTAACTATAAGAAAAAAAATACGCATCTCTGAGAACTCTACTAATTTTGTAATAAGCTTTTATTAAAACAAATTAGTATTCCACTGCAGAATCACCCCCCACACATAGGAAAAGTTTCGCTCTATTCCACAAAACTGCAGCTGCCAATAGTTGGGCAGCACAATCCATAAATAAATCAAGCAAAAATTCGCTGACCACTCACTATGGTGATCACGGGCAACATAAAAGGCCAATTAGGGGAGCAGTAAGAGCTTTTACGGTAGGATAATTTCAGAATGCCTTTGGTGGTCAGTTTATGACTTTTTTTGTGGGCCCTGCTCTCCTCGCAGGGCCGAGAGGAGATCGAAAGCAGGGCCTCATTCCCCTCTTTTACTGCGGCTGTGGAAGAAGTTTATTATTCATTTGATTCCAGCATTGGCGAAGGGATGTTCTGGATTAGATATTTTTCTTTGAGCTCCAAAAATGACGAAAGGCATTGTTTTGTTGATGAAGCTGGTTATAAAACGGAATCACGAGTCAATGAAGCTTAAATTTACGAATTCATGCCGATTGGTTATTTCCGAGAAAGAAAAATTAATTTGGGTTATATTTCTCTTCACGAGAACTTTCTCAGTAATATGTATTATTTCTTAAAATTTTAACCCGTTAACTGCAGAATTTATTTTTTAGAAGCCCTCAAGAACCCTCTTTAAAAGAGAAGCGATGACGCATATATACGACTAACGCAATGCAAATGGTAAATTTTGCAAAAAAAGTAATAGTAAAGCGAATAAAATTTCATATTTATAAGATAAAAAATCACAAATCGATTGAGCCTATAAGAATTTGCCTCATTGAAATCTATATCTTTTATACTTTGTAATGATAATTTAAAATTGTAACTTTAATCGCAGTTTCAGAATCTAATTGGGTTGCATCAATGGCTAGGAGGTATTCCAATTATCTATTTTCTTTTGTGTAAAAACGATACAAAAGTTAATATTTTTTTAGAGCATTATATTATAAAATAAATTTGCTTTCATAAGAACCAGAAATTTATAAATACATGAAGATTCATAAGCTAGCTGGTAGTATATGAAAAGAAACTCAACACAAGTAATACTATATTCTTCCAGGCTTCTTAGGCTTATAATGTTAGTTCAGCTGAAAATCTAAATCATTGTCTATCTAGAATGGCATAACATTTTTTTCTTTCAGGTTTTTCTAAGGCACATAATGTTAGTTAAGCTGAAAATCTAAATCATTGTCTATCTAAAATGACATAACATTTTCATTTTTCAGGCTTCTTAGGCACATAATGTTAGTTAAGCTGAAAATCGAAATCATTGTCTATCTAGAATGGCATAACATTTTTGTTTTTCAGGTTTTTCTTCAGCATATAATGTTAATTAACCTGAAAATATAAATCATTTCTATCTAGAATGACATAACATTTTTATCTTTCAGGCTTATTAAGCACATATGAAGCTGAAAGTCTAAATCATTGTCTATCTAGAATGGCATAACATTTTTGTCTTTCAGGTTTTTCTAAGGCACATAATGTTAGTTAAGCTGAAAATCTAAATCATTGTCTATCTAGAATGGCATAAAACTTTTCTCTTTCAGGTTTTTCTAAGGCACATAATGTTAGTCACGCTGAAAGTCTAAATCATTGTCTATCTAGAATGACATAACATTATTCTCTTTCAGGTTTTTCTAAGGCACATAATGTTAGTTAAGCTGAAAGTCTAAATCATTGTCTATCTAGAATGGCATAAAATTTTTCTCTTTCAGGTTTTTCTAAGGCACATAATGTTAGTCACGCTGAAAGTCTAAATCATTGTCTATCTAGAATGACATAACATTATTCTCTTTCAGGTTTTTCTAAGCCACATAATGTTAGTTAAGCTGAAAATCTAAATCATTGTCTATCTAGAATGACATAACCTTTTTCTCTTTCAGATTTTTCCTAAGCACATAATGTTAGTTAAGCTGAAAATCTAAATCATTGTCTATCTAGAATGGCATTGTCCTCTTCCGCGCTTCCTAAGGTCATGTTAGTTAAATTAAAAATATAAATCATTACCTTTAGAAGGGCAGTCTTTTAGAATAAAAAAACTTTTTTATCCCATAAAATTGATCATACAAGGTATATCTTATTTAATTTCTTTTAATGTGCATGTTTCTCTGAAGTCATAGCTTTGCAATACAGTTTTAAATTACATCGCAAGTAGTTGAAAGGGTTAAAGCCCGGTATAGTTGAGGAACAAGAATAATAGTTATACCAAATTTCAGTTATCTAAGCTGGGTTTTTTTTTTTTTTGTATTATCGCATTTATTTCCCCTCGAATGTATACAGATCAATAAATAGTCAAACTTTTGGCAGATTTGGCTCCGAATCTACATTTAAAATTATAATCTATGTACCAACTTTTAGCCATCCAATTCTTTAGGCTTTGTAGCCATCGCATGAAGTGAAGAGTATAACTTCATGTGATTAATACACTAGTAACTGAATGTATATTTTAGACGCCTTTTTTTACAGCTATTTAAAACTAAAATTTGGCCTAGAAGTACAGTTATAGTCTCAAAATCACATACCAAATTTCATTTATCAAGTTACTCCAATTTGAGTTTATACGTTTACATACATGAGAACATACAAACCGATAGAAGGTCAACTCACCAACAGATCTGGCTCAAAATTTGAATCGAATCTACTTTTAAAATTTAAAATTGGGTACAAAATTTTACCCATCTTGCTCTTTAAGCGTTGTAGTTACTGAATTAGTTCGTAATTACAACAGTTAACAGACAGACAAACGTCCTATGAATGGATTTTGTCCCAATTTTGTTAAAAATCGACAAGTTTATGTTAATTTGTTTCCTAAGCTGCTGTGCTTTCGAAGCATCGCATTTATATGCTCACGAATGTACAGACCAACAGATGGTCAGATTTTTTGGCAGATTTGGCTCCAAATCTGATAGAAATCTACACTTTAATTGATAAATCTATGTACCAAATTATATCCATACAATACTTTAGGTTTTGTAGTTATAGAGTTCATGAAGACTACAATATAACTGCATGTAATTAATACACAAGAAACAGAAAACGCAATGCGTATTTTAGAAGCCTTTTTTCCAACTGTTTAAAAACCAAAATTTGGCATGGAAGTACAATGATGGTCCCAAAATTACATACCAAATTTCACTTATCTAAGCTGCTGCATTTTTGAATTCGAATGTACAGACAAACATATACTCAAACTTTTGGCAGATTTGGCTACAAATCTTATACAATTTTATACAAACCCCCGGGAGGGCACCTCGAAATGAGGATGAGATGCTTTCGGCATGGTGTTTGGATCTCGCCACCCTGGAGGGTACACAAATAGCTGGGGGATCTGACTCCTCCTATGACGGGACGTACTTCTTTCGGGGAGGGTTGTACAGTGGCCGGTGATGGCCCTTAGGACTCAACCACAGTTCCCGCCAGTATTGCTGTTGCGGCGGTCCGGTCATTCAGTTTTATGGTTTAAATCCGTGTGCTTTCGTGGTGGGTCGGAGAGTCAGATGGCTGACTTACAATTTTATACAACTCTGAAACAATCTTATACAAAAAATGTTACTTATCTCACATTTAACGTTTTGTAATTATTGTTTTCATTCGAAATTGAACACACAAAGAAATCTCCTATGAATAGATTTCGTTCAAACTTTGATAAAAATCGACGAATTCAGATGAACTCGTTACCACAATTCTTGTCCAAAGTATTTTTGATCTATCTTGTTCACATATATACAGACATAATTTCAAAAATGTTTTATCTTTCAAGAAAATCAGAAGCGTGGGGAGGGCCTGGTGGTAAGGTCTCGGCTTCGGAGCAGGAGGGTTTCAGGTTCGTGACCCGATTCCACCGTCGTGTAAGGGGGTCTGTTGCACTTTAAATCCGTCATGACCAAACGTCCTCCCGCTGGTGTGGTGTGGTGTGGTGTGGAGAGGGGGGTGCCAGCTCAGGTGTCGTCTTCGTCATCTGACCGCGGTTCAAAATTACGAGGTCTGTCCCAAAATAGCCCTAGTGTTGCTTCAAACGGGACGTTAATATAACCAAATCAAACCAAACCAGAAGCGTGGAGATTCGTCAGAAACTCGATTTCAAATTTGTTTATGTTTACAATATCTTTTCTTTGTATTCTCCATATACTAGAAGATAAAACTTGCATGTTGATCCAATATTAGATTGCCTGTATATTTTTGATAATGCACATCAATAATTCATTCTGCTTCAGTCTTAAGAGAGAGAGAGTGCATTATCTACAATGCATCATTTAACATTATATGCGTGACAATTCTGCTAAGCCTTTATTGTCACAGTCCATTAAAGAGTAATTATGGACTGCGGTATTAAAGGCTTAGCCGATGATTGATGAGCACGCAATTTCGTTTGATTTTTCACTAATTGAATTATCTAGGATGTTACACTAAACATTTATATTCCACACCATGGGAAATCGTCCGTTTTGCTCTAAACTGTATTTAAGTATTGGTATGTAAAATTCATTATCTAAATTTTTCATGTCCCACCAAAAATATCCTCTTCTATAATTCTATAACTACGGAAACGAAAATACTCGAGTCGGAATTTTGAGCTTTTTCGCATTAACCAACGGCTTTCAAATTTTGATACTGTTATTACAGTTAATTAGTGACGGTCCGTCATACGGTGGAAATCCTACAAGTACGATGATGAATAAGGATGGTTTATTATACTAGAAAACACGAAACATGTTTTATAAACGAATTGCCAACGTGAAGCGATCACAATGGCAATATTTGTAGGTGTCAGACGATATTTGGGTTCAAACCCTGTAATTGTCAAGATTAATCGTCTGTAAAGCCCGCAGAGTAAAATGTTCAAATAATAGCAATGAAAAATGCATGTGACTGGTGCTTGTAAAATGTTGCAGGTCAAGAAGACTTCTTAAAAACACAGACTTTTATTTCTTGCGGCAAACAAACATTTAACACATTATAAAAATATCACATATTACACCGACACAAACTACGAACACAAGTGAAAAATAAAGGATGTGAATCTACATATAAGTAAGCGCGCACGATGCTTCAGCTCTTATATAGAGTGAAAAAACATTTGCATAAAACCGTCAAATAACATCTTGCATAAATAATTGGAAGCATCATTTCACTTCATGTGATAAATCGTTGCGAACGGGGTTCCAATCATCAACAGTTTGTGTACACGCATTCGGATGGAAAGAAAAACCCAATATGAAACGAGCATCCTATTTTTGCTAACAGTAGGAATCAATAGAATTCTAGCAAACAGCAAATCGCTAATTAAATTCAAGTAACACAATAGAGCTCTGTAAAACAACTAGAGAGCTCGCTCTACAATCAATACTACAAAGAAAAAAATCTACTTATCTAACTCATTTAACATTACATAGGCTTCCATGAAAAGATATAGAATTTCCTTGAAAAATAAGCAAATCTAAAGACTTGATAGAGATATCATCATAATTCTTTAGTTTCTGGTAACTTCCATCTTTCTTGCAAAAGTGGCGAAGTGTATCGCCATGAAAGGTGTCGATGACCTGTCAAACATTCAAATATCTATAAAACTTCCATGTTTATTACAAGACTAACTACAAAGGGAAGCAATACTACGTATTCGTATCGAGCTAAATCTGTAGCCTGCGGTCCTGGCATAGGAGTAGCGTATCTTCCCCGTGACCTGGCCGTTCCGGGTTCGAATCCAGGTGCGGGCATGGATGCTCTTCAACTGTGTTCTATCTGTGAGGTGTGTGAATGTTCCCCCAGGTAAAAAGTGGTTGTGCAAGCGAATGTGTGTGTTTCATCTTCATATGAGATAGAAGTCAGACTTCTGCCCTCGGGTGCTCAGGGGTCTTTACCCTCAGAAGCTACTGCACCCCCTTTCCGTGGTAACGCGGGCACGACATCATCAGCTAAATCTATAAATTAGCTGCCAAGACCACATGCAAAGTTTAATTTACCTTGCTTGTCGTTCTTTGTACTCGCATATACACAAGCCTCACAAATATCATCTAGTTCATAATTAGAGACATGTTGGTAATTTTGGTGAAAAAAAAATTATACACTCTGGTTCATTTTGTTGATTTATCTTGCATACAGAAGGGCCCAATTAAAAACTTCTGTGTGAGAATGTGATGTTGTTTTGGTTAGGGGGTTTTGAAGCTCGAAATAGCGTAGGCAGTGAATAGTGAAACTGAAAATCGCGTAGGCAACGAATAAAGCATAAATGACAATTTTCATCATCACCTTTTAATCGCATATATTTTTTACCTGCTTTTACCAGTATTGAATTATTATTATGTATGCTTCTTTGAAAGAAGATGCGTTTTTAAAAGGTTGACCTGCTTTTACCAGTATTGCTTTATTATTACGTATGCTTCTTTGATAGCAGATTGCGTTTTTAAAAGGTAGACGTAGAACTATGACATAATAGCTATTATTTCATCTCAAAATCGGTCGAGCTCCAAAACTTTGTTTGCCAGCTAGAAAAATTGAAAATGAAAGTTTAAAAAAATTATCATTATATATAGAGAGGGATAGAGACCGATAGAGAAGTCTCGTGATTGTTTCGAACCGGTTTAAACTGCTTAATGACTTAAATTAATTAAGACAAATAATGACTTAAAAAATAATAATGATCTCACATGATAACTTGAAAGTTGAGATCGTAGATTTCATGTTAATTTTTCTCCAGTTTTGTATATTTTTGTCTGATTTTAATTTCAAAAAAAATTAAATTTTGCATTTTTTTTTTTTTTTTTGACGTACGTGAATTAAAAACGATAAAGTTTTTTCATTTTCTTACAATCGAATTTTTCATCGATTCCAACGTTTTCTCTTAGCATACTAAAAAAAAAATATTTTTTAATCACGTCAGAATATGATATTATTTTGAGAATAGGGTTTATTGTCGAAAAAAAAATGACCTGATATAATGACCATCCGCATCGAAAGTTATCGATTGCAAGAATTGTTTTTAAATAAAGATCGTAAAAAAACATAAATATCATAAAACATTGCGAATTCAAAACGTTTGAAATTTGATTCTGAGTTACTACTATTAATTTTAACTCTAATCACGTTATTTGAAATACATCCGCAGAAATTTTATAATCTCCCAGCTCCAGACCCCCCCTGATATAGAAAAGCTCTTTTTGATATTCTTTCAGTGAGTGAGACAGCTCAAAACCGCTTTGAGCGAAACGGCTGAAACTCCTTACATGCACTTTATATGAGATTTGTATATTTCTATAGAATTTCAAGTGAGACTCATTTAGAAGAGAACATACTGTTCGATTGATTATCTGAATACAACTAAAGATGATTACAAAAAAAAAAGGTTCAAAACTGCATAGATACAATTTAGTATAAAGGTTAAGCATCAAAAATATAGCTCCGTATCTATGAACCAAATCTGTCAAAGAATTAATCGTCTCCTGTCTATGCTTTTTGTATGTATTTGCATGAATAGTTCATAAATATAATGATTTAAATCAATGAAATATGGTATGCGATCAATTTAGCAACTGTATCGCTATATGAAATTTTGGTTTCAGCCGGCGACCAAAATGTATATTCTCACAATAGATGCAATAAGAATGCTAGATTCACTGCAAATATCTCTATTTTGTAATTATTGTTCACAAATGCCATGTAATCCATTGTGGTTTTATCCAAGTCCTACAGTTTTATACGGTGAGAGGGTGATACGATCTGTATTTGAAACTATACTAGAAAGTTCCAGGGAAACCAAGCCGGCGTCCTGACATAGGGGTAGCGCATCTTCCCCGTGATCTGGGCGTCTCGGGTTCGAGTCCCGGTTTGGGCATGGTTGTTCTATCTGTGAGATGTGTGAATGGGCCCCCCTGTAAAAAGGGGTTGTGCAAGCGAATGAATGATGCGTGAGTGGCAAAGTCGTACTCTTGGCTCTATTTGGTTGTACTAAAAAACAAGACACGCTCTCCCACCGGCTAAAAATTACTGTCTTCATAACAGCGGGCTTGTTCATGGCAAGTGTCATAAGAAACAACAACAACAGGGAAAACAATCCTGTTATTTTATTTTCTTGTATACGGGGATGAAGCATCTAAATCGTTTCGAAGCATAAAAATTCGAACTCGAGACTTTGATGAATCTCCAAGCATCAGACCTAAAGATTCTGAAGAACACAATAACTCAGAAACAATTTGAAGTAGACCGATGAAATGTGGCACAATATGTAAAGCACTTTTTTAATATGCATCATAAGGAAAACAATTTATGACGTAAAATAAGGAAAAACTTCCACCTCCCTGAGGATGTAATAAGAAGAATATACTGATTTCCTAAGATATAAAAGGGAAATAATCGTTTAAATGAGTATACGGTAAGGGGAAGATACCAATTACTTCAGGATATGATAAGAAAAAATACTGGTTCCCAAAGCATATAAACAGGAAAAATTATCGATTCCTTAAGGGTATTGGGATGTCATCAAAATACAACCCAGTGATTAGGCCAAATTTGTATTTTAAATTTGTTTATTTATAACATCACAGTCGGACATAACACACAACATAAAATACATAACATAAAAAACATTTGCAACATATAATCAATAGGAAATTCATACATTACAATATTAGTAAATCCATTCCCACGACCATTATCTTAATCCACAAGAAAGAACACCATCACCAGGCATCAATGTTTTTTTTCTTTCAACACCACATAATACAAAACAACATCACATAGCAAAACCCCACGCTGACTTCCGCCGAAATAAATCTCCGTCTGCCAAACGTACTACCGGTGTGATGTCATCACATTTTTTGATCTACATCAATATGGTGCCGCCATCTATCTTCTGGCAATTTTCCTGTCAAATTCTTTACAGTATGGTAAGGGAAAAGTACCGATTTAGTGAGGATACAATCAGAGGAAAATACCGATTCCCTGAGGATATGATAAGAAAAAATACCGATTCCCAAAGGATATATGCAGAAAGTATCGATTCCCAAAGGATATATGCAGAAAGTATCGATTCCCTGATGATATGACAAGAGAAAAGTACCGATTCCATGAGGATACGGTATGAAGAAAATGCCAATTCCCTCATGACTTTTAAAAACTTATAATTCTTTTAGGCCTGACTTCATCTACGCTATGTACAAATCATCGCAAAAGCTCTTAAGTTGGAAATATGGTTATTAAATTTGGAGTATAATTACACCTTGGTATGTAGGTGCTCACTAAGAATGAGTTTATAAAATTTTAATTAAATGCTTCATTAATCAGGACTTAATTAGAACTCTAAAGTTTTCCTCAATAACTACATAATGTATTATTCCATGTTTTTAAACCACTTCAAAAGCTGAAATTTAGATTATAAATGATAACAAATCTGCTCCTGTGTATGCTTTTCATATGATAATTTTATAAATTTTTCAAAAATAATTTGAAACACAATTTTTACTGATAATTCAATATTTTTCGAATCACTGGTTGCTTTTTAAACGTGATGATATTTATAAGCTGGCATTATTTCAGTAAATTATGTGCTACAAAAATCATTTAGCAGAAAACGCAACAGCTGATGCAATGACACCTGGTGAAGGCTAAATAGTCATATCAAGACTAAAATAATACTACGCAATAATTTTTTTTGGAGCCAATCAAAATCCTGCATTAATTTTTAGAGCATATAATTATAGATACTTTTTATAGAAATTTGAATTATTCCTTTCACACCATTTAAATTTAAATTGGTTGCCCAATGCGCAATATTGTGACGTCATAAAATCTGTTTCTTTATAAATACAACGCAATTAGCACATTCGGAGCTAAAGGAACCAAAATGAAAATTCGGATTCATAAGAACTTAATCTAAAAATTAATACAGCAAGAGTGAATGGCAATTTTAACTATCTAATAGTACTAAATAAAAGAATTTATAAAGAATATGTAATTTAATAATTAATAATATTCATTATAATTAAGTAAACTCTATGATTTAAAAAGTGCTGTCAATAAAAAATAATTTAAATACGCGAACAATATCCAGTGTTTTAAATGCTATTTCTGTCTAGTAAAACTTACAATTCACATCTAATATGGGGAAAAAAAGAAGTTCAAGAAAGTTATAATAGCAATGACTTGGAATGATATGACTTGGAATCTTGTAGCAGTTGAATTACTCTAAGTTCTTTTTTAGATAATAGATGGCGATGCCTGATTAGATACGCATCCCATAGTGCATTGCGATTTGTATTATAACGAGTTCAGATGCTGTTCTGTAAAAGGTGTATACGCGTTAATGTCGTGTCTTCGTGTCTTGTGTTCGTTTTGTGTGAAATGTGATCGTTAAAGAAATGTCCCCGGGCTCTCTTGCCTTCACTGCAGAGATCATAATGATCTTCATTTCACCACAATCTTTAAAAAAATATTCAAAAATCATCGAAGACATAAAATAAGAAAGTAGTTAATTACCTATAAAAAAATCAGAAATAAAATTTAAAAATAAACCAGAATAATTTTTAAATCTGACCCCGAATTAAACAAAATAAATTCTAAATATTGATTATATTTAGCATTATGCTAATCGGAAATCCATTAGAAAATTTCAATTATAAACATTCCAATTGGCCATATATCCATTGTATTTAAAATATTATTATAAAATAAAGTGTAACATATAACAATTAAAGAGGGTAACATATAGAAATTAATATGATAATGCACTTCTAAAATATTAAGGTTAAACTTTGAAAATAATTATATATTTTCATAACGAAAGGCATCGACATACAAAAATTTTATTTACGACAATGTTATATGTGAAAATAAGAACAAGAAATACAATGTACATAAAAAAAAGGAGGGGGGAGGAACGATAGAAGAAAAATTTTCAGACAAGTCTCTTTTATTTTGATATGTTGCTTAAACACAACCTTATGTATATCCGTTTTTAAGATTAAAAGCTTGCTAAGCACTTAGCTTGATATTAAAATATGATGTATTATCTAGTGCTGGAAATACTTTTAGCAAAAACAAAAAATGCAAAATAGTTGAAAGCACCCTTTTTTCTGTTGCCAAAACAGAAGCCTGATCTTCCAGTGTAGCTTATCCAGTGACACTTTCTATGCAAAACATGAAAAATGATAATGGATAAATGAAAACAGATGACTTTCTACATTATCCTGTCATCGTTAGAAGACCATTTACACTTTGGGTTGCAAAAAATGATTGATATCAAATGCAAATATGTTTTTAACTCCTCTCAAGTGAAATTTCTATAAAAGGATAAAACTTGATTATTATTTGGTTTTCAGGGAAAAAAATACAGAGTAATAGTTAAATGAAAAATAGTTGAAATTTCTGCGATTAGTTTCTGATGAATGATTGATTAAATGCTAGAGCTTAAAATTGTTTTATTTAAGAAAACAAGAAAATAAACAAATATTTTCTCGGTAATTACTTCAAAATAAATAGTAATTGCAATCAATTTACTTTTTTTCATATAAATAAAATTACAATTTTTAAAAAAATTCATGATTATAGCATTAAAGCTCAGAATTGTATCCTTTATGTAATTGACGCTCGCAAAAAATTAGTTGACCAAAAGTGGCTATTTTTAAATATTATGGAGCTTAGGAATTTTATTTTCTTCTTAATTTGACCACTAAAATCAAATCAAAATTTAAATAAATCAATCGACTAACTGAATCTTAGTACTTGAAGTACACACACATTGTGATTTCATTGTAAATATATCAATTTTATAACTCTAGAACATGAAAAAGAGAGAAAATAACGATTGTAAAATTCCGTCTTTTGGACCATAAAATAAATCGACTTCATTAAAAGTTTATAAACAATAATTATATAAATCATAAAATGAAAGATAACAAAAATCAAAACAAAATTTATAAATCTGCGAAAATCACATTAAATGTACAACAGCACATTAAAGAACAGTAAGCACATTAAAGAGCACAATGAAAAGTTTTAAGAGAAACAACAGCAATTAAAAAATTCTACTTCCTAAATTTTACATACATTGTTTAATTAGTCAGAAAATGTCATAAACAACGGAATAGCCTTATGCAACTAATTACAATGCAAATATAATGCAAGCGCATTCAATGAATTTTATAAACAACTGAATCTGCTTTAAACATCAGAAATTTTAATAACGTGCAAGAGACTATTTATTGCACATTTCCACATAAATTATAAATACTAATATAAAACATTTACTAAATGTTCATTAGTTTTACAAAAATTGTTCTTTTGCTTATAAAAGTCAAATTCTAAAGAAACTGTAATTACTTCCAAAAATATTTTACTCTTAAATGCTTCGAAAAATCCATAAATATTTAAACTGCTCAGTAAATGACATGGAAAATGTATCACAAGCAAAATCTAAACTAAATTTTCATTAAAACTGTTGACTTCATGTGTGCTAATCTTTCTATCTCCTTTTATTTAAAACTTTATTTCTTTTGTTTAAAACTTCACTGAAAATATATGGCGTAGATAAAATATAAACTTCATGAAAAGGAAATTCTTAAAGTAGGGAAAACTTTTTAAGGAGAAAATTATAAAGAAAGTTCCAAAATAAAGGTTTATTATAAAAAAAAATAACAAGAGAATGGGTTAAAAGCAATCAAAAGTTTTTCACTTTTCTTCTACGAAGAATCATTAATTATGAAATTAATAAAAAGAACAAAATTATATCCACGAATCCGAAAAGAAAAGAATTAAAAATCGTTTGCTCTGTTTATTCTGCTTACAACATCATCAGTTATAAAATTAATTTTAAAAAAAGAAGATGGATATTCTTATACGAATTCAAAAAGAATAATAAAAGTTTCATGATTTCTTTCATTTCATAAAATAAAATCCAAGCAAATAGTTTCGTTACAGTAATCCGTGCTTTAAATATCGTCTGCATAAAATTTTACTCAATTCTGCTTTCACGTTCAGTGTAAAGTGTTGCACCGGACCATTTAACAAAAGGAAAAAAATCGTCTCAATAATAAAATTGTTCTGAGTGGAATACAGATGAGATTAAAGTGCTATTAATGTATGCATAGGAAACAGGCTTTTCTTCTTTGATTGTAGAAGTGGTTTAATCTATATGGAAATATCATATTCAAATATAATATTTGAAAATTTTTCCAAGTGAAATATCTGCAATTATGGAGACTGGAACTCATTAATTTTTCTACTTCTTATTTTAGGGAAGAAAAGATAGAAATGTATGAAAGAATATTAAAATTAAATTTACTAGGAATGTTCATTCTGTGAAATTTTTCTATTTTTGTGAAATATTTCTATTTAAGGGACCGTCACATGTATACATACTGAGGGACTAATAAAATATTTTAATTTTTTAAAAATTTAATTTTTAAAAGCGAGTTTTGTCTTTCTTATTGCAGAAAAGTTTGATAGTAAATAAAAAAGGGAAATGAACAGTTCGAAATAGTTATATTAACGTCCCTTTTTAAAGCAACACTGAGCCTATCTTGGCACAGACCTAGTAATTTCAAAACGCCGTTAGATAAGAAGGATTGCTCCCATTTCCATACCATGCCAGCAGTAAAGCATTTGGCTCAGATAGATTTAATTTGCTCCAGATCCCCTTAAGCGAAGCTTTTTTCGGTTGAATCGGGTCTCGAACTTGGAACCCCCGGGTTCCATGGACGACATCTTACTACCAAGCCACCGCAGCCCAAAGGAACGATAAAAGTAATTATTAAGTTATATAAATTTATTTTTAAAAAATATTGTCGATAAATTTACAATTCACGTAAATAATTTTTTCGATTTAGAATTTTTGAAATGTCTGAAAAGAGGTCTTTGCAAAATTTCTTCAAATCCAATATTGTTCGGTACGATCCTATTTATGGTCATGAAAAAAAAAAAAACGCTCTGACTTGGAGAAAAAACAAGAATAACATGAAGAAAAACAATTTTTTTAAGGATTGTCAGGTACAGCTGCTTGAAGGTCATATATTATTTTAACCACTCAGAATAACATGAAAGAAGTTTGATTTAATGCAACTTCGTAAAAACAAACAAACAAATAATTGTATTCATATCGAAAAGCACCACAGTACATATAAAGTATAATACAACGTATTAATAGCATTCCTTTAGATATAGAATTTATAATATACTGTTACGAATCTGTGATGCGGCTTCCCAGCATAGTTGGTTCCCTAGAAGGCTACAGAGCTTGGCGACGAATTTGGCGACTTTGGAGCTAAAATAGATTATACACGAAACATCGAGAATTTTCCCGATCCGTCCAGTAGGAACCGAGTTACGCCTCCAACGTTCCTGATTGGTTGAGTGGCTTCTAGCCCCGCCTCCTGAGACGTATAAAAGGAGCTGCAGCTGCCGGGGAGTCGTCTTGAACCAGATCGGAGAGTCGTGAATTGAAGAGTCGTAGTCGTGAACCAGTGGAGTGCGAGAATATTCGGAAGCGACAGAGAAGAGAGTAGTTGGAATCGACGTTAAACAACTGGCCTTCCAGAGATAAACGGAGCAGCGACGGAGTGAAGCTAGTGCCGAACTAAGCTGTGCGCTACTGTCTGCAGTAGAGTCTTATTATATGCTGTTGTATGCTGCACGTCTCGACTGAAGATAATCGTCTTCTGTGCTGTCCTGTGTGTCTTCGTGTAAATAAACGTCTTTGTTTTATTTTCTACTGCCGCCTGCTGATTGAGTGTTCTCCACACCATATAACTTCCACTATCCAAACGAACCCCCTGAAATTTCGGAACAAAGAAAGAAAACTGTCCATTCATCGACACTTAGAAAGGTTACAAAATTTTTTGCTCAAAGTAAATTTTGAAGAGTAGATTCTCTTTGCAATAATTTTAAATAACACTATTAAATAATAACTTTAATACTACATCAGCATTTATTTTAATTTATAATTTTCGGTCACAATAATATAAATCTTTATAAATGAAAGTGATGTTGTTTATGGTGCGTTGAAAGTAATAATTAATAGTAGCAAATCATTCGATCACAAATTTGTCATAACTGGGATATTTTAGAAAATATTTTATGTTTAGTAAAATCCAATAACTGTAATGCAGCTTGATTTTAAAATTATATGGTAATATTTACAGATTTTTTTTTTTGAGAAACACTAATAATGCTTAAGAGTGCGGTTACAGTCAAAAAAGTGTGTTTCTAAAGTGTACAAAAGGTCATTAAAGTATAAACAAAACCTTGCGTTTTACAAAAGTGCTACGATTAAACTGGAGAAAAGTTCGAAAAACCCAAACGATAATTTTATGACTCTTGCTGGCCGGAAATTAGTTATTTAAAAGTGAAAACTAAAAACAAACTAGTAATGCCAGGCTAGTACTGAAGATGACGTCATTTCATGATAATGCCGAACATATAACGAAATGTAGGAATAAATAAGTAGCAAACGTAAACATATAACGCAGCTAAAATAAATATAAGAACTCGAATTAAAAATACTTTATTATTATTAATTTAAAATTAGAAATTCGTTAATTACAATCTCTAAATAAATATAATCTTCAGATCGAATTAACTAACGTTAATTATTAATTAATTAATTCCTTATTAAGAAGACCATTTGAAATTGATGAAAAGCTTAATTTAAATTATGCAAACATAATCATTACTCAGTGCAGACGATATTTAAACCATGGTATTTTAGCTCGAACTAACACTGCTCTAATTTTTGGATGATTAATAAAATGCCTTAAAAAGGAATGTTTTGTATAATAATCCGATATTCAGTCAGTAAACAGAAACAGTAAAAACACTTTTTGAAATCTAGGAGAATACAAGTGTTAATTATAAAGTAAATATTTCATTCCGGAAAAAAAATAGGATTATGATATATATAAATTGATTAAAATATTAAAAATGGAGGATTCTTATAACAATTTCAATTTTGTATCTGAGAGAAAAAAATAAATTTTACTTTTCATATTATATTAATGATGCATTTTTATAATTCTAAATGGAAAGAGAACTCGGTTCTCTCACCACCTACAAAAAATCACTTCTTGATGCTTTTGGGAAAATTACCTTATATAGTTATATATCATAATTATGTTCGTCATTTAGCTATGCATTTCTCTTATTTCATTCCATAACATTTCTTAATTAATAAAGTTAAATTATTTAAATTATATGAATTGTTAACATTAAATTTTCATCAATTATTAAAAACTATATTATCAATTTCTAAACTTGAAATTTTCTTGTAGTAGAGAGATATATATGCACATCTTAGAAAGCAAAAATATATAATGCTAAAACATTTAAAAATCAAAATTGAATTTACTTCTTTTTCCGCATTTTGATAAATTGTGTTTCAATAAAATTAGTCTACATAATAGTAACATTAAAATAATCGCCAAAGGCGTCAAGTATTAATATTGTTACGAAATTTCCGGGTTCGTTTGGATAGTGGGAGTTATATGGTGTGGAGAACGCTCAATCAGCAGACGGTAGTAGAAAATAAAACAACGACGTTTATTTACACGAAGACACGCAGGACAGCACAAAGACGATAACTATATACAGCACAAAAGACGATTATCTTCAGCCGAGACCTGCAGCATACAACAGCAGCATACAAGATTCTCTATTGCAGACAGTAGCGCACAGCTTAGTTCAGCACTAGCTGCACTTCGTCGCTGCTCCGCTTATCTCTGGAATGCCATTTCTTTACCGTCGATTCCGACTACCTCTCACTCCACTGGTTCGCGACTGCCCGGCAGCTTCGGCTGCTTCCTTTTATAGGTCTCAGGAGGCGGGGCTAGAAGCCTCTCAACCAATCAGGAACGTTCGAAGTGTAACTCGGTTCCTACTGGACGGATTGGGAAAATTCTCGATCCTTCGGGTATAATCTATTTTGTCGCCAAAGTCGTCAAATGGTCGCCAAGTTTGTTGCCAAGCTCTGGGACCTCCTATGGAACCAACTATGCTGGGAAGCAACATCACAGGTTCGTAAAAGTGTGATTAATTTAATCCTGTCGATCAGGTTTCATGAACTACATCTTATCAGAAGAAAATCATATTACTTTTATCGCATTATTTTAAATTATAATGGAAAAATAATGGTACAGCAAACGAATCAGAATGCTTTCTTTCAGAATGGCGAAATTAATTGGCGTTGAAAATTGTGATGCTCCTGTATTTAGGAAATTTCGCTCAAAACACAGAAATGCTATTTCACTCAATCCGACTGGATTCGTGTATGAATAAATACTTTCATTTGCTTAACTTCTCTTTTTTGAAGATTAAAAACAACTTCAAAAAAAGGCGTTTCCAACGAGGCAAGAAAGTAAAAATTCCAAACGTACGAGCTTTTCCAAATAACGATTAGCAAATTCAGCCACACAAGCGTTTTGTGTATATATAGACTGCCATTCTGTTGCATCTCGTTTTTGAAAGTTGTAAAAGAACATCTCCAAATTCTTACTGAGTTACAAACTTACCATAAATAGGATGGTCTAGAAATATTTTCAGTGCTACTTTCTATATGATTGTGTTATTAATTCTATATAAGGAATTGCATGTATATTGTAAGAAAAAAACCAATTTTAAATTTATCATTTAGATTTATGATTTTTAAAAATTTGATGATATATTTTCGAATGAAAACTTCAATTCTGAATGAAAATCTGTGCAATGATTTAAATTTAATTATAATGCAATTTGTCAAATAGATACAATTTATTCAAAAAATAGGAATCCTTTATAATGTCTAGGAAAACAAATATTAATTTACTTTTAATACCATTTATAAATGCACTAAAATGTAGAAAATTTTTTAATCAAAAGTATGGAGGTCAAAAGAAAAATCTTAAAACACCAAAAACTGCTATAAATAAATATAGAATAATATATTTTAATTTCAATGAACACTTAAGCATTTTCATTCTTTTGATATTAGTTGTATCTTAGTTATTTATTAAAACCTTCTTATCGTTTTCATTGCCTGAAATACAATTTTCAATTTGATTTCCAGTTTTTGATTTTAAAAGAATTGATTTATCACTTTCATTTTTTCACAAAATTATATTTTTTAAGAACTTCTTTAATGCTATTATTTTTTACTGTTCAGCCTTTAAGATATTTGAGAATTTATTATTATAATTATCGATATTGTAATAAATTTTTCTATAATTTAGCTTTTTATAAATAATTTTAATAAATAAAAAATAAACGAAAAATAACCATTTAACTAACATTTAAACTCAGAACGAATTAAAGTGTTGGATTTTACGAGAAGAAAAGACAACTTTATAGAATGCCAAAAATTTAGCGTACCAGTGATTTTTTCCAGTGAGGAAAAAATCTGCAGAAAAATTCAATTATATAAATACAGAATTCAAAACATGAAATATGTAAGATTAAATAAAAACGACAAAAAATACTTTATTAATAAATAACTATAAAAAGATATAAACAATTTATATATAAACAACTATAAACTCATATAACTCATAAGTCTAGCATAAGAATAAAATGTATAAACACACGTATATAATCAGATAACAAATGTGATCGCTATTTCATGTACTGAAAATAGTTCTGACAGGAAGCTTCATGCATTAATATGTACTTTAAATATCGTCTGAAAATAATAATAAAAAAATCTATTCTAGGTTTAGGTTAAATGCAAAATATTGATCTTAAGTAAATTTTAATGAAATAATACATTTCGATAACAATTTCTCGAAATGGAATACTGATCAGAAGAAATATAATGCTTCCATAAGAGCAACCAGGCATCATTTTAATGATAAAAATAAAAATGCTTTTACAAAAAGAAATTTGAAGCCAGATATGATATTTTAAAATTTTATCAAATTAGATCTTTAAATATAAGAAATTGGAAAACAGATGGGAAAAAAAAATCTTTCATTTGTAGAAAATTAATACGGGGATTCAGAGAATTTAGTTAAATGAAGTTTTCAAAATAATTATTAATTTGCAGAGTTCTAAGTGAATCAAAGAATGTGAAAATTCTGTGAAAATGATTATTCCTAATTTTAAAAATTCTACTTTTCTGAGTGAAATATTAAGTGAATACCTCATCAGAATATCGAACATTAATTGCTTAATAGCAAAAACATTTTTAAAATTTTTAAAATTTATGATAAATATAAAAAGTTAAAGCTTTATTATAAAATTGTAGACTTATCTGAATCATTATCATTAAAAAAAATTATAACTAAGCAATAATATGTTATTTAAAATACCGAAATAGTTTCCTGAATATTTTCAAAAATATATTGGATATTAGTAGTATTAAAAATCAGGATGTCATATCCCTACAATTGAGAAACAGTAACAGAAAAATCAAGCTCATAACGGCAGACGAATTTTAAACGGATTTAAAAATAACAGCAAAGGAATATGTGCAAATTATTTAATTTCACTCAATAAATTTCGCCAAGTATTCCCTATGTTAAAGAGCATTTTTAAAACTTCTTGAATAAAAATTTTAATTATTCTATATTCATAAGGAATGGAAAATACTATGCTTGAGAAATTCAAGACGATAAAAATCAGTTTCAATAATAATTTTTTCAGAAAAGAACGCTAATGAAATTACTGAGCTGTTAATTTATATATGAGGGAAAGGAAATGGGTAATTATTTTCTTGAATGAAATATTAATTTCGTCTTTAAAGAAATCTCTAATTCAAATATGATTTTTAAAATTTTTTCGTCTAAGTTCCTGAGAATTTTATTTGAGAAAGAATTTTATATGCATATTTTCATTTTTCACGGCAGAACTGAAATCAAAATACAGGATATAATATTTAATCGAAGTTCATCTGAAATATTTACATCGAGAATTTTCAATAAGCCACAATTTTTAATGCTTTAATATTACTTTATTTTAAAATAATTAACTGTTCATTTAGCACATATTTAAATAGAACATTGTTTAAGAATTTTTATTTTATGAAAAATGTTTTATCTTAGTGAAACTCTTTAAATATTTAATTGTTTAAAATTCAAAGCAAATATTCTTGATAACATTTCTGTGTTTTGACAAAAATAATTTATTTTGAATAAAAATAACTTTTTGAAATAATAATTAATTTTGAATTCTTCTGATGTTTTTGAAAAGAACTTTAATATCATATGCTATTTGATTTTACCTTTTAGAAATAGGATTTAAGAATATTTAAAAAATATAATAATTAAAATATACTTAAAGTAAACTTTTCTTAATATATTGCTGACAAAAATTGTTCAAACTTTACAAATTTTTTTCTGCATGAAATAAATTTCAATCAATATCATTTTGATAGCTACCTGTGATTAATAAAAACAAAATTCTGAATTGGTTTTTTTTTTATAATAAGCTACCAAAATAATTATCGAACAATTTGTTTGAATAGAAAATAATTAAAAATAATTATGAAATAATTTCTTTGAATAAAAAAAAAATTGCAGAGTTATCAAAATTACACTGGTGAAAAATGAGACTAACACGATAAAGAAATTAATTTAGAGAAATGAAATTTTAAAAATTATTTGCTTTGATAACATATTTATATGGCTTAGGTTTCAAGGTCACAATTTACAACATACACGAGGAGAATTATTTCAAAAGTGAATAATGTAGTATTTTAATAGTGGCTAGCATTAGTAGCCACTATTGTTACCGTGATTTTGGATACAAGCATATAAGAGCTTATATATTGCGTAGGACAGCTGTATATGTCATTATACAGCTGGACGGAGATCTACACTAGTTGTGCATGGTCAGTGAAATCAACGATGGTCAAGTCTGATTGTGAAGAACGCTGGATTTGTCATCTAGTAATATCCTATACATGCTTTCATAATCTTGCAGACAAAGCAAACACTGAAATTCTGTAGGGCATATTGAAATGACGGTTGCGATATGGACAGAGAGTTATTCTATAGGAAACCTATTGGGAAATGTCCTCCAGAATAGTGATCAAAAATGGCAATAGAACTAGCATAAGTATGTGTAAGTTACTTAAGTATAAATATGCTTTTAAGATGTGCGAGATAACGAAGAAATGTCGCTGCTATACGCTCATAGGTTACTGATTTCCTGCTGTTATATAACATTTTTCTGCTGTATAGTAAATCGTATTCATAAATACCAAGACTTCTTCAAAACCACACAATAAATAAGTCTAAAAGTCACTCATCAAAATCAGCCGAAATTATTCCCTAAATAAGTGCAATATCCTACAGAACCAAGGAAACCATGTTCTCAAGAAGGAAATCAAAACCACCAGGAGCCAGACGGACGCTACAGATTTCTGATTCGACAGTGTTTGTTGATATTTTATGTATGTCATATAGATGTTTACAACATTACTTATCAAATTTTCCTTTTAAATTAGTAATCTCATTTCTTTGTAAGTTCCACTCATTGTCACCATTTGTTTTTAGCTGTTCTAGTTCGCTTCATTTAGTTATTACTTCGCCAAAACAGCAAATACAGTCGTGTAGGTTAGACACGATGGGATTCTCTTTGGACATCCCAGGATTGTTTGTCGTTTCGTTCTTTCTTTTCTCCTCTTTTTTCCCCTTCCATCTTGTGCTTATCCAATTGGTTAGATAACAATGTTATTGGCACCGGGGCTACAGGATGGCGTCATGTATGTATATCCTGTATGTCTAAGCTGTAGGTAGCTTAGTTCCAAGCTCCCAGTATCACTGGTGTAGGTTCCACTAGGCCCTCCAACGATGTATAACTTGATATCATTAAATCGTATATGTTTTTTTTAGTTATCTTTAATTTTAATTAACAACATGCAAATTACTTAGCGTCTGGATCAGAGCTATCTCTAATAATCGGTTTGTTTTTATTTGCTGTATCACTGTTGTTCCAACTGAAGCTCGAATTTCAACTGCAGAGACGCACCATCATGCGGTAAAACAATTGGTGAATACGATAGTCTCCTTCTCTTGAAAGTAGTCCATATGTGACCCCAAACGGTACTTTTCCGGGACCACTGTTGCCAGCAATCAGGTGCAGTGGATACATTCCTGCCAAGTCTTTAAGTAGTATCATAAAAAGAAAATTTGCCTTTCCATAACCTTATCGTAATCCTCGTTTAAATTCAAAAAGATGCTAATACTGGATTCTATGTATTCGTGAAGATATTATTGACTGAAACTCTGTTCACAATGGAAGACAAATAACATTCACGAGATTCACACCTTTGATTCAAAGAAAACATCATATTTATTGTAGTTCTATTTCATATTCATGCACTAGTAATATCATTTTTAAACTTCTTTGGGAAATATGAATAGACGTTTTATATACGCAAGCATGCCTCCTAATTTCATTTATCGAATACAACTTATTCTGGATGTTGGGACTTTATTTTCCATAATTTTATGTACATACAAGTATATGCTTATTAATAATAATATTGAAATTAAAATTCTAATGCATATAAGAATATTCTGTTTGAAAAGAGAAAAAAAATCATAATGAAAGCTTTAAAATGGCAATAAATATGCATTAGCAAGACACAAAAGAAAGACTTTTAAAACGTTAGATTTATACTGACGCTTCCTCAATTCATTCATAAAATTTTATTATAGTCCATCAAGTTATACAATCGAGTATCCACTTTTAAATAATAAAATTTCTATGAGGGACTCCTTATTCGTATATCCACATTACACGTTTGAGTAAGAGCTGGAAGCTGTCAACGCTTTCATTTATTGCATCGAAGAAAAATAAGAAAAAAGTGCCACTTCAATGAAAAAAATTAAAACACCTATGAAAATAATCGCTAATTCAAATACAAGTGAACAAAATGGTTATTTCTTGATTGAAAATATAGTATCAATTTTAGTGAAATCGTAAATTCAATAATAATCTTTTACAGAGTCACTAAAAGATATGATAAAAATTGTTGAAGAAGAAAAGATATAAAATTTGTTCTTTCCATATTGCATTTGAAAACCAAGATGAAAATACAGGAAACAATATGCAAATAATTTTTGTATAAAATATCAATCTCTTGTATTTTTCTGTTATGTAAAAGGCGGAAATGATTCCAGAAGTATTGTTTTATATAATATTTTTTTATTTACTTTTTCTAGAAATGATTCTTAAATGTACTTAATGTGAAATACAATGTTTTTTTCTCGGAAATAATCACTGAAGAATTCTAAAAGATTCAGAATTTATGATTCGCAATCAGTGAATGATCTTAAATCTGCAATTACTTCATTCTGCTTATAAAAATCCAAACCGAAAGAAACTGCAACTTTCTAAAGATATATTGCATCCAAATACGAATTAGAAACGACATAAATTATTACTACATAGCATCATAAATTTATGGAAAAGTATATCAGAGTAAAAATCTAAGCTTTAATTAAAACTATCGACTTAATGTGAGCGTTCCATGCTAAATGATTTAAAACAGCATTTCTTTTGTTGAAATATTCCCTGAAAATGTAGGGCGCTGATAAAGCACAGACGCTAAAAAGGGTATTACAGAAAGCATTAAAGAGAATTTTAAAGCAAAGATTTACAAACAATAACAGGAGATTAGGTTAAAAAGCAATTAAAAATTCTCCGTTCTATTTCGTATTCAACATCATCAATTACAAAAGAAAAAAAAATCTGCCAAACTCATATCGGCAGACGAATTTTATACGAATACAAAAAGAACAACAAAAGCTCGAGTTCGTTCTTGTTTATTTTATTTAAAGTAATAAAATTCAAGCTAGAAGTTTCGAGTATTAATGCGTGCTTTAAAAATATATCGTCTGCTTGAGAATTCGAATTGTTCTAAGAGAATGTTAAATGGAAATTGTTCTTCTGTAAATTAGGAAGAATAAAGTCGCATCAATTGTAAAATTATTTGGAACTGAATACCAATGAGAAATATTGAGTTGTTAAGCTATGCAGGATAAGTAGTGGATAGAATTTTATTATCTCGACCAACATTCTAATATCGTCTAGTAAAGAATTGGGATGAAATTGAAATGCTTTAAAATTTGATTACCTAAGTTTCTAGAAATTTAAAGAGAATATAATAAAAATATCTTCAATCCTTTATTCTTAAATATGAATATAAAAACTAATAAAGATTCAATAACAAAGCTACAATAAAATTATGTAAATTAAATTTTTGTATAGATTTTTATTGGCTGGTTTCATGATTATAAATTAGAATTTCTTCATTGATTTTTCACTCAAGTAATAATGTGGCATTTCTTAAATTTTGAGCACTTATGCATTATCAATGATAATATATTATTTTAATAATAATTTTTAAACTTAATTTACTAATTAAACGATAAAATTAGTTAAGCTTTGCTTCCATACCAGTGACACCGCCTAGTAAGAAGACGGAAGTAAAACACTGATTTCAAGATTCCATAATAATTCAATAATGAAATATTATGTAGTGTAATATTAAATATGAATTAAAAATAAAAAAGCTTATAAAAAGTAAAAATAAAGAGTAGATTGAAACAAAAAAATTCGTACTTTTTAGCATACAAAAGGGTATTTTATTTTTTTTATTAAACTGTTTATTTTTTCATTATTTATTTTCATTTTTTTTAATTCTTAGATAAAAACAATAATTGTATTTTTCTTAATTTTTATCGTATTTTCCACTCAAACGTAGAATAAAAATCGTTTTCAAACATTTACGGTGTATAATATTTGACATCTAGCTGATTAAAGCATATTATAAAAGCAGTTGTAAAATAATTTACTGTACAAGGAATATATGATTCTGAAGTAAAGATAATAGTAAAATATAAGTTAAATTATTCTTTAAAGTAAATATTTGAATTGTTGGAATTGAGTAAGTGTTAGAATTTAGTTTGAAATGCATTAAATATTTGAACTATAAAAAAGAAAATTGAAAGATTTAATTAAAAAAAAAGAAATAAATTATAATATATATAATAACTTTACACTTTCCAGTTATTCTTGAAAATTTTGCTATAGTATTTACTCAAATAAAGAAAATATTTAAAATTTTTCTTTTATAGTTAGAACAAAAAAATTTGTTTCGTTTTGCTTTTTCCAAATATATGTATATAATATAGATATATACAATAAATCAAAAATAATTTATGCATATTTTGAATTAATAGAAAGGAATTAAATAAAGTGAGTCACTTGCATTTGTTAGCAGCTGTAAAATATATAAATGACTGAAATAAACATTGATTTAATAAGAAAATTTTATTCTTAAAGCAAACTTTAATAATGACAGCCAAATTATTTAAACTGTATAATGTATTGATTTCTAATATGCAAATAGTTTTTCCAATACTTACAAATATCTCAATCGTAACAGTTCATAAATCGATTTGTAGCTTTTTCTTTCTCCTTAATGTTTATCTTAACTATAAATAATTTATGAATAGATTTTGATTACCATTTTCGAAAAAGCTAAATTTTTATGGCAATATTGAGAAATATGCTTTAATCCTTTTTTTTTAAATTCTTGATTTGTTTATTCCAACTATAAGTGAAAAATAATATTTTTCTTCATTAAAGAACATAATTTAAAAGAAAAGAATTGTGGAATGTCGTAACTCTCATTTAATTTATTTTTAACCAAGATATAAAATCGATAAGAAAATAAATGAGCATCATTAGTTTTGCGCCTACGGTCGAAATATTCTTGTTTGTTCGAATGATTTTATTCATAAAGCAGACGATAAATTCGAAATTCGTTTTCTCTTATGTTGTTGATATTCATGTTTTCTTTCTTTTTTAGAACTGAATTCTCAGATTTGAGAGAATTCTTTTAAGTGAATTCATTTTTCTATAAGAGAATTTCCAAAAACAAAATAAATGTACGAAAGGGTTTAATATTGCTCATTTATCTATTTGTTTTATGCATTTAAAAGGGATATATTCAAGAAACTATTTCTGAATAAAATCGTATTTTAGATACTATTGCTTATTCTTCAAGATTTACTAAAGCATTTGCTTGTATTAAAAGAATTGTGTATAGATGAATTATATATGCAAAAGATTATGTGACTCCCGTATGAGCAATTCGAAATTGGAACTAAAATTGAGGAAAAAGATTAATAAATAAATAAATATATAAATGAACGATTGATTTGTATAAATCTGAATTCATAACATTTATCTTCTGAATGAAATTTTCTTTACTTCTAAATTTTATCTAAATTTTAAAGATAAAAACAAGATAAATCTTAAAGACATTGAAATTTTAATTTACTAAAGATAAAAATACAAAACATGGCTGGCATATCATAATGTTATTTTCAGAAGACATCAATTACTCTCAAATTAATGATCTATTAACTACTTTATAAATACATAAAATTGAACGGGCAGGGAAAAAATATTTATCTTTACAAATTAAGATATAAAAATTTTATATCGTAATACATTTCAAAACAATCACTTCAGATTTTTTTATAGATTTATTCTCTTATTTTCTCCAATATTTTAAGATCAGCATGTATTCAAAAGCAAAACATTTGTCACGCCAAAGAATTTTTTGAATTCGAAACAAAAGTGCGAATTAAAAATCTTGAGTATAGAAAGTGAATTATAAAGATACTTTTAAGAGTTTTCATTGTAATTAAAGTAAATTTATCATTCATTTTCTAAATATATCTGATGTTTGTCTAAATGTCTGAATATTTATTATTCATTTTCTGGAGAATGAAAAAATTTGTGAAGAAAGATTGCTAGAGACACTCATTAAAATCAACAATCAAAAGATAAACCGATTATGTAGAATCTGTGACAACTGGTGATAGGTAAGTCAATCATGAGTCTGAAATCCGTTTAGTTTTATTTTCAGTCAATTAAACAAAACTCATTTTAATCATCATTTGAATCAATTTTAATCATCAATTTAATTGTACTAAAATTAATTTTTAAAATCATGCTTTTCATACGATTGCAGTGCTGGGAGATTCGATCAAGGTTTTTCTCCGAATAGTAAGCTGAATAAAGTAGTGTTTTTGAGGTTTCTTTTTTTTCTTTTGAAAAGAGTCACTAGTAGAAGAGGTTAACTATTGATTACATATCCAGAAATTATGAGCTAAAATATAAAAACAACAACAATAGAAATAGAACCAATGGTTAAATTCGGAAGACATATTTCGTGGTTTTACTTCATTATATGTTGCTGTTTCTTATGACACTTGCCATGGACAAGCCCGTTGTTCGAAGACAGTCGATTTAAGCCTGAGGGAGAGAGCCTCTCGTTTCTAAAGTAGCGCCATCCAGGGCTAAAAGAACGACTTCAGTTACACACACGTCACAATTTACGGGGCGGACTTCATTCACAGATCATAATGTAGACCTGAATCAGAGAACGATCACCCTTGTTTCAGTACCCCCAGTGGTATTACTCTCGATATGGAGGACTTAGTGACCAAGACAGCCACCAAGCCCGCGTGGAGTCTTCGGCCGAAGGGGTTCGAACTCGCAACCTACCTATCAACTCCAACACTCAACCAACCAGGCTATCTCGGCCTACTTCATCTCTTTTAATTTATAAATGATTCTAAATCCAAATAATGCTAAAAAGATTTAATTAATCGAAGAATATTAATTTTCTGATAAGTTGTTTGTCAAATTTACGTATTAACATCAATAAATTGTTAAATAACCAGAATAGCGATAAATCGCCGTATCATCTAGACTATAAACAGCAAACAATTGCTAAATATATGACTACAAAATTTTTGGCTCTTAGTCTCTGGCATATGATTCTCATTTTTAGCGATTGTTTGCTATTTACAGATTCGGTAATATAATGATTTATCGCTCTTTTGAATATAGGACAATTTATTTACAAATTCACATATAAATTTCATTTATTTAAGTGTCTACATTTTTGATTAATCTAGTTTACATACTTGTGATAGTACAGACAGTCAACTCTTTGATAGATTTGGTTTCAAATTTGGCATGGATCTACACTTTAGGTGCTAAATTTGTGTGTCAAATTTTATTCATCCAACTCTCATCGTTTTGTAGGTATTATGATCACTTATTTTCGAATACTCAAACAGACAGATTTCTTCTAAGTGAATTTCATTTAAAACTTGATAGAAATCTACAAATTTGCGTAATTGTAGTAATTTGGCGTAAATATTGGCGTAAACATATCCAGGAATTTTTAGAGTAAGGACTATTTGGCGTAAGGACGCCAAATTTGGCGTAAGGACGCCAAATTTGGCGTAAGAACTCTATACCAGATTTTATCTGTCTAGTAGAAAACATTTTTTTTAATTCTCATGTTCAAAGATAGACCAAAAGACATAATTCCAAAAATGTACTTTTCTGATTCATAGAAATCTGAAGAGTGAAGATTCTTCAAAGTGTCGAATTCGAATTTTTTTGATGTTTTCTCTCTGTATAAATGTATATACGAGAAAGTAAACAAAGAAAAATGTAAAAAGTATTAATTTAATTTTAAAAAAATAAAATAAAGCGTGTTAATTTGAACAAAAGTTTTGGAATTAGTTTTAGGTATATGTTACTGAGCTCGAAGCAAACTGATAAAAATTTCGCTTCAAAAGATGATGTTTTTTGAAAGATTTAATTTTACCAAAAACATTTCATCGTTAAAAAAAAATGTCTATAAGTACTTTTCTCTGTTTTTAACCAGAATTCCTCTTTTATGTCACACATACTTAAGGGGAATTGCTAAACTTTCGCTACTTTTTTTAATTAAATATTTTCTATTTTTATGTTTTTTTTAAAAATTTGCTCCTGATTTACTTAAGGCATTTTAACATTGGAGAACACATTTTATGGTCTTTTTAATACCTATATATTTTTAATTAAAATTTTTCTCCTCAGATTAAAATCCGATTATTTAAACCGGAAGGACTAATGCTTCATCTACCACCCCACCCCCTTTTATCTGGTCCCTTATTCGGGAAGAAATGCAGCAAATGGCTCTTTTAAATAGCCCTCTGCAATTTAAAGCAATAACAATGTTGTTACTTTTTTCACATTTTTATACTTTTCGTGAAAATTTTGCAGGACTATGCCAGATATAAGTAAGTGTGATATTTCTTTAATTTTACAGTGTCCAGACTTACTTGGCGATTTTCAGATTAAGCAAAGACAGCAAAATTCTATCATATATATAATACCAAGATTACGCCGAGGTTGTTGCATTCCTAGGTTAGCTCGGAGATTTTCACATAATTTCGCCATGATCGTTAAACACTATTATGCTTAAGATGCCAAGATGGTTGCATTCCATGCTTGGCGATTTTCAGATAATGCCAAATTGAAAATCGCCAAGTTTTCAATGGCTTGCATTTTTTGGCTGTTTATAGCAAGGATCGTAAAAATAAATAAGCACAGTAATGATAACATGTAAGAGACATAAAATCTTTTTAGAGGAGCAACTAAATGATGCATCAAATATTATGTCAAACATCAGTGACTTTAAAATAATCACTTATAAAGCATGGCAACTAACTTAAGATAATATACCATTATGAAAAAGCAAATGAATGAAACATTAAATATCAAAGCAGACACCAAAGTTTTAATTTACATTCAGATAATCGCGTTGAAACATAGTGATTCTTAGGAAACAAGAAAGTATTGCAAAAGTACTGATGAATGAAAAATCCAGTGTTATAGAAGATGAAAATACCTCTTAAGGCATCTTAAATGCCGCCATTCATGAATTATTTGACTCACTAAATGATCATAAACAACTATATTTTTTCATTAATAACAACAACTATATAAACTACAACTCATTATCTTTCAATCATGGGACATAACAAGATACCAAATATAAACATTCCATTACCAAAAAATATAAAAATCGCATTCATGAAGAAATTTAAACTAAACTATGATTAATGGTCTCTCCATTACTTTCTCGCATACATTCTAATAAACGTTTTATGCCAGAGAACGCCTTGCAAGGCACTGGCGTACCATAGTTACGAAATATTAACTTTAAGCATGAATTTAGCACTTTTACTGAATCTATCATGTGATCCTCAATGAGTGTTTTAGTGATTAATCCCACGTATATGGTAAATAGTATCCGAAAATCGAATTTCTGCTTTAGACATGTTTTTTTCCACCGATTGAAACAAAAATGTAACACAAAGTCGCACTTGTAGCTATAAGCTCCCATACAAAATTTTACATATTTAAACCAGTGTGTTTTTAAATTATCCAATTTACATGTTTCTGAAATTACAGACCGACAGACAGTAAACCTATTGTTGTTTTTCGTTCAAAATTTGACAGGTTGCTACACTATAGATATTGAATTTGTGTACTGAATCTTATCAATCTAGCCTTTTTCGTTGTTAATTATCATGTAAACTTATATTCTAACAGCAGTATCAGCTATCCAATCAGATCAGACTGAGCAGTATCAGACTTCCTCTGGTCAGATTTTACTCAGAATGTGAAGCAAATCTGCATATTTCGTGTAAAGACCAAATTTCAGCCTTCATTGAATTATCTTTGGCATAGACAGCCAGCTAAGCAGACGGACACTTTTCAAAAATGTGGTTTTGGAACTCAGTGGATTCGTCAAAATCTCAAATTCTAAATTTTTTTACGATTACTGTACTTTCTCTTATTTTTACGAGAATTTAAAAATTCTCCAACATTATTTAGAATCGAAATCATTCATGTAACGCTATCCTGCTTTGTGATATATTTTACTAAACATTACAAGAAGGCGACCTAAGACTATGTCGAATACGTACTTGGTGCGCGGTCCCTTCCAAAATGCAATCTAATAATGCAGAAATGACGAAATTTCGTTATGTGACAAGATTGGATGTGGAGCCGCTATTAAATTTAATTTGCAACTAAAAAGTTTAAACTTCTCTGAGAATTACTGGGGTGGTTGCGGTGCTCTGGGGAGGAGACTAATCTAGTAAACAAGGAGAGAACTTGTGAGCAACTTTGAGGGTTGCGGGTAAATCGAAAAGCATTTGCTCTTAAACACCTAGACAGGTATATTTTATAAAAATCTCAAGGAGGTGCATGATTAGTAGATATTAAACAAAGCGGAGGTAGTACAGCTGTTAGTTGAAGACCATTATAAAGTAATTTTCACTAGCAGATCAGAGTAGTTAAATAAAGAAATTGTTAAAACTAACAAAGCGGAATGGTTAAAATGTAGTACAGTTGTTAGTTTAAGACTATTACAAAGTAATTTCATTAGTTGATAATAGCAGGTAAATGAAGAAACTGTTAAAACTAAAGAAGTACTGAACATTTAATATTATAAGGATATGATGGCAAATTTGTAGAATGAAAATTGCATTGAACATAAAACGTTGACGAAAAGTTGATATTAAAAACCACTGGGAGTGTCTTCCCAAAACTTTCTTGCATACTTTCTAATAAAAGTGTTATACCAGAGAAAGCATTACATGGCATTTGCCTACAACAGTTACGAAATATTGATCTTTGGAGAGAATTTAGTACTGAATCTATCGTGTCAATCGTGGCGAATTATTTGGTGATAAATCATAGCATGCGGTTATTAGCATTCGAAAATCGGATTTGTAATTTAGATTCGTTTTTTATCCGCCAATTGAAACCAAAATTTGACTTTAAACTACACTTGTAGTTGCAAATTCCCATACCAAATTTGATATTTTAAAGTCAATGCATTTTAGAATCATTGCGTTTACATGCTTCTGAAAGTACAGATCGACAGAAGGACAACCATTTTTGGATTTGATTCAAAATTTATTGAGTGATTACATTATAGGCATTAAAGCTATGCGTCCTTGCATAGGGGTAGCGAATCTTCCTCGTGATCTAGGCGTTCCGGGTTCGAATCCTGGTTCGGGCATGGTTGTTCTTCATCTGTGTTCTATCTGGAAGGTGCGTGAATGTGTCCCCCTGTAAAAAGGAGTTGTGCCAGCGAATGTGTCAGTTTCATCTTCATATGAGCTACAAGTCAGACTTCTGCCCTCGGGTGCTCAGGGGTCTTTATCCTCAGAAGCTACTGCACCCCATTTCCGTGGTAATGCGGGCGCGACAGCGTCATTATCTATGCACTGAATCTTATCTACCTTGTCCCTTTTGATTTGTAGATATCTTGTAAAATTGCATTCGAACAGCAGTACAGACAGACTTTCTGTGAACAGAGATTGCTCAAAATTAGATAGGAATCTACTAATTTAGTGTAAAGATCGCATACCAAATTTCATCCCTCTTGTTCAGCGTGTTTTTGAGTTATTTTTGTCATGCACAGATAGACAGACATTTACCATAAATGTGTTTTTCGTAAGGTCTAAGAGAGGTCTAAAACGTAAAGAGTCATCAAAATGTCGAGTTCTAATTATTTGATGATAATTATACTTTTTCTATACTATGTATAGGAGAAAGTAATCGCAGAATTGCAAGGAAGCAATGAATTCGCCAGTAATAAAATAAGATAATGAAATCTAATACAGATAGAATGTTAGTACTGTAGCGATGCCTTGAAAATTCAATATAAAACAAAATCCGAATTGAAAAGAACTATGTGCACTTATAAATGAATTTAACTAAAATACAAAACACTACATTAAATAATTACAGAACAAAATTAATTTAAATTGAATGAAAAAAATTATTCTGGGGAAAAGAAAAAAAGTCGGGTACATTCGAATCCGCTGAAATTCGATCTGAGAGTTAAAGTGTTCTCAGTGCGTTTGTGAAATTGTTTGAAAGTGTGGAACAGAAGAAAAATACAGAATATTAACAAGTGTTTAGTTATAATACTTGATAAAATTACTAGATTGAAAAAACTTAATTGAAACAACAAAATTAGGCATTGGCATATCAGTTTGAAGTCAAACAAGAAAGGTATTTTAGAAGTATCTTAAAGTGCGGTCAGACAATTAAAAAAAAAAAAAATGGCATCTCCTCTCAAAATTTTTACGCCACACTAAAAGGAATAGTATTTGGAAAAATTCGATTCGAAAATTGATACGTGGGAATTGCAATACAAATTTTCTCCATTGCTTTCTAAAAGTTAAATAATCAACTTGCAAATAAAATTTTTCTATTAACCCTTTAAAGGGCCATTTTTTTCTAGTCATATTATGTTAAAATATTTTTAGGCTTGAAATTAGAATAAGAAAAGGGATTCATTTAACTTATTAGATAAATTTAATTTAATTCATTAATTAATTTGGTTAATTAATAATTAAGTAACATGTCAAGACACATCGTTTTGTCTGGAATAAAGAACTGAAGCATCTAAGTTTCTGACTTGCTAAAAAAATTTGTCAGAACTGCCAACCTACATCATTTCATACAAAGATTGATAAATTTGGTGGGAAGCATACTTCCCACGGCCCTAGAAAGGGTTAAATTAGATTATGAATATAATATTCTTCTACCTATGATGATAAGTATAACAATTTTATACAATTTATAACATTTAATATTATTCAATCAATACGTTTGGGAACAAATGCAAGAAAAATAAAGTTTCAAAATCACAACCGACTGCTATCTATAGTATCAAAATAAACAATTTTATATGATTCAAATTTTTCAATCTCTTCCTTTGATGAAAAATGCATGAAGAATAAGAGTTAACAATTACAATAACCTGTTGCTTATAGTGTCAACATAAATAATTTTACCAAGATTATTCCATTAATATATTTGAAATAATGAAGGAAAACAAATTTTTGACAATCACGAGAGACTGTTAACTTATAGCTTCTAATATAACAATTTTATATAACATTCAGCATTATTAAAGCTATCCATTTGAAGACAAATCCTTGAAAACTACATGTCTACAAATGCAATAGATTATTGCCTATAATGTCAAACTAAACAATTTAACCAAGATTATTCCATTAATATGTTTGAAAGTAAATGAAGGAAAACAAATTTTTGACAATCACGATAGACTGTTAACTTATAGCTTCAAATATAACAATTCAGCATTATTAAAGCTATCTATTTGAAGACAAATCCTTGAAAACTACATGTCTACAAATACAATAGATTATTGCCTAAAATGTCAAACTAAACAATTTTACCAAGATTATTCCATTAATATGTTTGAAAGTAAATGAAGGAAAACAAATTTTTGACAATCACGATAGACTGTTAACTTATAGCTTCAAATATAACAATTCAGCATTATTAAAGCTATCCATTTGAAGACAAATCCTTGAAAACTACATGTCTACAAATACAATAGATTATTGCCTGTAATGTCAAACTAAACAATTTTATCATGATTATTCGATTAATATATTTGATAAAAAATGAAGGAAAACAAATTTTTAACAATCACGATAGACTGTTGCTTATAGCGGCAAATATAAGAACTTTATATAATATTCAGCATTATTAAAGCTATCCATTTGAAGAATGAATGAAAAATAAGAACAAATGAATGAAAAATAAGTTTTCTCAATCATATTAGAATACTACTCATAGTGCCAAATATACCAATTTTATATAACATTCAGCATTATTCAATCAATACAAGTGGGGACCAATGAGCTGTGACAATAAAGGATTAATGAAATAATCACTCGTTTAATCTAAAGTGATTACTTGTAGATTATCTACTCTCTATTAAATTTATTATCCCTTCAATTGGTAAAGAAATTTCCTTAATTATACAAACCATGTGGAAAATTAGTTCGTGGTTTGGGTATAAATTTAAAAAGGTTCTGTAAGGTTTGCTTAACTTAATTAATGTCTCGTGCTGAAGCAAAACTGGAGACTTAATTGATTTGGAAGAGATCCCGTCATTTCAAACCATAGTAAGACGACGATGAAAAACCAAAATGTGAGCAAACTGCTTTTCGGTTTCTACAGCGAGGGAATGTTAAACATAAAAAGAATGAAGCCATGCTCTTAATCGGCATACATGACAGGATGTTGGTAAAATCCGTTATACCATGTCTGACTGTATAACGCGACAGAATTAAAAAAAAAAATGAATGCGTTTAAAATGAATCTTCAAGTAATGGTTTGGTTAAATAGTTTGCGGTGGGACCGGGCAATAAAAACAAACAGTAATTTCCTGTATATAATCCTATGGCGCTCTTTTAGCACCGACAAAAAAATTTCTGTAGATAATCCGCACTGCCGCATAATCCACGGATTGTAATCCTATGGTTCTCTTTTAGCACCGACAAAAAAAAATGCTGTAGATAATCCGCACCGCCGCATAATCCACGGATTCTAATACTATGGCGCTCTTTTAGCACCGACAAAAAATTATGTAGATAATCCGCACCGCCGCATAATCAACGGATTATACGGCGGATTATCTGCAGCAGTAGATTATTAATGAGGATTGCAGTGACGATTTTCCTGTTTTTTTTAAAAAGATATTCCGCGGATTATACGCAGAAAATTACAATATGTCATTGAAAACTATATGTGAAATTGGGAATAGTGAACAAATCAATATTTAACTTTTTAGATAATAATAGTTTAGTTTGCGGAATAATAACTTTTTAATAGAATCTTTAGTCCTATGGAAATAGTTCGTCATCTGGTTAATGCATTATAAATAATAGTAATATAATATTGGATTAATTTTCTGAAAGGTATCTAAATTTTAGCAAATGCAATTTTAGTTTTAGAGTTTAATTTTGATGCTTAATACTTAACAGCAAATAAGTAATAAGAGATAAATTTTAAAATTTTAAAAATTAATAAAAACGGTAGAATTTTCTTGCATTTTACCAATTTTAAACCCCTGCGACAATGAAAAACCTGTAAATTAATTTTATTATTTTTTCCCTCATTGTATTTTTTACCGACTGGTTGCTTTTTTTTTTCGTATAGAAATATGAAAAAAATTATTTATTTCAGCCTAATTTAATACATAATATCTGGGAGACCAAGCTTCACTCGCAGTTTTTTTTTCGGAGAAAATATTTAGATACGAATCGCATATTGATTATTTATAAATAGTTTTTAATCTTACCTCACCTCACATCTATCAGGGCCATCTCACTAAATCTTGAAGTACCAGTTGGTTATTGTCCTAAGGCAACAATACAAGTACCACAAACATTAAGCATTTACGAGATGGCGCCTCTATGACATTGTAAGCATGAAAGCAGATAGAAAAAGACTAATAGTTAATTATAAAAAAAAAGTGTGTGTGTGTGTGTGTGTGTGTGTGTGTGTGTGTGTGTGTGTGTGTGTGTGTGTGTGTGTGTGTGTGTGCGCGCGCGTGTGTGCGTAAAATTGCATTTTTTCAAGAAAGAGACCTGCACAGATAAACTTGAAAAGCAAAACCTCATCTAAATATAAAATTTGATCCAAATCGGAGATACGCGAAATAAATTTATATACAGTACACTCCCGATTATCCGCGGAATTGGGTGGCGCGGCCCGCCGCGGATAACAAAAATCGCGGATAATTCGAAAAAAGCTAAAAACGGGTATAGCAAAAAAGAAAACAGTCATTCCAACTTTGAAAAATCGTTTTATATAAAATTAAACGTAAAATAAACAGCAGGATGTTTAACTAACGCTTAATATTTTAGTATATCACTCAAAACTAACCTAAAATGCATTTTGTTAATGAAAACAGAAAAGTGCTTTGTATTTACGAGAGGCGTCAAGGATGCACAGAAAAATGAATGCATATGTACTGTTTTAATACTGTAATGTATTATGTAATTACAAAAGCATAACTGTAAAACTGCACTGCACAAAAAAAAAAAAAAACTTTGTGCGGCAGGCGCGGATAATCCGCATCGCGGATAACCCGCCCGCGGATAATCGGGAGTCTACTGTATATGCAAGAATTGCCCGTTTAAAGTTATAAGATCACCCTTTTAATAGTTTCTTTAGAAGCACATTTATTACAAGCATATTCAGTAGAAATTCATTTCAGATGAACGGTACAGTGTAAGAAAAATGGATATCCTACCTTCCATCAGTAAACAACAAAGCCCAAATGCTTTTCCAACTGCAATTCATTTATATTCAGACAAGAGAAACGATCTGCTTTTTTGTAGGTCTGAGAATTTGGGCATTTCAAGGAAGAAGCGACCGACTCTAAATAACGGTACTCCTTGGATGAGCATTAAGGAATGCGCCTACTGTGTCTCACGGAGTACTAAGAATCCTGAATAAATAGGTGTTCTGAGAAAAGAGGGAATGATTCGCGAAAGTGACAACAAATAAAAAAGATATAACGGCAGTCGTCTTGAATTTCTCATTCATTTCCACAGTGTAAATTCTTTTTAATATAAGACCTATGTTATTAACGACCGTTAGCATTTACAGTCGTAAAATAAATTTCCAAATATAAAATTTTTTTAAAAAATTCAGATTACATTTTTATAAATAGTATACACAACAGAGCATGCAAAATATTTTTCACATGTTTGGTAGGTTCGGTGTGTTTTTTCTAAGCTTCGATGGACCATAAATAGTAGAGAACAAAATAAATTTACTAACAAACTTTATATACAGACATGGTCACTTTTCGATATAATCACGCATCTCTCATATTTATCTCATATCTCATAGTCCAAAATTTCATTGGGATCTACAAATATAATGAGGAAATCATATACCAAATTTCACTGATTTAACTCGTCGCCCTTTTTAATTATTATATTCAAATACACATGAACAGACTTTCCTTATACGGAATGCATTCAGAATTCAACACAACTCAACGACGGTGTAAAAACTACATACCAAGCTTCATTCTTCTAGCTCGCACTTATCTAATTCACAGCCAAACATAACTCGCAAAAATGCTTCCATAATAATAAAATACTTCCATAATAACATCTGAATTCTCGTCGAAATGAAATGTTCTGTTGTAAGCAGATTCCTATAGGAAGACTAACTATTGTAATGGTTCTCATTACAAGTCTTCAGGAAAATTTCTAAGTTATACACCGATAATGGTCATCCCAAGAACCCAAAATCGCCCTTCGTTCAAAAGTTTATATATATTCGTATAACGCTTTGCCCAGGTTATCTTGTGAACAGGATTACTGGAGTAATTTTGTTTGAATTTTTACTGACTTGTAATATGTTGTTAGAAATGTAAAAACCTCGGACGAGTTCGTAAATGGCCCTTCCAGATCAAAGGGAGTGGAAATGGTGGTGGGAAGGAGGGTGAAATTTTCATTTCACTATAACTTTCTTAATACTGAAGATAGAAAAATAAATCGAATTCGCCAAATTAGGCCTCATAAAGACGAGCAATTTCTGCATTTAGAGTATTTCGATAGACTACAATATTTTATAAGTTAGGGGCTGAAAAACGATTTTCACGCCCTAATTTTGTCTGTTTCCAACATCAACAATTTACTTTTAAATGCCCGATAAACTCGTACACCAATCAAATATCGTATAGAGTCTCCACAAGTATGCAGAAGTGCCATAACAGGTCGTAGGATGGATTCAACTAATTTGTGAAGATATTCTGTAGACAGTTCACACCGTGATTCCTGCAGGGCAGTCCACAATGTCATGGGAATGCGAGGTGGTGGAGATCTCCAAAGGACAGAACGTTGCAAAACATCCCAGATATGCTCGATACGGTTCGTGTCAGGGAAATTAGGTGGCCAAGAGAGGGAACGAAATTTAGAAAAGCTCCCCTCAAGCCATTCGGTAGCTACTGTAGACCTGTGGGGTGGAGCATTATCTTGTTGGAACTGTCCACGTTCATCGGAATGCACACAGGACATGAATGCATGCAGGTGGTCAGAAAGGATGTTAAAGTATCGCTGACCTGTCATGGTCGACAGTATCGACGGTCCCATTTCATTCCAACTGCACACGGCCAGTACCATCACAGACCTTCCACCAGTTTTAACTGTTCCTTGTAAGCACGAGGGATCCATGAATTCATGGGGTTATCTCCACACCCGTACACGGCCATCCACCCAATACAATTGGAAACGTGACTCTCCAGGCCAGATAACGTTTTTCCAATCATTAAGAGTCCAATGGCAGTGTTGGTGAGCCCAGGCAAGGCACAAAGCTTCGTGCCGCTGAGTTAACAATGGTCCACGAGATGGTCTTTGGCTGCGAAAGCCCATATCAGTTAGGATACGTCGCACAGTGCATACGCTGACACTTGTTAATGGACCTGCAATCAAATCCGCAGCAGTCTATCTCGTATAGCGATTCTTTTCAGCCGTCGATCATTCCGTTCTAACAAGGTCTTTTTCCGGCCCTCACCGCTGTCTAAAATTTGAAGTTTTACCAGAACCCTGATATTCACGGTATATCCTTGAAATGGTCGTGCGTGAAAATCCAAATTTCATCGCTTCTTCGTAAATGCTGTGCTCCATCTCTGGCGCGCCGACGATTAGTCCCCGTTGAAAATTACTTAAATCTTGATAACCTGCCATTGTAACAGCGAGAGTCGATGCAATAGTCTTCTCAGACACCTCTTATCTTATATACTGAGAAGACAACAGTATGTCTACCGACTGCATCGCGTTACGCTGATTGGTTGAACATCTCCATCATTTGCATACCACCTGCTATACCAGTTTTTCTGGCTCTTCAATGTGTGTTTTCCAGATTGTAACTTAGTTGTAAAGGAATCTACCTTCCAGCTTTTTTTTTAATTCTTGTAATTACCAAATTCTTTACGTTTTTTTCTTTCTCAAAAGCCATTCCCTTAAAATATAAAAATTTTACCTTGTTGTACTTAATGTTTATATTCAAATTTCACTGACGTTACATACATACATACATACATATATATATATAACATTATTTTAGTTGAAGTGGAATTCAGGTTCGAAACAGTGAAGAGACTTTGTAGTTTTAATTTCGTTTTATTCTATTCCGAGTGGAGGCATGCTTATTTACAAGAAGGCGCAGCGCAGCACAAAAGCAGAAGGCAGAAAGGGACGAACAAATAATGATCACTAGTCTTATATAACATAGGATTTCTGGCCAGGCGCCAATTCAATACACGTGGTGACCTTTGACACCTTTTCAAGGGCAACCGACGATATCACTTTCTCTTGATACGTAGTACTGATGGCGCATTATTTTTACAGAGGAATTAATTAAGTGGAATTTGATCACGAAATAAGGGAATATTTTAGAATGAAGTTACGATGGGCTAAATTAAGATAAAATCTTGGAAATTAATCTGGATTAAATCAAGAGTTTAAAATATCATTATATATATATATATATATATATATATATATATATATAGTAATAAAATATCATTATATATATATATATATATATATATAGTAATAAAACGAAGTTAAATGGAAAAAAAATTCAGGCCGAATTCTTATTTTATTTTGTTTTGTTACTTTTTTTCCCTATTACTTGGTTTACTTGGTTTTATTAGTACTGTCTTGATTCATGTGTGTTTTAGTAGTAGCTGCATTTGCGCTCTCTAAATACAATGGTGCTTTTTCTGTTCCTTTTTTTAGTTTTTAGTCTGAATCAGATAATAATTTTTTAGTTGCGATACCGAAATAATTTAGTTTCGTTTCCAAAATAATTTTAATTTTAGATTGATTCAATAATAGGTTTTAATTATCTGATGCTTATATTTTTGGTTACTTATATATATATATATATATATATATATATATATATATATATATATATATATATATATATATATATATATATATATATATAATTTTTATTACGACCTGAGCACCGACTATTACCATACCATTCTCTCTCAAAAAGAAGTTTATATTAATAATTTCAAAAACTTCAGTAAGAACTTAAGAACCAAATTTAAATTTGGGCATTTGAAGAGTGAAATTTGAATATCCATTTAATGGTTGCCCCAAGCAGTGAATTAATGATCTTCGGTATGTACTTTACATGTCTGAAGTTTAGCAGAACTTTACTAATCAATATTATTATAATTTGACATATGGAATCAGAATCCTAAATTTCATGGACTTCACTGAATTTATAACTCAAGTATAATATGGGAAGATTAACGACTTTCCAAATTGATCGCCATTTCACGAAAATAGTCATTGAAAATCTCGAAATAATAAAGGTTTTACATATTTTAACCTTACATGACATATAAAATTAAAAGATTAACTAAAAGAGAAAAAGATGACTTTTGAGTAACAATTATTATTTTATTTTAAACTCAAATAAAAATAAAAAACGAAATACTCTAAAAAATCACCATGATTGATTAAATCATTTAACTGCTTGAAAATATATGCATCTGTAAATAAAATTAGTGCGCATGCGCTGATATTAAAATACATGCAAGCATAGTTTGTATTTTTATTGTTAGTAAATATATTTATTACTCAGCTAAATAATCAATATATTGCAATATTTGCAATATATATTGTACTCTAGAGTGTGACCTTTCATTCTGTTCAAAATTTTTCGGAACTTATTTCAATACAGAAGAAAGAGCACAGATAGGATTTATTCTTGCTTGGCAGACAGTATTGTCTTGAATAATTTACGCAGTAATTATGCACTATGAGGCATTTTCTGCATCGGATATGCAACAAGGCAAATGCTGATTGCAAACTTTTTGTCTCCTCCTCTATTGCCTCATTCGCTGTACGTCGTCAAAATTTACAAATACGAGTTTTAATAGTATTTTATATTGCTTGCGAAAAACGGTAGTCTCACATTATAGCATTTCACATTTACTATCTGCTTTGATTTTCACTAGAAAGTTAATATCTTTGGGAAGAATGTTATTTCGATACTATGTAAACAGCTTTAAATGTTATACAGGGTGTTCATTAATTATTGTCGGGTTTTCCGTACCTCATAACTTTCGAATAAAAAATATTACACAAAAACCGATTACGTATTCGTAAATTACAACTCAAAGAATTTTATTAATGATATTAAAGTGTAAAGCTTGCACCATTTGCACTTTGTAGGCATTCAGTTGAAGACGATTATGTATTCGTAAATTACAACTCAAAGAATTATAAATAAGTAAATTACAACTCAAAGAATTATGAATACGTAAATTACAACTCAAAGAATTATATATTCGTAAATTGCAACTCAAAGAATTATGTATTCGTAAAGTACAACTCAAAGAATCGCCTTCAGCTGAATGCCTACAAAGTGCAAATGGTGCAAGCTTTACACTTTAATATCATTAATAAAATTCTTTCAGTTGTAATTTACGAATACGTAATCGGTTTTTGCGTAATATTTTTTATTCGAAAGTTATGAGGTAAGGAAACTCCGACAATAATTAGTGAACACCCTATATTATTGTATATCATATATCTAGTTGAATATGTAATGATTTATACTTTTGTGTATAAAATTATAGTAGCTATTTAATTACTGCTGCCACTGAATTACTGCTGACATTAATACATCTGATTATATAATAACTTATTTTGTAATGAATAATTAACGGAATTTTAAATGGACTTATTGTATGTATAAATATTTGGGCATATAACAAATTATATTGGTTTTATATTTATTATATTAATATGTTCACATATTATATAAGAACATTAAGGCGATATATTATTATATATTATGTGATTAAATATTTAATTGAATTTCAAATGAATTTATTGTGTATACAAATGTTTGTGAAAATCTGGATGTTTTATTAACACGAGGATATAATAAATTATATTTACTTTATATTTATTTTATTAATGTCTATGTTACTTTGTATATACATTATTACTCGTATCATTATACGGATTTTGATCGATTGTTCTTTCTATTACTTGTTTCGTTGTGATGGATCATGTTAATAGCTGATGAACGCGTTCTAAATTATATTCTATTACGTCAGAGTGAAATAAGGTGTTTCAAAAGAATGAGTTAAGAGCAATACAACATGTTAATAAATGAGAAATATGTTCTAAATTATATGCCTTTTAGCCGGAGTGGAAATAAGAAGTTTCAAAGAAATGAATTTCTGTGGCTTAGTATGTGGTGTCAAGGTCGTCTGCCCCATTTTCTACGTTACGATGGATATTAAGAATCTTTTTTCCATCTTCGTATGTTTTGCAGGTTATAGTTACTTTTGATATATCATTGTACAAAATGAATCGAAGAAATATGTGTAAAACCCATATAAAATTAACGAATTTGTGGTAATTATCAAATTCTTGGTAACATGTTTTTACTTGTTTTTTTTATCTTGTTTGTTTATATTTATAGCTGCATAACAAAATGAAGAAATATAATATTAAAAAGCAGATTTAAAAATATTCTGAAGATGAAATTAAGTACCGATATATTCTTTTTCACAACCACCATCCAGGGGTACCACAGGATCAGAAGCTTCCTGCAATCCGGGTTCTTGACAACCGGGTGTGTACAGAAATGGTGTGAGGTTGACTACCCACCCACCCCCTACCATTAACGTGAAAAATCGGAGAAGAAACGGCAACTACATTAAAAGCATTATTAAATTTATTTTCTCTCTGTAATATTTCCCAAATAATCATCTCCAAAAGCGGTGCTGATTGTCTTCTTCGAACTCAGAGCTGGTAGAAATTGAGAATTTACTCTTAAAAATTCTCTTAACTTTATCCTAAAATATACCTAGGCTACTTCGGATAGCAAAGCCGGAGACTAAGCAAGTATACCAAATACCATCTTACAAAAAAATTCTTTCTATTAATATTTTTGTCTTGCCGCCTTTAATTGATCTGCTGATTCATCGAGAATATCGGTTGTTAAAAAGTTCCACGAAACCTCTTACGCCTGATGTTTATGATTCTCTAAAAAAAGTATTTTCAAACATAAACTGGGATAGATACAAGAGCCGCATTATTTAATTAATCTTACACTTGGTTTATTTATTGTGTACATGAACCATTCTAAAGGCTAGAACATTTGAAACCTAATTGTATGGATAACCTATTCTCCAATATGACGTCGTCTTCGATATTTTTTTTTTATTCCTCACATAAAATGTATAAATGCATAATAAACATAAAACATAAAATGTATATAATAAACAGACTTTCTAAAGCTTTCAATAACAAAAAAATCTCGAGACTGAATATTTGATGAAACAATAATTTATTTTTTGCAACATTAACATTATTATTAAAAATTATTTAAAAAGTTATCGAACTTAAGAAAAAATTAATACAAAGCCAATAAATTGGCATCATTAAGAACATATATTTTTTAAATTTTAATGTGATGAATAAATAATTTTCATTCGATAATAAATTTGAAAACTACCATTAAGATTATTTTAGTAAATTAAAAAATAAAAATTTAAAAGAACAGAACATTTGCACTTTTTAAAGAATAGCTCTAAATCAAAGAAACTTCCTTTTAAATGGCAACACATGCACACATATATTATTAAGAGATATTTCTAAGAATAAATATTTTAATTCTTATCTTCTTTTAATATTTCAAATTTCCTACCATAATTAATCATTAAAATTGAATATCATAGAAAATTAATTAAAAATTAATTGAAAACGAAAATATGAGATTCAATATAGAAAACAAAGCATGAGATTCCGATAGAAATACCCTTAATTAATCTGTACTTTACTAAATTTCACAACATATTTTAATTCCAACTAAAAATAACAAATATATATTTTTTTCATTATATTTGTTTTATTTCTTTTATAATATTGCTTGATTTTCTTTATACAAACATTATTTTGTACTTTTTATTACATTAATAAAAACGTAATTAGTAATTTATTAATTAATAAATTACTAATCTATTTCAAAATTCATGATATTCAATATAAAGGAATGTAAAAATAAATATTTAGCAAACTAATCTACATCCACTGCATGTATAAAACAACATGTTAAATTAATATATTAATTGATAAGTTTTCTAATATTATAAAAGTAATTCCCTTTTCATCTGGAAAAACTACCATAGAAAATTTCACAACTCAAAAAAATCAAGGAGCGAGTGAAAATTTCACTGTTTTTATATAAACAACATATTAAATTAATATATAAAATGATAAGTTTTCTAATAATATTAAAGTAACACTATTTTCATTCGGTAAAAACAACTGCAGAAAAATTCAGAACTCAAGAAAATCAAGAAATGAGTGAAAATCCAATTACAATATCTTTATAAAAATAAAGTAAGCCGAGTTCAGTAAAAATATTTTTAAAAATGAGAAAAAAAAATGTTTCTTATATTAATACATTTATACTTTCGTAATGTTTATAATATGTCCATTTTTTTGTAAATGCTTTTTGCAGTTCTAATAATTCTGAAATAAACATTTAACTAATTTGATGGGTTTCATTTAAATCTTCTATGAATGTATTAGAAAAGTGGAGATTATTGATATCTATCTATAAGTATTAATGTAATAGTGCAAAAATACTGAAACCTATTTATAAATTCAATAATTCATAAAATTCCAATTTCAAAGTCTGATTGTAAGTTCGAATTTAAAACAGAAAATTTTATTTATTACTTTCATTACTTCAGCTTAAGCAAAATAAAACGATGTTTTTAAATTTAGAGAAATCTCAAATAATGACCAATTTTATTAAAGAATTTTTCTAAAGAAATCTGTAAAATGCTCTCTCTCTCTTTCTCTCTGCTTTTGCAGATAAACAGTTTTTTTTAAACAGTTTTACGGATCGAAAAAGTACAGTAAACATGGAAGAAATCGGGTAAACAACCATAAAGAAAAAAATCGAAATTTGAAACTGTGTAAAAGAATGCTTCGAAGTATTTCTTTTTAAGTAGAAACTACAAGAATTGTGAAGAAAAAAAAAGCACTTTTAACATAACAAGAACTAGATCGAATTTTTGAACAAAAATATATAAATTTCAAATAAATATTATTTTATCTGTTTCATTACAGTTCATCAAATCGAATATTAAACAGAATAGCCTTGGTATGAGTAATGATAATTACGATCTATTTCAATTTGATATAAGTTTCATACAGCATGCTTTTTACCTCGTCTATCAGTGTGAATTCCGGAAATATAATACTATTTTAGGAGAATAATAAATATAATCATAAATGCTTGTGAAAATGAAACACTTCTTCGGAAATGTCAAACAATGAAGAAAGATTGTTAAAATTCCTTTGAATTATGATGTTTCATAATTATATTGTTTATAATCAAAACTTTGAAATTGTTTTTGTTTCTAATCGCCTTTGTAATAATTAAACACAAAGATAATTTTAGTTAATGAATGTGACTATATTCGGATGATTTTTTTTTTTGAAAATGTTACAAAATACTTAATTTATTTTTAAATTTTTCCTATGACAAATGTTGAAAAACTATATGAAACAAAAATATAACAGTTAAAAACCCCAACTGTATCAAAAATTGGAAAAAAAATATTTTCCCCCTTTAATAAAAGGGGTATAAAGCCAACACTTTTTTTGCTTAGAATGCATCAAATCATTTGTTCAAAATTTTGCAGATAACTTAAGAAATATATTGACTATTTCTTGAAACAAGAAATAATCGCACTTCTTTCCAATCTTTAAATTCTGAGGTTTCACTGATAACTAAAAGGATTTTTCTCTATTATGAGGCAATAAAATACAGTAAATGTGTTTTGAAAGAAGAGATTACGCATTCTATAGTACAAAAACTGCAACAATGAAAAATTATTATATTCGATTCGAATAAAATATTATTTAAATTTTAATTTAAAAAGTCATTCGTTGGAAGAATTCATTCAGAATTCGACCAAATTAAAACGTAAACTATGCAAATACCAAAAATCAGAAAGAAATTTTTTAAAGAATAAACTTAAAACAAAACTGTAACGGTTTCTCAAAAAATACAAATCAGAAATTAAAAATATTAAATAAAACATAGTTAAAAATTTCATGAAAATACGATTTTTCAATGCTGTCACTTATCTTGTATTTATTTTAAGTAGACTATTAACTCTCACAACTCACACAACCGAGAATTTTATTATTCTATAAAATTTGTGGAATATGCTGTTTCAGCATTTCATATAAATAGCATAGATAAGAAATTTAAACAAGAAAAACTGAAATATATATATATATATATATATATATATATAGTACTGATGCGCGATCTGTAATTTTTATACAAATGAAAATTTTATGAAAATTCTTTATAAATAAATATGTTTATATAATAATGATTTTATATAAGCACTGTAAAGAATATATTATATCATCACAATATTGATCTTAATTTAAATATAAACAACCTTTTTGTATTTATTGTTAAAATATTTATGATTTTTTTTCAAAAATAAATTTTTTTAAAAATTTTAATTACAACTGCAGACATAAATGTAAGTAGATTAAAACTGAGAGGATAACAATTTTGAAACACTAGCTCTTTTATGCTTTAAGATTTTTTATAGAGCTATAATACGATTATTTATTACAAAAAGCATCATTAAATGCAACCATGAACGCGTTTCCATGCAATTCTTCTTACCAAGACATTTGATATTTTTTAAATATATACTATCATTAATACTATTACTTAATCATATATTACTACTTTTTATATACTGTTACGAAATGTACATAAATGTTTAAATCATTGCTAAGTAAGCTAAAAGTTTTAAGTTAATTTTCCTTTTCTCAAGCTGAAATTGAAATGGTGCATGATTTTTCTACAATATCTCTAACTTCTGTTTTCACATTAATTTTCTTAATGCTCATACATACATACATATATATATATATATATATATATATATATATATATATATATATATATATATATATATATATATATATATATATATATATATATATATATATATATATATATATATATATATATATATATAAACGCTGGGGAACTATTTTTTATATCATCCCATAATAATTTTTAAAATTCATTATAAATCATATTTATATTCCAATGAAATATATTATTTCAATTTTAAAATGTATAATTCTTCATAATTAAGAATAAATACAATGCTTTAATTTATCAAGTTTTTTCGCTGTTTGCCCTTTAATGAAAATATTTTACTATTAGCATGGACAATATATCAATGTACAATATTAATAGAATACTTAACTGCCTTAATGTATACATTGTGCTTATTTTCGCGTAAGAAATTGTGTAAATTCAAAATTTGTGTATTAATAGCCCTTTTCTTTGTTCTTTTTTAAGGATTATCTTAAACATTTTTAGTGAAAGTATTCAATATTTTTCACCTAGGAACAACTTTCTGACAGAGACATTTCAATTTTATTTTTGCATTCATTCTTTGGAAAGCTGCATAGTGTTTTTTTATATATATATTAAAAAAACTTAAGCTTAAAAAAAGCTTAAAAAGCTTATTGCTGTTTGAATATTCTCAAATTCTATATTTTGATACATTCTTCGTGTATAAAATTTAGTAAATGAAAATTCAACATATATTTTTTTTCTTTCAAATTTGTTATGAAAAATTCTTAAAATGGCTTGTAGTTCCTGAACAATACAAGAAATTTGAAACACAGAATAAGCAATCTGGGTAATTTAATAAACAATTTGTTTATATAAAATAATTTTAATGTTATAATGCTTTGAAATGAAAAAAAAATTGAAAGTTTAATGCTATTTCACAGTCCGAGGCTAGTATTTAAGAATTCAATAAAAGTATAACTCATTTCTTTGTTCCGGAACTAGATAATAAATTTCTTAAGTTATCTGTGAGGTTTTGAGTTTGTAAATATTTTAATAATTAAATTGAAATGTTTTAATTTTTAAAAAAATTAATTAAATTGTGAACATTTTAATAAATAAAATTTTCTTTAAAAAATTTTTGTGTTTTAACTGATACATTTTTGTTTCACATTTTTTTTTTTTTTACTATATTATTCAAAAACTGAAAACTATAAATATTCTATAATTTTTTTCATATCATTCATCTCTAATGTAGTCTTATATGCAAAATAATAAACAAATTATAAAACTAATACGCTTCAGATAATTGACACAGTACTTTGTATTTTTAAAATTTATTTTCATTCTTTATAATTTATGCTTAATTTAACGGAATTTTATAATATTAAGAAAAGCAAGCACCTAATTATATAAATTTTCTATACTAAATATATTTTTCATAAATACTGACATTAGTTCATTTAAAAGCGTACTTTTTCTTCCTTTGTAACTATAAATGATTTGTCAAATTTTTAGAGAATATAAATGTGACCACTTTTTATTTTGTCTTTGATATAATAATAATGTATAAGCTAATCTAAATCCAAAAACATCAAGAATTAAGAACGGAATTATGATTTATATTAAGAAGTAATCAATCAGATATATCTTTTTGGTTCTGAGAAATTCTAAGAATTATTCGTTGGATAAAACATCAAAGAAAAAAAGATTTTTTCCCTGATAATCGAATTGAGTCTCCACAATTTTCGGTTTTGAAAAGGCAGATGATTTCGACACTTCTGATCACTTCTTCCATTGTAATGATAATAAAATCAATTTGTGTTGAAAGAAGTTACTTTGTAAAGAAATGCTACTAGTAAAACTAATCGAACAATTCCAATAAGAAATAGGGGCCGTGTAAGAATTCTCCCAAGAGAACAGACACCCTCCCCAATCCATCATTCACTCCCTAAACATTCAGTCAATATAAATTAAATATTGACAAAACTGCTAGTTTAAAAATGAATTTTTATGAACATTTTCACTTTTGGAGAAATGCTTCAGTTACTGACTTATTTTTATTTTTTAATAATAAAAATAAAAAGTCAATTTAAAAAATATTTGGCTCTAATATCTAACGCTAAAATTTTCAAAAAACTTTTATAATTTTACAGTTATTTAAAGAATTCAGTATCAAAGAAAAAGTCCTCACACAGCTAATAAACTGCTTGGAATCTATGTCATTTTAAAAACTAATTGTATAAATCTTAAAAGAAAAAAAAAAAAATAACACATTAGTATCTGTATATAAATGGCTAGTCGCCTTTGGCAACCAACTAATTAGTAGGAAATAATGACTGCGTTTATTTAAATTATATATGCTGTATTTGATAGTAATGGTTCCTTCAACAAAGTATTTTAAGTTCCAACTGGAAATAGAAATTTAAACAACATTATTTTAGTTGCCTTACATCTGTTCTATTCTTAGTCTGCATGAAGCATCCTCATGAAGTCAAGTCAAGCAACACAACCGCATGAAAAACATAGCTATTCAAATTCTCTAATATCTAGATGTATGCTTCTCTTACGTGATAATGTACCTTCACATTTTAAATCCTGCATTAAAATGCATTGTTGATTCCAACATTTAATAGATTTACACAATATATTATAACATGTTTGATATTATTAAATATTGCATTCTAACAACATGTGGTAAGAACATCTAAGAATATGTTTGATGGGTTAAAATATGTTAATCAAAATAAAAATAATTAAAGCATAATTATTTCACATATCGGATTTATTTCTTAATATATTTAATATTTTATTTACATTTCTTTATAGATTTTAAAAAATAAAAACAATATTTGTAATAAAATGGAAAAATAAAAATACATGAAGTAAAAGTCAAAGAATATATATTTTTTTAAAATAGAATGTTTCTTCCATTAGCATTTAGTATCGAATAAAAACTCGCAATTAAGTATTTGTAGAAACAATGAAAAGGTTTTTAATTTAGTTGTAACAATAAAAAGTATTTATAGAAATTATAAATAAAATCCATTTTAGAAATTGTCAGAACTAAGATAAACATTGAATGGTAACTAAACTGGCATCAGCAAAATGATTTTATTTCGAATTTTTCAAATAATAGCGCAAAACTCAATTTTATATAACAATATGAATATTAGTTATCTCCTAAGAACGTTATAATTTTGTTTAGTTATTAATTAAATGAAATTATAATTAAAATTTAAAATAAATAATTCTAAAGTGCACATTCTAACCCACTAAAATACAATGTACAAATCTAGTATTTCTTGGTTAAATTTTCTGTATTGTAGAGCGCTGACAGGTACATAAAACACGAACACACAGAAAAGAGAAACGCTTTTATATTGATGAAAAAAGAAAATGCAATCAAAACCTTAGCATAGAACGGAAAAAAATCTAATTTCCCATATTGATTTTTTTAAAAATTCTATAGGAAATAATGTTTTAATGAATGATAGGAAATATTATTTTAAAAATTTATTTCGAATACATATGCTGTTAAGTCACTAAGATATCTGTTCTAACTAATTTTAAAGAAACAAATACCAAACTACTTTAAAAAAACAGAATTCGTTTCTTCCATTCTTCTATTAATTAATCAAACGATTTAATTGATTTTTTTAAGCAAATTATTATATGACAAAGTCAAATACTCTATTGAAAAAGTTTGAAATAAAAGTAAATAATCAAAGAACATCAAATTACTTTATTCATATTTATTTCAGAAATATTTACCAAGTGAATAAAGGAAAAAGAGCGGATGAAGTACTTAGAAAGCAAAGATATATTTCGAATAAGGATATGATTATCAAAGATTTAGATAAAATGCACAAATTAAGATGAATTCATATCAATAAATTTAACCTATTCAGATATCTCAATTTTCAGTTCTTCTGTTGATATACTAAAATACAAAAAGAAAGAAAAGCGAATGTTTCTATAAAAATATTCTCCGCTTTTTCAATTTAATTATTTCAACTTCTCAAAAATCGTTTGGTTTCATTTCAATAATTAATCAACGAGATTTTCTTGATTTGTTTTTTTTTTCAAAACTGAGAATTATTTTCAAAGATAAAATTATGCATGAAATTTTATTTTTTATTACTTTTAATTATATTTAAAAAAAACATTCCAACTCAAATGATATGTTTTCGTTTAATGTCCACTGATATTCCATTAAATCATGAAAGTCACTTAGACAATATATTATAATCTAAATTAGACAATATATTATAATCTAAATAACTGATGAGTCAACTTAAATTTATAAGAAATCGTCTGATACTTAAATGAAAAAAATAAATCATCCATTGATTTTATTTTCACACATTTCATAGAATATTAATCTTGCATTTAATAATTTATAATGAGTTTCTTTTTCTTCAAAAAGTCATATATTTTCATCTATTAAAAATTTAGCATTCGTTATAATAATCAGTGACCATGAAAAAAAAATCTTATTATGTAGTTTTATTCGAAAAAAACTCGACATAAAGCTTATGTGCTTTCCGTTTTTTTAAAGCAATATTTCTCAAAATCTAATGAATCTTCATTCCTTTAAATAGATTGATGATTCATCTTTATTTTCCTAATATCATACATTTTTCGTTTTGAAAATCCACGCAGAAAAAATGATTCATTATATTTTATTTTCTGAAACTCCACTTAATATTAATTATGCATCCGATATTTAGTCGATACGACTGAAAATTCAGTGTATTTTTATTCCTTTTAAAAGATCCATAACTCAACATAAAAATAAACAAATAAAAAACAAATATTCCATCCGATTTTGGTAACTCAAACTCCAAATAATGTTAACCTTAATATCAATGATTTTACTTTATTATATCTAAAAATCTTATGCATTTTTATTTCTTTAAAAAGATATGTGACACGACGTACCGATAAACGAAAAAAACAGAAGTTTCATATGGTTTTGTTTGCTCAAATTCTGCATAAAATTAATCTTTCTTTCTTTGATTTTAATCAAATGCTTCTCAAAATCTAATGCATCTTTATTCATTTAAAAAAGTTAATATCATGAGTAAGATGTTGAAAATTCAATAAAAGGATAGATATTATGGTAAAGATGATAAATTCAATGTTTCTAAATATCATTTGCAAAAAAATTTTACTTTTTCAAAAATAATTAGAGGGCTGTTGTTTTTTCTTTGGGCAACCATTTTCTAAATGCATACACATTTTCTTTATAATCCTTTTGATCTATTGTTTAATAACCTAATTTTACAAGAACGAATGTTTTCGATCCCATAATATCACTCTTTCACCCGGGAAAAGAATAAAGAGAAAATGAAAAGGCTCTATAACTTACCTTTGTTCAAAGTATTCCTTTATCTATACGACTGAACAAATCAGAAATCCTATTTTTCAAAGTATCTCTTTTGTATTCACAATTATTTTCCTCTGATATATCCCATCATTTTTCCACTACCGTAGAAGATCATATATTACATTTAAGAATCAGAGAACCGCCTGTTGGATTACGAACCAAAATCAGAACTATTCCTCTTTAACGGTTAAAAACCTCTATCCGTACCCGAACCAGGTCTCGAACCCGGTTCCAGTCTTTAGCAAAACACCCCTAGGGTCTGAAAAACCTTCTCCCCTCTCTTTTATTAAAGGAATTCTGCATCTTCTCGAACCTGAAGTACGCTCCTGTTATGCTTCAGAAGGTGGTAGGTAGGGTTGCTTGAATTGGACCCGCACGGACCGCGCCAATGTGCTGCCAACCATCGCCAAGTAATCGCGGGAACGGGTCAGCAGCAACAGGCTAGGGAGAAGCCACGTGATCTTTGAACTGTATGGTTGGCGTAATCGATTTGGTGTTCGCACTTGAATTACTAAGGATAGAGTCGCTTCGGATAGCTAACCAATAAAAACGGTTTTTATTAATGAAGTAGGCAGAAATAACTATTTTGGACGAAAAGGGTGCTGATTTAATCACCGTATCTAGCAACTGAGTCATCATCGTTTTTTTTTTCTTTTGTCACTTAATTTATGGTAAAATAGGATCAGCAAACACACACAGAGACAAAAGAATTATCTTTATTCATAAAGTGCCATATAGTATATAGGATAGAATTAATTTACAAGAAATATCATAATAAGAAGAAATCGCTTTAATTAATGCAAAGTGATAATCCACATTATCAAGCTCTTATTTAAAAATATATTTAAAGAATATTAAATTGTAATTTTGCAATCGCAATTCTGTAATATATATATATATATATATATATTACACGTGATATATATATATATATACAGGGTGTCCCAAAAAAATGCATACACACTTTAAATAATTGTAAATTTGGGGTTTATTATAATTCGAATAATTTTCAACATGTAAAAGATTCTACAAATATGATTCTATTGTCTTGTTATCGCATGTTTTCAAACTGATGTCCGTTCTGCTATAGACACTGCTGACAACGCGAAGCGATAGAATAGCATACATGATGGAACAAATGTATGCTATTCTATCCCTTGGGATATTCGTACATTCATGTTCAATGGTTGCCCTCAATTGAACAACTGTTGCAGGTTTATGGACGTCCTGAACAGTTCCATCAGCTTCAAACTTATCTCTAATTCGAGTGATGGTAACTCGTGTCGGTGGTTCTTTGTTGAACTCCCTCTTAAATTGTCTTTGCACTTCTACTGCATTTTCATACTTCGAGTAGCATTTTAAAATAAATTTCCTTCCTTCAAATTGAAGTCTGTCTGTCATCACTCGGTTCAATGGGTTCAGTATGTAAAGAAAGAAGAAATAACTTAATTATCAGCTGCTAAAATGTGTATACATTTTTCAGGGGTATATATACTTAGAGAAACTTACACTTAATAGGAATTTGCATTTCGATCGAACTTGCATTATTTTTTAATCATTTTTTATTTCAATCGATAGTACAATTGTTTATTAAAATTTCAAAGTGTAAAAAATATTTCTTTAAATATGACTAACAGACCCTAAGAAATAAAAAGCAAGTTTTTTTTTTTGCACTACATTTATTGATTTTAACAACACAAAATGTAATTTTTTACAGTATTTAAATCATTATACCAATCAAAAATTTAAAGTATATTTGGAGGTTTCAAAATTAACGATTAAGCCAATTTTAGAGTGGTTATATCTTATATAAACAATTACGAGTTATCCACTTTAAATACTCATAATAACTCTACTCAACTGTACCAATAACGTGTATTCTAGCTATCTTGTTGAATAGGAATTGACGAAAGACATGATATATGAAAGGTGATGATCTTGACCTACATCACAATAGGAGAGATGTAGGAAGAGAAATCATTATACCAATAAAAATTTTAAGTATCTTTGGTGGTTTCAAAATTAACGATTAAGCCACTTTAAGAGTGGTTATATCTTATATAAACAATTACGAGTTATCCACTTTAAATACTCATAATAACTCTACTCAACTGTACCAATAACGTGTATTCTAGCTATCTTGTTGAATAGGAATTGACGAAAGACATGATATATGAAAGGTGATGATCTTGACCTACATCACAATAGGAGAAATGTAGGAAGAGAAATCATTATACCAATAAAAATTTTAAGTATCTTTGGTGGTTTCAAAATTAACGATTAAGCCACTTTAAGAGTGGTTATATCTTATATAAACAATTACGAGTTATCCACTTTAAATACTCATAATAACTCTACTCAACTGTACCAATAACGTGTATTCTAGCTATCTTGTTGAATAGGAATTGACGAAAGACATGATATATGAAAGGTGATGATCTTGACCTACATCACAATAGGAGAGATGTAGGAAGAGAAATCATTATACCAATAAAAATTTTAAGTATCTTTGGTGGTTTCAAAATTAACGATTAAGCCAATTTTAGAGTGGTTATATCTTATATAAACAATTACGAGTTATCCACTTTAAATACTCATAATAACTCTACTCAACTGTACCAATAACGTGTATTCTAGCTATCTTGTTGAATAGGAATTGACGAAAGACATGATATATGAAAGGTGATGAACTTGACCTACATCACAATAGGAGAGATGTAGGAAGAGAAATCATTATACCAATAAAAATTTTAAGTATCTTTGGTGGTTTCAAAATTAACGATTAAGCCACTTTAAGAGTGGTTATATCTTATATAAACAATTACGAGTTATCCACTTTAAATATTCATAAGAACTCAACTCAACTGTACCAATAACGTGTATTCTAGCTATCTTGTTGAATAGGAATTGACGAAAGACATGATATATGAAAGGTGATGAACTTGACCTACATCACAATAGGAGAGATGTAGGAAGAGAAATCATTATACCAATAAAAATTTTAAGTATCTTTGGTGGTTTCAAAATTAACGATTAAGCCAATTTTAGAGTGGTTATATCTTATATAAACAATTACGAGTTATCCACTTTAAATACTCATAATAACTCTACTCAACTGTACCAATAACGTGTATTCTAGCTATCTTGTTGAATAGGAATTGACGAAAGACATGATATATGAAAGGTGATGATCTTGACCTACATCACAATAGGAGAGATGTAGGAAGAGAAATCATTATACCAATAAAAATTTTAAGTATCTTTGGTGGTTTCAAAATTAACGATTAAGCCACTTTAAGAGTGGTTATATCTTATATAAACAATTACGAGTTATCCACTTTAAATACTCATAATAACTCTACTCAACTGTACCAATAACGTGTATTCTAGCTATCTTGTTGAATAGGAATTGACGAAAGACATGATATATGAAAGGTGATGATCTTGACCTACATCACAATAGGAGAAATGTAGGAAGAGAAATCATTATACCAATAAAAATTTTAAGTATCTTTGGTGGTTTCAAAATTAACGATTAAGCCACTTTAAGAGTGGTTATATCTTATATAAACAATTACGAGTTATCCACTTTAAATACTCATAATAACTCTACTCAACTGTACCAATAACGTGTATTCTAGCTATCTTGTTGAATAGGAATTGACGAAAGACATGATATATGAAAGGTGATGATCTTGACCTACATCACAATAGGAGAGATGTAGGAAGAGAAATCATTATACCAATAAAAATTTTAAGTATCTTTGGTGGTTTCAAAATTAACGATTAAGCCAATTTTAGAGTGGTTATATCTTATATAAACAATTACGAGTTATCCACTTTAAATACTCATAATAACTCTACTCAACTGTACCAATAACGTGTATTCTAGCTATCTTGTTGAATAGGAATTGACGAAAGACATGATATATGAAAGGTGATGAACTTGACCTACATCACAATAGGAGAGATGTAGGAAGAGAAATCATTATACCAATAAAAATTTTAAGTATCTTTGGTGGTTTCAAAATTAACGATTAAGCCAATTTTAGAGTGGTTATATCTTATATAAACAATTACGAGTTATCCACTTTAAATATTCATAAGAACTCAACTCAACTGTACCAATAACGTGTATTCTAGCTATCTTGTTGAATAGGAATTGACGAAAGACATGATATATGAAAGGTGATGAACTTGACCTACATCACAATAGGAGAGATGTAGGAAGAGAAATCATTATACCAATAAAAATTTTAAGTATCTTTGGTGGTTTCAAAATTAACGATTAAGCCACTTTAAGAGTGGTTATATCTTATATAAACAATTACGAGTTATCCACTTTAAATACTCATAATAACTCTACTCAACTGTACCAATAACGTGTATTCTAGCTATCTTGTTGAATAGGAATTGACGAAAGACATGATATATGAAAGGTGATGAACTTGACCTACATCACAATAGGAGAGATGTAGGAAGAGAAATCATTATACCAATAAAAATTTTAAGTATCTTTGGTGGTTTCAAAATTAACGATTAAGCCACTTTAAGAGTGGTTATATCTTATATAAACAATTACGAGTTATCCACTTTAAATACTCATAATAACTCTACTCAACTGTACCAATAACGTGTATTCTAGCTATCTTGTTGAATAGGAATTGACGAAAGACATGATATATGAAAGGTGATGATCTTGACCTACATCACAATAGGAGAGATGTAGGAAGAGAAATCATTATACCAATAAAAATTTTAAGTATCTTTGGTGGTTTCAAAATTAACGATTAAGCCACTTTAAGAGTGGTTATATCTTATATAAACAATTACGAGTTATCCACTTTAAATACTCATAATAACTCTACTCAACTGTACCAATAACGTGTATTCTAGCTATCTTGTTGAATAGGAATTGACGAAAGACATGATATATGAAAGGTGATGAACTTGACCTACATCACAATAGGAGAGATGTAGGAAGAGAAATCATTATACCAATAAAAATTTTAAGTATCTTTGGTGGTTTCAAAATTAACGATTAAGCCACTTTAAGAGTGGTTATATCTTATATAAACAATTACGAGTTATCCACTTTAAATACTCATAATAACTCTACTCAACTGTACCAATAACGTGTATTCTAGCTATCTTGTTGAATAGGAATTGACGAAAGACATGATATATGAAAGGTGATGATCTTGACCTACATCACAATAGGAGAGATGTAGGAAGAGAAATCATTATACCAATAAAAATTTTAAGTATCTTTGGTGGTTTCAAAATTAACGATTAAGCCAATTTTAGAGTGGTTATATCTTATATAAACAATTACGAGTTATCCACTTTAAATACTCATAATAACTCTACTCAACTGTACCAATAACGTGTATTCTAGCTATCTTGTTGAATAGGAATTGACGAAAGACATGATATATGAAAGGTGATGATCTTGACCTACATCACAATAGGAGAGATGTAGGAAGAGAAATCATTATACCAATAAAAATTTTAAGTATCTTTGGTGGTTTCAAAATTAACGATTAAGCCACTTTAAGAGTGGTTATATCTTATATAAACAATTACGAGTTATCCACTTTAAATATTCATAAGAACTCAACTCAACTGTACCAATAACGTGTATTCTAGCTATCTTGTTGAATAGGAATTGACGAAAGACATGATATATGAAAGGTGATGAACTTGACCTACATCACAATAGGAGAGATGTAGGAAGAGAAATCATTATACCAATAAAAATTTTAAGTATCTTTGGTGGTTTCAAAATTAACGATTAAGCCACTTTAAGAGTGGTTATATCTTATATAAACAATTACGAGTTATCCACTTTAAATACTCATAATAACTCTACTCAACTGTACCAATAACGTGTATTCTAGCTATCTTGTTGAATAGGAATTGACGAAAGACATGATATATGAAAGGTGATGATCTTGACCTACATCACAATAGGAGAGATGTAGGAAGAGAAATCATTATACCAATAAAAATTTTAAGTATCTTTGGTGGTTTCAAAATTAACGATTAAGCCAATTTTAGAGTGGTTATATCTTATATAAACAATTACGAGTTATCCACTTTAAATACTCATAATAACTCTACTCAACTGTACCAATAACGTGTATTCTAGCTATCTTGTTGAATAGGAATTGACGAAAGACATGATATATGAAAGGTGATGATCTTGACCTACATCACAATAGGAGAGATGTAGGAAGAGAAATCATTATACCAATAAAAATTTTAAGTATCTTTGGTGGTTTCAAAATTAACGATTAAGCCACTTTAAGAGTGGTTATATCTTATATAAACAATTACGAGTTATCCACTTTAAATATTCATAAGAACTCAACTCAACTGTACCAATAACGTGTATTCTAGCTATCTTGTTGAATAGGAATTGACGAAAGACATGATATATGAAAGGTGATGAACTTGACCTACATCACAATAGGAGAGATGTAGGAAGAGAAATCATTATACCAATAAAAATTTTAAGTATCTTTGGTGGTTTCAAAATTAACGATTAAGCCACTTTAAGAGTGGTTATATCTTATATAAACAATTACGAGTTATCCACTTTAAATATTCATAAGAACTCAACTCAACTGCACCAATAACGCTTATTCTAGCTTATTTGTTGAATAGGAATTGACGAAAATCGTGATATATGAAAGGTGATGATCTTGACCTACAATTCAAGAGACGAGATGTAGGAAGAGATGTAGAAATGTAGGAAGAGATGTAGGAACAAATGTTTTCATTTCCGTATTACTCCTTTACGATTAAAAATGGAATGATAATTTAGAACTAGAGAAATTATCACTTCATTGTTATAAACAATTTTGGAATTAAAAACATTTTTATGGCTGCAAACCCTTAACAAAAAGTTAGCTTAAAAGCTGATTTTCACTCTCTAACTTCGACTGCTTTTCAACCTACGCGTGTGACGCCTCTTTGGTAAATTCAAATAAGTTATACTCTCTTTCTTCCAACCGCATTGTTCCAATCATCATGAAGTTAGAGGAAAAAATTGTTGAGGAAAGTATACTTTCTTCATATATTTTCGAATAAAAAATTGTAGTTTCATCTTCTGCATTGCCAATAGAGATTTTTTTAATACTTATTGGTGTTTTTAGCATTTTTATCGTGTTAAAGCATCTTTATTTCATGCGACAATATAGTTTCATTTTGAAAACGTCGCCTTCGCAAGTAATCTTCTAAAGTTTTGAAACGAGAAGTGGATAGAGGTCTTTGGTGTTGGCTTTCAACTTAAAACATGTTTACTTTCTGTATTACTAACTTGCAATACTTGAAGATTTAGACATGTTTATAAACTGACAATATTTTTAAAGTCTCATTTCAAAGTTTAGCTTAAGCTAGATCTTCTGTTCTTTCTGGACCGTAACACGATAATATGAATAGGAGAAAAAATACTATAGCTGGGGAAAAAATCCATTGATAACCGATAAGATTTAAGCTTATAAACTATCTAAGTTGAAGGTACGTAAAAGAATATTCAAATTCCACAGACCCGGTAAGTAGGATGCTTGAATGAGAGGGATACTAATTTGTTTTCTACGGAAAAATAGAAAACATTATGATAATGTAAATAACACTTATCATAACCAAGCAATCTATATATCCCTCAACCCCAACAATTATACAGATTTCGCTAATACAGGGTTATTATAAATGAATACCCCAATTTTGCAGTGGTATTAGAAGAAAACAAAGCAAAGTACAATCTTGTTGTTCGTCGAAAATTACAAATAACTCATAAAAATTTAAACTCAACACACTTATAAGTGTTCACAGTAAACGCTTCCAAAAGTACGAATGATATCAAAGCGACATAATAGCTCATTCCATACTTTTTCAGCAGCACTGATGCGAGGCTTTGAAAACATGCAGATATGCGCGTCTTAAGTTCGTCAATGTCAGTTGATAGCGGTGAAACAAACAACTGCTGTTTGATATAAACCAATAAAAAAATCAAATATTGCCATAAACACATATCTGCATCCTTTCGAAACTTCACACCAACCAAGCAGAAAAAACTTCGGTACGGGTTACCGTATCGCTTCTATGTCCTTCGCATTTTTGGAAGAGCCCACATTGAAACCCATATAATTGTGTTTAATTTAAACTGTTAAGAGGACTCAGTACAGCAATTTTTTTTTATATAATTTTAAATAAAATTTTCAAATTTTGAAATAAATAGATGTAAATTGTGCTGAAACTTAAATTTCTGAAATATTTTTCAGATTCAAAAGTTACAAATTTAAATATTTTAACTTTTTTCAAAAATTAAGCTTTTTTTTTTTAAAAAAAAGTGCTTCTTTTTGTACAATTTTCAAAATATTTTTCCCCAAATTTTTTTAAAGGGACCTCACAATGTATGTAGGGATCGGATTTTTTTATATCTATATTAGTTTGTGAAAAAAAAAAATATTCCAGAAAATTTTGGAAAATATCAAATGTTTTCATTTTGAACATTTTTAGAAAAAAAATCTAATCAAAATTTTAACAAGTCCATCTCTAATTCTATTTCGCATACATTTAAGAGTGAGGAGAAAAAATTTCATGTAATTACAATAAAATGTGATTGACTGATTACAATAAAATGTGTCAACATTTTGTAGCAGACTGAATTTCGGAAAAAAAGCAAATTGAGAAAAACAGCTTTAAAGTTTTCATCACAATAAACTTATAATAAAAACAGGAATATCAAGTTAGGTTTTTTCTGAGAGCAATAATATGGCTTTTTAAGTGCTAAGATGCCAATTTTATTAATATACATTATAAATCATATTTATTAATGACCTTTATTATAAATAGGGATTATTAGAAAAATTTGAGAAAAAATTACAATATGTTCACTTTTTTTAATCGATAATTTTTTTTAGTAAAAATGGCTATTAAATGATCTGCAATTCTGTTTGTCAAATAACTAATAATACAATGCAAAAATTCTAGACCATTTTATTGAAATTCAAATGAAATGAGTCATTTTGAAGTAGGTAAATTTTTCCAGACAATGCAAACGACGGAAAAAAGTTTCAAAAACATAAGTTCAAAAATTTTCATTATGAAATAGTTTATATAAATACCAAATATTTTAAATAATATATTATCATTCAAGCATAATTCTATAAAAATTTTGTGTTAATCTGAAGTATGAAGATGAAGCGGGGATGGAATAGCCTGGTTGGTAGAGAGTTGGATTCGCGTCTCTTAGATGGCGAGTTTGAACCCCGCCGGCCGAAGATACCCCGCTTTCTTGGTGGCTAACGCGCGTATAAATCTGTCGTGGTTACAAAGTCCTCCATGTCGAGAGTAATTCCACTGGGTGTACTAGATCAGGGGTGATCTTTCTCTGATTCGGGTCTAAATTACGATCTGTGTATGAAATGCGTGAATGAAGTCCGCCCTTTAAAAAGGGTTGTGACGTGTGTATAGCTAAGTCTCTCTCTTGGCACTAGATGGCGCCATTATAAAAACAAGAAACGCTCTCCCACCGGCTTAAAATCACTGTCTTCGTAACAGGGGCTTGCCCATGGTAAGTGCCATATAAAAAAGCAACAACAATAGATGAAGCAATCAAAGCATTAATTGACGTAAGCAGTAACGACATATTTGAAAGTGACCAAAAACAGAGTGTACAAAAATTTGTAAAGCAAGGCAATACAGTATAACATTATTATTCAATGCAATATATAATATAATGTACTTTTCTGTGTAAAACACTTATAAGATTTACTGATTCCATTTATCACCAGCATAATTTGAAGAGGGAGTCTAGTTGATTTTTTCACAATAGCTGCATGCAACTTTCAGTTCATATGAAAAACCAGATTTAGCGCCCAGCTTCAAATTCACAGCTTTTTTAAGGCAGTCTGTACAAACTACATTACAAAACAATTTTGAAATTTGTTCTATTGAAACAAATATCAGTTTTATCATCTAGTTTCGGTTTCATTAAGAAATCTGACAATCGCGAATTTGAATCGGTTTCATTCATTAGATTTGAAGCAATCACAGCTACATTGAGCGGTTTTGATTCATTCCCTTTCAATTTCTTGTTATTCATAGCAAGAGAATGGGATTTCCCTTTTATTGAGAGACATTTCCGAAACGAATCAAAAAGCAGGTAAGCAATAAATAAATTCTGTAGTCTTGAAAAAGACAGTTTTGTTTTCGAAATGATTATAATAACGAGTGAGAAATTCAATAAAAAAGAAAAACAAAAGCAGTAAAACAATAAACAAAACAAGGATTTAACCGTTACAGTTTCAAACAACTTTACCTACTTTTTAATTTCATGGAAAAATTAAACGGCTTGGCTACTCGCACATGATATATGTTTAATGTAAACATAGGAAGTGGGCGTGGCACCTGATATCGCGTTAGATAAAATAACTCCATATCTCACTAAATACTTGTCGGATTGTTTTGAAATTTTCAAATTAATAAGCAAAAGCTTTAAGGATCATTATCCACTAAAAATTTGAAAATCGATATTTTCATCGATTTTCCGAAATTTTTAAGTAACCGAATTTTATTTATTTAGCCACTTATATTTTTTGTGGATGTACTTTTTTTTTTCTTTTAATAGACAGAAAAATTGGGATATTCATTTATAATTACCCTGTATTTTATTTCGTACTAGCCGCCTTTGGCGACCAGCCGGTTCGCAAATCTTAATGCACGTTAAAATTTTAATAATTAAATATTTTATGAAACTCCCATTTTAATTGCTTCTTCATTAAAATATTTTAAAACTAATTCTAAGAGTCATATAATTCACTCATAATATTAAAGGCCTTCAGCCATAAAGTAATATGTATCGCTCTAACTTTGTTAGCTCCCGTAGAATTTATGCTTTAAATTAAAGTGGAGATGATTAAACTGCAATAAATATATTTTTTTTACTGAAAAAAAGCATTTTTTTAAATATGAGTACTGAAAACAGAGTCGCTGAGTTTTTAATCCTTATGTGTACTAAAGAATATTTTTCTTAATTTATATATCTCAAGAAGTTTTCAAAAAAATTTTCTCAGATTCATCATGAACAGATAGATTAATTAACAATGTTTAGTTTTAAATACATCAAACACTAAAAAGATAAAATGAATCGTTTGAAATAAGCTGTCGAGAACATATTAAGCCTTCAAAATCAAGTCCATATCCGTTGAAAATAGTTGTCAACAATCAGAATACACTGCGCATGCGTGAATTTTCAACGCCAATTATGGTAACGTAAATGCGTGAATTTTCTACTCCAGTTGGGGTAACGCTATGCAGATTAGAAATTTTTAATTTCCTTTATTCTGTTTTATTTTAATTCAAAAGTACTTCAGAATGAATCTGAAAGATCGATCAATTAACAATGTTTAATTTTAAATGCATCAATCATTAAGAAAATAAACAGAATCCTTTGAAATAATCTGCCGAAAATTTCTTAAGCCTATCCTCTTTAGCGTGGGAAAAAAATGAAGCCTTACTCATTTGGCGGTGGGGAAATGAAAAGATTTTTTGGTGGGAAAGTTAGTTTTTAATTAATAATTAAAATTCTAATTAAAAATTCAAAAAAGGGACCCCAGGTGCACATTCCCGACCTCCAAGGTATGCCTGTGCCAAATTTGGTAGCTGTATGTCGAACGGTCTGGCCTGTAGAGCGCCAACACACACACATATTAAGCTTTATATAAGTATAGATGAAAGCTCAAAACTCCTCAATAGTCGTATACATCTACTCTCCCTCCTTCCACATTTAGGGATGAATCTCAAAAATAAAACTTTACTGTACATTTTTAATGAAGAAACACTTTAACAAAAATCTCCAACCATAACCACCAAGCTGATTTTGAATGTATTTCATGTGAAAGCTAAAAATCCCAAGATATGTCGTCAATGCTCTCACTAACTACAATTTTAACATATATCGCAAAATAAAACTTTGATGGAAGATCTAGTCTCACCCAACAAAACGATTTCGCCAATTTATAACTACCGTATTGTTAATGCTATTAATTTGGTGAGAGAACTTCTGCCTGTCGAAGATATGATTTATGAAAATCGACTGAAAATTTTTCGATTGTTCAGTAACAATTTTTTTCCTCTTCTTGCTGGATTTCTTAAAGGTTTCATTTCATCGCATACGGAATTTATTCAAGGAAGGATTTGTAATAGATGACACATTATATCTTGAGACTGACTTGGTTTTTTTCATGGATTTCTTTTTGAGTTCAAAGCCAATCATTTTGTTATTATTTTTAGGTACCTATCTACTAATGTATATTTGCTCCATAACATGAAAATGCAACGAAGTAATTAACGAATTATGTTTTATGTAGTTTTTTTTATTCAATAGATGTTCTGATGAATTACAAATTTTAAATTTTTGTACAGAGCCTCAATCCAATAAGTCATATTTAATCAAATATTCTTCAGATACTAACACTTTAAAAAGGAACAAAAAAAGGAACTTATTTAAGTTCCTTTTTTTTGTTACCAAAACTGATTGAATTATGAAAATCTAAATAGCATTATTTTATAAAAATGCACGCTTTTCGACCCCTTCTTTAAATTTCTTGAAGAAAATATCCCAATCCCAATACGCTAAGTTTTCCGACGATGAATAGCCTAAAATAATATAGTTATTTCTTGTCTTAAAATAGGGATAGTCAAGAACTCATACCTCAGTCAGATTCAGTCATAAAAAAATTAAAATGGGTTTCAATAAAAAGTCGAGAATATTTTCCTGAATATGATTTATAGGAACGAATTTTAGACTTCATAATATTTTCAGAAATTCATATATTTGTTGAAATAAAATATAATATTATTATTTACGTTATTTAATCCAATTAAAATTAAAATTGAAAACTGAATTTTGTAATGAATCAAATACATTTTTAATAAATAATCTTTCGAGATGTCGCATAAATTATAAACTATATCCGGTAATACACATAAGACTTGGATAATACTGAAAGATTCCATTTTCTGTACTTACGGTTTTTAAAAAACACGTTTGGTTTCAGCAAAAAGAAAAAGAAAAAATTATTAGTTGAAGTTTAATAATTTCCCCACTTCAAATTAAAGATCAAATTTTAGGGAAAGCTGATAGAAAATACCAAAAAATACATGATAACATTAATAGAACGGTGTAAGAGTTTCAAAAAAGTACGAAATTTAAGACTGTCGAAATTTAAAGCATCAAAATTTTAAGATGAACAAGATATTCTAAAATATTTCAACTAAAATTTGGGGACCATTCATCCTGGCAAACCAGCTGATGGCCAAAGATGGTTATCTATACTTATAATAAAGCTCAATGCGTGTGTGTGTGTGTGTGTTGGCGCTCTACAGGCCAGACCGTTTGACATACAGCTACCAAATTTGGTACATGTATACCTTGGAGGTTGGGAATGTGCACCTGGGGTTTCTTTTTTCGAATTTTTAATTCGAATTTTAATTATTAATTAAAAACTTACTTTCCCGCCAAAAAAATCTTCCATTTTCCCCACCGCCAACTTTTCCGCCAAAAATATCTTCCATTTTTCCCACCGCCAAATGAGAAAGGCTTCAGTTTTTTTTTCTTCCAACAGTAATGAGGCTAGGGATAAAATTTTTCGGCGGATTATTTCAATCGATTCTGTTTATTTTCTTAATGTTTGATGCATTTAAAATTAAACATTGTTAATGAATCGATCTTTCAGATTCATTCTGAAGTACTTTTGAATTAAAATAAAACAGAATAAAGGAAATTAAAAATTTCTAATCCGCATAGCGTTACCCCAACTGGCGTAGAAAAAATCACGTATTTGCGTTACGTAACTGGCGAAGAAAATTCACGCATGCGCATTCTGTTCTGATTGTTGCCATGACAACAGTTATCAATGGATGATTTAAATTATTTTTGGGTTAGTTGCATGCTTTTGTAAGTAAATTGTACTTATGTTAGTTATATATTTTTTGTATATGCTTATAGTTTTAAGTACATCGTTTTTTAAGTAGTTTTTTTAAAACCTGTTTTCAACCGTTTATTTTAAACGATTCGTTTTATTTTCTTAGTGTTTGATGCATTTAAATTTAAACATTGTTAATTAATCGATCTGCTCATAATGAATCTAAGAAAATTTTGTTGACAAACTCTTGAGATATTACATAAATTAAAAAAGATATTCTTGAGTGCCCATAAAGTTTAAACGCTGTGTGACTCTATTTTCAGTAATCAGATTATAAAAAAAATGCTTTGTTTCAGTAAAAAATATTATTATATTAATTGAAGATAAATTCTTTCCACTTTAATTTAAAGCATAAATTCTACGGGTGCTAACAGAAAATTAGAGAGATACATATTACGTTATGACTGAAGGCCTTTATAATATTATGAATGAATTATTTTTTTTTGAAGTTTTAATATATTTTGATGAAGAAGCTATTAAAGTAGGAATTGCATAAAATATTTAATTATTAAAATTTTAACGAACATTAAGATTGGCGAACCGGCTGGTCGCCAAAGGCGGCTAGTTAAATAATAAAATGTTCATTTATTTTCCAATTTTTTTCAAATTTCAGCTAAAAAGGGAATTGGGAAATCCAAACAATTCGTGTTCCAGCTCTGTAACGTGTTTGATGGAATTGTTTATAGGCAAATAGGATAGCAAAAATCTGGGGCATTTTAGCACGGTTGGCACGATTCTACCGTACTTGGCGAGAAATCGAACATTATTCTTATCCTAAAAACACAGGACTAATGAAATTTCTCATGTCTGTAACCATCCGACCATTGAAAGGTCGATGAGTTTGAGTATAAAAACGGCATCTTTATTAAGGGATATACAAAATTACAGATGTGCTTGTTACAGAACTTAAGTGCTGTTGAAAAGAAGACACCTGAATGACAAAATTGATGCCAGTTGCTGCATGGAACTTGAGGCTTCGGATATTATAAAATGGGAATAAACGAGCACTAAAAGGATTGATAAACATAAAATATTTTACAGTATTTACTCAGAAAATAGATCATCAAATTTAAATGGGTATAATTTTAACCATTAAAAATTTAAAAAATCAATAAGAAAGAGAAAAATAATAATTTTAACACACTAAAACATAATATAAAAATGTTTCATTTTTATTATTTTATATACAAAATATCTATGTTCTTATATCTATATGCAAGAGAGTTAGAAAAGCAACAAAACTTAATCTCATATGGACATAAAATATTTATACACAAAAATAAAATCTATATCTAAAAAGCCTGCCTTAAGTAAATATCCATTCTCCAAATTCTTTTACTAAATAGAGGAATTACGACAATTTTTACTTCAATTTTAAACCATTTGCTGCAATTATTGTGGTAATCTAAGATGGCGAATATATGGCGTGTTTTAGGGGCATTTGGCACGATTTTGGGCTTTCTGGCTCGAAACTGAAGATTAATCCCCCAAAGAATAATTCTCGTGCATGATTTTTAAAGATCCTTTATCTATACTTATATAAAGCTCAATGTGTGTGTGTGGGTGTGTGTGTGTTGGCGCTCTACAGGCCAGACCGTTTGACCTAAAGCTACCAAATTTGGTATATATATACCTTGGAGGTTGAGAATGTGCACCTGGGGTCATTTTTTTAGTTTTTAATTAGAATTTTAATTATTAATTAAAAACTAACTTTCCCGCCAAAAAAATCTTTTCATTTTCCCCTCCGTCAAATGAATAAGGTTTCAGTTTTTTTTTTTTCCAAGCTAATGTGGCTAGGGTTAAAATTTTTCGGCCAGTAAAATTTTTCAGTTTTTTTTTTTTTTTTTTTCCTTAATGTTTGATGTATTTAAAATTAAACATTGTTAATGAATCGATCTTTCAGATTCATTCTGAAGTACTTTTGAATTAAAATAACACAGAATAAAGGAAATAAAAAATGTCTAATCTGCATAGCGTTACCCCAACTGGCGTAGAAAAACTCACGCATTTGCGTTACCGTAACTGGCGTTGAAAATTGACGCATGCGCATTGTGTTCTGATTGTTGACAAATATTATCAACGGATGCGGATTATTTTTAGGTTAGTTGTATGCTTTTGTAATTAAATTGTATTTATGTTAGTTATATATATTTTTGTATATGCTTATAGTTTTAAGTACATCGTCTTTTAAGTAGTTTTTTTAAACCTTTTCAATCGATTATTTTAAACGATTCGTTTTATTTTCTTAGTGTTTGATGCATTTAAAATTAAACATTGTTACTTAATAGATCTGCTCATGATGAATCTGGGAAAATTTTGTTGACAAATTCTTGAGATATTACATAAATTAAGAAAGATATTCTTTAGTGCCCATAACGTTTAAACGCTCAGTGACTCTGTTTTCATCAATCATATAAAAAATGCTTTGTTTCAGTAAAAAATATTATTATATTAATCCTTTCCACTTTAATTTAAAGCATACATTCTACGGGAGATAACAGAAAGTTAGATATATATATATATATTACGTTATGACTGAAGGCCTTCATAATATTATAAGTGAATTATATGACAATCAAAATTTGAAGTTTTAAAATATTTTGATGAAGAAGCTATTAAAGTAGGAATTGCATCAAATATTTAATTATTAAAATTTTAACGAACATTAAGATTATCGAACCGGCTGGTCGCCAAAGGCGGCTAGTTTAATAATAAAAATAGAAAAGGCTGTTTAGTATTTAAGCGCATCTCTGAAGTCCTACTAGATAAAAAGAAATTAATCCGCCACATAATAATTTTCTGCTCCCCGAATTTGAATTTTTCTTACAATTTTTTGCTAAATGTGGAAATTCTTAAATATTTTTATTCCAACTCTATAACTCGTCTTCTGGAATATCTTGTGAACAACCTTGATAGCGAAAATCTGGAGTATTTCATGATGGCCACGATTCTGGCGAACTTGGCGAGAAATCGGGCATATTTCTTATTCAATGACAATGGAATGAATGGAATGTTTCAGTTTCGTAGTTGCAGTAATGGCGTCCGAGTTTAACACACATTAAAATTAATTTAGATCCATTGAAGGTGTCCAGATCATTTCATCGTAATCAAAATTCGTGATCTCAGTTTATAATGCTAATTCGTTACTAAATTAATGCTAAATCGTTGCTTGAACTGTATCTGAGTGGTAACTATTTTACAAAAGTTTCCAAGATAAACGTTGTAATTTTTTAAATCTTCATTAGTTTCCAATTTCTTTTACATTTTAAGCGCATTAAGTTATTAATAAAAAAAAATAATTGTGTCCAATCTGGATTCAAAACTTTAAGACAGAAGTAAGTAACAATTTTTATTTTACGCTTTTAGATCAAATAGACGGAATGACAACAAAACTGTTATGAGTCGATTCCGTTAAATAAGGATCCCATTTTTTACTCACATACAAAAAAAAAAAAATGCAGCAACCAAATTTGTCATTTTTGTTGTGTCTCCGGATTAAAAAAATCCCTAAAAACGAACAGTATAAAAACTGAAATAATAACATTCTGAAATTTAATAACTTAATATTGATTTTAATTTAGATTTTGATTACATTTATAATCTATGTATTGAAAATAATTAAGAAAACAAAGAGTTAGTTCCATAATCTCAATCACTGGTTCGATTTTTTTTTCATATGAAGGCCCATAATACCTAAATATATAAACAATGATCCCCTGTTCCCTATCTCTATCTAAAAAGCTGTATGTATCTGTAAACTCTTCATCGAAAAAAAACCCACCCACGACATCTGTACTGTTATCCAATTCTTATTTCACATCAAAACTCAAAATCCGACATTAATAATCGTCCCACTTCTTCAGTTTTAAAAGGATTTCAAAGAATGGACTAAAACAAAGCCTTTAATCTTAACAACAAGTGGCGATTTCATCAATTAGTTTCGCCACTTTGCAAATATAGCTAACTTATATTGATTGTGCTAGCAATTAAGAATACAATCTCCTTTTGTTGTGGTAAAAGATAGCTAATCAATTTTTTTTTTTGCCATGAACTTATTTAATGTTATTAATACAGTAGACAAAAATCTTTCTCCATGTAATTTTCAATTTAGTCTCTTGATTCCGGATTTGGACCATTTATAATTTAATTTAAATATTTTATTTTAGTCAAATGAACTATACTGTTTAACCCTTAATTACTATTAATATTCCGGCGATGTTTGCAAGCCTTTCAATAAATTAATAAATAATGGTTCTCTCCGCTGCCACCTCTTGGTCTTGGTGGCCTGGTGCTAATGTTTCGGCTTCGGAACCGGAGGGTTTGAGGTTCGAGAGCCGTTTCCATCGTGTAAGTGGGACTGGTACACGTGAAATCTGTCGGAGCCAAGCGTTCTCTCGCTGGTAGTGTATGAAGTGGAAATTTGGAGAGGGGTTGCCAGATGAGGTGTCACCCTTTTCATCTAAACTTGGTTTAAAATTACGAGGTCCCTACCAAAATAGCCCTAGGGTTGCTTTAAAATGGGATGTTAATATAACTGAATTGAACTCGGTGGCCTCCAAAGTTTTACAGGACTACACAAGATTTTTTTTAATTTCATATTTTCTCATATGCTGTAAAACTATTTTGATTTGTATTCCCTTATTATGTAGTTTAAGATTGTAATCGTGTTAAATGAATAAGCGATTCTTAATAAGTTTCCAAGCCAAAGAAATCCAATGTACTTATACGTATGTAATCATATTTTTCAATCTAATTTAAATCTTAATTAATTTCCTAATTTTTATCTTAAATTAACCTACGGTAATTTCATTCTAAAAGGTTCTCTTATTTCCTGATCCTATTCTCACTTTTTTATTTAATTATTGTTTAAAAGGTGCTCTAGAAAACTCGTGACTTTTGCATTTACCCACACACCTAGCGAAGGGATAAAAATCCCCAAAACCCACACATATTTTTCAGAGACACCTAAGATTCTTTTGCCTCAAAGGATAATTGGCAAACAAATTCCCATCTGGATCGCATGTCAACAATCTGACTCTCCGACCCGCCACGAAAGAACACGGATTTAAACCATAAAACTGAGTGATCGGACCGCCGTAACAGCAACATTGGCAGAAACTGTGGCTGAGTCCTAAGGGCTATCACCGGCCACGGTACAACCCTCCCCGAAGGAAGTACGTCCCGTCATCGATGGGAGGAGTCAGATCCCCCACCTATTTGTGTACCCCCCAGGGTGGCGAGATCCAACCACCATGCCGGAAGCATCTCATCCTCATTTCGAGGTGCCCCCCCGGGGGTTGGATCGCATATTAAAATCACTGAAGAGACAAATGTTTCTTACTTTGCCCTTATATCGAGATGTAAATAGACGTTTCTTTATCATAGCTTCTCTTCAGAGGTAATTGTGATTCCATGTAAAATGAATTGAAGTTGATTTCAAAAAATTCTTCTATTCGGCTTTGAATTTGCAAAATTATGTTTAGACACACACACACATCTATAATTACACACACATGTATATATAATCTTTTCAAATTCATGTTAAGATTACAGTATGATGATTACTAATTAAAGGCCGATGCTCCACTCATTTTCAAAGCAAGGGAAACCAATAGGTTTCTGAGACAATAAATAAATAATCTTTTCAAGTCCAAATTAAGTCAAAGTTGGTTTAAGATTACAATGTGGCCAATGAATGCCGAGGCTTCACCATATTTCACACCAAAAAAAATTCCAGTAGGGCTCTGAAACAATAAATAAGTCAATAATCTTTTAAAATCTATGTTAAGGCACAATTAACGTAAGATTACAATATGGCCAGATTAATAGCCGATACTTTACAAAATTACAAACTAAAGAAATATCGTGGGATCTAAAATTTAAAAAAAAATATTTCCTTCAAACCCATGCTAATACTGGATTTAAAATTACAGCTTAGTCAAAATAATGTTCACAAAATTACAAATCAAAGAAATCGGCGATTTCTAAGATTTTTTGAAAGTATATAGATATACACTTTTTATGTTGCTATGTTTTATGTTAACATTAGTTTATACACCATGTTAAGGCAAAGTTAGTTTAAGATTACAATGTAGCTAACATAATGGTTAATTTATCACAAAAATCGAAATCAAAACCTCCAATAGAATTCTGATAAAAAAGAAACAATCTTTCCACATTCCTGTTAAGACAAATTTAGTTTGAATTTACAGAATAGCCAACTTAATGGCTGACACTTCACAAAATTCCAAACCAAAAAACTCTATCGGGCATCTAAAGTAAAACAAAGAACGTTCTTTTCAAATCTATGTTAAGGGAAATGCATCTTATAAATCCAAACAATGGCATTCCAATTTGGTAGGTGTGCATGCAGATGCCCCTTCATTTCTAAGTGCACCAGTTTCATCCGAAAGGTAAACTTCCATTCTACTCGGGCAGAAAGCTGAGCGTAATCCCCGAGGGAGCAGACCTTTGAAGTATTTTCCGCTCCAAATGTAATGCGTCGTTTGGGGGAGGGGGGATTATTATCTGGGACTACATGGAAAAAGTTTCTACTCCGATGATCCCCGGCAATGTATTCATATGAGAGGAAAGGGTAAAAAACAAACAAGCGTACGGATTAGCAGAGAATGCATGAAAATGTGTTTGAGATTCATTCGGCGGGAAATAATATCCCGTGTTTGATATGTTCTTTGTTTGGAGAAAACGGTGTACATCGAAGCAGCAACGAGACTACCTGCTGGATTTCCCTTTAGACAACAGCCTAGGGACACTAAGCTGGGAGAAGGAAGAGGACAAGTTAATTAAAAACTTGTTTTCCTTGTTTATAAATAAATAGTTTTGTTTAAAAAATTTAGAAAGATTAATCATAAAATATTAATTTGGTTATTCCATTAAGGTCCCATTTTATTATTTTAAGCAACATTAGAATATTTTAAGACGGACTTCGTCATTTTGAACCGTGATCAGAAAACGAGGACGATAATTGAGATAGCTTCCTCCCTTTCCAAACATCCGCAAGTCACCAGTGGAAGGACGATTGGCCCGCTTGGATTTAGCATGTACCAGACCCGCTTACACGACGGTCCTTCGACAGAATCGGGTCTCGAGCCTGAAGCACTCCTTTTCCGAAGTCGAGACCGTATCACCAAGCCGCCGTGACCCTTATCTATCGAGCTCTTTATGTTTTGCAATTATTGAATTATTTCTTACTGAACAACCAGACACACAGACTATCTTTAAATAAAGTAAAAGAATGAAGGACCAAATTCCCCTTGTCCATCGCAAAGCGATTTTTAATTACTGTACAGACAGACAGGCATTATTCCACAAATTTCTTTTTCTTACTTAGGGAGGCCTGAAAAATGGTGGCCTATAAAAATATCAAGTTTTGATTTTTTGACGGTTGAAATACTTCTTATACGACAAAATAAAAAATATATTTTTTCAAATGCTTATAAAATAAAAATTTAAATTAAAATAAATCATTAAATTTTTGATTAAATTAAAAATGCCTTGAAAGGTGGAACTCAAGTGAACAATTTATGGAAAGTTCAGCCTCATTTGTACTTCATTGAACCGCAGATACCTAAATCTGGCTCCATAATGTCACAAATGATGAAGTGGATCATCTGTATGAAAGTATTGCTAAAAAAATAAGAAAATTTGTATAAGTGTCGAAGGCTGTTCATTTCAATTTAGGTATATAGCTGTGGTTCTACAAAGATCAGTGAACTACAGTATAGTTATAAAAGTTATAAATATAAGACATTTCGTATAAACTAGCTGCATTTGTCATCTTCAACAAACAGTTAGTGTTTTTAATTTAATTGAATTATGCAGTATTTTCACATAATCCTGGATTAAGAGCTAAATTCCAAACTTTTAAGGATAGGCATTTACTTTCGGTTAAAAAAAAAAAAAACGGTCTAAAGAATAAAATTCTTTGAGACGGCGTCCTGGCATAGTGGTGGCGCGTCTTCCCGGTGATCTGGGCGTCCTGGGTTCGAGTCCCGGTTTGGGCACGGTTGTTCTACCGTTGTTCTATCTGTGAGATGTGTAAATGTGCCCTACTGTAAAAAGGGGTTGTGGAAGCGAATGAGTGATGCGTGAGTAGCAAAGTCGTACTCTTAGCCTAGTCGGCGCTACTAAAAAATCAAGAGGAGCTCCCCACCACCTTAAAATCGCTGTCTTAGTAACAGCGGGCTTGTCCATAGCAAGCGCCATAAGAAACAACAACAACAAATTTTATGTTAATTGAATCAACAAATGAGCTTCTTAAAAACTAGATATCTGAACTTTTATACATTTCCAAGATCCTTATATTGTAACACTCGCAAACAATGTTAACGCACCATCCGGACTCCAACAAAGCTACAATCGCCTCGCTAATCCAACGTACGCCAGTACAATGCTAACTGCAAGACTGTAAGCATGTAAAACCTACCGGCTTTAAGATTTACTTACGTTAAGCTTGTAAATTTAAATATTGACTAAATGTATGTAATTGTAAGCGTAATACTTTGTATAATTGGTTGTTTATAAAATTCTTTTAAATTGTTAGAGTCCATTTTCTTTGCTTGCCCTTACAATATTTAATAAATAATGTAGTCATTAATTAATAAAATAACCTAGATTAACTCACATTTTAAGAAAATAACTCTTTTGCAATTAAAATTGAGAGACGAGAATATTTGAATTCCATTCATTCAGATCACTTCATTGCCACCTCAAGGAAACATATGTTAATTGATAGATCATTTCTGACGTAACCATGATTCAAACAATCTAAAACAGTGATATTAATAGTTTGATAAATCGGTTAAGGCTTCTTAATCATAAATTTCCTTCATACTTTCCTCTTATTGAAGAAAATGAGAAAGGTGAAAGATTATTTTTGAATTCATTTAGGAAACTGAGAGCATGATCGTACCAATATTTCTTTTTTAATGTTTTAAGCGAGAGAAGTGTCAAAATTCACTGTTTGAACAATTTTTTAAAAGATTTGCTATAGCAAGATCTATAAGATTTCTTTTTTCACTTCACGAAGCACATCTAAACAAACACCTAGAAGCCTTGTAAGACAAAAAAATAAAATTAGATAACCTAAAATAAAAAAATAGATCTCTAGAGATTCATCCATTTCTGTTACAGGGGCTCTGGAAAAGGCTACAAACGTGTTTCGTGGCATTTGAAGCTAACCCCAATAACATAGAAGAGAATCCGATTTTTTTAAAGTACAAATGCGATTCACACTTAAAGCATTTGGAAGAAATTCCTGATGTCTTTTTTCAGCCCTAAAGTGCCCCGATGTTGGAGAGTCATACGACTTTGTAAGTACAGTTTTCATTTATAATCTTGTAGTTCCATTTCGCGACCATCGTTTTCGCCAGAGATATTGGCTGTATTAAATTTAAAAGAAATCTCTCAAATCAAGTATTTATAAGAAATTTTAATGTATGTTTAAGATGAATTATCTTAATACCTTATACATATTTTATTTAACAGCTGCTCAAACGTTCCAAATGTAATCAGTTCCGTGATGCCATTGAGCCATTAATAACGTAACAGTCCTAGTAATCCATCATCTGATTGCACTATAACTTCACTTTCTTATTTTTCATTGAATTTCAAACTGGTGAGCATGTGTATGTAATATGTGATCAAATAATAAAGGAAATCGTTCTTGCTTAGTCCCCAAACAATGGGAAAAGTTACTCGATTAAAGCATTGATGAAATGATGGAAGGTATTGTATTGCTAAAAAGGAAGCAAAAAGTTTTTCTTAAAAACCGCCAAAATTTAAAAATATATTGTCTACCTAAATTTATAATGTTAAAAAGAAAAAGATTTTTTTTAAATTTCAGAATGGTGTAAAATTGTACAATTATTATTTCGGGAAATTATAATGAAGAAGAAATCAAATTGCCTTATAATGAAAATGATCATAAATTTTTAATTACAAAGCCATATGAAATTCGGTTCATTCTATATAAAATTCCATAGAAATTCGTTCCATTTTTTAAAATTCTATATTAAATTTGTTCCATTCCATATAAAATTCCACATGAAATTCTTTTCATTTCATATAAAATTCCATTAAAATTCATTCCATTTCACAAATTCCATTAAAATTCATTCCATTTCACAAATTCCATTAAAATTCATCCCATTTCATAAGTTCCATTAAAATGTGCTCTATACATAAAATTCTGTATGAATTTTTATATGAAATTATTTTTATTCCATGTAAAATTCCACATGAAATTCTTTTCCTTTCATATAAAATTCCATTAAAATTCCTTTCATTTCATAAATTCCACTAAAATTTGCTCTACTTTACATAAAATTCTATATGAATTTTCATATGAAATTAGTTTCATTCCATGTAATTCCATTGAAATTCCTTCCATTTCATAAATTCAATTAAAATTTGCTCTACTTTACATAAAATTCTATATGAATTTTCATATGAAATTAGTTTCATTTTATGTAAAATTCCATTGAAATTCCTTCCATTTCATAAATTCCATTAAAATTTGCTCTACTTTACATAAAATGGGTAAAATTTATGGTCTACGAGAGGGACGCCTCTGACCTGCGCTTTTCCAGTTTGTTGAAGTCCTTTTCTGTCTTATTTTTGCGTTATTATTGCTTTCAACTATATTTATTGATAGAACTATGAGAATGATTAAATCAGTAAAGGACATCGAATTCTCAGTTGGAAAAAAAAAGTAAATTTGACTAAAAAAATGTAATTATCAAAAATATGTAACTTAATTATAATTGGATTGATATAGAATAGAATATAATTATAAATGATAATGTAATTATATGAGAGAATTATAACATGAGAATGTAATTATAAAAAATAATTGCAAAAGATGCTGCAACCTTATTGAACGAATCACCGCTGTATTGATGAAATGAAAATACAACCCTGTTTCTACAAAAGAGTTTTTTTAATCAAAAACCAATAAAAATAATGAAAATCTATAATAAAATATTTCATAGGAAATTTTAAAATTTTCGGTCATGTTTAAAATGATTTTGTTTGAGTTGGTTTATTTATTTTTTTTAATTAGGCAGTTACTTAACTCTAGAACAACCGATGTTAAATATATACCTAGTTTTACCACGCCCGTCAAACTGACGGGTTTTTGACCGTCGTGGCTTTCATTATAATTTTTGTAATAATTTATATAAATAGAAGAATATAATTTAACAAAAACAACAATTAATATAATAATTCACTAATTATTAATAAAGAAAACAAAGAAAAACAATTTATATTTGCATTTATAGGATATCCAGTTAGAGCTTTTAGTTCTAAACTAAATCATAATCGGAATAAAATAGATCCCATTACAACGGCTTCCAAATACTTTGGATCAATCAATATAATTGCATATGAAAAATGTAATACAGATTTTCTCAGGAAATATCTGACAGCGATGTATAAGTGAATGTAAATACATACTGATGACCATCATCGCATAGATGATCCATAAAATATTATAAACATTGAAATTGCTAAAGCCGTCATTTTGACGGGTCTTGTTATAAGTAATTATAGGTCATACTGATTAAGGAAGTTAAAATGATTGAGTGGATAAGTAATTATTATTAGATTTCATTAAAAGTCGTCATAAAGTTCTAGAACAACACACAAATTATATCAAAATGTTTAAGCACCAAATTTGAATACCGCAAATATGACGGTCTTGGTAGTTCTAGTGTTAATAACTATAAAACTTTTCTCTTTCATAATATTATCCATTAAATCACTTTCTAATGTTCTATTCAATAAAAATGTCAGTAAAAAAAACCCAAATGTTATTTCGGTTTCAAAGCTGTATATTAATTAAAATTTACCTACTAATTCCATTTATAACAGAGAGTCAAACCAATTAGAGAGCTACTCTCTAATCAGCTTAGTTATTATAGCATCCATACAAAACTTGGCGAGTATTCAATAACATTCTATCTACCCAGCATTCCCGTTCGTTCAGTTTTGCCTGCAACTAATTCCCATGATTCCCGTCATCCGTGCATTGCAGTTTAGATAAGAAGGCGCCATGTTGCAGCGATTTAGCATTGCAATTATGCATCAATTATATTCCATTACCCTGGCCATCTATTTACGCCGTCAAGCATATTTCTATGCATAGGATTCAACAGAAGTAATTAAGTGAGTCATGGTTTTATAGGGAGATGCTTAGCCTGGTTACAGGCAGATTTATTTTTGACCCGGAAAAAAGGACTTAGAGATATCAATTGAAGCAAAATGGTAGATACATTGCATTGGTAGCGGTGTTAGATTATCTTTGATACAATCTTGAAGGCATTGTACTTTGAGGGCATAAATGTTTTTTTCCAGGGATTTTTTTTTTTTTTGATAAAAATATAATGTGCCAAGTCATTGCAACCAATCTCTATTCAAACTTCTAAAGCGAAAAAATTGATCAGCAAGCGCTAAATCTTGGAATCATACTTTTCAGAAATGGAAAACTTAAAAAAGAAAAAAAATATCCATAATAGAACTAGAATGAAAGACTGTAAATCAAGTCCTTATAGAAAATAGTTTAAATCATTCAATAATTCAATACACAACAAAAATTTACAAAATTCAAATGCCAAAGTTGATTTATTAAAGCCATTGCATTTTGAGCTACTGCCTTTTCATGCTTATAAAATACATCTTCGTAAGTAAGTGGAAATAATGATCTTCTTTTATGTTTCCATTTATATGTTACCATAACAATAACATGGCCACACCGACCCACCACTAAACCACACGGATTAAATTTGAATGACCAAAGCGCTGCAATAGAATTGGTATGAACTAAAGTTGAGTCCTAGAGGCCATCACCGGTCGCGGTACAACCTCTCCCGTTAGAATTACGTCATGTACATAGGAGGTAGTCAACCCCCACTATTTCTGTACCCACCAGGGCGATTTCTAGTCACCATGCCGAAAGCTTCTCATCGCCATATCTGAAGTTTCCTGTTCAAGGTTCTGTAAACATTAAACTGGCTACTCCGACCCGTCCAAAGGCCCACGGAAAAATCTGAATGACCGGACCGTAGCAACAGCATCACTGGCAAAAATTGTGGTTGAGTCTTAAGGGTCATCACCGACACAGCCCTTCCATAGGGAAGTACATCCTGTGATTGATGGGAAGAGCCAGACCCCCACGTTTCTTTGTACCCATCAGGGTAGCAAGAACCAGACACCATACCGGAAGCTTCTCACACCCATATCTGAGGTTCCCCCTATGGAAGTGCATTTATCTGTAAAATCAGCCATCTAATTCTCCGACCCGCCACGAAGGCACACGGATTTAAACCATAAAAACTGAATGACCGGACCGCTGCAACTGCAACATTGGCGGGAATTGTGGTTGAGTCCTAAGGGCCGTCACCGGCCACGGTACAGCCCTCCCCGAAGGAAGTACGTCCCGTCATCGATGGGAGAAGTCAGATCCCTTATCTATTTGCGTACCCTCCAGGGTGGCGAGATTCAACCACCATGCCGGAAGCATCTCATCCTCATTTCGAGGTGCCCCCCGGGGGTGCATTTATCTGTAAAAATAAAAATAATTTCTTTGACATTTAATTGCAACCATTAATAGAACACACATTAAAACAAAAAAGCACCTTGTCATCCTCTGTAATTATTCGGATAACCAGACAGACACCTGTGCACGAATTCATTAGTATCCTAATTACTCGCCAAACCCTTACACCAGTCTTAGAGTTTCTAAAATAGATTTGTTCCAATGGTGCCCATCCTCCGTTCACTGCAGGTTGGATAAGAAATAGCCGTGCAGCTGTGATTTTGCATCGTAATGATGCATCAATTATATTCCATTACTCCAGGATTCAATTTACTCTGGCGTGCCTATTTGTCGACAAGGCTTATGAGAGTGATGAACGAAACCCTATTTCACAGGGCATAATTCAGTCTAGACGATTCTAGATTTACTTAGATGCTCTGGATTTGTATTTAGAGGTTAGGTGATGAGAAGATGGAAGATGAGTGTTAAGTCTGGTTTTGTATTGGCGGTGTCCATGAGGGGTTTTTTTCTGTCTGGAAATGTTTATTTAGTTCATTTTTCGATCATAAGCAAAACGATTTTAAAAAATTAAAGATAAAAAAAGTGAGGAATTCGTGATTTTAAAATTTCTACTCATAATTTAATAAAATTTGACAAAAACATTAATTAAATATTACTTCACAAATTAGATACAAAATAAAAACCAGCGGGTGTTGTCTCTTCAAAAATTTCTCGCACACGCTCCAATAATCCTGTCATGCCAGAGAATATCGTACATGACATTGATGTACAAAAGTTAGGAAAACATTAATTTTTGGCGTGAATTTAGCATTGAATCTATCGTTTCATCCTTGGCGAGTTATTTGGCGATTCATTCCTGAGAAACGTTAATAGTGTCCGAAAATCGAATTTGTGGTTTAGACACGTTTTCGAATTTGTGGTTTAGACAACCGATTGAAACAAAGATTTGACACAAAACTGCACTTGTAGTCACAAATTCCCATACCAAATTTGATATATTTAAGTCACTGCGTTTTTGAATCATCATGTTGACATTGCCGGCGTACTTGCATAGGGGTAGCGCATCTTCCCCGTGATCTGGGTGTCTCGGGTTCGAATCCCGGTTCGAGCATGGCTGTTCTTCATCTGTATACTATTTGTGAGGTGTGTGAATGTGCCCCCCCCCCGCGCTGTAAAAAGGGTCAGCGCAAGCGAATGAGTGAGTTTCATCTTCATATTAGCTAGAAGTCAGACTTCTGCCCTCGGGTGGTCAGGGGTCTTTACCCTCAGATGTTGCAGCACCCCTTCCCGTGGTAACGTGGACACGACGTCATCATCATCATGTTAACTTATTTCTGAAGACCAAATGGACAGGCAGTCAACCTGTAGTTGGATTTGGTACAAAATGGTACAATTGATATTATTACACTATAAATGTTAAATCAATGTGGTGAACCTTATTTATCTAGCTGTCTTTATTTTGTAGTTATCGTGTTAACTTATATCCGAACAGCCGGACAGACGGATTTCCTCTAGCAGTTGGCCATAGCAAATCCTGTCGATACTGCTACGTTCAGTGGTGGCGGAGTGGTACGTTCAGTGGCGGCTGTACGCAAAAAGAAGAAGACGGACTTCCTCTGAAAAGACTTTATTCAAAATTTGATAGAAATCTGCAAGTTTGGTGTAACAACAGAATATCAAATTTCAAATGTCAAGCTCAAATCTTTTTTTTAGCTATAATTGTCACAGAAAGATGGATAAACATTTTCCAAAAATGTGTTTTTCTATCTCAGTTAGGTCAAAAATCTCGAGTTCAAATTTTTTGACGATTGCTGTACTTTTTCTATATTACTTTTACAAGAAAGTAAACAAGAGTTCCTTTTTATTATCTTAAAAATGCAAAAAAGAAAAGAAAATCATTGCATTTTCATCATTGCATCAACATGTGATGAGCTTCAATATGGTAAACCTCTGACATTTAATTTTACCCGTCAAAGTGATACAGAGGGAATGCAGAGAGCACTCTCTTGTCTCTGCAATTATTCTAGAGTCCAGACGCAACCACCTACGAATTTAATAACGTCCCTCCTCGCCAATCCCTTTCAATCAGTCTAAGAGTTCCCAACACAAATTGGTACTCACGGCTTTATCTCTCATGCACTCCAGGGTAGATAAGAACGAGATGTGTTACAGCAATTTTGCATCGTAATTACACATCAATTATATTCCATTATCTCATCTTCAATTTATATTCCATCGAACGTATTTGCCTCATAGGAATTTACATGATAAATCTTCGGTTTTAATCTTTAACGTTCCTTCGCCATCCAAAATCTGATTCATTAGATGCTTATAAATCTTCGTTGATCGTATTCATGATGACATTTTTACTTTCTAGTATATAGAGAAAGTACAGTAATTGTCAAAAAATTAGAAATTGCAATTTTGCGATCTCCATGTTTTAGACCTCCCTGCTTTCAAAAACCGGATTTTTGGAAAACGTCTGTCTGTCTGTCTATCTGTGACAAAGATAACTCAGAAACTTCTTATCCTAGAGGGATGAAATTTATTATACGGTCATTATATCAAATTTGTAGACATCCATCAAATTTTTAGCTACATTTTTTTACAGAAAGTCTGTCTGTCTGAATGTTCGAATATAATTTAATGCGATAACTACAAAACAAAAAGAACTAGATGGATAAAATACGACACACACATTTAATATCTATATTCTAGACATCTATCAAATTTTGAACAAAATCCAATGAGGGGTTGACCATATGTCGGTCTACACTTTCAGAAACATGTAAACGCGATAACTCAATGTCACAACGACTTAAAAATTTCAGATTGATTATGTGATTTTGTGACTACAAGTGTAGTTTTGTGACAATTTTTTTATTTCATTCAGTGGAAAAACACGTCTGCAACACAGGTTCAATTTTCGGATACTATTAACTGTATCCCAATGATTAATCGCCAAATAATTCGAAAAGGATGACACGATAGAATCAGTAAAAATGCTAAATTCACCCCCAAGACTAATATTTCGTAACTATTGTACGCCAATATTATGCAAGGCATAACATCTTTATTAGAGAGTATCCATCTGACTCTCCGACCCACCACTGAGGCGCACGGATTAAAACTGTAAAACTAAATGACCGGACCGCCGCAACAGCAACACTGGCGGGAACTGTGGTTTAGTTCTAAGGGCCATCACCGGCCACGGTACAACTCTCCCCGGAGGAAGTACGTCCCGTCATCGATGGGAGGAGTCAGATCCCCCACCTATTTGTGTACCCTCCAGGGTGGCGAGATCCAACCACCATGCCGGAAGCATTTCATCCTCATTTCGAAGTACCCCCGGGGGGTTTTATTAGAGAGTCTGTGTGAAAATTTTGGAGATACTAACAACTTCCGCTGATTTAAATGAAAATGCAACTATTTTTTTAAGCAATCAAAATTATTATTTGCAGTTTCAGTAAAAGTCTCGTTATATCATTGGAATAAAACTAAGTTGCTTACATGTGTTTCAAACCTAAATTATTCTTGCGAATCTGTATCCACTGTAACAGTAATAAAGTTTTAAAAAAAAGACAGCAGTTTAAACTGGATTTTGCAAGATTCTCTGTGGCATTTGAAATGAGTTTTTAGTACTGTTGCTGACCAGAAAGAAATGAAATGGAGAATATAAAGTTTGCTTATGGCCAAGGTGTCAAAGACTCATGCTTGGGATATTGATTTAAGATATACAAGGTGGTATAAAATGAAATGAGACTTTCGGAGCTCAGAAATCGAAATTCCTTTCTACAAAAAGTGACATCTACATTATGTTGATCATGGGAAGATAATCAACATAACTGAACCAACTGAAATATGATTCTGTTTTCACAAATGGTACATTTTCTTTTCATTGTTTCGATTATATCTTGAAGCATGACTAAGATTCAAGTTAAGCGTGTTAAAATATGTCCAAACCAAATCGCATTTATTTGAAACTTCGCTCGCTTAAGTTAGGTTTTAATGGCTTTCTCAGTAACAATTTAAACTGAAAATTTTGATAGAAATATAACTCACGGTATTTTACCAGCATTAATGTGGATTTACACTCGGCTAGTTATAAGACGGGCTGTAGGATAACGCATGAGCAGAAAGGGACTGATTTATGTTTGCCACAATTTTATAAGATAGATTCAGGCATTCCATGCTTGGCTATAAATTGCCACACAATTTGCACAAAGAAATATGGTAAAACTAGCTGACCTGGCAAACGTTGTTCTGCCATATAAATTATTTCTAGTGAATATTTTGGTTGTCAATTAAAAAATAACGAATGTATTGTAAGTGTGTGGGGATCTATGACAGAAAGAGGAATGGAGCGCTGTAGACGATGATCGCCGATAAAAACAAAAAAACACCAACCATTCATTTTCCCAATATAATGTATTTCATTAACGTAACGGACATATACATTGTTTGATCTCTTAAAAGTTAAATGTAGAGTGAAAAAAGTAATATATTTTTTATCCTAAAGTATAAAAATGAAATAAAGAAAATCAATATTCATTTCTAAGAGCAATTGAGTGTACGATATTTTTTGTCAGTCCGTCTTTAGCCAACACAAATAAGCTCGTTGGTTTGAACACGCTAGAACACGCCACGTATAATTGTCAGTATGAAAAATATGGTGTGCCCAAATTCAAGCCGCAAACAGAGATCGTTTGGCCTTGCGACTTATTGATTGTCATTGCGAATGCCAATCTAATAGGAAACTGAACGCGTTTGAAATCAATTGGCACGTCTGTGAGAATCATTGGAATTCGTGTCAGCAAAACATTTTTGACTCGTAATTTGACATTCAAAATGGTGACTCCGATAACTTTTTGCATCAATTTTTTCATGACCATTCGCGTGCCATTGCTCAGCCGTGGTGAGTTCAAATTCCAAAGTAAAATGACCAAAATGTCTCTTTCTGCCAGCCACACATGATTTACGTATTGTGTGCATACATCGGGAAATATGCCGTCAATGAGAGCATTTTGCGAATCAACAACAGTACAGAAATGAGTGGGCAATTTTATGCCTGCAGTATTTTCAAAGACAGCAACTTTTCCATCGCCGATATCTAACAATTGTTCCGAGAATGTGTCAGCAGATGGATCTTGTAGCATTTGGACACGCATGTTTATTTTTAGTTTGAACTTTTTCAACATTACGCCAAATTGGCGATGATTTCAAGCAAGCGTACGTTGAATGTGGATAGGGACACCCTAACTACCTAGCGTTATGAAATATACTTTACGACCTATTTTCATACCTACCAAATACATATAAAAAATTTCATAAAAATCGATCGAGCCGTTTCAGAGGAGTTCGAACACAAACACCGTGACACGAGATTTTTATATATTAGATAAAACAAAGGTCAACATACCTAAATTTGGAAAACTATAGGAAATAAGATGAAAAAACACACTACTTCGCATCAGAAAGAACAAGAGCGAAAAATATTGGAATTAATCTATAATAAGTAATCAATTGTTTCACGCCCCCTCCCCTAAAAAAAACTAGTCAAATTCTACAAACGCATGCACAGTACGAAAAATAATACAATACTGTGCCATGTTCTTGTCCCGTCGGAACAAGTATTTGCCATGGACCAAACAGCAATTTAGAACCCTTCTACGCATGCGTTGCCTACTGGCGCCATCTTGTAACTGGCCGAGTGTAAATTTACCACCTTACATCGTTTTGTTCATCTTATTACGTGTTTCCCTAATTTTATATCCATATCTTTATGCCTGCAATTATTTTTCAGTGTCGTTTGATTTTGAGCAACAAATTTACAAAATCTTTTATTAAAATCATTCCTTATATTCATTTCTAAAATGGAATATATTGTAGTAAAAATTGGTAAGAAATATTTTTGACAATTAACTAAAAAAAAAATAGGAAACAATTGCCATGATTGAAAAGGAAATGTTTTGAATTTTATGATGACGTAAAAATAATTTTTGTAGTAATATATTTTTGAAATGTATGGTAAAATAAGCTAGAGTTTCACTATAAACACCTAAACTTTTTCAACTCTCTAATAAATACACTTGTATATTATTAAAAACGCAGACGAATAATAGTTACTGAAGAGACAAATAGCGTGCGAAATTTGGGATTTTTTGAACGAGAAATGCGATTAATACACAAATACTATCAAACATGCATTTTGGACACCAGTGGACACAAAGCGACTATGAGAATCATAAAATCACATACCGAATATCACAAATTTAAGTCATTGTATGCCGACGTCCTGGCGTAGGGGTAGCGTGTCTTCACCGTGAACTGGACGTCCCGGGTATTGGTATATTTTGGCTTTATAAAGTGAGAGACTAAGTCATATTAAAAACAATATGAAAAATAAAAATATTAAAAATAATAAATAAAAACATTATAAAATTTTAGCAATTTATTAATAGGAACATTAAATTTTACGGTATATGACTACGTTTGGGATGAATTTTTTAAAAAATCTTCGTAAATTGCTATATTTTAGAATATTTACATAAAAAAGATTGAAAAAAACATTTATGAAGCAAAAATATACCAATTAGGTGCCATTTTTTTTTAAAAAATTGGAAAGAAAGACATTTCTTGACCAAAAAGATGTATAAAGCAAAAATTTCTTATTTTAGAGGTTTATCAAATGATTTGCTAAAAATTGCAGAATAGCTAAGGGAATATATTACTTAGTTCGTGAACGAAAAAAATAAACTGTATTTCTATCCATTAATTAAGCATTTCCGTACCGGCGTCCTGGCATAGGGGTAGCACGTCTTCCTGTGATCTGGGCGCACTGGGTTCGAGTTCCAGTTCGGGCATGGTTGTTTTTCATCTGTGTTCTGTCTGTGAGGTGTGCGAATGTGCCCCCCTGTAAAAGAGGGTCGTGCAAGCGAATGTGTAAGTTTTATCTTCGTATATGAGCCAGAAGTCGGACTTCTGCTCTCGGGTTCTCAGGGGTCGGGTCGGGTCGTCAAGTCATTGTATTTTTGAGATATCTTTTTTAAACGTTTGTGAAAGTAGATTTGTATGATATATATTTACCCGTTATATCTTAAATCTGTGTGTCAAATTGTATCCATTTATCTCTGTTCATTTTGTAGTTATTGGATTAACTTACATTCAGACAGCCGAAGCGACAGATTTCTTCTTAGCGTATTTCGTTCAAAATTTGATATAAATCTACAAATTTGGAATAAAGACCATACACCAAATTTCATCCGCTTAGTTCAGATTCTTTCTGAATTATTATGTTCACAGATTGATTGGATAGTCAGACACACAGACAGACATATTCTAAAAATACATTTTGAGATTTAGGAAGAGGAGAAACATGAAATATTGTCAAAATTTGGATTTCAAATTTTTTAAAGATTACAATATTTTTTTTGTATAACTTCTTACAAAAAATAAAAAATAATACCAAAATTTCGACTCATTTTTAATTGATTGGAATTCCATTTAAAATTTTAAATCGCTCCGAAGTGCACAGTTTTATCCTCCAAAATATATGCATGCCAAATTTTGCAACTCTAGGTTAAAATGGCCTTTAATGCACAATACATATTCACACACTCATCTTTATTCTTAATATAGATTATTATTAAAATTCAGCGACGATACAGAAATGCCAGATAATTTATGGCCGTTTGTTTTTATATCAAACCAAATTATAATTGACCCGTTCCCAATTCAGATAGAATTTCCAATTATATAGAAATCACGCAGAACTATAATAGCTTGCTCCATAATGCAATTATTCTGCCGTTAAAACATAACTAATGAAGTATTCAACAGCATACCAACAATCCAACAGTTATATTTATTCTGACTAAAAGCCTATATCTCCATTCATTTCCCATGACCCTTTTCATCACTGCATAGATAGTTATTTCAAAAGGAAGGTGCTATGCAACTGCTATTTTGCATCATAATGAAACATCAATTATATTCTATTCTGCCAGTTTTCTGTTTACTCCTAAAAGTGTATTTGCACATGGGGGTGGGTCTCAAGAGTAATGAACTGATCTACGTTTTATATGGCGTTATTTAACTGTTATTACGTACTTATATTAACCTGCAGCATCAGATGGTTATTTAGAGATGATGCCACATGCAGAGTGAAATGATGACAGAAATTTTAAAATATGATTGCTGATTTCAAGAGCACTATTGGGGATGTTTGTGGGTTTACTTTTTGGAGGTACGTAAAATATTCTTTTTTGAATTTTGGATACTATAAACCAATGATTCAATTAAAATAAGTTTAAGTCAAATTCATGATTTAAAAATATAAGCAAATAAACATAAGTATAAATGTTGTAAAGAATTTTTTTTTTCTGTATAAAACGAAAATGAGAAAAAAAGTCCAGGAATATTGCAAGCCTTACATGTGCTAAACAGTGGTAGTGGTATCTCTGAAATTTTCTCGTATATTCTTCACTAAATATTCTATCCGCCCCCTCCCCCAGCATAAAATGTTGAACCTTAAGAAAGACAGCGAATGCATTGCTTGCCATAGAAGAACCATATTTACGAAATATAGATACACAGTGTGCATCAGAACAACAATTAAAAACTTTCAGGAGAGATAGAGTACATCTAGAGGATGGGAAATCACACAACAATGCCTGTCAGGAAACACTTTTCTGTCGCGGTAGTGATGACACAAAACACGAAAAAGGAAGAGTCTTTATATCGTTTTGTCAATTCTGTTTAACGACGAATTTTGCGATAATGAAACAACAAACCTGCAACCATCGATGCACCAAAGAGTTTGATACTGGGACGGTCACCTCTTTTTAAATTGACCTTAAAGAAAGGTTTCGGTTTTAAAACTAACCTGAAAAGTCTCTATGTCTTGACGTTAATCCTGTTCATTGTTTGCCTCGGACATGATATTATTTCAAAATTGATACATTTTGATAGAGTTTGGTAAAGGCCAACCTTGCTGGCATTACAACCTGTTGCAATGTTATCAGCATTCATTTCACGAACTTTCTAACAGATTTGCAAAATGTCATTTTTGGAAAACGGCACGTTTCGAGGCATCTTTATAATCTGTCGAAAAAGGAAAGACAGCTTTTATCCCAGAAAACTATAAAGACACAACAGCATGATCTTGGAATATACAAACTTAGCCATAAGTACTTGAATCATCTTTTAACGCAGATTTTCTATATATTTTTCGGGCAGCATTTTTTTGTATTTAAGACTGTTTAAAGCTCTTTGAGTATTTTATTATTTATATTACCTCAATATATATTTGTATAATTTATTTCGTCTTTCTCACATATTTATTTTGCTCTTAAATCGCCTTCCCTCAAAAAATGTTTAGCTTTAAACTTTTAGGAAGTAGTATGTATGTGATAGACCAGTTTCGTTTAAGTTTATATCCATATTCTAAACGTCATACGATATTTAGTAATATAGAAAATACCTTCTACTAATTTCTAGATTTTCAAGTGTTTTGATGTGTTTGTATTTTGTACAACGTTTGTATTTTAATCATATTTACCTTTATTATATTTTGTGCTTACTTTTTATTTTTATTATTTTTTATATTTATTTTTATTACATTTTGTGTGGCAACTAGATATATTTCTGATGTCATTAAATTAGTTTCTTTGTGAATGGCAACGTTGTTTAAAATTAATTAGATATCCAAGCATTCACTTTTTGCCCTTCGTTCTGATGTTCAAAAACTGTCTAGTGGAGCAACTGAACAAATGCCATATTGGATGTCAAACATAAATTAATAATAAACTGCAAAGCAAGAAAGTTCGATGCAGCTACTTCGGCTGCTGAAATTATGCAGCTATTCAACAAGGAAGATAATGATAACAGCTAACACCATGGACGAAACTGCAAATTTACGTCAGCGCGAACCAACTGTTTCTACAGTAGCCATCAACTCGTTCACAAACCCCTTCTTTGAATATATAAAATTCGAAGATCCATTGGCTCATCTGGAAACAGTTGAATCAGATGGAATTTCTACCTGTGCTCAGTGAAGACACCGGGGATTTTTCAACTCAAATTGAATGCAAGTAGTAAAACACCAGTGAACTTTCTACAGTGACACCTATAAAAGACCTACCTGTTCATCATTTAAAGTGGTCTGCTTATTTTGATCCAAAAGCAGAACGCATCTTAGGTTTTTCAACTTCTAAATGCAACTATAAAAATGGCAGTAGACTTCCTGCAATATTGACTTGTGAAAAGTATCTGGTCTTCATTTTAAATCCACTGCAGCTTCAGACTTCAGATATTCTGGAACACGAACCGAACTTATCTATGAAAATGTCACCAATATTTCTGAAATATAATAACTAATCTTGGGTATCTAATCAACATTTGAAATTCTCTGCAGCTTTAGACTTCAGATATTCTGGAACACGAACCGAACTTATCTATGAAAATATCACCAATATTTCTGCAATATAATAACTCATCTTGGGTATCTAATCAACATTTGAAATTCTCTGCAGCTTTAGACTTCAGATATTCTGGAACACGAACCGAACTTATCTATGAAAATATCACCAATATTTCTGAAATATAATAACTAATCTTGGGTATCTAATCAACATTTGAAATTCTCTGCAGCTTTAGACTTCAGATATTCTGGAACACGAACCGAACTTATCTATGAAAATATCACCAATATTTCTGCAATATAATAACTAATCTTGGGTATCTAATCAACATTTGAAATTCTCTGCAGCTTTAGACTTCAGATATTCTGGAACACGAACCGAACTTATCTATGAAAATATCACCAATATTTCTCAAATATAATAACTTATCTTGGGTATCTAATCAACATTTGAAATTCTCTGCAGCTTTAGACTTCAGATATTCTGGAATCTCAAAAAAACTCATCTATGAAAATATCCCCATTATTTCTGCAATATAATCTTGGGTATCTAATCATCACAGAGGAGAAGAAAATGCATGCGTTTGAAAATAAGTACCAGAATCAGAGGAGAAGCAAAAGAAATCGAGTCGTAAAGCTCTCTACTTGTACATATATTATACAATTATTATAATTATAGTATATATTTCGTGTGGTTTTTTATATTTATATTCATATTTTTTATTACTTATAAATATTTGTGCTGATTTTTCCTGGTGATTGACATTTTTGTACCCGAATTTGACTTCATGATCGCTTGAGGTCACTTAATTTGTGTCTTTACGCACTTCTTTAAGGAATGAACTACTCCCTGAAACTTTCGAAGAAATATTATTGAAGATTCTTATATGGTACAATTGTAACAAATATCTTAATTCAAACATTTTGATCCTATGTTGCAAGTCATTTCTGGCTCTATCAATAGGTCCACTCAGTGGCAATTAATATTAATCCGATCCACCCTCAAAATAAAATAGACTCAATATAAAATTATCTCTTATTGTGCTTTTCGGCTAAATCCTAGGGACGGGTACCGCCAAATTCGACGCCAAACTTTAAAGATAAAGTCGCCAGGGTCTCTTGAAAATAGTCATAATATTGAGAAATAAAATTCTGAAAATTACAGCGTCTGCGGGGCTTGGCGATAAAAATTTGGCAGAAAGTCGCCAAATGGTACCCGTTTCTAGAACTGTACTTGTTTTTCTTTGTTATTTTATATTTAGGTCTAATTTTCGATATACAGTCATTAGGCGCCTTGCGAGATTGGCTATTTTTCGGTGGTGCTTTGAGTGGGGTCACATTGGGACCATTTTTTTTAATTACTGTTTGTCTTTTGCCTTTCTTCTACTTTTGCTACATTTTCGCGTTTATCAGATTTCGATACATTTTCAAATATTTATATTATCATCAGTCATTTAATAACGAGACATTAGTTATAAATCACCACGTGTACATTAGACATATATGGCATTTTCCTGCTGTACATACTCCTTCTGCTTACTTTCATTATTTTCGATTAAATTTTCTTGCGTGTATTCCATTTTACTGCATTTATTGATTTTTTTTTCTATATTTCCGTTAACTTCGGAACCAATCGTAAGGTTCATCGGAACCTTACGATTAGAAATGCTATTGCTGCCGTTCGCGCCTCATTCGACTATCTCGATAAAATTTGGCTATAAACTATTTCTTTGGCGAAAATGACTGTATATCAAAGCTGTTGCATATTTAATTAAATTATGCCATGACTGTAGAATTAATGCCGTTCTTCAAACTATGAAGAATACTATGATTATTTCACATATCATTTTTATAATGAAAATAAACAGTATTTAATTTTATCTTTAATTACAGCTTTTTGGAGAAAATTAAACTATAAAATACTTATTCTTATTATAGTCATAAGGAATTCGTACTTAAAACTTTCGAATTACTATTTTATTAAGCAAATATTTTCTATAATTTAATTAAATAAATACAGCATTTCAAAACAATTATTAGTTTTCTTAAGCATGCATTTATTTGAATTTTTCCTTGCTTTCCATCAATATGCACTTAATAACTTTACTAGAAAAATTTGGAGAAAAGTTTTTAGTTATTTTTTTTCTTTGAAATAGATTAATATAAAATATCGCTCTCGTCTTAGTGAGGAGGTATAATATAATAATACATTTAATTAATTATTTAAAGGGAAAATACAATTAAAAAATATTTTAGCTCTGTGTGATGCTGTTATCATCAGAAAAAATGAAATAATATTTATGAAATTAAATTATTACTTGAAGAAATTCATTTTAATATATTTTAAAAGAACAACTTATTAATGCAACAAGCAAGAAAATGTTTTATTATAATTATTTTTTATTTGATGTCCAAAAGCTCAACTAGGTGGCGCCACAAGGATAAATAAAAAATTAAGTCGATGTATGATCAAGTAACAATTAAGTTCTAAAAATATTGAAATGACTTATTCCCATTGAGAATACACAAATGGAAAATATTTCAATCTTCTAAAAATAGCGATGTAAATGAAGAATCAATAACAAAATTCAATTTTTACACTCATGAAACCTGTCAAGTTAAACAAAATTATTTAAAATTTCGTAAAATTACATGCAAGGTATTTGGTTGTTTGAAAAAATTTTCCACATAAATGAATATATGGAACTATTTATTCCTCTTTTAATATAAAGAATCATTTCGCATAATGTTTCTCCCGTCTAACGAGAATTTGATTGACGAGACGAAAAAATTGAGAATACATTTCTTACACCATGGTAGACTGTCACTATTACGAACACTGTCACAAAAATGTATAAAACTGATTTTTTTCTTTAATTCTCAAATTTTTTAGCCGTGTTCCCGAATCATTTCAAAAACTCGATCAGAAATACTCAAGATAAGAGATTGAAAAAATTTTGGCTTTAGAGCAAATCTTTCACATTACAGCTTCAGATCTTGAACTTTTTCCATTTGGCACCTATTACCATTTACATCTCTTATAATTATAAAATGTGATTTCTGCATTGTAACTTAATACAATGTGTATAATGTATAATTATAAATTGTGGTTATGTAAATGTGTGTATTTATAATTATAAATACTGGTTTTAAATATTTATAAAAATCAATTCCATGAATTATAAAATATTAGTTTTACAATGTGTGCTTTCCTTGATTCTTTAAATTTATTATTTAATAAATTAAAATATAATTATATTGTTACGAATCTGCGATGCGGCTTTCCAGCATAGTTGGTTCCATGGGAGGTCCCAGAGTTTGGCGACCATTTGGCGGCTTTGGCGCCAAAATAGATTATACCCGAAACATCGAGAATTTTCCCGATCTGTCCAGTAGGAACGGACATACGCCTCGAACGTTCCTGATTGGTTGAGAGGCTTCTAACCCCGCCTCCTGAGACCTATAAAAGGAAGCACCCGCAGTTGCCGGGTAGTGGTGAATTGGGTTGTGAACCAGTGGAGTCGAAGAATAGTCGGAAGCGACGGTGAAGAACTCGTCTTCCAGGGACTAGCGGAGCAGCGACGGTGTAGAGCTGTTGTGTATACTGTTGTATGCTGCACGTCTCTGCTGAAGATAATCGTCTTCTGTGCTGTGTTTTCGTCTTTGTGCTGTCCTGTGTGTCTTCGTGTGTAAATAAACGTCGTTGTTACATTTTCTACTGCCGCCTGCTGATTGAGTGTTCTCCACACCATATCACTCCCACTATCCAAACGAACCCCGGAAATTCCGTAACAATATTCTTATACTGAAATATTAGTTATTCAGTTAATTGATTACATTATATTCAGCTTCACACATCTTATAAAATAATAATTTTTATAATATTTTTGAAGTTAATTTTTTAACTGCTCTACACCGTCGCTGCTCCGCTAGTCCCTGGAAGACGAGTTCTTCACCGTCGCTTCCGACTATTCTGAAGTGAATTTTTTAACTTCAGATTACAGAATATCATATTAAGACAGTTTTCTAAATAAATATAAGTCAATGAAATCAAATAATCTAAAAAATTTTAGAATAGATCATTTTTAATAATTCCTTCAAGTTTATTATTTATCATGGTAACTAAATGCTCTTCTTTATAAGTAAGGAAATGATTGACACATAATTATATTAAATTTTTGAAGAATTTTTCATCATTTTTTACAGTTATTTTTTATGATATATTAAAAAATATTTGAGTGATATCTTATTGTTATTGAAATCCTCCTGATGGTATACGGTGCAGAAAAATAAAACAGATTGGATAATAGAAAGCAAAGTTTTATTCTACAAATATTAAAACGCAGAGTACATGTAATAAAAGCATAGCCAAGAGGAATATAAAGGCCAGAACTGTAATTGTATTTTTAATTTTACGTTCCGGCGTTAAATCGCCGTCTCCTCTAAAAATAGAAAACATTGCCAATATCTTGGAGAAAATTTGGCATCCTATGTATAACGAAATTAGGTGATTTTGGCGTAATCTGAAAATGCTAAGTAAATGCGGAAATGCGATCATCATGGCGTCTTATATAAAACAAAACTGGATGACTTGATGTGATCTAAAAATCGCCAAATAAACCTATTATCTTAGCGAAATCTTGGAATCTTATTCATAATGGAGGTTGGCAACCTTTGCATAATCTGAAAATCGCCAAGTAAACCCGGAAATGCAACAATCATGGCATCTTATAAGATAATCTTGGCGAAATCAAAAATTCGCCAAATAAACTTATTTGGCGAAATCTTGGCATCCTAAGCATAATGGAGCTCAGCAACCTTTGCATAATCTGAAAACCCCCAAGTAACGCCAGGAATGTAATCATCAAGACATCTTAGGTATAAGAAAGCTTGGTGATCCTTTCATCTTCTAAAAATTACCAAATAAATCCATTAACTTGGCGAAATTTTTGCATCTAATGAATAATGGAGCTGGATTAATTTCGTTGATAATAAATATGTACCACAACACTTATAGAAACTAATAACACAAGCAGATAGAAAAACGATAAACAGAACTCAGTAGAGATCCTTTTGTGATCAATATTCTAAAGAAAAAATTTGTTTGTCATGTGGAAGATGCATCTTGTTTATTTTTCTGACGAGGCATGACGTCACATGGATTTTTTTTTCAAATAACTAGACGATTTCTATTCCTAATTACGATATTATCTTAATTCTTAACTTTTATAAGATCATTCATTTTTGTCTTCAAAGTCGTCATATTTTCCTCTACATCTCTAACTAATCGCCAATTTTTTCGCCAATAACAGGATTAATAACTAGGCCTACATTCATCATGCATTAAAAATCTCTCAACATCTCTCTTTTCAGTGATGAAATTAACATAGCAGGAAAGTAATGTTATAGAATCGAAACAATATATATTATAAAAAAGTGATTAAAATAATAAATGAATTAAAATAATTCATTAATATGCCGATTACGTCAGAATTTTTGAAATGTAAAATTAAATTGGGCAGCTCTTAAATCAGTCGTTAAAAATGTGCAATGCCTGGGTCTGCAAAATACTCAACAATGCCGCTGGCAAAATCCATGTCACTGAACTCCATTCAGTGTTATACTTATTTTTTCTCAATTTTATTTTTAAATAGAAAAGTGTGTTTTGAATTCAAAATAAAACTTTGAAATTACTATTCAAAATTTCAAAAGAACCGTCGAGGAATTCCGACGGTACCACTGAATGTCAAGGAATAAGCAACTTTTTCATGCAATGAATATTTATTCTGGCCTCGTCTTGAGAATATAAAGAAGAAAAAAAAGTGTCTCAGATATTTGATATTCCAAAGAGTGTTTTCCGTCTGTTGAAACAGCATTTTGTAGTAACTTTCTTTTCCGGTATGTGCTTTACATTCAGTTTCATTCCTTTGCGCAAATAAGGTCACCGGTTTTTCTACTTGAAACAATTCCTCTCTCTCTCTCTCTCTCTCTCTCTTGAAATTTTGCTCTATATGTTTTGATTTCATTGATTTAAGCATGCTTATTTAATACATTATTCGAAGGCCATGGTAGCCTGGTGACAAGGTCTCGGCTTGTGAGCAGTAGGGTTTCAGGTTCGTGACCCGATTCCACCGAAGAACCGTCGTGTAAGGGGATTTGTTGCATGTTAAATCCGCCAGACCGAACGTCCTCCCGCTGGTGTGGTGTAGTGTGGAGAGGGGAATGCCAGCTCAGGTGTCATCCTGGTCATCTGACCGCAGTTCAAAAGTAAGAAGTCCTTCCCAAAATAGCCCTAGTGCTGCTTTATAACAGGACGTTAATATAACTAAACTAAAATTTATACATGTGTGTAGAGGGGGTTGCCAGCTCAGGTGTCGTCCTGGTCACCTGACCGCGGTTTAAAATTAGGAGGTCCGTCCCAAAATAGCCCTAGCGCTGCTTTACAACGGGACGTTAATATAACTAAACTAAAATTTATACATGTGTGTAGAGGGGGTTGCCAGCTCAGGTGTCGTCCTGGTCACCTGACCGCGGTTTAAAATTAGGAGGTCCGTCCCAAAATAGCCCTAGTGCTGCTTTACAACGGGACGTTAATATAACTAAACTAAAATTTATACATGTGTGTAGAGGGGGCTGCCAGCTCAGGTGTTGTCCTGGTCATCTGACCGCGGTTTAAAATTAGGAGGTCCGTCCCAAAATAGCCCTAGTGCTGCTTTACAACGGGACGTTAATATAACTAAACTAAAATTTATACATGTGTGTAGAGGGGGCTGCCAGCTCAGGTGTTGTCCTGGTCATCTGACCGCGGTTTAAAATTAGGAGGTCCGTCCCAAAATAGCCCTAGTGCTGCTTTACAACGGGACGTTAATATAACTAAACTAAAATTTATACATGTGTGTAGAGGGGGTTGCCAGCTCAGATGTCGTCCTGGTCACCTGACCGCGGTTTAAAATTAGGAGGTCCGTCCCAAAATAGCCCTAGTGCTGCTTTACAACGGGACGTTAATATAACTAAACTAAAATTTATACATGTGTGTAGAGGGGGTTGCCAGCTCAGGTGTCGTCCTGGTCACCTGACCGCGGTTTAAAATTAGGAGGTCCGTCCCAAAATAGCCCTAGTGCTGCTTTACAACGGGACGTTAATATAACTAAACTAAAATTTATACATGTGTGTAGAGGGGGTTGCCAGCTCAGGTGTCGTCCTGGTCACCTGACCGCGGTTTAAAATTAGGAGGTCCGTCCCAAAATAGCCCTAGTGCTGCTTTACAACGGGACGTTAATATAACTAAACTAAAATTTATACATGTGTGTAGAGGGGGCTGCCAGCTCAGGTGTTGTCCTGGTCATCTGACCGCGGTTTAAAATTAGGAGGTCCGTCCCAAAATAGCCCTAGTGCTGCTTTACAACGGGACGTTAATATAACTAAACTAAAATTTATACATGTGTGTAGAGGGGGTTGCCAGCTCAGGTGTCGTCCTGGTCATCTGACCGCAGTTCAAAAGTAAGAAGTCCTTCCCAAAATAGCCCTAGTGCTGCTTTATAACAGGACGTTAATATAACTAAATTTAATACATTATTCCTATACATCATCATGCAATTTGGTGTGTTTTTCACGATTTTGCAAAATAATATATGAAAGACAGTTTCTGGTAAAACGTGCAAGAAATGACTTTTTTAAATTATAACTTTATTGTCTTCGCTATGTTAAGAAAAAGGCTCTGTTCTTTAGATGTCTTTAAAAGTTCGTTGTTAAATCCATGATCTCTGTCCAAATTGAAAGACAGAATGCGAGGGAAAAGTGAGTAGGAGAACAAATTCAGAATTTATATAGTTTTAATAGGGGTTAACCTAAGATTTATCTGAGATACCATTTATTTAAGGAGCGTGTAGAATCAGAAGCGTAGAAAATAAAAATACGCACAACACAGAGGTTAAAGTGAAGTTTGAATCCATGTGATTAGATACGAAATAATTTTAAAGAATGTGGATAAATTGAAATTCGTGCACATAGATTTAGATTTATGATATGGATCATTCATTAATTAAATTATAATTCAAAGTCGCACTGAAATTGAACTCTAAAGTAAAATTTTCGCCTGCAGAATTATCACGCACGTCTTCAAGAATAATATACAAATTGCAGTATGCCACCAGCTGATGCCAATAGTACGTCATAATGACGACAATGTCACAATGACGTAATAGAAGGATATACAAGAAATGGTATTATGAAACTTTTTATGAGGATTCATACAGTACTAAAATGGAGAGGTTTGTTGAAATCTCAAATCGAATATTTTGACGATTATAATACTCTCTCTTTGCATATTTCGTTTACGAAAATTGAATATTTGGTAAAATTGACGCAGCTGTACGAAAAGGAGCTAATGCCAATGCACACATTTTTAATAAAGAAAAATGTACATGCACATTTGTGTGTTAGCATGCCATCATGATTGGCTATTTGACTTAGAGCTACCGGATTTGGCACACACATACGTTGGAGGATTACTTTAAGGAGTGGACAAGGCCTCGGTGGTATGGTGGTAAGGTCTCGACTTCAGAACCAGAGAATTTCAGGTTCGAGATCCGATTCCACCGAATAACCGTCGTGTAAGGGGGTCTGTTGCACGTTAAATCCGTCCTGACCAAACGTCCTCCCGCTGGTGTGGTGTGGTGTGGAGAGGGGGATGCCAGCTCAGGTGTCGTCCTCGTCATCTGACCGTGGTTCAAAATGACGATGTCTGTCCCAAAATAGCCCAAGTGTTGCTTCAAAAGGGACGTTAATATAACTAAGCCTAAAAAACTTAAGTAGTGGACGACTTGGTAGCACAAATATACTCACAGTGATTTCAGAATTTAAAAAACAATATCAATTTAGCTGCACCATTTTTTCTGAATTTTCATACTTATTTAAAAATATTTTTGCACTATTTTTAGCAATGTACTTTATTAAAAATCGTTTTTTTAAATCATTTTAACCATATATTTCATTGAAATTCAAACCCTTTTAGTGCTTCATTAAATATTTAATTAATTGTTGAAAGCTGTTTATCTGTGTAGTTTTGCATGACAAATAAGATTGTTGTTATAACAAGATGAAAGTTAAATGAAATCATACAATTATGCTTTCTATCTTTCTAACAACACTATGAGGTCATGAAATTTGATTGTATTTAAATTATTTATATACAATGAATAGAACAGAATGAAAACTATTAAAATAATACAGTTATAATGCCTGATTAAAATTGATGCTTAAAAATGTTTGGGAGGGTGGAGGAATCAAAAAGATCTGCATACGACTTTTAACTGAAATTAAACGCAATCGATATTCACGGCGTACCAGCTGGCTGCGAATGGCAGCTGGTAATAAAATTAAAAATTCTTTGCGCAACATTTTTCCGAAATTAAATTCCCATTTTTGCTTGTTTGTTAAGTAATGGTTTATACTTGAGTTCAGTTTTTCAATAGAAACTATCTTCTTCAATAATGTGCAGAGTTGAATTACAGTTCACTGACTCTCTTCATTCGATAGTAGTTTCTTTAGAATTGATAGTCCCAAGCTTAGTAATATGGTAATGCGCAACACTCGATTCATCTGTCTTTATATTGGTTTTCCATAAATATCTAATCATAACTGTAGAAACAATTGCGGGCTTGAAACTATATATATATATATATATATATATATATATATATATATATATATATATATATATATATATATATATATATATATATATATATATATATATATAATCGCTAAATGAACGAATATAAAAGCAGTAAATAAAACAGTAGGAAATATTATTGTAAAATTATTGTATTGTAAAATATTTTTTAAAAAAATATTAAAATTACAGAAAAAACATTTTAATGAGATGACAATTTTTTTAAATATTAAATTGGCATAAAAACAGTGTGTGTGTGTATTTGTGTGTGTGTGTGTGTGTGTGCGTGTGTGTGCGTGTGTGCTCTTAAATTATTGAGAGAAAACTTTGAAATTTTAATTAATATTATTATAAAATTATTGTATTTGTAAAATATTTCTTTAAAAAAATATTCAAATTACAGAAAAAAACATTTTAATGAGAAGCCAATTTTTTAAATGTTAAATTGGCATGAAAACAATGTGTGTGCGTGCGTGCGCGTGCGTGTGCGTGTGTGTGTGTGCGTGCGTGTGTGTGTGTGTGTGTGTGTGTGTGTGTGTGTGTGTGTGTGTGTGTGTGTGTGTGTGTGTGTGTGTGTGTGTGCGGGCGTACGTTTATATGCTCTTAAATTATTGTGAGAAAAATTTGAAATTTTAATTACTTTTCAATAAAAATAATTAAATAAAATTTTGAAAAAAAGAAATTTCTTTGTGAGTGTCCCTTGCGCATAAATTAATATCTGACTGAATTTATAACTTCTGTATCTAACAGTCTATTCTGTAGCGAAATTTGCACGAACGTAAAATTGCTATTTATAAATAGCCTATAACCACTATCTTGTGAACACTTAATCGTTCAGTTTTCTCTACTATTTAATTAGGTGGCACATTCTGTATAGGAAGATCGTGACGTATTAATTAAATTAATAGCTCTGGAGACAATAGCTATGAATTACACAACATTTGAGCGTATGGAATTATTGCGTCTACGGGCATTTGCGTGTTAATTGCATGCTAAGGATCAAACACCAAAGATTCATGTTTATTGTGATCAGCCATTAAATACCAAAAAATTATTTTCAACGATGGTATATTGTAACTAGGAATTTAATGACATACGTACACTCATAGATACACAAAAAACATAGTCTAGGATGTCATGTTTATTTCAAACAGAGATTAAATTCCAAATACACTGCCAAAGATATCATGTTAGTCTATCGACTATGTTCGCCTAAGACACGGCTAAGGCTGAAGTTCACCAGTACTCATGTGCCAAGCCACAAATTAAGGATTACCCTCATTTGTGTATGGAAGTATAACGTCTTTGAGGGACTTAATTACAGCCTATTATTTGGAAAATATGAATATTCAATGGACAAATAACGTTAAGAGATCATGATTAAGAGGTTAATATCTTCAATAATAAAACAGAATATGTAGGATTGAGTTTGCGTATTGCAGATCTACAGGACTGACTATTTGACCTTGAGATAATAAATTTGATGCAGATGCACTTTTGAAATGAGAATGTTCACCACAGAGAGATATTTTTTGTGGATTTTATTTCTTAAGAATTTTACCATGTTTTGGAGTTTTTTTGATAAAGTAAAAATGCTTTCTAATTGCAAGTAACTAACTTAAATAACTGCAATCACTTTTGATAATATCATAGCACAAAAATGAGTTTTATTTTATATAAATATCCAAAAAAATTTAATGTGTATTTTTTATTCTAATAAGAATCTCGAGTGACTTTTAGTGAGATTTTAAATAATTAAAAAAATAATTTTGGCATTTTTTAAAAGTTTTAATGATAAATAAACAATGACCGCTAACAGGAAAGTAACCAACTTTTTTAGCTACAACAACTTTCGATAATATTAAAACATAAAATTATTTTTTTATTTTATATAAATAAAAAATAAATGTTATATATTTTATTTTTTATAATATTTATTTTTTATAATAAATTATATTTTATATAAATTAAAAAAAATTCTAATTTCTCTTTAAATATACAAACAAGAATCTTGAGCGATTTTTAGTGAGATTTTAATTAACTATCCTAAAATATTTCAATATAACCCCCCCCCCCCCGACTGATTTGTTGAAGATAAAAACTGTTGTTTGAAGATAAAAAAAATTGTCTTATTTTTGTTGCCTATTTAATTCTCGCAAAGTTTTTTCCATCTGAATTTTGACAACATTTAAAAATATTTTTTGACATAATTTTTAACAGGGTATTATATTTCTGCAATAAAATTCAAACAGTTTTCGTTATCTCATTAAAAATTTAATTTCATGTTATTCTTCTGCTAAAGAGGAAAGAGGTTACTTATTATTCGCGAAAGTTACAGGAGATGCGAAGAAGTGAAATTATGTAACCGCAATATACGGCGTGCATTTTGAAATAGAATCTTAAACACTGTAGGTTTCCATCGGTATACTATGGTTACTTGTAATTAGATTCCATTAGGTATATTGATTGTACAATAAACAAAACAAATATTTGAAACTTTTAATGCCCATGGAAATTTAATGCTGGAAATACTTTCAACGATGAAATTTAATCAATGCATAAAAGATTTAATTAAAATAAAACAAAAAAAGATATCTGCGGTTTAAAAACTGGTCGCCAAAGGTAGCTAGTATGACTAATATAAATTAAATATAAATATAATAATTCTCGTATACGTAGTATAGAGAAAATATAATAATTGTCAAAAATTCGAACTCGTGATTTTGACGAATCTCCAAGTTCGAATCCTGAGTTCGAAAGACACATATTTGGTTTGGTTTAGTTATATTAACGTCCCGTTTGAAGCAACCCCTGGGCTATTTTGGGACGGACCTCGTAATTTTGAACCATGGTCAAATGACGAGGACGACACCTGAGTTGGCACCCCCCTCTCCACACCACACCACACCAACGGGAGAACGTTTGGTCAGGACGGATTTAACGTGCAACAGACCCCCTTACACGACGGTTCTTCGGTGGAATCGGGTCTCGAATCTGAAACCCTCCGGTTCCGAGGCCGAGACCTTCCCACCAGGCCACCGCGGTCCAACACATATTTGGAAAATGTCCGCTTGTCTGTATGCTCAAAAGTAACTCAAAAACACTTTGAAATAGGCGATTAAAATTTGGTGATGGTTTTTACACCACATTTGCAGATTTATATCAACTTTTGAGTAAAATCCCTATAGTGGAAGTCCGTCTGTCCGGCTATTCGAATATACAATAATTACAAAATGAAGACAGCGAAATAGATAAAATTCGGTACACAAATTTAACATCAATAGTATAGACACTTGTCAAGTTTTGAATCAAATATAACTATGGGTTGACTGTCTATCTGTCTGCATTATCAGAAACATGTAAAAGCGACAATTTAAAAATGCAATGACTTAAACATACCGAGTTTGGAACGAGAATTTCTGACTATAAGTATAATTTTGTGTCAAATTTTTGTCTCAAAATGTGTTGTTTTGTTGGGAAAAATATGTCTAAAACACAAATTAGATTTTTGGATGCTATAAATGCATATCGGTGATTAATCGCCAAATAACTCGCCAAGAAGACTCAGAAAAAATTCTAAACTCATTCCAAAACTTAATATATTCTAACTATTGTTCGCCAATAAGGCTTTATCTGGCAAGGCAAGTTCATTAGAGAGTAAGCGAAAAAGTTTTGGACAGACCATCTCCAATGGTGTTTTTTTTTTCTCCTTGCAATTACTTCACGTGTTGTATTATGATGCTGAAAATAACCGGTAAGAGAGCGGAAGAAGATTGAAATGTTTAGAGAATACATGGAGGAACTGCATAAACACTTCCTGGGCGTTGGCAGGAATTAGTGAGTAGTGGGAGACAGCTTTTAAATAAATAAATAAATATTCGCGGTATTTATGGAATATTCGTTAATAATTTTTCCTCTTAATGGGCGTCTTCTCGCCTTAAACATAATATCTTCATAAATATTGTTTATTTCATACATTCTGTAATGCAGTATATTCAGCATTTCTACTCAGAATGATATGCAAATTTTAACTTGAACTGCAACTACTTTGGGAAATTTGTTGAGAGGATTAAAGGCATTTGACATGTCCGAAGTTTCACATTAGAAATTCGAATTATGAGAGGATTCAAATTAGAAAAAGCTACATCTAATAAGTGAAAAAAAGAAAGAAAGAAAAAGTGAAAGAAGAAAGTTTAAGGCCAATGCCTGTATTATTTATGTGAGAAATAAGAAATTAAAGTTTCAATTTCTCGAGAATCAAAAGATAGACAATTCTGTTCTTAATACACTATCATGCCATGGGAGATGACTCCATCAAAAAAGTACATGTATACAAAAAGTAGAAAAAGTGCAGGATTATTAATAATGGCACGGTTATTTTTAATAACCAAATCCAATACAAGACTTTAATATTTGAAACAATGTGATGCTTCAAAGAATTTTGTTGAAAAAAATCATGACCTTCAAATTATTATTGAAAGCTATAAGTAAAGTTGAGTATCCAATATTCCCAGTGAGCCATCTTATTTACGGCTTGTCAATAATTCATTCAGATCAGTTGAATACCTTACTGCTACCTAGATATGGATGCTAGTTTCCTCAACCAACTTGCGTTGATAAATTGCAGTAAAAATTAAATGCGTACTTTATACATTTTTTTTTTAACTTTTTTTTCCTTTTCAGAACTAAGTTTCTTCTGACGAGTTACCACAAATAACTAGTCAACTAATTTCCAAATGAACTAGTGGAATTGGTCTCCCCCAAATTTTCTCACATATACTCTCTAACAAAGGTGTTATCCTAGAGAACGCCTTGCATATCATTGGTATTGTTACAAAATTTTTCTACTACAAATACCGCCAATAAATCGTAATAACGCAGCGCATTTAATCGCTAGTTCAGCAGTTTGTTTGCTATCTAACCCTCTAAAATTTTACTTGTCGGCGACTCCGACTACTCTCACACACGACTTCCCTTCAGCTTGATGGTTGGGTTTACGGGACGCCTAGCCCCGGCAGGGGCTTATCCCCTGTAAGGAGAGACTTCACAGTGCTTTGCGACTTTTCTGCAGCTTCATAGTGCCTGTCTTTTATAGTTCCGGGAGGCGGGGCTAGAATCTTCCAGACCAATCAGGACATATCTGGATGTATCTCGGTTCTTACTGGATGGATCGTGAAACTTCTCAAACTTTCCAGTATGATCCATTTAATCGCCAAACTCGCCAAATCCGTCGCCAAGTCACCAAATGGTCGCCAAGCTCAGCACTCACATGACAGATCGTACACCGTCTTTCTTACGGTGATACTAGTCGTGGTGGGAAGCAAAATTACAGGTTTGTAACAGTATAAAATTGTTAAAAAATATTAATTTTTGCCGTGAATATGACATTATTATTGAATATATCATGTAATCCCTGGCGAAGTATTTGGTAATTAATCCTTGTCATGCCTTTAATAGTATTCGAAAATCAAATTTGTGTTTTAGATATTTTTTCCCCAAACCGATTGAAACAAAAATTTGACATAAAGTTGTACTTACAATCATAAAATTCCGTACCAAATTTAATATATTTCAGGCATTGTATTTTTGAATTATTGCGTTTACATGTATATAAAAGTACAGACCGACCGACAGACAGTCAACAAATTGTTGGATTTGAATCAAAATTTGACTGAAGTACACATTTGGATGCTAACCGTAAACGATCTGTGTACCGTATTTTATTTATCTGTCTCTCTTCGTTTTGTAATTATCTTGTTCACTTGTATTCGAGCAGCCAGACAGATGGACTTTCTCTGAACATTTTTTAGTCAAAATTCGACAGAAATCTGCAAATTTTGGTGTAAAGACCGTATATCAATTTTAGTTGCCTCAAAGCGTTTTGAGCTATCTTTGCCACGAGAGAACAGACGGACATTTTTCAAAAATGTGTTCTTCGAACTCAGAGAGGTCTAAAATGTGGAGATTAGTGAAACTTTCGAGTTCGAATTTTTTTGACAATTACTATACTTTCTCTATACTACGTATACGAAAAATCAAAAACATGTTACAAACTAAGTCTGAAAATAAGTAAAAAATACTAGGCGTGTTTTTCCCAACTGATGAAACAGAAATTTGGCATAGAATTATGCTTATACACAAAATACCGTACCAAATTTGACATATTTAAGCCACTGCGCTTTTGAGCTACCAAATTTACTTTTTTCTGGAAGTAACGATTGTTCCCTTGTTCTATTTGGCTCAGTATTCTAAATATGACAGGACTGTAGATGTTAATTCTGTATATAGAATTTTATCTATTTATCTCTTTCCGTTTTGCAATTATCGTGTTAAATTATATTCGAACAGCCAGACAGACAGATTTCCTCAGAAATTTGACAGAAATCTACAAGTTTTGGTATGAAGACCGTATACCAAATTTCAACCGTCTAGATCAAAACGTTTCTGAGTTATCTTTGTCACAGACAGATATTTTCCAAAAATGTAGTTTTCAAAGTCAGGAAGATATGAAACGTAGAGTCTCGTCAAAATCTTGAGTTCAAATTTTTTGATAGTTATTATACTTTCTCTATCCTACGTGTACGAGAAAATAAAAATCAATAAAATGCAAAGCAATAAAATTGATCGAAAACTAAATAAATCCTGAGGAAAGCTGAAACAGTTTCCATATCCAATTAATATTCCACTTTCTTTGTGATATTGCTCAGAGCTGAGATAACTGAAGTACTGTCGTATCGAATTTCTCCTTTCTCATTTATGTAAATCACCACGATATTACAATCAGGCGACACAATGTTTTACCCTAAACAAGATAAATGTTTTTGAATCTGATCCAAAACCGTTTCGTTTAAGGATCCGTTATTGCAACTATTGTTTATGCTGCAAATCGCATTCAATTTTCGTTTTTATTAAATTCACTAAATTCAATTTGTTCCTGTAATAGCCCCCAATGCTTTATTTCCGTTTGACGCTTTAGCTTAGTATCCATTCAAATATCTCGTTTTATTTATTGTGTTCGTAGTTGTTATTTGTAACCATAGAAATTGCCTTTCTTTTTTTCATTTTTTCCCCGAAGGTTTGGTTTATTATTCAATATATAAATATGGCAATTCGTAAACAATTTTATCTTTTGGTGTTTTCATTATTTTTTTAATAAATTCTGTGTTCCGAAATTCGAAATATAACGCCATATTTTTAATGAATTATATTTTTAAACGAAATCAAATAACAAACGGACTCGTAGGCTAGATTTTATTTTTAGCTCATTTAGTTTAACATTTAATATTATATTAATCTCCATCTCTATCAACATTAATAATAATACAACAAAATGTGTGTGTGTGCGCACCTTTATGTGCATGCGTGTATGTGCACGTTTGAGTGTATATATGGGTAACATAATTTTAAACAAAATTATGTTACCCATATATACACTCAATATTATACCCATATATTATATTACCCATATGTATATATGGGTAACATAATTTTAAACAAAATAATATAACAAACGGTGTCGTTGGATAGGTTTTATTTTCAGCTGTTTTAATTTAATATTTAATATTACGTCAACCTCCGTCTCTATCTTTGTCCTCCCGCTGGTGTGGTGTGGAGAGGGGGGGGTGCCAGCTCAGGTGTCGTCCTCATCATCTGACCGTGGTTCAAAATTACGAGGTCCGTCCTAATATAACTCTAGAGTTGCTTTACTTAATATAACTAAACTAAACTAAACCTTCTCTATCTTTATTAATAATAAAGGAAAAAAGTGTGTGTGGGGGTAGGTGTATATGCACGCTTGTGTCTATGTGGGGGTGCTTGTATGCATGAGTGCATATGCACGTTTGTTTGTATGTTTATGCGTGTGTAGGCACTTTACAGACCACATAGTTTGATCTAGAATTACGAAATTTGGTGCAAATAGATTTATAAAAATAGAAATACACCTTACATATAGTTTATTTTTATTTTTTATTATTTTTGTGATTGACATTTTATTTACTTAAAACTTACACGACATTTCCTTTCGAAGATATTACCAAAAAAAACTAATTTTTCACCATTTAAATTTTTTTTTTTTTTTTTTTTGAAAAACTTTTCTTAATGATATCTTTCTAGTTCCGAGCAATTTTTTACTGGGTTTTGATAATTTTTCAAAAATATTTTTTTCATAATATTTACTAGTAGATTTCACTGTTTTCAATAATATTCAAACAATTATCATTGTTTCCTCATCCATTTATCGGAGTGATTTTTTTCCATTCTCTTAAAAGGAAAGCTTCTGCTAACTATATGAATTATTTACTTGAGGAATGAGAAATTGAAATCGCATTGCTGTGAAAGATAAAAAGCAATTTTATACTGATTCCTCATATACTTAATTTTTTAATGATATTATGATGTCCAGAGAGTCAACTTCAATAAGAAGGTTCAGGTACACGATAAAGAAAACAAGTATAAGGCTATTATAACACAAGGCTTTAATTTCTCTCAATTTGTTGTTTAGAATTACTTTGTTATGAGATTCATAAACATCAAATTATGCAAAAGAGATTTTATTAAAATGAATCACAATGCTCTTGGCGACCAGTACACTGGCTGGTCACCAAAGGCAGCTAGGATAAAATATTTCCATAGTGTACAGTATTCCACTGTTTCTTTTCGTTATTTTTTCGTAAAAAGTAAGTAAGTCTTTTCGTTACGTTTCTTTTCGTAAAAAGATGAAAAGTCTCTCTTTCTTTAATTCATGTTCTGCGAACATCATTTGACTTTATTTTCCATCATTAATCCATTTAAACTTTCTGTATTATTACAAATCTATATTTTGAATCTTTTCTCATGCCAAAGAATTAAAGCAATTACTTCCATTCCAAACGATTTTCGGGCGATTTTTCGCCAAATAATGCAACCGATATCCTCTATTGGCGCACTCTCAGTGTGCCTCCGTATTCTGTGTGTTCATGACGGTGGCGGCGTTTGCCCGAATAGCACGATTGCTAGTTCCTGTTACTGCCCGCTCCCTCGAATACGTTCCCATGGCAACATGGGCCCGCTTCTGAAGAGTACCCCCAGCAATATGTTGTTCCTCTTCCTTTTTTTTTCCCCCTCACACCTTCGCAATGTTTACTGCAGACAGATAGTAACTCCAACGGAAATAACATCTATTGTTGTATCTTATATATCGCGCGAGTTCTTTTTATGGCTTTTTTTTCCTGGAGAAAAGCGAGATAACAGAGGAAATGTAGACCCCCTCTTCGTGTTCTGTTTCTGTACTGATGAAATGCGTTGCACAAATAATAAAAATTTGCTAAATCAGGTCCTTAACTTGGGGAATGCTTTGTTAGTCAATTGAATTCCTTTGTAATTAAACTTTGAGGGAAAATAGGAAACATAAAGCTTTGATCTTATCAGCATATATATTCTAAAGTTCACTGAGATAATAATTATTTTGATAATAGCATAAATCTTGACTAAAATAATTATCGACTTGTCATTTCAGATGCCAGAAAAGAAATATACAAAAAATATTTCTCAAAAGAATATAATTTAAATGCAATTTTTAAATTTATATTAAATTACATGGATACATTGAAAAACCTATTTTTTGCGACATATATTTTTTTATTTAATATTATTAAAGTTTAAACAATTTATAAAGAACTGAATTTTGTTTCTAAGTGTATTTTTTGGAAAGTTGCACTGAATTTTACGTTTGCATTTACTTGCGTTTTAATATTGTTTTATATCTTTAAGATATTATTTTCCCAAATTTTAATCTTTGATAGAATTTTCTTACGAAAAACCTCATAAATTGAAATCTCGTGCATACTTTTTGTTTAAATTTGATATAATAATTTCCCAATATATTCTTGAACTAGGGGAGAAGTAATCCATACATCAAGCAATATTTTATACCACTTTTAATATTTCACAATGCAAAAATAAATTAATTAATTAATAAAATTTCATTTTATTTATCAGTCGAACCTAAATATTTAAAGAATTGATAGAAATGAAGCTTATATTTTATTTCAGGAGATAGGTAATATATTTCATAAGTTACTGCAATATTTTAAATAAATCATTTGTTAAGCATCTAAATTCAAAGATTTTTTTTTTTTTACTACAATTATAGATTTGTGAAAAATTTTGTTTCTCATCAATTGGAAAAAAAGGCATTCAAAATATTCTTTCAGTTACCTGATACTTGTGTATTAACCGCATCTCTATGATTATTTGATATACGCATACGCGGTAAATAATATAAAAATGCATTGATTGGAGGATTGGTTTTAGGGTTTTTTTAAGGGAAACTTTTTTGGCGCAAGAGTCGTATTTGGCTAAATTGTGACAAAAACAATGACATAAAAAGCTGAAAGTCAACAGCAATTTCTAAATGTGTACTAAAACTTCAGGAATTTGGGAAAATTGTCCAAAAACAAAGCAAGTTGCAACACAATCAAAAACAATAAGTTATCAAATATACAGGAAAAAAACGAATACCTTTCAGAAATTAAAAAGATTTGGACTGTGTATTTCATCTATCAAGTCATGCGAGGTTACGGATGAAGAATTAAAAAAGTTCTGACGATGCAAATTAAAAAAAAGGACATTCGATTAAAATATGTTTGACAATAAAATTAGTATGACAAATGGGACATACGGGTGCGATTTCTCCAAAATCGAGGAGTGTATGAGTGAAACGTGTATGTAGGGATTGCAATACCGGACCAAAATTTCAATACCGGTACTCGGTATTTTTTAAATCTTAATATCGGGATACCGGTTTTAATACCGGTATTAGAAATTTTGGAAAAAGAGCAAAGACACATGCGTTTCTTTTTTTTAATTTGCCAATTTTGTTAGTGAGTGTGAATATCACAAAAAATAATTTGTAACTTATAAATTATAACAGCATATAATCACAAAAAAGTAAAGAAACATCTTATTTATTTAAATCACAAAAAAAGTGTAAATATCACTATTCAGTTTGTGGTGCTATTACAAATTTTTGAAATGTGATCTAAAAAAACGTAATGCATCAATTGTACTGTCATTAAGCCTGAAAAGTAATTTTGTGTGAAAATGACCAGCTGTCGAAAACGCTCTTTCGGCATCTACGCTAGTTGGTGGTACTGTTAGCAATGCGCGATATACTTTTTCCAAGTATTTACCTCTAAATCCCTCATCTTCTAATAAATCGATTTCTCGTCGGATGGTTTTGGATATAGCTGATTTCTGTATTGTATTTTGGTTCATTGAAATTTTTTTTATTTATCGCTAATTCTAATTTTTGTTCAAAAGACAATTCCTTTTCACTATCGACAGTAATGACATCATAATCTTCGATAATTGAACCGAATTCTGAATATGAATAGGTTTGTGGAAAAAAAAATTTTTAGAAACTTTACTCTAACTTAATTAGATTTGAATTGGTTATTTTCTTTTCTTCTTTTCCTTTTCATTTTTAAAATCATTAGAATTATGTAAATACCATAAGTCATTTTCTATTTCGGTATGCCTTTCTTCTGTGCGATTTTTCAATGTAATATAGTTGGAATCCGAAGTTTCTATATCCACAGTATTTGGATTCTTCTGTTCTTTCTATTTTTGGTATAATACATCTATTACTCCTAATTGAATTCCATGTGCATAGCACAACTGCTGATTTGCACCCATCAACTTTCCAACTTTTTTCATAATTGTTGCTCCATCAGTCATTATGGATACAATATTTTCTTTCAGGAATAATCCATGTTTCGCTAATTTAGATTTAAGCAATTAATTAAGCCATTAATTAATTGCTAACATAAAAACAAAAACGTACACTATATTGCTATGTTCGCGATACCTGCACATATAGTGGAGACAATTTTAAAAATTTCTAGTAAATACCGAAAAACCGGTATTTAAATTTGTGAATACCGGTATTACAAAATTGTGCAAATGGCTCAAAATACCGGTATTCGGTATCCCGGTATACCGGTATTGCAATCCCTACGTGTATGTCCTTAACGGAGGCGAGTCAGTTTGATTTCGATCTTTCGACCACAATCCAATGGAAGGTTTGATTGAATATAATTTATAATGGATCTGCAGATTCCATTTTCCCTGACAAGTATAAAAAAGATGCCTAATTAATGCTTTCTTGGCATCGCTATGTGGCAATTCATGTCTTAAAAGAGAAGCAGATTTTGCTGCATAATCAGCTGCTTTTTTATCATAAATTCGCACATGACTCGGAACTAAAAAAAATTATGTTAAATCCATTATTCTGAAGATACTGTAGAGCAGTTAGTATTTCCAAGGCAAATGGAGGCATTCGATTGTTATAGTTGGACAGTACTTTCAAAGCATTCATGCTATGTGGAAGACGAATTCTCCTGAAGAGCACAAGATATTGCCAATCATTCAGCAGTAAACAGTAATTCAGCAGTAATTGGTTAGAGATTATGCAAAAGGGTTTCGGCGGGTCCACTCCTGGTAATTTAGCTATTGTGTTCCAAACAGATGTATTCCCAAATGTGTTTCTCGGACTCAACAAATATTTCATAAAAATGCAGTTTTAATAACAAGATCACATTCCAAATTTAATTTGACGGATTTAATATGAAATTATATACAGATCGATATGTTAAGAGTTAAAAATGTATACCAAACTTTACCCATCTTGCTATTTATGATTCGACATTAAAGCTTTCATTTACTTTTTAATTATAAGGACAAACAAATATTTTCTGTGAACTGATTTCATTCAAAATATGTCAGAAATCCACAAACTGGGGTTAAAAAATCTTATATACATTTGGACCATCCAGCTGAAAGCTTTATTAAATACAACAAGCAGACGAAATAACAAAATCATATTTCTCGGACACAGGGAGATCTGGATTGGTTCTGCAATCCTATTATTGGTTCTGCAAGACGAGTTACTATCTGAGCAGCGTTTCTAATCCCGTTGGTGTCGATGCGGAAGTTTGAATGTCGCGTCACCAACTTATGTGCCGTCCTGATCTTCAATCTTTCGATCCTGCCGGCTTCAAAAATATAAAATTCATCCCCAAATACCCTTATAATTGCTTTAATATGGATAATATAATTACTTCTCTTGCCGACATGCCAATTAGCTAGCACAAAGAGCGAATTTTGATGTTTTTGAAATATGTTTACAGTGGAATTGCAACCTATATATCTTTCACTTGTCAAATCATTTTTTAGCTTCCTTTTTTAGTTTTTATTACTATCTTGGATAAGAAATAAACGAAGAGAAAAAGTATTGTAATTATCAGAAACTTCGAACACGGGACTTCCATGTTTCAGACCTTTCTGAATCTGAGAAATACAACTGTACTTTAAACAGATAAATCAAAAGCGCTTTGTGCTTGCTATGAGGATGAAGATTTCAAACTTTTGCAACAAATATAAGAATTTTTATCAAACTTTTAAAGAAATCTTTTTATTGAAAATTTTTTCTCCCCACATTCAACCCTACAAAATTTTTGTACCCATCAAGACGGTGTAACATTCTCCGTTTCCCAGTGCTGATAAGACATTTACAGCCAGCTGTGTCGTCGCTGTTACTTACTAAACTCCTCGAGATAGCCAGATGGTGGATCTTTTCACCTGGGTGGTCTCACATCTGTTCATTAGCGACTACAGTGAAAGACCACGTGTGGGAATTCCTCGTCCAAGAGATATTGAGAGTACCTTCAAAGAGAAAGGGGTGTCCAAACATCTGGATGCTAAATGTTTCTCATTGTGAAAGGACTACGATAACTCCGTGTTCCAGAATAGTCACTTATGAAAAGTGCATCACACAAAGGACCTTCCCACGACCCACTGGAGCCACCGAGAGATCATATTGCTGAACCCCGATTGGCCGAAAGAGAGCTCAAATGACCAATGTAATTTAAGAGGCGGAGATTGTCGCCGAAATAAAGTGCAGGATTTCTTTTAGGAGAAGAGAAGAAACGAATTGCAGGCAGACTGTTGGACTACGTCCACGAGTTCGGAGTCCGAGAACCAACTGAGTTTCAAGATAAACCTTTGACTTCGACTGTTGTGTCTCCTACTAGAGGTGTAAATAACTATTTATTTAACCAAGATTAGAACAAGTTGTTCTTTTGTATATATAGGGCTGTAAAATAAAGAATTGCCTGGAAATTCTGCTTCGTTATTTGATCAGTCTAGATCAAGACATTACAACGGCGAGAACCAACCACAATGCTGGAAGCGTTTTATCCCCATATTTTATGTGCCCCTAGGAAGCCATGTAGGAAGTTAGTTGCCTAGGTTCAATCGGCCGGTGAGAACATCTAGCAGGTCGATTAAGAAAATTTTAATAGCCTAGTTGGTAAATAAATAAATTTTCCAAAAAAGGTAAAAGGTAAAAAGGTCAAAGGCAAAAAAAAGGGGGGGGCAAAGAAATAGGACGATATCGGAACTTGGTCAATAATTACGTGACAAAATGTCAAGTAATCATTATATTATTATGAACAAAGAAATATATAATATTGTGGAAACCAAGCAAATATCAGTCATAAAAATAAATAAATAATAGCGTATATTTTTTAATAAATAGCTAAAATAAAACCAGGGTGAAATGTCTCTCCAAAACTTTCTCGCATACTCTTTAATAAAGGAACTACCCCAGAGAAAGCCTTGCATGGCGATGGCGTACAATAGTTACGAAATATTAACCTTTGGCGTGAATTTAGCATTTCTACTGAATCTGTAATGTGATCCTTGGCGAGTTTTTTGGCGATTAATCCCCGGCATGCGGAGAATTTTCAGGGGGTTATGGAACGAGCAGAGTTCGAATTTTTTCCAAAATTAAATACTTTTCCTTTGTATGAAAAATAAATTTAAAAAATCTTAATATTGTTATCTTACGAGATTGTATGTCATGATGGCATTGGAGGAAACTGGAATTCCATTTATGTATTATTGGTTGTATTTCAGCATTTGAAAATAAGATATAATTGTGAAAATATAACACATTTAAGGATAAGAATATTTTTTTAAGAAATTGAATATTAAAAGTGGCAACAGGGAAAGTGTTATATTTTTGCATATTATCTTTATCTGATTGAACAAACATATTTTTATAAAAAAATCAGTTGGAAAAATATGACATTTTTCATTTGTGATTCTAAACGATATCACAGAGAATCAGGAATATTTTTTCTCAGCTCTACAAAACAAAAATAGTTCTCTTTTCTATGTAATTCGATTATTATTTTCTATCTCTATTCGATATAATTCCGGGTATTCACGTATGGGTGAACGACCCAATCATGTCCCCGAAAATCCTTCATCGTACCACCTCTTCTATATTTCTCATACAATTTTCACTTATCGACATCAACACCTGCTTAATGATATCGCCTCACTCTGCAATCAATAATCTGTTTTCGTTTCCAGCTACGACTCGCACTCGTCTCTTCGCAGATGGCTTTTCCAAAAATTCGAAAAGAATCGTCTGCCAAACGACAAGAGAGAGGAGAAATTCGGTCTTCAAGAGTTTCGATATCGATATTTTTTTTAAAAAAATTTCGCATTTCTATTTTTGTTTCTGATATTCTGCTTCTTTCAGAATAACGTTATGGAAAGATTAGCATTGGAAGAATTATTTTTTCCCGAGGAAGTTTCCGAGATCTATTCTTGGTAGAAAGTGTGCAACTTCGCATCGTTTCTGATATTGGGTAATATTTCGATAGGTGAGTTTCAAGTATATTGCACTATCGATTAAGAATCTAACGCATTTTTAACTTTTAAGCAGGCCGCTTTACTAAAGATGAAGATTTCTGAAGTTATACTTTTTACTTTCTCGTATAGAAGAACTCAAACGGGGTTTCTCTCCTACTATCCTTAGATATTAAAGCATAAAATCGGTCATCAATTACTGGAAATCCACTAAAAGATAGTAATTTTATATACCGGGTGGGCAAAAAATCCGTAAAAACTTTAAAAATTTATAAAACCCGTAAAATTAAGCAAAATAAAAAACGGTTTGCAGATTTAGCATCGATAAGTTACCGAATTTTTTTTAAGTAAGAAAAAAAAATTAACTCAAGAAACAGCCGATAGGTGGCGCTTGTATGAACGACTTAGTTGGAAATATGCAGTTCTCCGTTGCATGCTATGTAAGTAAAAAAGAATGATATGTGGAAAAGATAAAGCTTTGTTGGTAAAGCTGTTTTACCTGAACTAGGAATCGGTGACTGCTGCACTGGGTAAATTCCGACTTCAGAAAAATATGAAGAAGGGGAAAAGACCTTTAACAGTGGCAGGCCTCATAAAGCTTGTTCAGTGATTTGAGGAAACTGGATCACTGGAGGATCATATAAGGGCCAGACGAAGAAGTCTAAGGCAGACACGTTCGGCAGGCGTTGCAACCAAAATGGAAACATTAGCATCAGAATTGGATGCAGGGACTAGCAATACATGGGAAGCTGTCAGAAGCCAAGTTTCCATTGAGACCTCGGTCTCCATATCCGAGACCAGCAGACTTTTGGCTATGGGTAAATTTAAAATCCCCGATGAATCGATCCCATCCATCCAATCTGTTGCAATTAAAAAATGTAGTGCGCCCAGAGCTGTCTTCTATACAGCCGAACATGCTGCACTCTGTCGTTGCTGGATTTGCGATGCGTCTGCAATGTGTTATCAACTTTGGTGGTGTACATATGGAACACATATTGCTATAAAAAATGGTTTGGTAATATTATCTTTGTTATTTGTGTGTCTTTTCTTTCACTGATGTGCGAAAAGCCACCTATCGGCTATTTTTGAATTAATTTTTCTTTCTTACCTACAAAACCCCCCGTGACTTATCGATGCTAAATCTGCAAACCATTTTTTATTTTTCTTAATTTTACAAATTTTTAAAAATTTTAAAGTTTTTACAAACTTTTTGCTCAACCGGTATAAAAGTGCTTGTGAGTGATATAAAATCTGACAATATTTTAAAATCTAATACAAAACAAAATTAATATCCTAATTTTTATCTTAATTTAGATCATATTAACTTCATTTTCAAATGTTCTCTTATTTCCTGATTTGTTTAATTAATTCTACACGCGCTCTATAAAACTGATGATTTCATTATCTTCTCACGCTCCAAGTGAAGAGATAAAATTCCCTGATACTTACAACATTCTTTCAAAGATATTTAAGATTCTTTTTCCTAAATCGACACCTGTCAAATAAATCACTCTCAAAATCTCATAGTAAAATCACTAAAGGAGACAATTTCGGTTTCTTTTGCTCTTATGTCGTTATGTAGATGGACGCATCTTTAACCATTTACTTTGTGTACCAGTTAGGTCTACAGGGATGAAATAAATTGAAATTAAAATTTCTCGGTTCCTTCTTTTCCTCGGTCAAGCATCTGTTAAAATATGTTTAGACACACACACACACATACACACACACACACACACACACACACACACACACACACATGTATATATATATATAGTAAAACATACAAACACACATATATATTTCTATGTGTGTGTGTGTGTTTTACTTTATCGTATATGAAACATTGTAAACATTAAAAAAAAAATCTAATTCGAGAATTTGAAGAATTACTATGTTTTAGTATGAAAAACACATTTTTAGAATTATATCTGCCTGTCTGCGAACACGAAAACCCAAAACTACTTAAATGGTAAAGATGAAATTTAGTATGTGATCTCTTAATATGTAGATATCTATCAAATTCTGAACGAAATCCATTCAAAGCGTGTCTATTTGTCCTGTTGTCAGAATATAAGTTAACATTATAACTACGAAATCATGCGAGCTAGATGGATAAAATTTAGTACACAAATTTGGCGTCTAAACGTCCGTCGAGGGGTTGACCATGTATCTTCCAAAAGCATGCAAAGTGATTACTTAAAAATTCAATTAATAAAATAAATGAAATTTTGTATATGATTTTGTGATTACTACTGTATTTCTATGCCAAAATTTGGCATTCTAGTGCATAAATTTGGTGTTTTTAATAATGGCATTACAGCGAAAAAGTCGCCAAGGATCGTACATTAAAAAGTTCTTTCGCGACTATTTTTCGCCCATGATTTGTAATTAATAATGCGGAAGTACATTTATTACAGAGTATACGAAAAAGTTTATGGGTGACCACTAGTAATTTGGTAAATCTCTAATCTAGAAAATTTTTTGCTTTATACTCTCTTGAGCCAAATAAAACCAATTTTTCAATTAAAAAAAAAAAAAAACTTTTTTCCATTTCATTGGTATATTTTAGTGTCATTACATGTTTTTTCAATCTTTTTTCCGTAAATATTCAGAAATATAACTATTTTCAAACTTTTTTTTTCGAAAAATTTATTCCGCACGTAGTCATATACCTTAACTTCAATAAATAATTTACAGAACGAAATAGGGTTTCGAAAATAGTGCGACTTGGATGTCTATCAAAATCTGAATTTTACAAATATTTTGTGCCAAGGAAAACAACAAGACACAGTTAGACAAAATATTTATTTCAAAAATATAGCAGCCATTTAATACCGGTTGTCCAGCTATTATAGCCAAAGATTCTGCATATAATAAAATGTGCTTTCATGATGTCAAAAAAAAAATCCCCCAAGGGAATAAAAGAGAAAACACCATCACTCTTACATTATTTCCATTCTCTCTTTCATTCAACCTTTCTGTTGCAGCTCAATTCTCTGCAGTTTTGGGTACTTTCTCATGGGCGGGGACTTCATCATATTCGACCGAAAAGTAGCTTTGCACCACTCTCATTTCAGATCCCATTTTCATTTATCGACATCAATATGCGACTTAATGATATCTTCTTACTCAGTAATCAATAAATTTGTTTCTTTTTCTGTGACGACAAGCATTTGCTTTTCTGCAGACTAGTTTCACAAAATTGAAAATGAATCGTTCACCAAACGATTGGAAAGAGAAAATTTTGTTTTGAAGAGTGGCGCCATCGATTTTTTTAAATTTATTTATTTATTTATTTTGTTCATAATCTTATTACTTAATAATTCTGAATTTTCATAAATTCTGCGAGTATCAATGGATGGAGATATTAGCTTTCAAAGATTTCCGTGAGCTTTATTTATCTTTCATTTATTATTTCTTTTCAGAATGTTTTCCAAAAGGATATGCAACTCCACATACTTTCGAATTACTTTCGATAGTCAAATTTCACTTTTAGTTCTTAATGAATTATCAATTCTGCGTTTATTAACAAAATAAAATTAATGAAAGAAAGGGAGAATAAACTTCTTTAAAAATAAAAGAACTTAATGTATTAATAAAGATCAACAAAAATTGTGTTGTGATGAAAGATAATGTGTGGAAATAGTAAAGAAATTAATAATCTAACTTTTTTAAAACCCATTCTTGTTTATATTTCTGAATGTTTTTTTTATGTTTATGTTTCTCTTGTTATATGTTTCTGAAAGTACAAACCGACAAATGATCAACCCCATCTTGTATTTGGCTCCAAATTTGATGATTTCTACACTATAGATGTAAAATATGTGTCCTAAATTTCACTTATCTAGCTCTCTTCATTCTGTAGTCGCTGTGTTAAATTACGTTCGAATAGTTGGACAAGCAGACTTCCTCTAAACGTTTGTTCAAAATTTGACAGAAATCTACAAATTTAGATTAAAGACTGTATTCCAAATTCTATCTGTTTAACTCAAAGCATGTTCTTTATCTTTATCACAGACAGACAGAGGAATAGTTTCCAAAAATCTCTAAATCGAATTTTTTTACTATTACAATACTTTTTCTATACTACGTGTACAAGAAAGTAAAAAACAAATGGATAATCCTCTCTGTAAGAGTAGCAGTCGCCATTAAAGCAAATGATCCTTTTATATTCATTAATATCTTCAAGGTGAAATTTGAAATCAAATACATGAATGGTAAGTTCAAAGACCATTTTCCCAGTTCATTGAGTGGAAATTCGTAAATTTCCAATGCAGAGAAAGTTAGATGAAGCAAACAATTACACTTTTAACAGTACAATGATGTCATGAGACTGGACGCTTTATTTTGTTTCATTGTTTCACCATTAAATAGACTGTTTTTTTTTAACACAATGAATAGAAGCAGGTATAAAATTATTAAAACAACGCTCTTCGACAATTTGATGCTTAAAAATCGTTTGTTAACAGAATCACACATATGAAATCACATATAAGTGATTTAATGGAAATCAAGTGCAGCCAATATTTGCGGCGAATCATGCGGTTGCCAGAAACAACTAGTTACACATAAAAAACACTATTGATATTGTAAACTAATATTTATTATAATATTTACATAAATAAAATTTATTATAATATAATATTGACTAATGTTTGTTATATTATAATAGAAATTAATATTTATTATAGTATTTAATATTGATACAAACGAAGTGCGTGTTACAAGTAAAATTACAGAATCCAAAACATTTTAATTATCGAAACAAATTAATTAGACTAAAAATATAACAAAGTGTATTAGTTGCAGTTATTAATATATAATATATATATATATGTAAAATATTTTTGGTTTAAGTAGAATGCAGGTATGAAGCAGTTAAGAGACGTGGTATTTTTAATTCCGTTTTATTCTCTCTCGGAAGGCAAACATGATTATTTACAAAAACGGCACAGAGCACCACAACAACAGAAGGCAAAAAGGGACGAACAAATGATCACAAGTCTTATATAACATAGGATTTCTGGCCAGGCGCCAATTCATTACACGTGTGACCTTTGACACCTTTTGAAAGGCACAGAAGATATCATTTTTTTTTTTTGATACGTAGTACTGATGGCGCAATATTTTTACAAAGCGATTAATTAGACCGAAAGTGGAATTGGATCAAGAAATAAGAGAATATTTTAGAATGAAGTTAAGATGGGCTATAAATTAACATAAAGTTTTGGAAATGAATTTGGATTAAATTAAGAGTTTAAAATATCATTACATATATATATATATATATATATATATATATATATATATATATATATATATAGAAGGTCTCTGACACACTGAATCAGCTGCGTTTTTTTCCTTCTGAACTTTTATTAAGAACGATGATTATTTATATTTCCAAAATTATATTTCGCACGCGATACATGTTTTATATTCACAAGTTATTTAAATGGCTGCTTTATTGTTATTATTATTTTTTTTATTTTCTAGAAATATGATTGTGCTGCATAATAAATTGCACCAATAAATTTGTTATTCAACTGCGTGTTTTACTTTGCTTAAATATGTGCATTGTAATTATCTAATTAATGCGTAAATGTTATAATTCAAAATAAATTCATGCTTGACTAAGTTAATAAATAATCCTCGCTAAATCTGACATTTTATAAATCGTTCTATCTACTACTTTTTAGCTTCGAAATGAGAGGGGCTAAATCATTAATTTCATTCGCTACAAAAATTCAATATTCATATAGTTTGCGCCTCAAAATTTAGTTACATTGTAATACTTTTTGTGCGAGTTTTACCGTACTCTCTAATTTACTTATATTTTTGTGGCTTGCAAAAAACTATGCTCATTTTCATAAATGTAAAAATGCGCATAGTTCACTGATTGGTTGGTTGATAAATTAATTTGAATCACTGTACTATATTGATATAGTTAATTTAATGCGTATAACAACTAATCGCCAAAGGGCAGTTCATTCTTGTTCGAAACTATTGTGTATATAATATTTAGGTTTAATTAAAATTCAGCTGTCCGTAGCTTAAATTGGTCATTGAGGCATGGAGAAAATATGAAGATATAATTTAAAAACAGGGAGACTTGTCAAGCCGAAACTCTCTAACATACAACCTTATACAGGTGTTATTCCCCTTTCTCCATTAAAAATTATAGATCTTGGGCAATGCTATAAATGCTATAAGTACTCAGATTTTTATTTTCAAAGTTTCACTCGAGTGTTTTTTGCTTTATAATGAAGTCAAGAACAGCATGTATTTAGTTTGGTTCCTCCATAAATCGCTCTTTCCAGTGATAAGACTGATGATGCAGGGAAACGGTATTACAGATTCTAAACAATGTGATTTTTTTTTTTTTGGGAGGGGGGTAAATATTTGAAATATCTGCTTTCAGATTGCACATAAAAAACGGGAAAAGTCGATTACGCAATGAAGAAGGTTATGTTTTTGAATACAATGGGCAGAATAAGTTTAAGACAACTAACGCAAGTTTACTTAAATTTGAATTTATTAAAAATAAAACACACTTGATGGAAAGTTATGTATAAGAGATATAATTAAAATCAAAGTCATCTATTTTTCTAGGCAAACCAACTGTTCGCCAAAGGTGGCTAATAAAAAAAATGATACCAAAATGGAATTTCTTTGCTTTGTTTGGCAGAGGGAAGCATGTTTTCATTAAATAAGAAAGTTGCATCTGAAATGGTTTATTAAAATAACGGACTAAATATCAAATTTAAAAATACTTTTTTCCCTTTTATTAATAGAATTCTTGAGATAGTATTAATTGTATAATGCATCTAGTTTGTTACATTAAAACAAAAATAAATAAAAAACATTGTTTTCTTAATTTGAAAATAACTTTAAATTAAAAACATAAAAGTTGATAATTACCATGTGAGTTTTTGCTATAAAACGAACAAAGAATAATTTTTCAACTTCTTTAAAACGCGTTTTCATTTAAGGATTAAACATAAACTTTTAAAGAACTTGGCTTAAATAACAGAGTTCGTCTTTATTTTTGTTCAATTAAAAAGTATTATCTGAATTTAACTCTAACAACAATTGAAGTATTAGAATGTTAATTTCTTTGAAAGAGCCGTTTGGTCATGATTCAAAGTGTTTTCACACATCCAGTCAATTAAATTCAGATGTCATTGAAAATGTGTTTTATCAAACGAACAGCTGAAAAATAGCAGCTGCAATCTCATCGTGTAGAAAAATAACATGCTTTGTTTTGCCGTCCTGGAAGTTATTTATATAAAATCATTTCTTGCTGTTTTTTTTTTCAAATTATTTGCCAAGGGCTTCTAATATGCTAAATAAAGGGGAAACTATGTTCATCATAAATATGTTAAAATATTTTATTTTTTTTTGTTCATGAAAGTACTTTTTAAATTAAATCAACTAATTATCCTTCAAGCTAAAAATTAAATTTTGCCAATAAATTTGTCTCATAGTAACTCGTAAATTCACTTTTTAAAGAAAAACCTAATTTTTTTGTTCTTACTGATTGTGTAAATATTTTCTGAAAACGATAATTTTTTTAAATGAATTGGAAAAATAAATCTCACATGATGTTGTACATTCAAAATTATCAACAAATCTCCTATTACAATATTTTCAAAAGATAATAAATGGAGAAAAGAAATTCTGAAATAATTAATTGCAACATTCTTTATTCATTTGAAATGTTCAGTACATAAATATAAATATTAGGAAAATATTTTTCGCAAAATTATTGTTAATAAATAATGATTTAAAAATCAAAAGTGTCAGTTATATACATTCAAAATCTATAGTTATACTCAACAAAAAATTTTCAATAACAATTCTAATTAAAAACTGAAATCGAATAGAAGTTTTTTGCATGTTTAAGATCTTCTAATTAAACAGATAAATTTTAATTATAAAATCGTACGAAATTTTATAAACATTTAATTTGAACTAAATGTTTATGAAACGAAAATAGGAACTAACTATATAAATTTTTTATTGTTCTTGAGGCAAATATTTAACATTAATTCTAAAATTATCGGGATTGAAAGGTTAAACGAAGAAAAGGGATAATATACATTTAATACTCAAAACATTATTTTTTTAATGATAGCAATTTCATTATTGTAAACCTTTTAGATTTAATTAACTTTTAAAGATATTTTTATAGCGATATTTTCATCTTGTGAATGAATTCGAGAGGATTTTCATTGTTTCATCAAGTACGTAATCGCGAGATTTTTTTTCATTGTTGAAAGCTATGAAAGAATTATGCTCATTATTTGAAGAATTTATTTCTCTATTATTACTAGAGAAAACATATTTTAGCATAAAACTTGATTTAATAAATAAATTCTTTTTTTTTGGCATTTATAATGAAGTTTAACTTCAGAATCAAACCATGGTAAAAAAAATTTGAAAATACGTCCATTTTCAAACATTGCTACTCTTTCTTGTGAGCATAATTGGTTACATAAAAAAATAAATAGACAAATAAGGAAATGCATGACACAATGAGCATAACAGCTTAAAACTTCTTTAATTATATGATAGAATAGTAACATATCATATCTCAATCAAAATTAGAAACTTAAAATATTTTGTTGAGGAAGTCATTAAGAGCAAGTCAAATTAAACGGTGAAGTAAAAGTTATAGCAATCACTGATCCAGTGCTTTGATCCAAACCAACTGATCAAAGTCGCCTAGTCTATACTTATAATAAAGCTCAATGTGTGTGTGTGTGTGTGTGTGTGTGTGTGTGTGTGTGTGTGTGTGTGTGTGTGTGTGTGTGTGTGTGTGTGTGTGTGTGTTGGCGCTCTACAGGCCAGACCATTCAACCTACAGCTACCAAATTTGGCACGTGTATACCTTGGAGACCGGGAATGTGCACCTGGGGGTTATTTTTTCGAATTTTTAATTAGAATTTTATTTATTTAAAAAGTAAGCCAAGTTTTGACGTTTTTCTGCTATAACTTCCGAAAATATCATCGCACAAAAAATATTTTTACATGAAGTTTTAAAGATCAAAAATTTATCTTTTAAATAATACCAATGTTTTTACCTTAAAATTAAATTTCTTATTTTAATGAATTTTTAAATAAATATTTTAACTATATTTTTCAACAATTTTTTTCGTACAAAATAAAAATAAAATTTAAGCATTCATGGGAAAAAATTAGCTTTTTTCAAAGTGTTGCCATCAAATTGATTAAAGCTCTAATTAAAAATAAATTAAATCTTTTTGGAAATGAAATCTGCAAAAATATAATTTTCGGCACGTGTCTGTAGGAAATGAAACAAATATGAAATATTATTTTTTCTAAAAAATAAATTCAAGAAAAATTATTTTATGATCTTTTACACTCTCTATATTATTAATTCAATAAATCAGTTTTATTTTAAGGCAAGTTTTGTTTAATATGAACAGGATATCCATTCAAATCAGGGCCACACAGCTAATTTGTAAACCTTTAGTGAGACACAGATCTGCTAAAATGGTCTAAATGGAAAATGATTATATTTTATGTAACTTGATTCAATAAATGCTCTAATAAATAACGAATTTTTGATTTTACATAAAGCTTCTCCTGTAGAAATCACGAATAACAAAATGTTCTTGAAACACTAATATTTTAAATAAAAAGAGTTAATTTCCAATCAACTAAATCAATCACTTCCTGATTTATCAATCCTTTATTTCCTTCAACTAAATCAATCACTGACTGATTTATGAAAATTTGAATATCACTATTCAATAAAAAAAGGATAGTTTTAGATTTTCCATCGATCGTTTCAAAGAAAATAAGCCAATCAGCGCGCAGGTTTCTCAAGATGAATTGGCCTAAGATTATGAAAATGTTGAGTTTTTCTAAATTTGTAACATTCAAAACTTCATAAAAAAGTCTTAGTTGATCGTGGAAAATAGAAACATTCATTCATTTATTTAAAATTTGGTGTGTCCAGAATATTTCTCAGAATCTGATACCTTACTGCATTAAATTTAAACTTCACAATTTTTGAAATATATTTATAGGCCGGAACAAAATATTTTTATTGATTTCATTTCAATCCTTTTGAAAGCAAAACTAAAAACTGAATTTTATGCTGAATTTGAGAAATTTTTTTTGAATTATTGTTTGAGATATTAAATAAACTATTAAAAATATTTTGTAGTTCACATAAGACTTAAATACCGAGCGATTCTGTTTGCAATACTCATATTCAATAATAATAATAAATAAATAAATAACAATAAAGATAATAAATAAAATAAAACACTTGGTTTTATTAAAAAAATATCTTTATATTAATTGCAATTTCATCATTTCCACTTTAAATTAAAATTGAAGTTTTACCGGAAATGACAACAAATTAGCAAAATATATATACAAATTGAACGAAACGATCTAAACAACAGTATAAGTTTGGTATGACTATCAAAATTTGAAGATTAAAAATGTTTTGTTTGAGAATCTATTAAGAAACCAGTTACTTAAAATATTTAATTAAAAATTGTAGCGAGCGGTAATACTGGCGAACCGGCTGGTCGCCAAAGGCGGCTAGTATTTAATAAAACAGTGAAAGCATTTCGAATTACATTAAAACACAGAAAACCACTATAGAAAATAAAGAAAAAAATATTAAATAATTTCCAAATTTCAGGAAAATTTTGCAAATTGATATCAGTGGAAAGATAATCCTTTAAATTTTACTGTGGTTTAAATATCAGTTCGAGTTTTTGTTGTAATATTTTCCGAAGTTATGGTAAAAAAGTGCCGAACAGCACTGAATTTTTAATTAATTATATTATTATTAAAATTTCAAACAATTGTTCCGAGATATTCATAAGTATAATGAGAGAATTTCACCTAATCTGCTAAGCGAAAGACAATGATTGAAGAACCTATTTGAACTCATTTTAAACCTAACTGAAATATCATTCTCAAGATAAACATCAAATTAAAATGAAGAGCAAAAATAATTCCTCACAAGGTATTTTTTATGAACATCGAATTTAGTGATGTATTGCAAATTAAGACTAAATTTTTTCTGAATTAGATCACTGAATATGATTTATAGTAGGTTCATTCTTAAAGCTGATAGAATGGACAAAATTTTTGTTTGATTGTAACTAGAACGGTATTCGCAGTATTCAATATTAAAGATTTTGGCGACAATTCGATTTTATATTTCGCCAAGGTTTCGGGTGCTTGTAGCTCCGTTTTATATCCAAGTATCCTGATCAAAATAACATCACCTTACAGGATTTTTTTCTACATTTTTCAAAATATGTTCTTATTTTACATCTAGATCTGACAAAAACATTTTAAATCAGGATATTTGTTCTTAAAAGAATTAAACAATCAAGTAAGGCAAAAATTAGGGTTACTGAAAATGATATCAATTGTAATGCAAATAAAAAAGATGTATCATTAATTAACAGTAAGTTCATTATAAAAGAATCTAAATATCAGCTTATTTTAGAAAAAAATCAATAATGCGAATTAATTTTTTAGAAATGTTGTAATGCTTTCCAGCGCTAAAAAAATAAATATTCTAAAAGTTTAAAAAAAATTAAATGCATGGTCCAAATAAACACCAATTCCTTTTCTTGACTTTAATCTGATCCGAAATGTTTAACAATTCCGTTTTCCGTCCAATTCTTTTTCCTTCCTTAACACTGAGTTTTTTTGAGCAAAGAAAGTTTTCTTTTTTTTCATTCAATAAGACTCACAAAACCTGTAAAGCCCACGTGCGCCGGCGTTAGTCTATAAAAGCTCGACTTTTCATCCAACAATTTTGGCGAAAAGCAAGCAAAATTCAATCGCCTTACCTCTCTTAAATATCTTGAGGAAACAAGCTCAGATACGTTTTCCCCCCTTTTCTAGTCTTCGGAGCCGTGATTTCCAGAAAACAGAAATTTCATTCGGTTTATGCAAATATATTCACCCGTTCCAAACAAAGACCTTTTCAAAAAGTTTGTTTTCTTTTTTTATAAAACTATAAAACAAAAAAAAATAACGAACAGACACTAAAGTCATTTACTTTAGCTGTCTTTGCGAAAATGCCAAACGATATTTTGTACCACATCGAAGTCTTTTTTTTTTTTTCTGCCTACATTCTTTTTCTATTTTTGTATTAAGTTCTTTCAAAGTTATTCGATAAAATCATTCTAAATTGAACTTTTGATTTTAGTTTTTTTTTATTGTACTTTTTTTATTTCGTAGATGTTAAGTCAATATTTGATATGATTTCTGGTGTCAACATTTATTTATTTTTAAAATTTCTTCTAGATATTTCTTAAAGAAGTGTGGCAACATTTTTATGACAGCCGAAAAGAAGCAACTATGTTCAGATAGCAGGCATCAAGCGAACTTTTGACCTTTTCGTGAGAAAAAAAAAGCTTCTAAACGGTACCCCTAGGAGAAATAATAGAAGCTTTTTTTATTGGAAAACATAACCGTCATTAAAGAGTTTTCTGGGTTTCATCGCATTTCGGTAATGCAAGGTCATACATCTCCTCGCACATTTCTGAGTTATCGAACTCCAATGATTATATCAAAACAACTAACGTAATTTTTACTTTCCTTTCTTTCTTAGTTAGTGTTTGTATTAAGCCCAGTTTTTAAAATGTTTAACAGTTGCTGCCAAAAATATTCTCACATTTTTAAAATATGAAGAAAAAACATTGCAGCGTTGAATTAAATTCGAATATGATGTCCATTATTTTTTTGTATAACCTCCACATAAATAGTTATATAAATCCACATTTTATATAATAATTTTTTTTTCATATCTATACGAAAAAATCCATTTTATTTTAACTATTTTTTTTTTAATAAAAAGGAAAAATTATTATATAATACCACATTTTCATATAATTATTTTTTTTATATCCCTGGGAAAGAGAATCCATATTGTTTTGTTTAAAATTTTTAATAAAAAAGAAAATGCAAGAAATCAGAAATAAATCATGTTACAAAAATGTTCCTACACTCTAAAAGTTTCAAATAAATTCATGGATGAAATTATCGTCCGTTACTTTTTTTATTTTGATTACATTTTAAAAAATCGTTTGATTTTAATCTTTACTTGATTAATTCTTTTTGTCCTATTTATTATTTTAAAAGGATTCATTGTTGTAAGAAAACCATAGGCAACACTCAAAAAGTGTTTCTTTTTTTTCATTGCAATAGTGGTAAATTAATTCGGTATGCCCCTAAATTAGTAAATTTACATCATTCTATAACACACTATGTGATAAAAAAATCTTTAAAGATGAAAATCGAATCTGAAGTAGTCTAAAAAAGCCGTCTTGCAAAGTGAATGGAATAAAAAAAATTATAGTTAAAAAATTGTGAAAAGTATGCGTTTAAGAACAGTAAAGATTTTTCAAAGTTCACGAATATGTTTTCTTTACTGTAATTGTTCCTCAGGTGCTAAGATTAACTCTTTTTACATGAATATTCAGCTTTAAAAAAACTGTCCTTCCGTTGGTATGGTGTTGAAGTTTTGAGAGGGTGTGTCAGCTCAGGTGTCGTCCTAGTCTTCTGACCGCGGTTCAAAATTCCGAGGTTGGCCCGAAATAGCCCTAGTGTTGCTTTAAAACGGGACGTTAATATAACTAAACTAAATTAAACTTGCAGAAAAATACTTTTTTGGTGCATGGAGCAGAAAGTTTAGATTTTCTTTTGCAAAATCAATGATAAGTAAGTTAAAAATATATTGGAATTATATCTTATGTATAGAAGAAAATAAATTTAATATTTTTGGTTATGTTGGTTGTAAAGAAAAGAAAACAAAGAGGAACTTAATCCAAAAAACTTAGTTTAAACAGTTAAACTTGGCGGTGGAGGTGTTCTTTCGTGGGAATATCAATGTCAGTATCAGGACTAGATAATTTAATATTTATTAATGGAATCATACTCTGTATCTGCATATTTTAAAAGATAATTTAAATTTATTGGCCCGAAATTTGGGTATTAGGAACAGCTTTGTTTTTTATCAGGATAATGATCTTAAACCTACTACTCTCAACGTTCGTCTCTGTTGTCTATAATTGTCCCCAAAATCTGAAAACACCACCCCAGTCGTCAGATTTATTCCAATCGAGCATATCTGAGAGAAATGGAAATTATAGAACGAAGACTAAACATTGTTACGAAAACCTATTTCTAAACAGTAATGATGGAAGAATGGTGGAACATTGATGCAAAAATAAGAAATAAACACACATTCTATTCCCAGATGTCTAAGAGTTATTATGGACACTATAGGATATTTAACTATTTGAACGAAGTACTGCAATATTTATTAATATGTACAGATTTCTTTAAGGCGTATGAATACTTATATGCAAAAACTTTTTTTTTGTTTGTTTGTCTTTGCTTATAAACTTTCTAAAATAGTTTGTGAATGTCCTTAAAATATTTAACAAAGTTTTGTTCAGAAGCAATTATAGATGATATTTAAAAATTCTTATTTTAAAATATTAATCTTTAGTAGATATTTTTAGTATAATTTTATTTAGTATAATATATATATATGTATTTATTTATATGCGAAAGTAGCCGGCAGATGGCTCTAGCTGTATTTGCTGATGCAATTTTGTCATACATTTTAGTTGCTTAGTAATTTCAAATGCACATACTGTTTAAATTATTATTCCATTGGCCATTTCAATAATTTCATTTTTAATAAAACCTCAAATACAATTTTACTTTCAAACATGTTTATTTTAGAATAATTGTTACAAATATTCAATCTGATCTATGAAGTTATCAACATTCTAGGTGGTTGTTCTTTTAGATACATTTTTTTTAAACGGTCTGCATAATTCGTTAATATATGTTTCTTCACTCCTGATTACATCAATTTTTCCAATATAATAAATAAAAAATGAAATAAATTATAATTTTTTTTTCTGAAATATGCGCCAAGATTCTACAAAACATGTATTTTAACCCCGCTTTTATGTGGACTGACAATGCCTTGCATAACTATATAATAAAGTTTTAATCATATAAACATTGCTCCGTATTATAACTACCAAAACGAATAGAATTTCAAAATAAATGAGCTCTTTAGATAAGACAGAAAAATTAGGACTGTTGTCTGCAGATATCATTGGAGCTCGATAACTTGAGGAATGTGAGACGCATTGCCATTCATTACTTCACCTTGATGAAACCAGAAAAACACTTTAACAAAAGTTATGCTTCCCAACAATAAGCCTTTGTTATTTCTCTCTGGGGATCCGTTCGGTGGCTTGCTTCTTCGCAAAGGTCAAAAGTTCGTCTGATGCTCGATATCCGAGCCGAGTTGTTTGTTTTCTGTTTGATCTGAAAATGCTGGCTTGATTATCTGAGAAGTAGGAGTTTGTTCACAAACATAAGACAAATGGGAAACCTGAAATCGCATCAAATATTAATTAGAAATGAACAAGGAAAAAAATGATATAAGAAAATTCATTTGAAGAATTTTTTTTTGTTTTCAATAATATTTTTTATCAAATAATTACTTAAAGAAAATTACTGAAAGAATTATTTAAAATAAAAAATGACAAATTAAAGACGGGATTAAAAAAGATCTGTGGTATAGTATAAAATATCGTTTGGAAATTTCGGGGGAAAAAATCTTAACTGAGGTTAAAGTTGGGTTTAAACTCGGCCAGTTATAAGACGGCCAGTAAGACAGCACATGCGCAGAAAGGGACTGATTTATGTTTGCCACTATATCGTAAGATAGATTCAGGCATTCCATGCTTGGCTATAAAGTGCCGTTTTGGCGTCCCTGATTTTTTTTTCTTACTGATGATGATAAAATGATGGATATTTACACAAAGAAGCATTGTAAAATAATAAAAAAGATCAGCATACCGAAATTTGGAAAATATAGAAAAGAAATGGCAAATAAAACGAGAAAAAAAATTTGCATCAAAAAGAACAAAGAGCAAAAAATATCGGATTTAATCTATAATAAGTGATTTTTTTTTATTTTGATAAGCAATTTTTCACACCAAAAATATCGCCAAATTCTACAAACGCATGCGCAGTAAGAAAAATATACAATACAGTGGCATGTTGCTTTCCCGTTGGGACAATTACTTGCCATCGACCGAACAGTATTTTTCAGCCGTTCTACGCATGCGTTGCCTTCTGGCCGTCTTATAACTGACCAGCATATTTAATATTGTCGGCATATAAATTCATTCGATGTTTGAGATACCCATATGAGTTTTTTGTTTCCCCTTTTAATCTGAAAATGCTGGAAATATTTTCAAAAAAAAAAAAAAAACGCGATGCAACAATACACAGGCAAACAAAAACTGCCGGCAATCGCATGAAATATTCACTTAAAATATACAGAGAAATACTGCAATATGAAAATTTACATCAAAAGTTTGTTTTATTTGAAATATTTTTATCGAATAAGATATAAATATTTACTTAAAAAAGAGCGATAATAAAGATGGAATTTAAAAAAAATCCTCTCTGATATAATAAAAAATATCGTTTGGTGTTTTCGCAAAGAAGACAGCTAAACTGAATTTGTATTATGTTTTTGTTATTTTTTTCTTTTGGAATTTTATAAAGACAACAAAATTTACGAAAGGATCTTTGTTTAGAAAGGATAAATATATTTACATAACACCGAGTGGAAAATCGGTTTGGTGAAAATCACGATTTTGAAGGCGGGCATAAAAAGCGTGCTGTAGTTTCTTCTATATATTTAAGAGAGGTGAAGTAATTGAATTTTGTTGTTCTTTGTCGAAATGTATGAACGGAAAGTTAAGCATTCATGGACGGCCTGTGTTCCAAGATTTTATTATTTTTTGCTTGTCTTTATGGAAGTATCGAAAAATTTTGCTAACTTAAAGGAAAACAATTACATGAAAGCAAGATTTTCGTCCAAGAATTGTTAAATATTTCAGATTTAGTTGCAAAGAAAAAGGATTCGAACCTTGTTCAGGTTATATTTTTCCAAAGAATATTTTTTAAAGCAAATATTATTCCGAAATATCAAGTTCACTGATTTATTCCTTCATTTATATATTATTCTCAAACTTTTACTCACATTTATAATAATGATAATATGCATATAAATATTTGTTTAATAATGTTATGAAACATTACATGCACAAAAATAATTTTATATTATTGCGTTAATATACCTACAAGAGTAATGTTATATAACATTAATCGTGTGAGTAAATACAATTATAAAACAAATAAAAGTAATGCAATATGATTAAAAATGTTTAGAAAAATTCATTGAATTATTATCATTGAAAAGCTAATTTTAGAAAAAACTAATATGGCGTAAAAATTGTTTTTGTGGAACTAGATTCTTTGAAGTTTGAGGAAAAACAAAATTTTGACTAAATTCTAATTACTAATTTAAACAGTTTTTTTCAATCATTTTTTTATGAAATTAATATCCAAGAAATAGATATATGAATAACTTAATAATTTTAGGTTAAATGGTCTATATCGTTTTCATGATTATTTTATAATTTATAGATTAGATAATATGCAGGCCAATAAGCATCTATATATTGTTATGAATTTGTAATATTACTTCCCTGCGTAGGAAGTCTCCTGGAAAGAAGAAGATTTTACGAAGATAGCTTTAAAAAGATGCAGCATCAATGAGCTCCTGTCTTAGCAACCCCTTTAGATTTTGATTACAAAAATGTAAGATCCAAAATATTCGAGAATCTTTGCGATATCTCTGTTAACACTCGAATTCCCTCTTTTGTTCTGGAACATTCGATGCCCTGTAACAGGAACTATAAAAGCACTGTAAGCAAACGAATACCCCTACTTAATTGACGGTTATAGTCTGTGTAATTTCTGTAGGCGTTTCAAGAACACTCGTTTTCCTTACTCTTCACTCTTTCTCCTTCTCCGTTGCCATGGTTTCGACTTGTTTTTTCCACGCCACTACGTTTCGGGAATACCTTACCTTCGGAATACCTTAACAGGTGAGTAACACACACAAAAAAAAGAATGACACTGTTATCTGTCTGAGCATTGCCAAGCAGACAATTAGTAACAAAGTAGAAAATGTGATCTTGAACCGCCTACAAAGACTATAATAAAAAAATGTATGCTGGGACACTGTTTTAGAGTTCTCAGAAAACTTCCTTATCCCTCCCCCAAAGACATCTAGACGAGACCATATAATTAACGGTGAATAAGCATTGGGTATTCTGTCAATCATACTTAATAAAGATGGGGAGGGAATTCGCAATGATATCCAGACAACTTGAGCGATTTTCGTAGTTTCATTGGATGTCCCTTTTGGGGCTTCTCAGCATTGATAGAATTCATGGCATCAATATAATCAAGTCTACCAATTTTGATAAAATACATCTGATGAAAATAAAATAATACACTATTTAAAATTGCAACTGTATAATGATAATAAAATATTCTAAATGGTTATCTTTGCTTTTGAAATGGCGATTTTAACTGAAACTACACGGAATCGGTCCAGTTGTTGAGGTGGAGAAATCTGTCTAAGTTAAATTTTGCAATATCTCTTGTAAATTGAGATTTCTTCCGAGAACTTCTGATGACGAATATAGGGGTTCATACACTTTCATATGAAATAAAAATATGCGAAATCGGTGCATTAGATATTTTATTTAGTATTTATAACTGTCAAACTTTATCGAAGTTTTTTTCCCACAGAAGATATACAGCGAAGTAATAATTTCGAAATATCTCCCAAAAACGGATTTCAAATGAAATTCGTATTATAACTGCTATAATTAATTTCAAGTGAAATAAAATACGGTAAAAACAGTTTAAATATAAAAATGATGAGAAAATAGTTGGTGAGTTTTAATCTTTCTATTTAACAAAGAACTTGGAGCAGCGTTTTCAAAAGTTATTTTTTTTAATAAATATGTTGTTCACATTATTAAAAAAAACCGCTTATCACTATTGATTTGTAATTGATTTAGTCATTTGCAAAATGAAAAGTTTACGATACAAATTGTTTATGGAAATTGATAATAATATTCCATTATGACACTTTCATATTTCCCCCTTGCGTTTTAAAGCAAGAAAATGAACATAGAATTCTAATCTTTCAACTTTCCTAAACCATCAAAAATATTTGTTTTCTATCTTGCATTAAAGAATGCGAAAATATACTTTAACGATAAAAACTTAATTCATATAATTCAGTTTTTCAAAAATCTTCAAATAAAGTTTCATCCTTGTATTAAATTATGCCATTTTCTTTTTTAGGATTTAAAATGAGCAGCTTTTCGTGAGATCCGTATCGTGAAAAGGAGTCACGTGGGCTCCAGAGAACAGAATTCGAGGAGGAATAAATCCATTCTAAAGATAATTAAGTCATTCGTATCATTTCCTGGGAGATTTTTTTATACGTTCGTATTCGTATAAATTTGGGAATAAATCTTTTTCAATTGAAAAATTCGAACGCATAAAAGTGTTTCAAGTTTCTTCACTTCAGCTCGTTTTTAATTCTAATCGTTCGTGGAAATTATTTTAACGATATATTGTTGAAGATTTCGAACGAATAGAAATTCATGAAGTAGCTCTCTCCTCTCTAGCTATTTTTAATAACAATCCTTGGGGAAAAATGTTTTCATTTTTTTTAAAGTTTGCATTTAATTTTATCAGGATAACTAATGAGAAGAGAGGACAAAAGATTTTATTAAAATGTTTTTGCTGAAAGTAATAATTAATTAATTTCTACTAACACGCGATTGAGTTCTAATTCAATAAGCATTGAATAAGTTTGCGCGAATTCTATGGATGAATATGCACAAAGATACGTAAATATGTTTTCCAATTTTTCAATATTTTAATATTTTGAAACTTATTCTCCTTATGAATTCTTCCTTATTATTAGTAGATATATTTCTATTACTAATAATAAGGAAGAATTCATGTGTGTATGTGTTGTTATTCTACTGGAAAACGTAATAGGCTTAGAAAATTTGTATTCGAATGTTTTAAAGCTAACGAATTTACTTGTGGAAGTGAAAGTGTGTACCATGGAACGATTCTTTTGAAATTTTAATTAGATTTTTTTTAATTAAAAGTAAACTAAAATATTGACGTTTTATCACAATAATTTCGTAAAATCATAAAAATTATTTTTTAGATTATCTTAGAATTTAAAAACTTGTATTTCAAATGATAGCATTTTATACCGCATTTTTTAATAGCTTTTTAAATAAATGTTTAATTTAATTTAATTAATTTTAATTAAATATCTAATGAACTCAACTAGTTTTTTTATTTAACATTTTAGGTACATCTACAACAATACATTTTCTTGCCAAAATGAGAATTAAATATTTTCATTGTTGCATCCAATATTTAATTAGATAATTTTCTTCCACTATAGTAGATTAAGAAGGAAATATTCTGTTTTAATATCTGAATAGTTTACATGAGGAATAGTAAAATGAAATGACAGTAATCGGAAGTTGAAAGATAGATGAAACAGACTCTACGTTTTAAATAGTACTATGATATAAACTTGATTTCATTAAGATAATTTCTTCAGATATCGTGTAGACATCTCAAAAATTTTATATTAAATATATAGATCACAGACTGTAAGCCCTTTGACATATTAAACCCTCTCTTTTTTAAGATCATTTGAGTTGAAGTTATCTCAAAATTCTCGAACGCCTGAATATTTCTTTCAAAAATATATATCTATCCCCCCCCCCCTCTTGTTTCAAAAATCGCAATAATATCCTGCGTTCTTAAAGGGTTTATATGCAAAACAGGGCTCCCACTTAACTGATGACTACTAAGGAAATGCATGTTCAGACAACTTTTGGGAATTCTGAAAAAAAAAAAATCCCTGTCTCCTAAATATATATGGTACAGAGTAATAAGCAAAACACCCACCCCTTTACTAAATCAATCACGTTTAAGAAAAGGAAGAGAAATTTCGCAATAATATCCATGAGTCACGGTCGCCCATCGCAGTTTCGTTTAACAACAGGCGTTTAGGGCTTTTCTATAAGGACAGAGTTAAATTAAAATTTGATATATATCTGTACTTTACTGTCGATGCTACAACTGCGTATCAAATTATAATCTATTTACATTTTGTAATTGTTGTGTATATTTCCGTGTCAGCATGCGACAAATCAGCGTATTAGTTATATAACATTTAATACAGATACTTATCAAATTCTGGATTAAATATGGCTACCAGTTCATTGTTAAAGGCTAAAAAGTGATATTTGGGACGTACTTCTATTCAACCATTTTGTCTATAATTAAGAGAAATGGGTAATAAAAATTCATGGTTTGGTTAAAAATAAATTCGAAGTCCTGCTTTCAATCTGAGTATTCGCGCATTGGTGAATGTTATAACCGAAAAGTGCTAAAAGATATATGTTTGGATTTCATAAATGATTTCGTAAATCTGAGTCTAATTTTGGATTAAATTCAAGAGTAGACGATCTGTGTTTTTTTTTTTTCAAATATAATAAATAACTCGCGCGAGTTGTTTCCTCTAAACTCGTACTTATACTCTCTAATAAAGGTGAGATCACCGTTTCCTCTGCACATAAAATTATTGACACTGAACACGGCCGTGAACATCACGAGTGCTCAGATTTTTATTTTCAGATTCCCACACTTCACAGTTTGTGCTTCGTAATATAATTAAGAAAATCGGTATTTGTGTATCAATTGCATATCATTGGCAAACAATAGTTAAGAAATATCGATTTTTTTTATTTTTATTTATTTATTTTTTGACTTGCATATAGCGAGCGATCATCGACTGTTTCTTTTAATACCCTAAAATCATTATACAAAAACAATAATTTTAGAAAAAGATTATATACAAAGTTTCAATTGTTTATTCCATTTTTTTAATTATTATATTCACATGCATTTGAGAATATAGACAGACCGACGGTCAATCCTTCAAGAGATATGCTTCAAAATATTATAAGAATCTATATTTTAGATGCTAAACTTGAGTACCAAATTTAATCCATCTAACTATTCACATTTTGTAATAGTTGCATTCCGTCTGACAGCCGGACAGACATACTTCTCCTTAATGGATTTCGATAAAAATTTGTCAAAAATTTACAAATGTGATGTCCACATTCCAAGTTCGATTAAAATATTTTCTTTTCGAAAAGTAAAAACACAATAAACTAAATAAATATAATTTCCTTTGTCGAGTCAAATCTTGGATTAATCGGAAAAGAGAACAAAATTCATAATACATATTCGATTCAGAATTTAACTCGGAAAATAATTAGAAAATATTCCGGTAAAATAATACGAAAATCAGAAAAGAACACGTTCGTTGTTTTTTGCTCATTGCTGTATTGTAAATTCTTAATCCTCTCTATTTTATGAGTGTACCATTTCATTAACCATTCCAAAATTTATCCATAAAATATACATAATTCTGTTAGTAAATATTATAAATCACCAAAGCAGCTCGTTCATTTTATCAGCGTTTAGAAAAAGTCTTCTAGAATTAAATAAAAGACACATTATAATACGGCTGCTTACATGAATTAATTTATTTTTTCATTAACATAAAGCTCTTTTTTCCGTCCAGATTAATCTAGAACAAAGGTGAAAAAATTATAGATTCCATATAATAAGTAACACAATCTTCTTGTTATACTTATACCTTTAATGAAATTAGTCTGATGTAATTTATCATCATTATCTAGTCACTTTTTGAGGCAAAATAGAATAAATATTGTTGATAAACATTTTTTTTTTTTACAAGCTGAATTAACTCAGAAAAACTCAAAAGATTTTTAAAACCTCTTCTTCATCACGAATTTTTTTTTTTATTCGCTCTCTTGTTTCTAAAACTAAACACTTCATGCTTGTGTGTATGTGTCATAAGACACATACAAAAAGAAAATGGCGCAAAAAAAAAAGGCAGATAGGAGAAAAAACTTACACTTTTTTTTAGTTTTATTAATCATTTTTTGAAGCTTTAATTAGCTTTCCGAGCATCAAAGAAACAGATAAAAAAAAAGGAAGCATCTCATGTCATGTGCTTATCTACTACCCTGACAAGAAAACGAAGTATAAAATGTAACTAACTAAACGAACTGATGGTATCGAAAAATAAATAGAAATACAACGGCAATTCTTTATTTCTAGTATTTGATTTTTCATTCAAAAGAAAAAAATAAAACGATTTTTTTAATTATTATTTTTGTCGGTTTGGATTTATTAAGAAAAAAAAATCACTTCGCCAGCTGCTACTAAAAATCTATAACAAAATTTTCAAAAAAATTTTACAGTTTTTTGTTGTTGTTGAAATTGGAATGCTTTTATAAGAATAAACTAAGTAAAAAATGTACCTCTCCTAATAAACTGATTAATTGACAAATAAACTAAAATTGAATGTGGATATTCTAAATCTCTTATTTGATATTTTTTACTCAATAGAAGAAAATAAAACAATTTATTTTATTTATTTATTCTTGCTAGATTGGATTTAGAAAAAAATGCATTTGGACAGATGTTTATGAGTCATTTTGTAATTCTTGTTGGTTTGGATTCAGGGAAAATTTTCTTATTCTGATGTTCGTAGAATTCTCAACAAAATTATCAGAAGGATTTTACGATATTTTTTGTTAAAATTAGAACTTTTTCATAAGAATAAAGTAAGAAAAAATAGATTTACGAAAAATATAAACTGATGTTTAACAAATAAATTGAAATTCAACAGGGATTATTTCTTATATTTGATTTTTTTATTCAATAAAAGAAAATAAAACGATTAATTTGCTATAATTAATTGCTATTCTTGTAAGTTTAGATTTAGAAAAAATTCATTTGGTCAGATGTTTATAAGTCTTTTTTTTTATTCTTGTTGCTTTAGATTCAGGATGAATTTTCATGTCCAGATGTTCGTAAAATTTTCAACAAAATTTTCAGAACTTGCGAATTTTGTCGTTGAATTTAGCGATGTTTTAACTAGGATAAACTAAGAGGTAAATGTATCAAGCTTAATAAGCAGAGAATAAATTGAAACTCAACGAAGATAGTTTCATTTTTGTATTCAATTTTTCATCCAGCAGACGATTTATTATTCTTGCCGATTTTTATTTCTTTATTGTTTTTGTTGATTTGGATTAGGAAAAATTAACTTGGCAAGATATTTCTATAGTTGTAAACTTTTTTTTTTCTGTTGTTGAATCTGGAATACTTCTAGCAAAAATAAACTGAGCAAAAAACATGTGAAAATAAACAAACTGATCGTGAACACAGACTTCATTGAAAATCAATGACGTTAGTTAAATTCTTATATTTGATCTTTTATCCAATGGGAAATGGCAAAACGTTTCTCTTACTTTTATGATTTTTGGAACTAAAAAAAAATAAATTCAGAAACATCTTGACCAGATGTTTGTTTGTTGAACCTGCAAATGCAGTATCTGAATTTATTGTAAATGAATGTAGTCATTTCAAAGATGATGACAACCCTTTTGCATAGATGTAGTAGGAGATGTGTTCGGAGTAGTGTTTGAAGTCCAAATTGGACTCTATGAAAAGGTTAGACCTGTGACACTAAAAATGGCACTAGGCAGCATCAAAGATGCTATAGAGCTACTCTACTATTTAGAAGAGAATTCAATGGATGTTAAAATGTTTGATATCGCTAAAATTGTTGCATTTTTATCATGGAATTTGGAATTGTTGTCATGTTATATTTTAAATTTTAATATTGAAGGTTTTGGTAGAATCTTTTCTATGCGAACCATTAGTAAAAATATTTGAGAGAAATATATTAAAAGGAATATGCCATTTTTTATATAATGCTTCAATTATATTTGTATTTATATTGCTGCATTTGTATAAACTAAAGTTAGATGAGTTTATTCATCGAAGCTACAGGATTTCGAGAATTTCCCTTAAAGCATAAAGTTGGAAAGGGAAAAATAAATCGTCCCTGAAATAACAGATTTTTTTTAAACTTTTACTTTTGGTTTCCTATATGGCAGAGTGGGATCAGCGAGGATAGAACCTGGGACCTTATGGTTCGCAGCCCAGTAACATGACTACTATACAAAAGCAATTGCTCGGGTAGCGAAGCTGTTAACTGGGTTATACGCTTTCACCACAGACTCTCCCTCCAGTGAGTCGGAGGTGAGACGAACGATATGGCTGTTGAGCGGTGATGTATTAGCTGTTGATTCTGATGAGCCTGTACCCATTTGAGTAGCCCCAAGCGTTATGCCGAGCGTGTGTGGGTGAGTGGTTGCTGATGCTATTGCTGCGTCAAATGAGTTTGACGCCTTTGTGTTGCTGCGTCAAGTGAATCTGACGACTTTGGTTTGCTGCATCAAGTGAGTCTGGCGACTTTGGTTGTGGGTAGACGGCGCCACAACAGCTGTACGAAGGTTCATCGTTCGAGGTCACCAGTGTGGCGGATTCGTATGAACGAGGATATTACCTGGAACCTTGTGGTTCGCAGTCCAGTAACATGACCACGATACAAAAGCAATTGCTCGTGTAGTGTAGCTGTTAACTGGCTTATAAGCTTTCACCACACCTATCTTATAGAAACTGGATTAACCCTCCAGAAGGATATGAAGTTTGTGATCTGGCTGCGGATTAAAAAATGTACGTTTCAGTTGTGTGTCTTTGTGTTTGTGCATAAAAATTATGGAAAAGAATAGATATTTGATATCAGTTTTGAATTTGAATTCATCATAAAATGACATTTTTATTTCACCTTTCGCTTAAATGTTTTGGCTGTTGTTGTTGTTTTTCTCCAGTTCATACATATATTGGTGATTAAGGTGTTAATTTTTTTAATATGAATAGTTTCTTTAAATGAATAGTTTTTAAATCTTTTGATAACTCTTCATTCAACACTGTATTTGAGCTGTGCACTTAGGGTTGTTCGTTTGATATATTGTTTCTTGCTTACATACTTCGGGATGATAATTTTAGATTTTTTAAAATGTTTTTAAAAATATATCATTTTAATTTATAATCAAATTATTTAATAAAAGTCAGTTGCGTGAAATCTTACTGACTCGGATTTTTTTTTTTTTTTTTGTCATATTTGCACTAAGTAAATTTTGGCAAAAAAATTTCTTGTGCCGACTGTCTTTAAAATATTTAAATTTTCTTCATATTTGCACTAAGTAAATTTAGGCAAAAAATTTCTTGTGCCGACTGTCTTAAGAAATTTAAGTTTTTATTTTCACATTTGCTAAAATATTAAAAACATCTACAATAGATAGTAGCATCGACACAAAAATCTTTAGCAAAAATCATAAGAATTATTTAAATATATCTTTAAATAAAGAGAACTTTGTTAGGACAAATAAAAATTATAAATCTATATATGGTGAGAATTACTAATGAGTGTCTTTTGCCAATTAATATATTTAAAAAATCCCATATTTTTTATTTAATATTAATTTTACTAATGAATTTCTGCATTAATGCATCTTTTTTTTACGTTCATCTTTGTTTGCAGCATTTCATGATGAAAGGTACCACTTTTTAATGCTTTACTTTCTTGCCAATAGATGGCACTGTTTACGTTTAGAAGTATTCTTTTCACTCCAGCAATAGACAGACTGAACGCCATATTTCAAATTATATTGTAGGACTGTATATTTTAATACAAGCAAGCTTTTTAACTACTGAAGAGATGATTAAAATAAGAAAACGATTTTTTTATTTATCGAAAACACTACCAAAAAAAAAAGTATCCGTTTGAAGTACAATTCGTTTCATTATTCTTTACCAAACTGGGAAGTGTTTGTCAGGCAGATTTAGGCCTGTTGCGAACCAAGAGACCCTATTAACACAAAATATTGTGTAACGATGCGCTAATAGTGTCTTTAGGTATTTTGTGATAGTAAGGTTCACAATATAAGGCTTTTCTTTTAATAAACTTGGAAACAATTTATTTCCATATTAAAATACATTTTTCATTTAACATCACAACGTTAATGTATTTGAAGTTACTTCCTTATTTCAGTAACTTTGTGAAATGCATATATTTTTATTCATGGCTTTTGATTGATTCGTATATATTTTTATACACACTATTAATTGTTATTTATAACTACTGTAATAGCTAAATAGACAAGATAACATTAACATTCTGTCAATCATAATTGATTCAGTTCTAATATCTGGTGATTCTAATTTGTACATATAATTTAAAAGAATATATAAGTGTATATTGTATTCTTTTAATTTGTGATTTTTTTTTATAAATTTCCTTATTTCACAATGAGGCTAATTACATTTTTTAACCATCACCCTTTGATTTCCTTTAGTATAGTCCTGTATCTAAGCAGATTAGGTAGCTACCTAATCTACCCGGAAATCCGCCGACGTTTATAGTTAAACTCTGATATGTTTAATTATTATGTACGAGAAACTACCAATCAATGACACTATTCATGTGTCTATGAGTCTGACAGTTTTAGAAACATCTCCATAAAATTAGAAACTTTTCTCTTAAACATTTTCCTTCAATTGGATTTTTACGATTGACTACGTCACCTAAATTTTCATGACTAAAATAATTCTAAACTAATTAACGGTCTATTGTTCGAATTGATTTATTATATGAATAAAACTTTGCCACTGAGTTTTATTTTACATGATCGCATTATTACAATAATTATTTAAAAATACTTTATATTGCCGCATTGAAAACAGGCACTCGAACTCTCCATGGCCGAATGGTGATAGCACTGGTCGCATAATCAAGAGATCATAAGTTCGAATCTCGCTAGAGACAATACCATTCACAGTCTGTGTAAATATTTAATTCCTTAGTTTTATGTTTTCTTTTATTGCATGTTCCAGCAGATTCTGGACCTTTCTTTAGTTTACCAGATAAGTGATCTGGGCATTTCTTACTGTCTCCAGAAAAGTATTCTGGAACTTTCCCCGCTAGTATAAAAGCAGAAGATATGTCAATCACTGTGTTCTGAGTTGAGTTAATAACTTGGTTTAATTCTACTTCTTGTGTGTGTGTGTGTGTGTGTCATTGAGTTCCACACTAGAGTACCTATGTGACAATATGAATGATATCTGAAATGTGTTATTCTGAAAATCACCCTGTCCATTACCATGGTATTTGCCGAAAAACTTTCCTCAAGCTTGAAAACAACAAAAAAACTACTTGAGATCTAGTAGTATTTAAGAAGGATTTACCTTCTTAGACACTTAACAGTGTCGGATTCAAATTAAATTAAGCAACTTAATTATGATTATATAATCAACGAATCTGCTATAAAAGTTGAAAGAAAATGAAACAAAAATCCATATTTTATTAGTTCGCAAATCAAATGTGGGGAAAGGCAATGACCAGCATTAATATGAAAATATATTTATTATAATTAAAGGACTAAACATTACTATACTAACATAAAATATATAAAGATGCGTAAGCTGTACGTCTTACAGGCTCACTACCCAACTCTCTTCTTCCAATTATGGCGGGAAAGCATCACGTGATTAATGACGTGACGCAACATGGCGCCATACAGGATACGGGATCTGTCAGCAGTTCCCACAATATTATAACTTTGGGTCAATAATTTTTGTTTCTTTAAAGAATTTTTGTGATTTATATTCTGACTTTATTGTGAAAAATAATTTAATAATTTATCTTTTTCATGTATTCCTTTAGTTCTTATTACTTCAATATGCGTAATAAAATAAATATCGAAATGTAATAAATCCTTTTTTTTTTTTATTGAATGAAGTTTACTTCAATACCCCACCGCAAATGAACACTACAGCAGACTTCACATTTCTTCGGGCAAGCACTGGAGAAAGTAAAGGCCCTTTGGTTGATTAGCATTACCCAGAATGATCTTTTTATATCACGTGACTTTACGTCAAACGATATTTTCCCGCATTAGAACTTTTGAATCTAACGAACGCGGAAGGACGTAATTCAGGAATGCATGTTTTTGCCATGTCGCATACAATAGCGAAACAGCAGCAGTTGTTTAGTGTTCTGTTTTAGAAGAAAAATGATATGAAGCCCCTATTTATTTGTTTCTTATTACTGTAATGCGTATAGCATTTTAGAACAATCAAAGCCAAGTTCACCAAGCAAGAAAAGAAGGTAAGTCAATTTTCGTAATTCATTGTTGAATACGTAGCCATTGACTGCTCATTCTTCTGATAAAGAATCTGATAAGGTGTATTTCGGATGTATCAATGCAAAATAGTACATATTAAAACAGACACGCGACTCAAGATATGTATTTTGATCTCTATATCTTTATAAGTTCTAGTGCATTCGTCTGTTGATTCAACGACAATTCTTCCATTTAAAAAGTCTGCAGATATTTTTATTTCTTACTTGGTAATTAGAATGTAATCCATATTCGAAAATATTGAATTGAAATCTAATTTAGGGATTCTAAGAATGCCAACAATGTCAAGTTATCAATCAAGATGGTTGAAGTAAAAAATTCTGTAAAACAGTTGTCATCCGATTTGAGTTTTGATTTTGGCGACCCTAAACTAGATTTTAGCTAAATGTTGTCTCCAAAATTTGTAATTCTTGTTCAACTGAGATAAGAAGTTGTGTCAAACTAGCAACTGTATTTTTTAGTGCAGCTGAGTTGGAATTATCAGCTTGTGTAATTGTGATTTTCATTTATCTGTAATCACATTAGTTGTCAGTTTTTTGAGTCCAAGAGCTCATTGGCTTTATTTCTGTCAACTTACAAAATTTGTCATTCTTCTTCAACTGACATGACTTGTATTAATGTAGTAACTGTATTGTTTTTATGTATTTGAGTCAGAGTTATCAGCTTGTATAACAGCCATTCTGATTTATCTGTGATCGCGTTGCTTGTCAGCTTTTTAAGTGCAAGAACTCATTTGGCATCATTTCTGTCAGCTTCCAAATCTGTTGATAATATTGACAATATCTGTGATTACATCAGCGACTTCATCTTATTTCTAATGTTGACTCCTGCTCATTTTTTTTTTAAATGGGCACATTTTCTTTTCATTTTTGTTATTTTTGAATAATGTATTTACATCTAATTCTAAACTGAAATATTTTTGAATTTGGAAAAGGAAAGATAAGAATCTTTCTTGACTCGGTGCTCCCGTGAGCCGAGACAGTTTAAGTCTATATTTTATTTTATTAACCTTGGCTAACAAAAAGTAAAAACGGACTTTAAAGGGAAATGATTATTGTTAAAGTACAGAATAGTAATTTTGCTTTGAGTCAATTTAAAAACCATTTAGAATTTCCATCAAATTTATTCAAGCTTTTATTATTCGCAATTTTCTATATCCAGATAAAATCAAAGATTATGGTACCGCTCTTTAGTCCGTATTGGTAAAATAGTGCACAAAAAGTTAAAACTAAATTATATGGTAGGGTTACTATATTTGGCGAGTAATCGCCTCCGAAAAATTAGATTGGAGTTGGTATTGTATTCTTTAGCCAGATCGAATTGAATAGATTTGTTATGAGACATCATGTGAAAAAAAATGTGAATGAATTTCCAACGAAATATTTACAAATATTTTTATTAAAAAAAGAATAAAATCTATATAAAAAAAAGTGAGCTCTACTTATTACAGACCAGCTGATAAAAACAATTTTCCACAAATTTACAAGAATCACACAGAAAAAAATATATACAACAGACGGGAAAAAATAACCCTTTGGGAAATGTGTATTGATATATTCTGAAAAAAAAAATACTCGGATATATTTTAAATACAAAATTACGCATCCAAGCGATCGAATAATGGTAAAATATCGGAAAATTTCTTCTAATAATAAAAGAATCTTTAAAGTATTATATAATTTCGTAAGAAATATCAAAGATATGTGAAGTAAGAAATTAATTATATTTGAAATTACATAATTATTGTATTTTAGATAGTTGGAAATTATTTTATATAAATGGTAATATTTTTTAAAACTTTGAAACAATAATCACATTATGTGTATTTTCATGTTTTATTTTTATAATTTTAGTTATATCATTAAGTGTTAAGTTATGAAATGAGGTGGTTATGGTATTAAAAAAGTTTGGTTAAAAAGATGCTCGATATTTATAAATCATTTCGGTGCGTTTATTAAGTTTTTCAATTGGTCAAGGAAAAACAGCGCTATTTTATCCAATACAATTAGTTTTACTACCAAAATTTAAAATTATCGCTGACTATTTATCGCTTTTACTAATTTTTATAATAAGATATTTTAACACCTTTTGGGTGAAGTTATATCTAATATCAAATTTGATGAAAGATTATTTTTCCGAATAATGCTGTTATTTTTTAAAATTTATCTAAGAATCAATATAACGCTTATTTATGGAGTTCACATAAATTTTATATCCAATAATAACGCCTAACAAAATCTTAATATAATTGATACCTTCAAAGTTAATTAAAGACATAGGATCGAATGGATGCTTCCGCTGATGTTAAAAAATTACGATTGTAAGTAACTAAAATACGATATTAAAGAAGAATATAATAAAATGGCAGTTGAAGTTGTTATGGTTGACACTATGGTATTAAATGGACAAGTAAAAATATTAAGAAAGTTTCGAAAGCATGCTCTTGAAGGTCTGGGCTGCTATCGGGCATTTGTTTTGGGAGTTGAAGTATTCACAGTCGCCCCCGGAGCCACCGAAATCACGAGCTTGCACGAGGCCCCCTTTGTTCATAAATTTCTTGACAGCCGGTAAACTGCAATAGAAAAAAAAGTGATAAATATTACATAAAAGTGGTTTTAATGAGATTTAATAAAATTTCATTTCAGTATCATTTATTTAATATCGAATTTAGTTTATTTAGTAAAATTTCAATCAAGTGTCATAATGTGATTATGAATTTTATTTTACTTAATTGCCATATGCTAAAAATAAAATTTTATTAAAAATTAAATTTCTAAAGTATCATATCATGAATACGAATTTTTCATACAAGTTCATTTAATCTTCATATATTGAATATGAATCTTAGGGAAAAAATTCTTTGAAACATATTATGATTGTAAATTATAATGCAATGAAATTCCATTGCAATATCATATCTATAGTAAAACAATAAAACTCCAATAGTAATGCAATCAAAATTTCTTTGAATCACCATTAAGACGTATTTCAATACAACAAAATTTCTTTGAATCATCATTAAAATGTATTTCAATACAACAAAATTTCTTTGAATCATCATTCAAATGTATTTCAATACAACAAAATTTCTTTGAATCATCATTAAGACGTATTTCAATACAACAAAATTTCTTTGAATCATCATTAAGATGTATTTCAATACAACAAAATTACTTTGAATCATCATTAAAACGTATTTAAATACAACAAAATTTCTTTGGAGCATCATTAAGGAGAATTTCAATACAATAAAATTTCTTTGAAGTTTTAAGGTGCTTTCTTTTGAAGTTGAGATATTTCTTAAAGCAATTCTGATAGTAAACCAATTGTTTAGATTAATTGAAACCACATCCAGATAACTGACTACTAAAAGGGGTTATTACTTGGGAAGGGAGGAGGAAACGCGTTTATAGCATATTAATTTAATATCTACAAAAACAGGTTTGCTTTCTCCGCTCATAATTTTTCGTTCCCACAGAGACCATTAATGTTCCTAGAACTGGCAACATGCAAATGGACGAAAAAATAAGCACCAAATGCGAATTCTCATTTTGAAATAAAAACAACGCTTTGAGGTGTTGAAATCACATTTACACTGATTTTGTCCTTTTGAAGGTCACGATCCCTCGCAACTCTATCTTCAGGTACTAAAAGTTACTTTCTGATTGGGTGTAATTTGGTTTGTCAATCAAACCTTTTCAGCCACTTCCTTCGATTATTTGACCAACGTTTAAGACCCCTACCCCATTAATAGGGAGCACTTTCATCAAAATAGGGTTTTCTTGTGTGTATATTTGACTCTTAATTTTTGTATTGAAATATCGCTGCTTAAAGATATCAAAGTCAGTTTGTTCTTACTCGTGAAAATTTTGCTGTGGATTTGATTATTTTCCTCAAAGAATTTGAAGCTCGGGGAATTGGAATTTAAATGTATATCTAAGAATGAAAATGGTATGGCACGATATCTTTTAAATAGTATCCCACTGCGTCGAATTTATATATAATATGATTGAACTTACTTGAGGACATCTTCAACGACGTCAGCAAGTGATGATGTGGTGTCTCGGCCCCTTCTGGTGTGTTGACGTTTGGCATTGCCCAGCGAGCACAGCGCCACCTTCATGCAAGCCTCGCCGTCGATATTAAACTGGTTGAGAACATTGTTTACGTTTTGGAAGAAGTCATCAGCATTACCACCTGTAAAATTCAATAAACAGTGAGCTAATGAAACTCGAGAGCTCAAAGTTAATAAAAATTCTAATATGATAATTTTATAGGCTGAATATTGTCAATAAATTTTTGACGTAATAAAAATGATGTAAAAAGTCAGTCGAAATATTCTGCAGAACAGGTCGTTGGACTTCCAACTCGAAATTGGTGTGTAGATACAGCTTGGGTGCATCAGGCGCTCAATCAGAAAAGTTTTTTACAAACTTTTCCTTAGATTTTTAGTTAGAAATTAATAAGGTTTTGCCTCTTTATCACCAAAGCAATATATATATATATATATATAAAGTTCAAAATTAAGTTAATTAGATTTTTAATGATATAAATTTTATTTCAATAAAATTATTTTTTTTCTGTATTGATAAATTCTTAGTGACCCATTTAGGCGTATTTTCCATTTAATTAAATGAATGCACCAAGTAGCACTTTCCCACGATATTAAATATGTTTCATTGCATTCCTGTCTCTTTATGATTTTAAAGAATTAATTTTAAAAATATAAAATCAGTGGTAGTAGCCTCCCTGAGGTTTTTTAGTATGATATGTAATAAGATTTATCCCCCCCTCCTTCCGCATAACAATATTGTTACGAATTCTTGATGCGGCTTCCCAGCATAGTGGGTTCCATAGGAGATCCCAGAGCTTGGCGACGAATTTGGCGACTTTGGCGCCAAAATAGATTATACCCGAAACATCGAGAATTTTCCCGATCCGTCCAGTAGGAACCGAGTTAAGCCTCGAACGTTCCTGATTGGTTGAGAGGCTTCTAGCCCCGCTTCCTGATGCCTATAAAAGGAAGCAGTCCTGCCGCTGCCAAGTAGTTGTGAACCAGTGGTGAATTGAGTAGTCGGAAGCGACAGAGAAGAGTGGTCGTGAACCAGTGGAGTTGTCGTAGTCGAACCGACGATAAAGAACTGGCCTTCCAGAGATAAGCGGAGCAGCGACGGAGTGAAGCTAGTGCTGAACTAAGCTGTGTGCTACTGTCTGCAGTAGAGTCTGTTGTATGCTGCACTTCTCGGCTGAAGATAATCGTCTTCTGTGCTGTATATAGTTGTCGTCTTTGTGCTGTCCTGTGTGTCTTCGTGTAAATAAACGTCGTTGTTTTATTTTCTACTGCCGCCTGGTGATTGAGCGTTCTTCACACCATACAACTTCCACTATCCAAACGAATCCCGGAAATTTCGTAACAATATGGTGCCGAATGGCATTGGCTTGCATAATAATTACAGATTTCCAATGTAATAATTTTTAGCGAGCCTTATCCAGAATATTTCCAATAATATTTTACAGCCCCATTAATTATCGAAGCATTAAATTAAATGCAAATGCGAAAATGCTCAATGAAGTAATATGAAACGGTCGTATAGTGATTTCTTTACATTCGACTGTTGCCATTCGAAATTCGTAATAAGAAATATTTCTGTGCAACATTTTGTATAGATTGTCTCGATCTGGGTCCTCATTGAGTTGGAAAAAAAAATTGTGAAAATGAAAAATTGCGTACCATCTCTGAATGTATTGCCATCGGCGCTAAACAAGCCAGTAACCTTGGGATACAGCATAGCTGCTGTCACTGCCATAGCAGCCACTGTCGCGACAGTACTGGAAATGCCACTGCCAGACCCCAAGATATTGGATGACAAACTACTGGCTGCAGTGGTAGGGGATCCTCCGTATGCAGATCCTCCTCCGAGAAAATTTCCAAGTCCACCGCCCAGTGAAGGGGCACTCAAGGCAGAGAACATCTTGGCATAAGGAATGCTGAAGAATGGAAGCTTAAAGTCGAGACCCACCTGTTGAAATGAAAGGCAGTGGTTACTTTTTTAGAATGGGATTCGGAATATGAATTTTAAAATACAATTTTCTTTTACAAGAAATCTTAATACCTACTATATGCTGATAATTAAATTTGCTTATATTAATATTTATAGCAGCTACAATTCTTGTAATTCTAAATTTTTTTATCTGCAAGCTAAAAAATTTACAATCCCTAAATGGAATCCGTCTGCATGTTTCTTCCATCAACTTGTTGATAATTTCTCTGCGCAGTGGCGTAGCGATTGAGGGACAGAGAGGGGATACAAACTTCCCAGTTTTGTTTGTCTTTAGGAAAATAACTCAGAAATATCTTTATGCTATTTTTAAGATGAAATACCAGGAAATGTTAAGCCTCTTGCATCATTTACACCTGCAAAACCATTGATGATGACTGGGGGCGAAAAACACCCCTTATACTCCAGGCGCCTATTACTCTTGCTACGCCACTGACTCTCCTCTCCTGAATTATTACTTTAAATGGGATAGTTATATTTCTAATTTACGACAGAAAATATGAAAAGGTTAGCCAAAGGGTAGCATAGAACAGTATAATTATCTTCAATGATTTGAGAAGTAGAAAAGATAATTTTCTAGATTTTCCTTCTAAAATTGCCGTAGCAAATAGCTCCATAATCAAATTGGTGAACATCGACGCTCATTTCATGCTTAAACTGTCTATTTAACTTCATTTTACAGCGCATATCCAAAAGCATGTTTTGCCAGTAAAACAAGAATTTTTATGCAGTTTTTTTTTTTTTTTTTTTTTTTTTTTTTTTTTTTCTGTAATCCATCCATCTATACTTTGCCAATAGATAAACATTATATCATTTAGATAAAGAATTTTTCATTAAAAAAAACTAATAAAAACTAATATTTAATAAAACTTTTCATATATTTTATGATTTTTTTATGCATTAATTTTCAAAAAACTTTGATGCCTCGATATACTAAACAAAAACATAGAATGACATTTTTCCTAAAAATTCAACGAAGGCTAGAAGATTCTTTACCTGAATTTCTTTGTTTTGTATAAATTTTTGGCTCCAAGTCAGAAAATGAAAATGAAAAATTTGAAATATTCAAAACGATTTGACGAGAAAAAATTTAGGGAATATATATTTTACATATTGAAAAGTGTTCTAATAAATAAGAAAAGAAAATATTATTCTTAATTTCTATTTAGAAGGAAAATAGAATAGAAAATAGAAAATATTATTCTAAATAGAATAGAAAAAAAGAATGCAGCAAGAATTTGAAAAATAAAGATAAAATTATTTTTAAATAAGTGATTAAATTAATAGCTCTTCAATTTAGAAAATGATAGATCAATTCTATCGAATTGAATAAGAAGGATTTATGTTTCTTGAATATAGATTGTGTGACCATGATATAAATTAAATCACTAAACTTGTTTGATATAAAGACAAAATATTCAAAAACTTTTCCATTTCGTATCTTAAGGTATATTTGTTTAATAAATAATAAAGAAATCAAATTCATTCAAAGTAATAAATATCTTTGTAGCATTACTCAACATTCAGCTGATAAAAAAAAATCGATTTCGGCAGACGATTGAAAAAAAAAATTGAAAACGGAAAAAAAAGTAGTTTAAAAAACTTGGAAAGAAAAAAATAATCTTCATAAAACTTATATGGATTTTTTTTTTTTTTCTTTAATCATACTGGCTACAGGATTTTCAAATATTACTTTAAAAAAAACTAAAAAGATCTTAAGACGTGAAAACTATAAGTTTCTTTTTATCTTTCGATTTAGTTTTCATATTTCTACTTTCGAAATATACCTCCCTCCCCCTCCCTTCCCTGCAATGATTCTGAGTGAAAACGCTATCTCAGCACGAAAGACAATTTAAAGTCCCTAAAAAGATGTTGCGACGGCAGAATAAAAGAAAAAAATTAATACTAAAAAAGGATTGAGGGGGTTGGGGTGTATCATGATTTTTTTTATTAATCATTCTTTTTGCGGGGGTTTATAAGTCCCATTTAGAAAAATTTATTGAATTCATTGATTAGATAGCAAATACGTACTCCATTAATTTAAAATATCTCCGCTTGCATTAATCGTCTGGTGTTGGAAAGAAATCGTCTGCAGACAAAAAAAAGGGGGGGGGGAGCATACAAACTTAAGGCTCATTGAAAAATTTAAGAGAGCTTTATTGATATGAAAGCCAAATTGTATAGAATTTTTTTTTACAGTATAAAATTTCAGATATAAATGGAAAAAATATTTAGTGTGTTGATTAGAAAGAAGTATTTTGGAAAACGAATTGAGGTATTTGAAGCGATGTTTATCGACATTTTTGTTTCTTTCTCTTAACGCTGATGCTGTATAAACAAACTGAAGAAGTGCAAAAAATTTTTAAAAGGCAAAGAAAATTTTTTATACAAATTAATAGCGTCCAAATAACAAGGATCATTTTATTATCTAGATTCGTAATGTTCATAAATATAATATTTTACAGACTTTAATTTCATATTTTAAAAGATAAATCATTAAATAGAATAAATTTTACTTCACTTCCTAATGGACTAGAATTTTGAAATCTTGTACACTTCTGCGCTCTCGATGACAACATACTATTTAAATATCTTCAGAGTTAAATTGTCAGCTAATCGATAGATTTAAATATTTAATTTTGATCTCACAGTGATGAAGTCAACTGATTCTCAAGTTGAGGAAAAAAATTGATATAAATATTCATACTAGTTCATTATTAATATAATTATATCTTCTTAGTTATTATATTAAATTATAATATAAATAAATAACCGGAGAAATATAACTAAAATATTTTTGCTTTAAAGATACTAAAAAATAAAGTAAGTTTTGAAAGTTGTTTCAAAATGTCATCTGAAATGCCATTTCCAAAGTCTGTTATCAATGCGGTTTCTTTTCCCCCAAAATGAGAAGATTGGTTTTCGAGGCAATGAACTCTGATTTATAAATCACTCCTAACGGAAAAATTTCATCTACATACATTTTAAAAAAATCAAAAATTTACATTTAAATTTGTTTCAAAATTGAAAATAATTCATTCAATCAACATTTAGGGCGGAAAACATTTTAAAAATAATTGATGAAATCAATCTTTTAAAGATTTTGTTTGTTTCAAATACTGCTTCAAAGATTCCATTTCATAAGAGTTAAGTCATATGAGGCTTAACAAAGGGCATAATCAATCTCAATTGTTTATTACTAAAACAAAACATGAGAATTAAAACTTATAAACAGCAACAACAGCTGCTCTACTAATCTACTATTTCAAGTAACCAAATACCAAGAAATGAAATCCTATCTTTACTTGACACCTGTTTCAAATAAGATTCAAATAATTTTAATATTTTTTCTGAAGTTATTTTCGACTTAATAACGTGTTTGCGTTTATCCCACAAATTCGCATTAATCATACAGCACATCAAAAATACATTTGCATATTCCGAATTCAAAAAGACGAGATCATTTAATATCGTCTGCTTTTTTGCTTCGTAAATTTTTAATCGGAGTTGATTCCTTACACAAAATTGATTTAGAAATGGGAATTCAATATTTAGTTGCCTTTTTCATTGATTGATTGTTTGCAAACTATTCGCTTTTTACTTATAAACCCTCGGCCATATTTTGATTTTAATTTAAATTGATGAAGTTTGTACAATTGCATTGACTTTCAGGTTATATTTTTATCGAATAATAATTTAGCTGCAGCTTTTTTCGAATTTGTTTTATTGTTTACTGGCTTAAAAAATTTAAACTTGTTACTTTCATTTCATTTTTTTTACCAATTAGTAAATTGAAATTTATTATAAACTTTAATTTGCACTGAATTCTTTAACCCTTATTGTGGCAGGATTGCTTCTTTGAAGAAAAGCAAAAAAAAAAAAAAATGTATATAGGTAGCTTATTTTATATATATATATATATATATATATATATACAGTAGACTCCCGATTATCCGCGTGCGGGTTATCCGCGGTGCGGATTATCCGCGTCTGCCGCACAAAGTTTTTTTTTGACTAATTTTTTCAAAAAGGTGCAGTTTTACAGTTATGCTTTTGTAATTGCATAATACATTACAGTATTAAAACAGTACATATGTATTAATTTTTCTGTGTATCCTTGACGCCTCTCGTAAATACAAAGCACTTTTCTGTTTTCATTAACAAAATGCATTTTAGGTTAGTTTTGAGTGATATACTAAAATATTAAGCGTTAGTTAAACATTTCCTGCTGTTTATTTTACGTTTTATTGTACATAAAACGATTTTTCAAAGTTGGAATGACTGCTTTCTCTTTTGCTATACCCGTTTTTAGCTTTTTTCGGATTATCCGCGATTTTTGTTATCCGCGGCGGCCGCGCCACCCAATTCCGCGGATAATCGGGAGTGTACTGTATATATATATATATATATATATATATATATATATATATATATATATATATATATATATATATATATATATATATATATATATATATATATATATTATATTTTATATATATTTTTATTTTATAGTGGTAGTTTATTTTTATAAAGTTGTATGTATGGTATACTATACAAAATGAACATAAGGATTAATGTCGTATGTATAAACAACTAAATATGTCTGAAAAATGATTTTGAAATAAGAAGCTTTATGAACTTATAGTAGTTATAGCTTTTTATTAACAGTGAAAGAAACAGAAAATTTATTTTAGAAAGTACAGTTTAGATACACGGTTGTTAAATATACATTTATCACTATAATTATTTTAAATTTCAAAAAAGTTTTATGAATATTTTCTCATATAAAAAGGCGCAATTTTTTTTTTGTTTATATAACTTTAATCCATAAAAAATTACTTCTGAGTATCGCGTATGCTTGGCGAATATTTTAAATCGAATTAAATTAATTATTGAATTAGTAAAATACATTGAAGCTGAATTGAAATTTTACTAAAGGATATTCACATTTTAGAGCTTAGTTACATTTAAACACTGAAATTTAAAAATTAGCTTTAAATTTAAATTTCTAACAGTGATATAAAACTATATAATTAATAATTATCAATCAAATTTAGAACCTGAATCGTCAATTGAGTATTATTTTTAAAAATTTCAATCTATTTTTTTTAAATTTCGGTTTTTAAAAAAAAATTATTCAAATTGAATTTTGTCACAAGTACAATCAATCAGACGTTATCTTATTTAAAGCAGAAATTATGCAAATTAAAAGCATATAAAGATAGTTTATCTTCTGGATTATTAATTTCCTCAAAATTCCAAATTCCATAAAATTTAATTCTACATTTACCCACAGCTGCTCTCCATCTTTAAATAATATTCATAGAATTCGAAATAGTTCTTTTTTATTATTATTAAGTCTTTCGTCTCAGTGACGGATCTGTGCTTAACGAGCGTACATTTCCCCATTAATCATCTCACTGTATTAAAAATGCATTTGCATATTCCATATTTAAAAGAAGAGATAATTTTATATCGTCTGCATTTTTGCTCCGCGTAATTTTATACGAAGTTAATTCCAAAAGTCAAAACCGTTTCTAAAATAAGTATTCATCGTTATTTGATTATTCCAGGCTTATTTTTATTAATGCTCTATGCATGAGGTAATGCATTTTCGAATGAAAAAAATGTTTGACTCTCTTTTTTCAAGTAGAACATTTCAAATATGCAGTTGCTTATTCTATAAATCTCCATGAAAGGCGAGTTGAGTTCAAGCACTGATGTTTTATTTTCACATTTTTTACCGCTTTGCTATTTATTGAAATAAAAACGAATGTTGTTCTTAATTGAAAAAATAATGCTTAAATTTTTAATTATAAAATGTTTTTTTTTCATTTCTGTTTCAATAATTTCTAGTTTAGAAAAAATCCTCCTTTGACTCTCACGTATATGTGTTCACGTATATTTGGCGATTTGAAAGTTTTGTTAAATCGCCAAAAAATTAAAATTCCGAATTTTGGTGTATTACCAGATTACAGACTTCCCGAATAATAATAATGATAATAATAAATGTTTTTTGAATTTTATTTGTTTGTGAATATGATAATATTATGAATACGCTTTTGTGCAAGTAAATTTCTGAACATTCACGTTTTCCTTGCTTTAATAAATTTCACAAATTAATACCCTCAGGTGCGGATGTTGGGGGGGGGGGTAATATCCTTATTAGAATATACGAAAAAGTTACGGACAGACTACTCCCCGCTTTATTTTGAGGATCGTGGTGGCTTGGTGGTAAGGCCTCGATTACAGAACCGGACAGCTTCAGGTTCGAGATCCGATTTCACCGAAGAACCGTCGTGTAAGCGGGTCTGGTGCACGTTAAATCCGTAAGCTCCAAATGTCCTCCCGCTGGTGTGGTGTGGAAGTTTGGAGAGGGGATGCCAGTCAGGTGTCGTCCTCGTCATCTGGCCGCGGTTCAAAATGACGAGGTACTTCTCAAAGTAACCCTTGTGTTGCTTTAAAAATGGGACTTTAATATAGCTAAACTAAACTAAAATAAACCCTCTGTGTTTTATTGAGAAAAATAAGTATTGAAGCGCAAATGCGCCTTTATATATCACTACACCTGAAAGCGGAGAAGGGGGTGTACTCATGTTTGAGCACGATTGTGATCTACCAATTTTTGCCTTCTCCGTCCCTACACTACCCAACCCCACAATGCTTTCAAGGAATGATGGGAAGTATTTAAGAAATTCTGAAATGAAGGTTCTAGATTTGTCTTAGTACATAAAAAATTCCAGCTGGGTTTTCCATGACATTACGGTTCTTTACAGTAGTGCTGCACCCACGTGGAGAATCATTGCTTTAATCCATTCACTGCCAATTTTTTTTTTCAAATTTTTTGGCCGAATATGTTATATAGATATATGCACAAAAAATTGTAAATAATTATATTCAGATTAAGTATTGTTTTGAAAATATTTGGTATTTTTGAAAAAAGAGTATCATTATAAAATGATCAATAAAATCATTTCAATAATAAATGATTGAATTAGTAACAGGACGTCACTAAAGTCTCCAAATTACATATTTATGCATGGTATTTCATTACAGTATAAAAACCAAACCACAAATATAATGCTTTAACCCTTATGTTCATTTTGTATAGTATACCATACATACAACTTTATAAAAATATATACCACTATAAAATAAAAATATATATGAAATATAAAAAATATAAAAATATAAAAAAATATATAAAATAAGCTACCTATATATATATATATATATATATATATATATATATATATTTGCTTTTTTTCAAAAAAAAAAAACAATCTTGCCACGATAAGGGTTAAATAAGACAATTCCTCTTGTTCAACTTGCAAATTTCACTGTTATATAGAAACGAAGCACAGAATACACACTGTTACACACAGTATTAACTGATGTCTGAAGGATGAAACTAAATTGTCAGATTCATCAAATATATTTTTGGTGCTGGGTGGTGTACGTAAAATCCCAAAATCCCTAAATTGCGACCTTGTGGTGGCAAAGCGATCAAGAACTATTAAATGGTTATCTGACAATATTATTTTTGCAAGGACTAAACTAATTTTGTATATTATTTTAACATGAAAAAATTTTTAAAAATATATTTCCTATAATGTCTTTGCTATACTAGAGTGAAAGGGAATTTTTTTCTACTACTAACAGCATTTTGTTGCTTTTAACACGAATGTCAAATCCTGTTCTGAATTAAGTTTTCAAACACCGTCTTCTCTTAAGAAAAGGAACAATAAAACATTTAGGTAAACAAAACAAAACAAAACAAAATAGTCAGAAGTTCATAAATTGAAGTGTATCCGTCCTTGAAATGTACGAAATTGTAAGATGGATAACTGAAGCGTGTAAATGCTTTTAGCTGAAACCTACTTCTGATTTACAAAAGAAGTGTTAAATTTGAGGTAAATGACCTAACAGTGCTTTAAACGTAAAGACTATTGTCACGAACCAAAGAAATGCTCTCTACTATTTAAAAAAAAATGCGTTTGTTACAAATTGCTGCGTTGCTGTAATGAAGCTTTAACATCTCTCAAAGAACACATATAAATATAAAATTAAGGTTAAACCCTGTTTCGATAACTTCCTCCATAACGGTGTAATGTACTTGAACGATACAGATGATGCCGGATGATGCTTTCGTTTACCCCTCTTAGCACATTCAGTTTTAAAGACATAAAATAAATTATCTTTGCCTACACCTCGCTTCAAAAATTCGTTTTGTAACATGAATACGATGCTTCGATAGGGGGTGGCGGTAATTTAGAAGCTTTTCGGTTTCGGGATAGTAGAATTTTAGGTTCGAAACCCAATTCCACCGAAGCATCAGTACATAATTCAGCTTGATGATGAATAAATCTGTCTCTACCAAATTCGTCCGCTGACGTGGGGCTGAAACTTTGAGATGTCATCTCAGGTGCCTCCCTCGTCGGCTGACCGGGGTTCATAAATATAAAATTCATTCAAAAATAACTCTACTGTTGCTTTAAAACGGGAAGTTAATAAAACTAAACTATTCCAGTCTATGAATATGTACATTTAAACAAAGACATATAGGGAGAAAAAAAAAGAATGTTTAAAATTGTTTCTAGGCGCACTGATAAATATAGAGCTACCAAATTTGGCAAAAAAAAAAGAATGTTTAAAATTGTTTCTAGGCACACTGATAAATATAGAACTACCAAATTTGGCAAAAAAAAAAAAAAGAATGTTTAAAATTGTTTCTAGGCACACTGATAGATATAGAGTTACCAAGTTTGGCAAGATTTGTTTTTTAACCCTTTGCACTCGTAAAAGTAATTCGATGCATAATTATTCACCTAATACAAAGACATGTTTATTGCATCGAAAAATAAATGCATATAATTGTTTTAAGTTGAATATTCCCGTTCAATTAATTTGCATCTTCTTATTACTCTGCAGGTATTTACAACAATCAAAATTAAATAAATAAAACGTCGAAACGATGCATCATCTTGAATGAGAGTGAATGTCACCTTCCTAGTGCAAAGGGTTAAGTAACAACCCTAGATAGGAAAAGTTTTTCAAAGTTTCAAATGAAATAACTTAATAGAAAATTTCATGTTTAATAGTAAATTTCAATCAAATTTTTTATTAAATATGAATTAATCAAAATTTTTCACTTTTTTCTTTAATTATTTTGGATTAGACTATTAAAAAATCACTTTAAAATTTGAAGATTTAAGCTTTACAATGAAGCCAAATTTATTTTCTTGCATTTTTGTCTTTGTTAATAAAAATAAAATCTAGATAGAAGAATTAAGTCTAGAAAATTATTGTTTTATGATGTTTTGAACTGGAAGTTCGAATCTGCTTTAACTCTTTTTTTAAAATTTAAGTACTGTCATGGCCTTTCTTTGATAATTAATTATTTCACTTTTGAATAATTAAAAAGATATACCTATTATTTCTTTTATGTTACTTTTAATTTTTTGGCGCTTTCTTTCTTGAAATTGATTTGCTAATTAATTACAAGTGTGAAAAAAAACTTTAAAAAAGAATTCGAAAGTTTATTTCAAATTTTTGATTGATTATTGTTGCTTCATCAGTTAAAAAAATGTCGCTCTTACAAGTAGAAAAAATATCAACACATAAAATATATTTCGAAATTAAGCTTATGAATGTCCAGAAAGAAAGAGGGTGGCACAGCCGGAAATAGCCAAATGGTTAAGGGTTCCCATATATTTAGGGTCGTGATCCTAGAGATTTTTTTTCATAATTGAAATATAAAGACTGAGCAATCGAATTCATATAAATTATACCGAAGTATTTTTTTAAAAAATTTCTCAATATATTTTAGAATTTTTTTTTATGTTAGATTTATAATTTACAAATGATTTTTATTATTCTAAAAATATTATGTTTTATAATTTAAAAAATTAAATCCTATTATCAAATAATTATTTAGACTGTTTTAAAAAGTTTAATTTTTTGTACTATGCTGTATAATATTGCTTTAAAAATTTAACGGTGCACTTTTCTATATGCAGTATTTGTTGTATTTATATTGAAACCTCTTGAAAGTGATAAAAAAATGTTTTGTTATTTTAATCTGTCAAAATATACTCTGTGAACTGCCAATATAGAGATCAGATTTTTTAAATTTATTTTAATCTAATCTTGTAGGTTGGAGAAGGGGGGAACGAGTGTCAAAGCTTGCATGAAATCGTTTTAAAAAGTGGGCCCAGAGGCTCCTAAAGGTCCCTAGAGAGTTTAATAAGAGCTTGAGATGCGTGAGAGGGAAGAGCAAAAAAGGACATCATCTGATGGAGGGCTCGATTAAAATTTTTATATAAAGTTTTTCTCAAGGTACTAAAAGAATGAAAAATGTAATATCGGAAGATTATTTTGTTAGTTTCAGAAACAATCTTCACTAATTTTTGTAAAATAATCATAATTAATCTTTTAAAAAATCAAATATTGTTGGAAATCAATTGCTTTCTGCAAATCGATTATTTTCCTGCAAGTTTTCAGCCCAATTAAAGCAAGGAAAGATTCAGAAAATAAAGAAAATATTTTCGTTATAATCTGTTCGCACCTGCATTCCATTTTCTCCGAAAGATGGCAAAAGCGACAGCAAACGATTTTCATCCGACAATCCAGACGACCCAGCTGTGCTGAATCTGTCCTCGGTGCTTTCATAGGGGGAGGAAATTACGTAGGCGGGCTGGTGGGTCCTGGAATCTTGCTGCTGGGTAGCGCCCGGGAAGGTAAAAACCCTGGCTTTGCGGCCATTTTTAGGAGTAATCTCCTTGGCGGCGTCTTCTGCTGGAGCTTGGCGACCTTCAGCAGCGATTGGCGCCGGTTGACCGAAAAGAACCTTCTCAGCCGAAAGTGAAGAGTGTATAAGAACACTCAAGAACATAAGTATTAAAAAGTGATTTTCCATTGTGCTTATTCTGCAAAAAAGGAGAAAAATGAATCATTTAACTAAACTATTTTATTATGAAATAATATAAAATAGAAGAATAGTATTACCGTATTTTCATAAATACAATGGTATTACTAGCTAAGCAGTATATTTTCAAAAATTGTTTAAAACTTGAACGAATAGTATATCAATAAATGAAGATGGGAAATGTAATTTCTCATCTGCATAAGATTTGGCATGTTCTTATTTAGATTTTGCATTTTTTTTAAATGCAATGCGTAGAAATTTAAAGAAGTACTTGATAAAAAGGGACATTTACAATGCAATTTATTGTATATTTTCATTTTTATTTAAACAACATAATGCCATTAAAATTAAAAATAATGAGTAATCTATAAAAAAATAGTGAAACTCATAATTAGTTCGTTTACTACAAAATTCCAAATTAATGAATAAATTTTTCCAAATTTTACTCTTTAATTTTCTGAAGCAGCAGACGTTTTAATGCAAGTTTCGTGAAAAGTAATTATTTTCAAGAAACAATTAAACTCCATAAGTAGAAGTTTTTATTTTATTTTTAATATTACCGTATTCTAATTGGAAGAAAAAAATGACAGGTAATTCAAATACTTTTATTTATTTGGCGCCGAATTGTCGTTTGCAATGTTTAATTAAATTTTTAAAAGTTATAATTAACTTATGCTAGAAATTAGCTTTAATTTCTTTTTAAAAATTGTTTTGAATAGTTTAATTTCTACAAGGCGCTATAAGATTTAAAAAGATTGTTTAGTGTCTGCTGATTTTTTTTTTAAAGTTAAAATATTCTATATTTTTAATGCGTATATTTGCATGCATGCTGGCATTTTGCCGAATGTTAATATTTAACATGGTGTTACTTTCTTGCATATTTGCTTATTCTTTTAACAGTTGATTATGTAATATTTATAATTTTTTGTTAAATTAGTGATATTATAGTTAGTGATATTTTTATTTTTGTTATTGTAAACCATTTTGTTTATTAAACATTTTATATATATTTCTAATTTTGTTCATAAATGCCGAAGTGTAACGAAAATTGCATGAGGGCTAATAATTATATGGTATAACTGGTATGGTTATACTGTTTCGTTCTAAATTAATTAGAAAAAGTTAGAGAAATGCAAGATTTTATTTTTGAATTTTTATTAAAAAAAACAGCCATTCGCGACTTTTACAAATACTTAATTCTTTTTTTTAGAGTCAATCTCGATTAAAAATAATTTTTAAATTAAAGATATTTAAGTTTATTTCATACTATGAAATAAATTTTATTTTTAAAATAATCAATGTCCAGAATCAAATATATACTCTTTACTCAAATATTAAATAGATTTTAAGCAAGCGTTCGATGAATATTTTTTTAGTACAATTAATAATTTTGAAATACAAATTAAAAGCAAATTTTGAAATCGAATGAATATTTAAAACCAACTCTGTTAAAGATATGTGGTTATTATGAAATATGTTACCTATAAACATTTATACATTATATTTTTTCGTATATCAAGTATACAAGCAGAAAGTATTGCAGTTATCGAAAATTTTGGCCACAGGAATATAATGAACTTTCACTTTTCAGATCTAAATCTGAAAAATACAATTTTGAAATTTTGTCTACCTGTATCAATATTTGAAATCCGTCTGTCTGACAAATATATTTGAAATTATGTCAGGCTCTTACGATAATTTAAAACTGCTTTGGTGTAGATGAATGGAATTTGGTAGGTCATCTCTACATCAAATTTGAGGATCGTAAATAAGTTTTAAACGAAAGTCATTCACAGAAAATTTGTTTTTACCGTCTGTTCGAAAGGAAGTGTACACGATTATTACAAGGCACAAAATACCACATAAATATAATTTGTTGCACAGTTTTAGCACTTAAAGTGTAAATGTGTATCGAATTTCAACTTATATTCTCTGGACTTAACATTTCAACTAAATTGACCAATTTTTTGACTGTCTGTCGGTATGTTCATTCGCAAACACGTAAAAGGATAGATCAAAAACACATCAACGTAGACTAATGATATTTGTTGGAGTTTAGGTTTCAATTGCATGACAAAAAAAACCATTCAAAAGGCATACTCAATTTTCTTCATTACATTAAGAGATACAAAGCGTTCATATGCAGAGACGCCGAAAATAAAAATGTGAGCACTCGTCATCACAGTCCTCCTCAAGATCCACAATTTATATGTTCAATGAAAAAAGACAGGGGGGGGCAGAGTAACATCTTTATTAAGGAGAGTGCCAGAAAAGTTTGAGAATTCTTCCCAAAATTTCTTTACTGAAATTTTGCATAACTGCATTTTTTCTGTAAGATTTTTTTTTAATAAATATGGCATTTCCTTTAATATCTTTATTGAATCCGACTTAAATCTGCTATAAATTTGCATAAAATAATAAGCGTATTCATTTGAAAATGTGTATAAAGTTTCGATTTAGAAATAGATATATCGATTATTGGAAACTTTGCTTTGGGAAGACAGTATTTATAATAAATTCCTTTTATTACAAATTTAAATCCAACTAAAAAAAATCTTTGAAAACCTGCATATTAAGAAAAAAAGTCCTGAACTATTATTAAAAACAAAAATATCAAATAGAATGTATCCATTGACACGTTTTTGAGTGATAAATTTTAATGTATTTATGATTTAATCATACCAATAACAGTTGGAAACAATCATTCTGTCTTTCTTCAGTAAAAATCACTGGTAATTTAAATTTTTTATTTTCTTATAAAATATACAAAGAGAAAGTATTGTAATCGTCAAAAAAAATTGAACTCGGTATTTTGTCGAATCTCCACGTTTCAAACTTTCCTGAGTTCGAAAAACACATTTACCGAATTTTGTCTGCTTGTTTGCTATGAACTGAATAACTCCAAAATGCTCTGACCTTCAGTGATGAAATTTGGTATATGATCTCTACACGGCATTTGTAGAATTTTGTCAAATTTAGAACGAAATCCCTTCACAGAAAGTCTGTCTATCCGGCTGATCAAATGCAAGTTCACAACAATAACTACAAAATGAAGAGTAGATAAATAAAAATTGGCATTTAGCTTAGCATCTAAAATGCCAATCCATATGAAACTTGAATCCATATTCGTCAAGGACAATCTGTCAGTCTGTAATTTTATAAGCATATAAGAGCAGTTATTCAAAAACACAAAGATTTAAATAAATGAAATTTGGTATGTATGTGACCTTGGAACGACAGTACTTCTGTGTTAGTTTGGTCTCAATTGGCCGAATAAAAGGCACCCAAAATACACGGCCAGTGCTCTGACGCACTCAACTAACAACACATCGAAAACCGCATCCCAGCAATTAATCGCCAAAAATCGGACGCCAATATCTTCTTTCATATTTATTGTTCTCCAGTTGTATATAGTTGATAATACAGTACAATTATTTCAGAATATGCGAAATTTTTTGAAACAGCTGACTACTTCCGCTGGACAGTTAGAAATAAATTTCAGTAAAATTTACAAACTGGATTAAATTCTACATTTTTATATTTTGTTGCTTGAAAGATTAGAATTGTTCAAGCACTACATAGCACTTTGATTAGTTTTTAATAAGGAATCCGGTATTTATTAACCTCTTAATTGCGTATTTTAGCCTTAATATGATTAGAAGCCAGTTAGAAAGGCACTGTCGCCTTAATTCAACTGAGAGTTTTTAGGGCACTTGATTCGTTCATGGATTTTAAATAATCTTACTTACTACTTGAAAAATAGGATTATTCGATGCACCGACCAGAAGCGGAACCAAAGTTAAAGGGTTTAAATAGCACTTGGATCCTGACTCCATAACTTCACCCAATTAATCAAATAATAATTTGTTCAACTTCAACTAATCATTGATTTGACACCCTTTTCCATTTTAAAAGAATTTTTGTTTCTGTCACATAAACAAAAGATCAAAATGAGATATTTCTTTTAATAAAATAATGAAACCAAGTGATAAATATTACATTAATGGAAAATTTTCTCAAATTTAAAATTCTATTCAGAAAAATATAATATTATTATAGAAATATTTACCACTTTAAAGAAGAAATTTTTCCACTTAAATAATAAAGTGGAAATATTTGCGTATATTTCATAACTTCATCTTAAACCAGTGGGATTGGTCTTTCTGACATTTTCTCTCTTACTCTCTAATAAATCTGCAAATCCTATCTCTTTTGCCTAAAGTTGTCGATATTAGTCAAGGCTCAGAAAGCCACGAATGATCGGCGTTTTATTTTCCCACAAATGAGTATTTTGAACTTTGTAGCATGTCGAAGAAAATCTAGTATACATTCTGAATCTTTTTAATATTTTCGAAGAATTAAAATTAAAATTTGGCATTTCATTAATTTTAGTAACAAGTTATATAATATCAATTTTCATTCATATAAAATATTGCAGTATTTTTTTAATCAATGAAAGTACAAACCGGTGAAAGTTATGCCCATGATGGCATAATAACTGATGAGAATGATGGATTTGATTCCATTATGGGCATCATTCTCATCGGTTATTTTATTTCATCATTTCGATACGTCTTCACATTAAATACCGAATATCAAATTTTATTTATGTAGCTCTATGCTGGATAGATAAAGCTACCGTTTTCAGTAGCTATCAATCTCTATTTTCTCTCAGACAGATAAACTTATTTCTCATAAATGTTCAAAAATTCATAGAAATCTAAAACTTTTGAGTGAAATCACATACAAAATTTTATTCCTCCAGTTCTAGGTGTTTTGGAGTTACAGTCTCCACAGACAAAGAGATATAATTTTTTTTAAATGTATTTTTTGGACTCAGAAAGGTTTGAAAGCGAAAATAATCAAAATCTCAAAGTGGAATTTTTCGACGATTGCAATTTTTTCTATTTGTATAATTCGTATCGCAGAAAAAAAAAATCAGGAATAATCTAAAAGACTTCAATGTAATTGAACTCAGAAATAACCTTCATTAAATTATCTCCTGCCGTTTATTTTTCATTTCGAAATTTTTATATTTTTCAGCGATATCTTCGAAAATTATTGTAATCTATGTCTACGAAATGATAATATACCATTTCTTTGCTTCTTTAAATTAAAAAGTAATTTCTCACTTCGTGTGATTAGAATGATTTTCATGATATTTTTCAAAAAATTATTTTTAATCACAGCGTCAATTATTTCCGCATAATCAAGCTGATAAAATATTTTCTTTCAAAGGAATGTTAACAAACTAATAAATAAACGAAATAACTAAAAAAAAATTTATAATATTTTGGATATTAATGGCAATGCGTGTTTTAAAAATGTTTTTTTAAAATATGATATTTGTATACAAAGATAAAGTACCAATATCTTAGAAAATTCTATTTTGATGCATCTTTTAAAATTTTTGATACCAAAACACTTTTATGCAATAATTCAACCTACTGATATATGAGGGAATTCAATAACGCGAAAACACATTAATCTAAACAAGGCATTTGCATTAAAATCTTAAATATCGATCACATTTTTAATTTATCCGTTTAGAAAAAATCTTATCTATGGGTTTTCATTTGCATGCTAACATAGTAACTCAGTAATATAGACAAGTATTTAAACTATATTTAACATATTAGTTTTATGATTAAAACTGTGTATCAAATTTTATACGATGCTTGTAAAATTTTGTACCAAGTCAATCCCAGAGATGTCTGTCTTTCTATCTGTGAATTCGCGCGTGTTGAATTTGATAATTCAAAAGTGCTAGAAGTTACATCAGTAAATTTTGTGAAAAGTCATAACAATAAAATTGTCTATATAGCTAATTTTCTGCAAACTGTTGATTGTTCCGCAAATCAAAAAGTTGATTGTGATCTCCCTTAAGTGGGTTCGATAATGCAAAAAAAAAACACTTGCAATATGATTTTTCTTACTAAATTTTAGATCCAATTATTTGATCCGATCTTTCTATAGTAAAATTTCCAAAATATTTGTTCAATTATTTTTGTTCATTCTACGAAACTATATAGAAATAATGCTTTATTATGTTAGTATACTGCAAAGCCAAACAGAGAACCTTCTTGCTTTTTAGAATGGTTTCCTTATACAGTAAAAATTTCGAATGCCAGACAGACAGATAAACAATTTCAAATAAAATTTCGAAGATGTAAGCCTGAAATACTGAGTGTTGCCTTGAAACACCATACTCAATTTTGTCTTCTAAAATATTGTAGGAATAAGATTGGAGCTATAAAGCTTGTAGCCAATAGAATATATTTTTCATACGTTATTATATGAATTTATAACATGTAATTGGCAACACGAGTGCTGATGAAAAAATTATTAAATACTTTACTTATAACTGCAAGTAGTTTCGTTTTGTTACCACGAATGGAAATGCCACATTTTATTTCGCAATGTTGAATTAAAAATTGCTACTTGAAAATTAACTCTTTGCACTCGGATGTTGACTCTCACCATTCAAAACGGGGCATCATTTTGACGTTTTATTTATTTATTTTTAAAAAATATTTAAATAATGGTAAGAAAATTCAGATTAATTTTTAGGTAAAGTTCAACTTAAAACTATAATACATAATTTTTTTCATAGCAATAAGTAAGTCCTTGTGCTAGCTGAATAATTTTGCAACGAATTACTTTTCCGACTGCAAAGGGTTAAAGCATCTATGTTATTATTATTTACAAATTAATTTACTTAATTAAAACGCAGGTCGCCAGCTAGCAATAAGCTGTTTCTTAGTCTTAAACTATGCTTATAACAAAATTATTTTTAAAGCATTTCCACATGATTTCTTTAAAATATTATAAGACAAAAAGCATTTTTAAATCAGCTTTCACAAAGCTAGGCATTTCAGACTTAAACGAGTTATTTGACAAATGCCGTACTTATTTTGCATGTGATTTTGTATTTAAAAGTAAAACTAAAGTCAGAATCGTTATTGAAATGATTAAAAAAGAAAGCTTATTAAATAATTAAACTCATTAATAATTAATAATTTGTTTTATAACAAATGTCAATCCACTTCTAAGATTTTTCTGTATTTTTCGAATATTTTCTCATCTATCTGATGGAATCTACCTCTTAAAAAAAAAAACAAGAAATTGAGTAATTGCCATTGAACTTACCGGTGAAACGAAGCTGGCGTTTGTTTTGACCGTGCCCTACAAAGTCTCAATAAAGACTGCGATTCAGGCGTCTGTTTGACCGACTTTATATAGGGAAAGATGTTTCTAGTTGCGGCTTCGACTTTTTTTTAGCTTTTTTAAAAATCCACAATACCTCTTTCAAGGGGGAAAGACCTGCGATAAAGATTCTGGCCTACTTAGCGGGTTTTCCAAATTTTATTAGCCAAATCCGTTTGACGCCTTTTGTTTCACCGGCTAGATTAATTTCGTGTTACTCACTAGATGCAGGATTTGAAATATTTGACAAGGAAATTAGAAATTTTGTTTCCGGTTTGAAATGATTATCCAAAAAGAATTATCCTTTTTACATTTGAAGTACACTGATAATTTTTATTATTGAATATCTCAAACATAATAAATTTGTTACAGTTTGTTTACTTCTTAAATCGTTTGCCAATTTTTCTGCAAGTTATATACATTTTTCATTATGAATAAATTGATATAGATATTTGTGTTAGTTCATTTATTTCAAAAATTTAATTAATTCAAGATGAAAATAACAAATTTGGTTACCGATTAAAATATTTTCATATTTGGAGAGCGTTTATTTTTATGTTATTGAATGCCTCAACTGTATATAATTTACTACAGTTTAATTCTTAAATCGTCTTGTCAATTTTTCTGCCAACTATATATATTTTTTCACTATAAATAAATTGTTATAGATGTTTTAATTTATTTCTTTCAGGAATTTAACTGATTCAAGATGCAAATAACAAATTTTGCTTCTGATTAGGATATTATTTTAAAAATATGATATTGATTGCTAAAATGGACTAACTTTTTAACTTTTTTTTTTATCATCTAATTAGATATGCTGTTTTGAGAATTTGCTGTTTTATTGATTGTGAGAAATCCTTTAAATATTTTGAAATGTTTGTGGATTTTGATCCAAACTAAAAATAATCAATAAGCCTAATTACAGAGCATTAAATTATTGGAAAACTAAAGAAAAAAATAATAAATGATGATAAAGAAAATGAAAATGATAAACGATCATGGATAATGAAAAAAATATATTTTATATATTCTTGAGTTTTATGAGCAATTTTTATTTCAAATAATAGCACCCTTGAATAATTTTATTGCAGTTTATAAAATTAGAAAGCAATAATTCGATACCAGTAGGATGCCCGTTAGAGGTTAATATAATCCAGTATTTTATTTTTGAAACTTGTTGTAACTAATTTGCAAATTAAAAAAAAAATGATCATTTACCTAAAAGTTTACTTTTTTTGTTTGACTACTAAATTGATTTCTCATTACTAACTAGTTGCCAGATTTAAGTATTGATTTTTAATCTTAAATTGTGAGAAAAAAATTACCAATTTCTGTTGATTATTTGAAAGGAATTAACTTTTAATTGCCGAGATTTATTAACTCATTGAAGAAATTATATTTTTTTAACTGTAAAATCTACTTTAATTGCATGAGATGATCGATTATTTAGGGTTTATTTGTTAGCTAAATAGATTTTCTGCTTTGTGCTCCTTAATTAAATAAATTTCGCGTAACTCGCTATTACTAATTTACTTCTTTCGAGTTTTACCTTATTTCTTAAAATTTAATTGCTCTTTCTTCTTGAAAATTATATTTTATCTTTTTCAGGATTAATTATAAAGTATTATATATTGACTGAAAAAAATGCATGAACTTTTGAAGCAATTCATTTTAATTGTAAAAACTAAATCAAATATATTAAAAAAATTGATAATTTATAGTCAAATTCCGCTTTATCACATTCTTTTCTGATTGCTAAATGATTTTTTTTAGTAATAGGTTGAGATAGAACTCGTTTGATTTATTTTAATTTTTTGTTGACTAGTGTCATGTTGTTCACAGTTTTCTATTAAACTGTTAAAAAAAGGATTTGAATTCAATTTCAGTTTATTTTGTTAAATATTTTATTGTATTGATTTCGAATGAAAGCAAAAACTCCCCTAACATATTTTTGATCATGTTTGAAAAGAATTAAATATTGATTTATAGAAGGATTGAACTTATCAGTAAATCTTAAGGTTATTTACGCTACTATGTTCGGAATGCATTTTTTTAAATATAAAATATATACTTGAATTTTTTGCATAAAGTTGATTAAAAAACATTTATGAAACCAAAATATATTAGAAAAAATCAAAAATTGGAAATTCTGTATTTACCAAAAATGCTGAAATATAGTATTTTCAGAAAAGTAAAGCCTATAATAAGGCCAAATCAATAATTATCGATCTTTGGCGACTATCTGGCACTTCGGTGATAGAACTGAAGGCCAAATTTCTTTTATAATCCGAGATCTAGAGACTCTTCTAGAGATTTCCATGCGATGCTTCCATTCTCTGTCAACTCTATTACCTATTTGGTATCTGCTTGTATTATTAATTTCTACAACTTATTTGTGTGTCTTTGGTGTGTTTCTGTTACTGTGTCTTTATCTTTTCCGGAATATGTGTAGAATAAGGCGTCGTTTTCCATTGCCCATCTTATTGAACTTTATTCACCATATACCGGTTTCGCGACTTTAGAAACGGAGCTCTTTACTGGTAATCCCAGATTTTTTTTTCTCTTTTTCAATTTCTACTATTCACTCACACTCTCTCTATATATAACTTGTTCAAATTTTTAATCGTTAATAAAATACTTCTTATTCATCCACTCAAGTTCAAATACATTTTTTAACCTTGTAGTGGATGACACTTGATGTTAATACAGTTTTTTTTTTTTTTCAAATACTAATTAAATTTGTCCAGTAATTTCTTTTCTGTCGCTAAAGTTGCCAAATCCGTTGCTATGTCACCAAATTTGTCTTCAAGCTCTATTTTTCCACTTAATATTGTAATTCTTTCATATGTATATACATATTTATATTAATTATAATTATTTAATAAAAAGTAACTAAAATACAAAATTTTTATTGACCTAAGTAGGAACTGACTTAATTTTATATATTGTTACGAAATTTCCGGGGGTTCGTTTGGATAGTGGGAGTTATATGGTGTGGAGAACACTCAATCAGCAGGCGGCAGTAGAAAATGAAACAACGACGTTTATTTACAAGAAGACACACAGGACAGCACAAAGACGACAACTATATACATCACAGAAAACGATTATCTTCAGCCGAGACGTGCAGCATACAACAATATACACAGCAGCTCTATTCCGTCGCTGCTCCGCTAGTCCCTGGAAGACGAGTTTTTTTCCGCCGCTTCCGACTACTCCTCGACTCCACTGGTCCACGACTCAATTCACCACTGGTTCACCACTCCCGGCAGCTTCAGCTCCTTTTATAGGTCTCAGGAGGCGGGGCTAGAAGCCTTTCAACCAATCAGGAACGTTCGAGGCGTATCTCCGTTCCTACTGGACGGATCGTGAAAATTCTCGATGTTTCGGGTATAATCCATTTTTAGCAAGTCGCCAAATTTGTCGCCAAGCTTTGGGACCTCCTATGGAACCACTATGCTGGGAAGCCGCATCACAGGTTCGTAACAATATATATATATATAAAAATATCTCGAAATAATTGGTGGTCTACTATGAGATAATTATTATCACCATCACCATAAAAAAATATTCATTTGGTCGGTATTATATATGAAAGCAGGCAATTATCTTTTCGGATGAACCTTTTTGTTTTGGAATATACAAGGGATAATCTGCCACGCTCCCAAGGTCTTCGAAATGTCTTGCTGCAGCAATAGGCTTTTCTGCCAATTGTTTATATGACATTTATTTATAAGCAGTATGTCTAAGCATTGAATATCGTTGTAAAGTCCAAAATTATGAAAAGGTAAGCACATTCCAAGCTGAAAATAACCACCTATAGAAATCAGATACTTTGTTCCTCTTTTCATTTTTTCATTTTATTAATTTAAAGATAGAAGTGGAACATATTTTTTTTTTCTTATTTGGAATTTATGAAACACTATTTGATCAAAGTTTTGTTTGTCCAACGAATATAAATTTTCTTTTTACTTTCCCGTATATTTAGTATAGAGAATGTATACAAATCGTCAAAAAATTCGAACACGAGATTTGGACGAATCGTTTTTAGACCTCTCTGAATTAAAAACACACACACACACACATTTTTGGAAAATGTCCTCCCTTCTGACTGTGATAAATATAGCTCAAAAACTCAAAAAAAAAATTTGGCATACTGTCTTTACACCAGAATTTCAGATTTCTATCAGATTGTGAGTAAAATACTGTCTTTACACCAGAATGGCAGATTTCTATCAAATTGTGAGTAAAATACTGTCTTTACACCAGAATGGCAGATTTCTATCAGATTGTGAGTAAAATACTGTCTTTACACCAGAATGGCAGATTTCTATCAGATTGTGAGTAAAATACTGTCTTTACACCAGAATGGCAGATTTCTATCAGATTGTGAGTAAAATTTATTCAGAGCAAGTCCGTCTGTTCGGCTATTCGAAAATAAGTTACAACGATAACTGCAAAACGAAGAGAGCTAGATAGATAAAAATTGGCAGATAGATATATCATCTATAGTGTTGATGCCTGTAAAATTTTGAGTCGAATCTAACAATGGAATGTCTGCCGTTCTGTATTTTCTGAAACATATAAGTGCGTTAATTCGAGAACAGACTGACTTAAATATATCAAATTTGGTACGGGATATTGTGAATGAAAGTACAATTTTATGTAAAAATTTTATTGCAATCTATGGTTTAAAAACGTGTCGAAAACCCAAATTCGATTTTTGGATACATTTAAGGCACGTTAGGAATTATAATCGCCAAATAACTCGCCAAGGATGGCACGATAGATTCAGCAAAAATGCTGAATCAGGCCAAAGGTTAATATTTCGCAATTATTGTACGCTATTGCCATATCCGGTGTTCTCAGACATAACAAGCTTATTAATTAGAAAATTTCGAAAAAGTGCAAGAAAATTTGGGAAAACCATTTCCGCTTTTTATTTTCCTTTAATTTTTAGAAACAATATAATCCTATCTAAAGGGTTTTTTTTTTTCCACTTCCTCTCAAATTCCGGCATTATCGTTACAAAAAAAAATTGGTTGAATTTTTCGTAAACTAAAAGTGATTTTAAATATGTTCTCAATATTCTTTCAACATCACTATATTTGTTTCAGCTAATCTAAAATATTCATTTGTAAAATATGAGATACATGATTTAGAAATATTCTGTAGCGTATACAGTGATATCAAAAAATATTAGATATTTTAGAAATTTATAAATAAAATTCTGTGATTGAATTTTAAACAGTGCATCTTAATTTGATTTTGAATCATCCCTTACTTGATTTATGCATAGAATATTGACTTTTTTTTATATAAAAATAGAAATTCAGAAAAGAAGTGAAAGAAAATGTCATATAACTATTGCAACATCAAAATACATTATGGTTAATTAATTGATAAATTTTCATCTTCGGCATCGAATAAAAAAAATGATACCAAGTATTTGATACTCTTAATCTTTGTGTATCCTGACACCTTTTAACACTTGATACATAGTATCAAGTGGATACAGTATCATACATCTCTAGTGATATTGATCTTTCATTATCTTAATATTCTGGTGAAATTGCTCATCTTCGTTCATTCTTAATGCTACGTTTAGTTGGATAAAATTTGATATACAAATTTAACTTCTAAAATGAAATTCCGAGTCGAATTTTGAACTATATCTGTCAAAAGATTTGTGTTCATAGTTTTTCAGTGTGTATTTTCGCACTTGAATAAATGTAACCATCCAAATCACAAAAAAATTATAAATGGAATTTGGTTTATAGGTCAGCAATTAAAGTAAAAATTCTTATCGGATTTTGAACCAAATCTTTCAAAGGGCTCATTGTCTATCAGTCTCTATTACATGAAAAAGCAATAGCTCAGAAATACAACGGCTTTAATAAATAAAATTTCGTATTTTTTATTTGTTGCTAAAGTTGCTGTTTACATGTCAAATTTTGAGTTCAATCGATAGGAAAAAAGGCTTCTAAAATACATATTCAACTTTCTTGTACTTGTGTATTAACCGCACACTAGTAATTAATCGACAAAAAAGGTCTGTGATCGAAGGCTAGATATTTCCAACCTATTGATTGCCAATGCGGTGGAAATAATTCTTGAGAATTGGCTTTCTTTACTGCCGGCGTCCTGGCCTAGGAGTATCGCGTCTTCCCCGTGATCTAGCCGTTCCGCGTTCGAGTCCTGGTTCGGGCATGGTTGTTCTCTCTGTGAGGTGCATGAATGAAAAAAGGGGTTGTGCAAGTGAGTCTGTGTGTGCTATTTTCATTTGAACTAGAAGTCAGACTTCCGCCCTCGGGTGCTCAGGGGTCTTTAACCTCAGAAGCTACGGCGCAAAAATTTGGCTTAAAATAGTCCCACGACAAAAAAAAAAAAAAAAAAAAAAAAAAAAAAACTTCTTTGCTACTTTATTTTGTGTGTTTCTTTACGAAACACACAACTCTCATGAGTGGGACACTGAAAATAAAATTCTGAGTATGAATTTATAATTCGCCCTCATCCCACAATCTTATGCGGGGAGAAGGGAGTAATATGTCGTATTTCTGCGAGAAAGTTTTAAGATGGCCTTTCCGTCTGCTTTTTGAAATGTTTCATAATTTATCTACACAGCATTTCTTTCAAACATTAGCTGTAGCAGAGAAAAACTATTTTCATATTTGAAATTAGCACACAAGATATAATCGAAAATACTTTTTTAAAAATTCGAAGCAGCAAACAGTAAAATGTTCTGATGCTTATTATAATTTATTTACATAGATATTTACCACCTCAAATGTAATCCTAACTCAAAACTTTCCAGTGAATTCCAGCGTAGTAAAAAGACGCATTCCCAGAGGTATTTCAACCTGAAGTCGTAAGTGACCCCGTATTCATACCCGACCAACCCGGCATAATAGAAAATAAATCAATAACGTTTTCTTTACCGGAGATTTCTCCGCAATCGCTGAATCTATGTCGCAAAAAGTTCCAAATGACTTGAATACATTTTGTTGGCTATAAACGTATATCGCCATTTATTTAGCTGAAAAAGGAATCATCTCAGTCATTAGAGCTGAAAATAAGATCCTGATTTATGAAGCATTTTCTCCGCTTTAACCCTTCGATAACAATGATTCATCTCCAAGAAGAGAAAATGGAAGGGTATATCGGAAAGAATTCAATAAAAATTTATAGCAAGGATATAAAAAAATGGATTCAACTTTAAAAAAAAAAAAGAATTTGAAGAAAACTTTTTAAGCATTCATCTATCAATCATTTTGTGTGTTTGAGAAATTGTAGTTCAGCAAATTTACTCGGATACATTTTTTTTTTTTTTTGAAAATAAATATGATGGATTCATTTTTACTTCCTCTTATAGAAAGTATAAGTGAGTAAGTACTATAATCGTCAAAACTTCATCGACTTTTAGAACAACTCTATGTTTCAGACCTTCTTGCGTCCAAAACACAAAAATTTTTTGGATATTTGCTTTCTTGTTTACATATTATAGAGAAAGTATAGTAACCTTCAAAAATATTCGAACTCGAGATTTCAACGAATCTCTATATTTTAGTCTTACATAAGATCGAAACACACATTTCAGGAAAATATCCGTCTGTCTGTTTGTCCGTGACAGAGATGATTCAAAAACATTTTGAGCTAGACGGATAAAATTTCGTATGCGGTCGTTTTACCAAAAATGTAGATTTCTATCAAATTTTAAGCTAAAATCGCTCGGAGGATGTCTATCTGTCCGGCTGTTTCAATATAATTTCACACAATAACTATAAAAGGAAAGAAGGAAGTGAGATAAAATTCGATACAGAGAATTAACATTTATAGTCTGGATGACTTTCAAATTTTGAGCCAAATCCAACAAGTGATAGACCATCTGTCAATCTGTACTTTCAAAAACATGTGAACATTATAACTGAAAGACACAAAATTCCATACCAAATTTGATTTATTTATCAAATTTGGCATGGAATTTTGTGGTTATAATTGTAATTCTGCGTCTAAATTTTGTTTCAATCGGTGAAGAAAAACGAGTCTAAAACACAAATTCGATTTTCGGATACTTTTAACAGCATGCCAAGGATTAATCGCCAAAAAAACTCGCCAAGGATTGAAGGTCATGCAAGGTTTTCTCTGGGATAATAACTTTATTAGAGAGTATGCAAGAAATGTTTAGAGTGACCACTCCTTCCGGGTTTAGTTTTATTAGGGTCTCCTTTAAAGCAACATTAGAGTTATTTTGGGGTGCTCCTCTTAATTTTGAGTCATGTTAAAATGATGATGATGAACCTGAACTTGTACACCATCTCTTAAGTTCCGTACCACACCACTATTTGGTCCCGATGGATTTAATGTACACCAGACCTCTTTACATGACGGTTTTTCATTGGAATCGGCCTCGAACCTGGAACCCTCCTGTCCGGAAGCCAAACTCTTATCACCAGGTCATTGTAAACCTTCCAAACACTTTTAGAATTATGTAAGAATGTGAACAACATAACTCAAAAACGTTTTGATCATGACGGATGCAATATGTGATATGATCTTTTATAACAAATTTATGGATTTTATAGCTGGTGTGGTGTGGATTTTTAGAGAGGGGGGATGCCAGCTCAGGTGTCGTCCTCCTCGTCTGACCGCGATTCCAAATCATGAGTCTAATATAGCAATTAGTGTTGCTTTAAAACGGGATGTTAACTGAATGTGGTTTTTATAACAGTTATTTAAAAATTTTATACATTTTATTTCTATGAATTGATGGATTTTTAGGCATATTGGTTCCCTAGGCTGTGCATTTTGAGATCGCTCTTTTAATAATTAATCAATTTAGTTTTATATTTCAAGACATATTTAACTTAATGAGCATGTTAATAATCTATGTTTCAATTAATGTTTTCATTTAGATAGTTCAGATTTCAATGTATTTACTTGACGATTTCCAGATCGAATCGTGGTTGCCAACATCGAGTTGCTCGTCGCCCAGTTGGCGATGATTTTCATTTTTTGAATATTTATTGTAATGGTCGTAAAAATAAACAAAAGCTATTGAAAAGAATCGGAAATAAACGAATTAAGAAATGGTTCTCAGGGCAAGCATTTTATTCATTTTTTTCAGTACGAGGAAAGATTCGAGAAAAAAAATTCACTGGTACTTGGCGCTGCATAAGCAAATGAATAATAATACAAATTTAGCATATTTATTACAACATACTAACTATTAATCAATCGCCATTTTAAGTTATTTTTCAGGCTAAGCAATGCACACTGAGACCAATATTTTAATAAAAAGACCCTTTTTGATTTTAACATTCAATTTTAACATCATATTGATGATTTATTTCAGGTTTATTTATTTTCGTAATCTTGTGTAAAATTCTATGTTTTTATTTTTTTAATTTTATTTATAATTTTATGGAATTGCATAATATTTATAAACCCTTATAGCACATTTTTGGATCTTTATAGCACATTTTTGGATCTTTATAGCACATTTGTAGAATTATAGCACATTTATGGACCTTTATAGCACATTTATAGACCCTTGTAGTACATTTATAGGCCTTTATAGTGCATTTATAGACCCTAATAGCACATTTGTAGAATTATAGCACATTTGTAGACCCTTCTATTTAAGCAGACGCATGATGTTAATAAATATTGTAACAGAACCTGAATAATAAAACAAGTGGAAACCTGACTAATTGTACTTTTCAAAATTTTAGAGTACCATTCTAATATTTTATAATTCGTAAAACATAAATAATTTTTTTAAATATGTATTTGGTAAGTAGAAAAATTAATGGCTTTTAACGGATCTGCTTGTGGCATACCTCAACCTATTGTAGACGAGTTACAATGTCAGAGACAACAGATTGCAATTATCAGAGAATATGGGCAACGCCTCTCGGTGAATTCCATCTTTCAATTCAACCAAGTCGATGGACTTGATCTACTCAAAGCATGGTTTGAAATATCTCCACAGTCGGAATTCCGAGGGAATCGAATCTGGGGATTCAGAAAGCCACGGGAGTTTGCAATAGTCCCTGCAAATGGTGTTGCCCCTCTAAAAGTCTCAAACAAAAAAGATTTTACCGGATTTGCAAAGTGACTTGTTGTTCCTTCCCGCTTGTCATTGTTGAGAACACTCCTTTTTCCGTTTTAAAATAGGACCCTAACAATTTTTTATACTTTCCAAGCTATCTTTACGATCAAATAGCTGAATGCTTATAGGTTTCTAAATGAAAGTATTATTTGCCTATTTCTAATGCTGTACTTTTTTTAAGACCACTTTATGTTAAATTTTTGTACTATTTTTAATTCCTCCCTTCTTCCAAATGCGTAGAATATATCTCTCAAACATTTTTAATCGAATATTTTTGGATTTTGGATATTTTTATCAACTGGTATTTAAAGCTAGATATTTTTATCACATTTATTCATTTAAAATAATTTCTTTATGACTGCAACTAAAAATTCTGGCAGGTAAGTTACGTTGCTACTTGATTTTGATACAAATTTTTGAAAAATTTCCATACATCCACTTCTCTATTAGCTATATGAAATAAATGCCTAATTAAATCGCTCCGTAATAAAAGGGACTCTCTATTTTTTCTCAGAAGCGTCCCTTGACGGGTATTCTAATGCTCCACTTACTTAAAAATAAAACAATCTTTATTTGATTCTTTAATACATTTGCAACCCCCCCCCATCTATGACCATTATTATTCACAAATTGAAAACAGAGATAATTGCTCCCATTCCAAAATTTCTCCAATACCGAGATGCAATTTCAATACAGTGTTAATTACCTAAACAAACCAAAAAAATAGTTTAGGTAATTAACATTGTACAGAATTAGAAAAATTAGAAACTGTAAAAAATAGAAACGAAGTGATCTATCTTCATCGTTGACACACTTTGTGTTTAATTTCGAGTAGAATGAGAAAAATGGAACATGTATTTTGGACCTCTACAATATAACACACTAACTGCCAATTTTTTTTTTTAAATTTTTTGTCTGGATAAGTTACATATATGTATAAAAGATTGTTTTCCGAGTTATGTTTTTTTTTAAATATATCATATTTTTGAAAAAAAGGTATCGTTATAAAATGATTTCAATACAGAACAAAAGACTGAGTAATTAACAGATCGTAACTATGATCTCTAAATTACTTATTTAAGTACGATATTTCATTACAATATAAAAAACAAACTAAAAATATTATGCTTCAAATATGATCATTCTGTTCCGTTCAACTTACGGACGAGTTTTAAATTTGTTTGCTTGTTCTAAAGTAACGAAGTACAGAATACACACTATATAGAAGAATACAGAATATACATATATAAAATATAGAATAAAACTAGAGTCAGGAGTAACAAATATATTTTTGAAGCCGAGTAGTGTACGTAAAATTCCGGAATCCCCAAACGAGGATAGTGGCACCTAATGGGTTTAGCGATTGAAATTCAAAGTGTTAGGCTGTCTACACATTTTCCAGGGCCGGAATGCCCTCGTTGGTAGTTCGTTGGATTCTTGTCCCTTGGGTTGCGAGTTCGAAGCCCGCCGGTCGAAGACTCCTCGTGTGTGTGTTGACTGGTGCACATATAAATCTGTCGTGGTTACAAAGTCCTCCATGTTGAGAGTAATACCATCAGGGACCAACTGGATCAGGGGTGATCGTTCTCTGATTCAGGTCTAAATTACGATCGGTGGATGAGTGAATGAAATGCATGAATGAAGTCTGCCGCGTAAAAAAGGTTGTGACTGTGTGTAGCTAAGTCGTACTCTTGGCCCTAGATGGGGCTACTGAAAAACAAGAGACTCGCCCTTGGTTTAAAATCACTGACTTCTGAAGTCTATGACAATTGTCATTAGAAACAACAACAACACATTTTACAACACAAAGTCAAATACCAAATTTCATTTATCTAAAGTGTCATTTGTCTAAAACATATTCGCACACATGGGAATATATGGCCCCATAGGTAGGAAAAACTGTTGGAGTAGCTCTCAAATTGGAAAAAAGGATCGGAAAATCCAGTGATAAACTATATATTTTATATCAGCGTTCCACGGATTATTCAGTTCAAAAACGATTTTTCACATTTTCATTATCCAATCTTGTTCAAAATTTTGTATAATTTTTTCCATTTTTGCTTCTAAATTTTGGTTCTATCTCCGAAGATAAAAAAATTGGTGGCTTAGGAAACTTTCGTAGTCTTTTTTTTTTTTTTTTTTTTTTTTGTATTGCCTTATGTGTCTTTTTACTTTTTGCATGAGAAAAGTAGGAATTGTACTTTAAAAATCAATAAATGTTTAATAATTCTGTTATTATGTATTAACTATTTTTGTTGACTAGTTAATTCCCCAGTATTAATAGTTTCTGAAAATTTCACATTCCTTTTTTTATAACATGATTTTAATGATTTTCTGAGCAAAATGGTTTTATCAAACATAGATGGATATATAACTCGTACAGTTTTAGAATACTTACATCTATCTGTACATTGTGCTATGAATTTCCCTAATTTTCTGCCTCTATTTTTATACATCTAGTTATATAACAGGAAGGAGCAACAGCGTTTAATATTGGGTACACTTCAGAAATTTTTCGCCTTTGTTCAGCTCTGAAGTTAAACCTTAACTGTAAACACAATAAAATTTCAAAAAGTTTATTAAAAGCAAGATATAAACTGAAACGACACAATATGTAAAAAATAAACGAAGTCTATATATCATGATCATAGACAATAGGATAAAACGCTAGAATAAAATATTAGCAGCAACAATGAAAACGGATTATGTTTCACTTCGACTATGAAGTATATTGTTGTAAAATGCGTTTAAAATACAGTATACTCCCGATTATCCGCGGGTGGGTTATCCGCGCCTGCAGCACAAAGCTTTTTTTTTTTTTTTTTTTTTTTTACTGATTTCTTCAAAAAGGTACAGTTTTACAGTTATGCTTTTGTAATTACATAATACATTACAGTATTAAAACAGTACATATGTATTAATTTTTCTGTGTGTCCTTGACGAGTCTCGTAAGTACAAAGCACTTTTCTGTTTTCATTAACAAAATGCATTTTAGGTTCGTTTTGAGTGATATACTAAAATATTAAGCGTTAGTTAAACATTTCCTGTTGTTTATTCTACGTTTTTTGTACATAAAACGATTTTTCAAAGTTGGAATGACTGTTTTCTCTTTTGCTATACCCGTTTTTAGCTTTTTTCGGCTTATCCGCGATTTTTGTTATCCGCGGCGGCCGCGCCACCCAATTCCGCGGATAATCTGGAGTGTACTGTACTTTTCAAAATAATTAAAAATAATAAGAAGAATAATTAGTTTTTTATTTTAAAATAATGTAAAAAAAGTATATTTTTATTTTAATATTTTCGGAAATTATACAGGAAATATACCAAAATTGTGTTCTGTTTCTAATTAAATAAAATTCTAATTGCAATTCATCTCAAGTACGCATTTTAAAAATATATATGTATGTCCCAAATTTAGTAGTTCTAGGTCAAAAGGTTCGTTGGTGAAGTGTGAATGCTTGGAGATGGGATCTAATCTCATTTGCTAATCTAACTTCCCTAAATCAAAAATACGGCTTGTACAATGTCAATACACACACTCATATTTATTGTTAACAAAGATCTAGTCATTTATATAGATTCATCAAATTAAGCTTCTCTAGGAATGAATGGAAGTATGATTTCTTCGTATGTAATATTTAAAATCTTTTAATCTAACTGACAAATTTACTGGATGCAAATATATTTCATTAAATTAAGTGAATTCTTTTTTCTCGCTAAAACTAAGTATTTATCGTTAACATTATTGCGAAACTTCAGAAATATACGCAGCAGGGATAACTGAACATCTTAAAAGCTTTCTGTAAGAAATGAGTTTATCCCTCACATTCCATTCGCCTAATTAGGATCATAAATGTCAATTTCAATCCAATTAATGAGGAATTAATTAATTAATTAATTCTGCAACAGAAGGCGACATTTTCAGTATTTTGTACTGGGAATAATGCCTTAAGAAATTAGATCTGAGATCTGTTTGACAGGAAGTTCGAATTTATTTCAAAGGCGTCGTTTTAAAAGTCCTAAACAATCGGAACAGCAATTTAGAGGACCAGACTGTTATTATACAGAGCTAAATTACAGAGGATTAAAATAACGTTCAGACGAATGTAATGGTATTAAATGTACAACGTCATATGAATGCTATTATATAGAGGAGGCAACAATTATTTAGCCTTTTATTGTATTTGTTAAGAGATTTATGCAACTGGATGTGGGCCTTAATGTCAATAAAGAGCTTGATTTCAAAGCCAATGTCTCTAAGAATCCTGTTTGTACAATGTTTCGCATTGTGCATAATAATATTTGACATATTATAGTATTGTGGCGGATTGGTATGAGCGAGGATAGAACCTGGGACCTTGTGGTTCGCAGTCCAGTATCATGACCACGATACAAAAGCAGTTGCTCGGGTAGGGTAGCTGTTAACTGACTTATATGCTTTCACCACAGTATCATTTCTGTAATTTTAACGTACAACTGAAAACGTCATTTACTAAACTGTCTCAAAACCTCGTGCGTTATCTACCTCAAAAGAAAGTTTAAGTTTTGTATTATCTGATTTCTAATGTCACTGACTTTATTTGAATCCCAGATTCTACGCAATAAAGTAGATATTCTTAACAAAAGTAGGACTAACAACCATTTTTTAAATCGGCATCTTTTATATTTATGGAATATTACAACAGCGTTGCCACTTTCGCAAAACTAAAAAAGAATTGTATCAATGTTGTCATTCACTTAAAATTTTGAATTACAAACATAAATATAACAATATTGAAGATCAAAAAAATTATCTTTTTAATGTTACTGACTTTTTAACCAACAAATTAAATTTCTATTTTCATGTGGGGGGGGGTAAAAATAATTTAACCATATTTATCAGCAATTTAGCTCGCACGAAATAAAAATAAAATTTAACCTGCACGAGAACGTTACGGGTGCATGGGAAAAAATTAGCTCTTATCAACGAGTTGCCATCACATTGACAAAAGCTCAAATTAAATAATAAGTTAAATATTAATGCAATAAATATAAATTGTCCTTTTTTCTAAAAATTAAATGCAAAATATAACAGTAATAATGATATCGCGTCCTAACAGTATGTAATATAAATTTATATTAAATCATATCCAATCTAATGTGCCAAAACATTAAATAATTATTTTATAAGCAATAATAAATTGGTTTTCCAATCATTTTTACTTAAAAATAACATCTATATAAGCTATAATGTTAATTTCTAATATATTAGAATGCAAAACAGTTAATCGAATGCTTATACAATAATTTTAAATTATTCTATATTGGCATATATATTACTGTATAAAGCAATCAATATCTTGTGGAATTTTACCTAAATACTATATATTTTATATTTTGCAATTCATTTATTAAATTCTCTTTTCTTTTTCCAATAGTGTTAAAAATCAGTAATGTTTGCTTTCCTGAAAAGTTAAATTCATAATGAGAAGGATAGTTGCACAGATACCTCGAATGGATGCTGAAGGGATATTAAGTCAATGACCTCCAACCGTAGCAACGAATTTGTCAATTAAAAAAATGTTCTGGAATATGCAAGAATCTTAGCGATATCTCTACTATAAGCCAATGCCGCACTGCTCATAGGATCATACAATACCTCTAAACTCTGGAATGCGACTTCCACTATTAAAATTCCTGCAAAAGTTTCTATGAACCAGGCCGTTTAGCATAGATCTACCAATTTTAGTAAATAGTCCTTCTAAAGATTTCAGTGCCTTGTTTTGGACACATAAAAACTCGAGGAGTAGAACTGAAACAAATAAGTCAAGTGAATTCTCTCTTTAGAGGTTTAGTCTTTTCTCACTACGTGCTTTGTGCTGTTAAAGATGTTTAAAAACTATTTGCTGCTTGCATGCGTCCTGTTAACTTTTGCGAGTGCTGGTTTTGTGTATGGTTCTTCTGTGTTTTGCTACCTGAATTTTCGTGTTTTCTTGTGGATAAAAGCGCTGAGTTATCGCGTCTGTTGAACTTCTCAGGATTCACTCATAAAAGCAGTTTTCCAAAGCAATATCTATTTTTAATTCGACCATAGATTAAGCAACATCTACCAGGAAAACAACATCTATGAAGAATTTTATGCTGGACTTATTTCGTATCAAAAATCTGTTTACAAATTCATGCGCGATTCTTTATGAATTTGTAAAACATGAATGTTGTTTTAAATTGTTGTTATCCTTTTCGTTTTAAAGTTATAAAATAAAAATAGAATCATTTTTTGGAATCGTTTTTAGCATGTGATATTTTTCTTTCGCTTGTTGATCCTTTTACCAGTGTACTCCATAAAATATAATTATTCTTACTTGAATATTTAAATCATACTTCATTGAAAAAATTATAAGTTAAAATAAAAAAAACGTAAAAACTATTAATTAATTTTTATTATTATTATAACCCTCTTTAGATTTTCGTATATGTCGTATACAAAAGCATTGCAGCTGTCAAACAATTCAATCACGAGATTTCAACAAATCTCTACCTTTCAAATCTCTCTAAATCTGAAAAAAAATTTGTTTAGAATTATGTCTGTACGGGACAAAATAATTAGAAAACATCTTGAATTAAAAAGATGAAATTTAATGTGTGATTTGTACATCAAATTTGGAGATTTCCATCAAAATTCGAATGAAATTCATTCGTATCAAATTTGTCTGGCTATCTGACCACGTACAGGTGAATATCATGATTTTTAAAAAAAGATAAAGCTCTACGAATAAAATTTGGTATACAGATTTGGCATCTGAAGTTTAAATCTTTATGAGATTTTGAACGAAATGTGTAAAAAAAGTGACTATTTGTTTATACATACTTTTGGATGCATTTAGACATTACAACTAAAAAGCGCAGTAATCAAAGTAAATGAAATTTGTTTTGATTAAAATTGTAGTTTTCTACGTCAAATGTCGGTTTAAATCGATTGAGAAAAGACCACAAAAGTGCTTACTCGATTTTCTACGCCATTATATTATGAACAAAATTCTCATATTTTGGATTATAAAAATGAAAAAAAAAAACTGAACTCATGGCGTACAGGTTTGGTCCAAGGGCTATAGTCTTTTGTAAGGGGAAGGAGATAGCCCTTTTATTTAGAGAGTATAATAGAAGGTTTCTGTTACACCACCAGTTGAACAATATAACAATATGGTGTATCTGAATTATGTCATATGATATGCATGATTTAAATTCATGTTTAACGTTCTATAAGGCAAACCGTTCACCCAATAGCTCTAAAATTAGCATGTACTTACTTCTTGAGTAGTATTTTTTTATTAGAATAGAGGCCTTAAAAATCCGATTGATTTTTATTTAAAAATCAGTAGAATTTGTATCGGTGTTTCCTCAATAACTTTGAAACATAGTATTGAACAAAAACCAATTTCATATATCACTTTGATATTCTAAAAGTGAACTAGGCACTAATACCAATTTTATGGCCTCAAAATGTTTTTTTTAATTTAGAGTTATATATATAATGCTTTTCATTATATACAATGTTCAATTTCAATATATATACAATGCTTTTCATTATATACAATGTTCAATTTCAATATATATACAATGCTTTTCATTGTTTCAATAAATCCCTTATATACATGCTTACATTAAGCACATTGTATGCAATTTTATCGTTCCTTTGACTGTAAGTAAATTATTAAAAATAAAATAAAGTAGAAGAATCGTTATCATACTTCGATGATGTCGAAATAAATGTTCGAAAATTTTATTTACTGTAACGGTGTGGTAAAGAATAAAAATCTTACAATTTCTATGAAAAATCAGCCAAGAAGTCATTTCATATCAAACGTATCACATAATGTAATGCCATACACCATGTGAAAGGCATTATGTAATGTCACTGTTCTTAGGTTATTCAAGATTATAAAATTCTCATTAAAGATTATCTTAACACCTTAATTGTGGTGATTTCGTTATGTGGGTATTGAATTATCTCTTCTTGTACTTATAAGCTAAAAGTAAATCATTCAAAGACTGTATGATCCAATATAAAAATCGCATATAACATAAACACTTCGCCATTTTGTTAATTTTTAATTGAATCAATAAAGCATTCCCAATAGACTGCGTAATAGAAAAAGGAGTATCTTTAAAGGATTAACCCTTTACTTCTATTAATATAATGAAAAATATTAAGCATTTTATATAATAAATAATATTCAATAGTGGTAAAATTATGGTTCGAGTCTGGGTCTCTGACCGTATTGAAGAATATAGAATAAAAACAATATTTCAAAAATAGGGTTCGATGAAGACAGAAGGTGCTAACTTATTTGAAGATGAGCACACTTTTTTAAAAAACTTATATTATTTATTTATTTTGAAGTGACAAACATACATACAACGCTACAATATTTCAATCATTATGCTTATTCGTACCTAATTGTTGAACTGATTTGCCAGTAAGAAATTATATTGTGAGCCTGGGTCCAATCCCATGCACGACGACTAACATTATTTTTAAAATGACGAGTACAACTTAGACTTAAGATTCTAATAACACATAATAAGGATAGTATGTTTAATACCATGCTCGAACTATTATATAGTCACGGAAATGGATAATGTGCCCATACTGAGAAATCAAACTAGACAACGATTATTTATTTCGCCAGAAATACGTAACACTGGGAACAAAATGCATCCGAAACCTAGAGAGCATTTATAGGAGTTCATAACACAGATGCAAGCAGTAAATCATTATCAAATAACAGAAGCGGAGAACACACTGGAGATCAACCACCATTCCAATTAGAGAATTCACTACATCCTCTGAGGAGATTGCCTCCGCTTTTATAGTTTCTGTTACAAGTCATAGAATTTTTTAGAAGGAATTACGAATCTCGAATTCTGATAGATATATTGCAAAGAAATTTGAACTTTCCTTCATATTCTCAACCTTTTTCCCAAAGTCGCTAAGAGTGAAGGTAATTGGCCAAGCATCAATCGGCATCTGTTCGAGGTATCTGTAAAATTCTCTTCTTTATTATGGGATTAACCGCGCAGAGAAGCAATGTTACAGATTCGCAACAATATTTACAAAACAACTAAACAAATTCAAACACGATTACGACTAAACAGTTGTATATCTGGATATCAATTGAAGTGAATTGTTATAAGTAGTGAGGCAATACTGAAGTGAATCAGTTTGTTTACACTTACGTATTTGAGAATTAAACGCTTTGTATCATATGGTAAAATACGAGAGACAACACGAATTTGGAAATGAAAGTAAATTATAAATAACTTACTTTCATAATATATTTTATATATCCAACCGTTTTTCGTGCAGTAACAAAAATAGATCTTTATTTTTCATTCAAGGTAAAGAAATATGCCAATTTTGAAAGATCCTGGGCTCGGAAACGCAAATGTGGACTGCTACAAGTTATTGTTTATCAGTGGATTAAGTAAAAGAAAAGAATTGTAGCAGATTGTTATGAATAAGGCTAAAACCTGGCACCCTGTGGTTCACAGCCGAGTAACAAGACCACAAGACAAAAGCAATTACTCGTGTTTCGTAGCTGTTATCTGGCTTATAAGGTTCACCACAGAGTATACCAGATAAAAATATGTTAACGTGATCAAAAAGTATCCAAATTGCGTCAATTAAAATGCATGTATTGTCGATATTAATTGCGAAGTTTTATTAAATATTTTTATTACTTCCATAAGCAATCTGGCAACAGTCAAGAATTTGATTTTTACTTTATGGAACTGATGATATATTTATTTTTAATACTTCCTCAAAGTTATTCCTTTCTAAAGTGCATTATTAATAGTCTTGAAGTTTAGATATATGATTTTGATACAGAAACAGCTCAATAACCAAGTGAGTAGAGAGTTTTAAGTGAAGTAAGGCCGAAAGACCATGTCAAAGTTGCGCAAAGATTCAAGGTAATATTGACTTTTTTCTTTTATTGGTCGTGGTGTTGTGCTTCATGTATTCCTACCAACAGTTCAGACATCAATAAACATTATTGCTGAATGTTTTGCACCGCTTGCGTGAGGCAATAAGTCGGAAAGGGCTTGAAATGCAAAAAAGGTAAAATGATTGTCTGACAGACTTGCAAAGTTGTTGTTTGGAATGAAAGCACGAAGTGGAACAAAATGGGTCTACAATTCTTAATGGAACTTTGCGTGATTTCTAAAATTGCCATAATATTATGATTGGGATTCTTGTTATTTTAGCCAGGGATTTTTGTCAAATTCTACTGACCATTTTAAGGACACCACCAGCAAGCATATTATATATATGTTTCGAGGTCTCAAAATTTCAATTCATGTATGGTTTATATATAAGTGAGCTTATTTGGCGATATCCCTACAGAAAATTTTGCAAAGCATTAGCAAAGTGTAAGTAAAGGATAGTTCCTGAAAAATACGTCTAATTTTATTTTCCATCTCATTTTGCTTATCAGCATCCGCTTTCAAAGAGTTGACGAGGAATTTATTTCAAGATATTTCGAACAAATATAAGATCCATTTCTGACTTTATGAATAAGTGATTTCCGTTCTTAATACTTGAAATGTTAATAAAATAAACAAAATTTTTCTTACAGTTATGAAGAAATTTTACTGTACATAGTTTTTTTTATTATTTTAATTGATGTAGAGTAAACTGTTTATTATCTCACTTCCTCCATATGCATTTGAGGGCCGCGGTGGCCTGGTGCTAAGGTCTCGGCTTCGGAACCGGAGGGTTTCAGGTTAGAAACCCGATTCCACCGAAGAACCGTCGTGTAAGCGGGTCTGGTGTGCGTTAAATGTCCTGGCCAAACGTCCTCCCGCTGGTGTACCATGGTGTGGAGAGGGGGTGCCAGCTCAGGTGTCGTCCTCGTCATCTGAACGGGGTTCTAAATTACGAGGTCCGTCCCAAAATAGCCCTAGTGTTGCTTTAAAAACGGGACGTTAATATAACTAAACTAAACTAAACCTCCATATACACTGATTCTAAAATGTTGTTCGCTCAAGAGTTTAGATTAATCCAAATTATGAAATGGAATAGAAAGCTTATGGTATATGTAATTCTTACAAGTATCCTTGTAAGTAAAGTAACAAATGTTTTTAGCCCGTCATTCTTCTTATCAAAAGTGATATTATGTTTTGTTTTATATGTCGGCAGTTTCCATTTCTCACTACTTTTACAAAAACGATGAATAAAAGAAGATAACAACCTGGAAATTCCATCTCCTATGTGGTCAGTTATATATTTGTTTTTCTGGAATCGAATTCCATTCATTCTTTATATGCAGTACGATCATGAGAGGGAAGGTGTTTGAGCACACTTTTTATATAGGAATATAGGGTCTGTTGTTGTTGTTTCTTATGGCACTTGCCATGGACAAGCCCGCTGTTACGAAGATAGCGATTTTAAGCCGGTGGGGAAGCGTATCTTGTTTTTTTATGGTAGCGCCATCTAGGACCAAGAGAACGACTTAGCTACACACACTTCAAAACCCTTTTTAAGGGGCGGACTTCATTCAGACATTTCATTCACTCATCCACAGATCTTAATTTAGACCTGAATCAGTGAACGATCACACCTGATCCAGTACCCCCAGTGGTATTACTCTCGACATGGAGGACCACGACAGATTTATATGCGCGTCAGCCACCAAGCACGCGGGGAATCTTCGGCCGGGAGGGTTCGAACTCGCAACTTAAGGGACGCGAATCCAACGCTCTACCAACCAGGCTATCCCGGTCCTAGGGTCTAAACTGCGTTCCAAGCACAAACGCAAAAAATGACATCAGGAGGAAAAATGTGTTTATTTCCAAAATCAACGCAAAGTACTTCTTTACAACACTAGAATATACAAAATAAATGTTTTTAAAGTACTTTAGTTACCTATGCGCTACGTTGGCGAACTCCTGGCCTAGGATTGCACCCTTTTGTAACTGCACTGGTTAAGACCTCCAGAAGTAGATCTGGAAACTGAATACGATGTTATACCGTTGGTAGCGGGGCGATTCCATGGCCCTTCTCATAGTTCAATAAACCGCTTTTTATGAACTCGGCATCATTCCTCTAATTATTGTGCACCTCAATTGTTGATTTATCTTCATTAGCATTTTAAGAGCCAAAAAAGGCCACTGCAGTGTTCAAAATTTCTGCCACCAACAGGAATGCGTGGTGAATAGCTTATAAGCCAGTTAACATCTGCGCTACCAGAGCAGTTGCTTTTCTATCGTGGTCATGTTACTGGACTGCGAACCACAAGGTCCCAATTCTATCCCCGCTCATTACAATTCGCAGCACTCGTGACCCCTGACGATGAACCTTCAACCTTCGTACAGCTGTTATGGCGCCATCTACCCACAGCAAACCAAAGTCGTCAGATTCACTTGACGCAGCAGCAACTACTCACTCACTCTCACACACACACACACGCTCGCCATAACGCTTGGCGCTACTCAAATAGGTACAGGCGCATTAGAATCAACAGCTAATACATCACCACTCGGCAGTCATATCGTTCGTCTCACCTCCGACTCACTGGAGGGAGATTCTGTGGGGAATAGCTTATAAACCAGTTAACATCTGCGCTACCAGAGTACCAGAGTTTTGTATTATGGTCATGTTAGTGGACTGCGAACCACAAGGTCCCAGGTTCTATCCCCGCTCATTACAATTCGCAGCACTCGTGACCCCTGACGATGAACCTTCAACCTTCGTACAGCTGTTATGGCGCCATCTACCCACAGCAAACCAAAGTCGTCAGATTCACTTGACGCAGCAGCAATTACTCACTCACTCTCTCACACACACACACACACACACACACACACACACACGCTTGCCATAACGCTTGGCGCTACTCAAATAGGTACAGGCGCATTAGAATCAACAGCTAATACATCACCACTCGGCAGTCATATCGTTCGTCTCACCTCCGACTCACTGGAGGGAGATTCTGTGGGGAATAGCTTATAAACCAGTTAACATCTGCGCTACCAGAGTTTTGTATTATGGTCATGTTAGTGGACTGCGAACCACAAGGTCCCAGGTTCTATCCCCGCTCATTACAATTCGCAGCACTCGTGACCCCTGACGATGAACCTTCAACCTTCGTACAGCTGTTATGGCGCCATCTACCCACAGCAAACCAAAGTCGTCAGATTCACTTGACGCAGCAGCAACTACTCACTCACTCTCTCTCTCACACACACACACACACACACACGCTCGCCATAACGCTTGGCGCTACTCAAATAGGTACAGGCGCATTAGAATCAACAGCTAATACATCACCACTCGGCAGTCATATCGTTCGTCTCACCTCCGACTCACTGGAGGGAGATTCTGTGGGGAATAGCTTATAAACCAGTTAACATCTGCGCTACCAGAGTACCAGAGTTTTGTATTATGGTCATGTTAGTGGACTGCGAACCACAAGGTCCCAGGTTCTATCCCCGCGCATCACAATCCGCCACAAAGGCATGCTTGGTAGCTTTGTAGAACTGACTGGCGAACACTTTGAAAAGTAGCAGGCAGTTCGTGCAGGCTTACAGCCGCAATGGATAATCGTGCAACGAGGCCACTGCATTGACATTCATTCACAGTTTCTTATAATACTATGAGTAGTGGCAATTTTGAACAATTATTGCGAATACTGTATTGCTGCAAATAAACACTTTGCACGGATTTTGCAAATAGATACATTTTCCCTCCCTGTTTCATTTTTTGCACTTCACTTTAGACCCGACATTCCAATCCAAAAGAATCTTCTTCATGAGTACAACAGCCTCTTGCAGACCTTGGCTGCCTCAACTACGCGCACTTTCCAGCGCTTTCTACCCCCAGTAATTCCCTTCCAGTTCTTTATCTTCAAAACAATCAGATCTATTTCCGCATCATCTAGTCTTCTAGTTGGAGGTCTTCCTCTGGCCTGGGATCCCATAGGAATTTTAAAAGTGGATATCTGGAGGATGCTTTTTTCAAAGTTTCTCCAGATATGGCCGAGCCTTCTTAACCTATTGCTCCGGATAACTAGTGTTATAATCCAAAAAAATTCGTTTTAATACGCTCAACCACCCTTGCAAGTTTGTCCCATGATAGTAGAATCACCTTGTATATATATCAAATGTGCCATTAAATTAAAAAATAAAAGCTTCTGTGGGAAAGAAATTTAAATACGAAAAGAGAATAGAAATAAAATTGAAAACCTTATTGAATTTCGAACTTATCAAGAACTTTGTCATCTTTATTGTTGAAGGACAATTGACTAAAAGAAATTGAACGTTACATAATCAACAATATTGAAAAACATCATTTTGTTTTGCTCGTGTACTCTTTTTTTTTTCACGTTTGCATTTCTTTCTACTTGGTTATATTTTTTTCTATTTTTATTTTTATTCCTTGATTCTACTGTTTAATATTCCGAATAACCTTAGTGTGAATGAACGGAACTATTTGCTAGCCCTTGTTTGGCCTTATAGTTCTTATAATTTTTTGGTGCTTTTCTACTGGAGGGTTTATGCCATCTGTGTCCTTTTTTTCCCTTTGGTTTAAAAGGAAAGGGGGGGGGTGAGAATCTTGTGTGTATGATCCAAATGATTAAACTGAAAGCCTTAGAATTGTAATTGATTAGTTATTATTTACTAACCCTTTGCATGCCGGAAAGTAATTCGATGCATATTATTCACCAAATACTAAAACTTGTTTATAGCCCCTATATATAAAAATGTATCATTCTTTTAAGTTCAATTTCTCCGAAAAATTGATCTACGTCTTTTTATCCCTCTGTTTGTATTTTTAATGCACGAAATTTAAAAAGAAAAGTAGAACCTCAAATATTTGCACCGACATGAGTGGTACCTGAGAGGAGACATCAGAGGGCAAAGTGCTAAGTTAAAGGTCATGATACTTCTTAAAAGGTTGAAAAGAAAAAGAAAAGAAAAAATTGTTCCTTGTAAAAGTTTATATGTTTCATATGTACTCTAAGTGGGACTATTTCATATGTATTGTTTTTACATACATATGAAACAGTCCCATCCGAAGGGGGGTACCTCCGGTATGGTGGTTGATTCTCGCCACCCCGATGGGTGCAGGAATGGTGTGGGATCAGCTACCCCCTACCGATGACGAGACGTACCTCCTACGTGAGAGGTTGTGCCGTGGCTGTTGATGGCCTTTCGTTTGAACCTCAGTTTCTGCCAATGCTGTCGTGGTGTTCTGGTCATTCAGGTTTATTCGTGTGTCTCAGGGTGGGTCGGAGTAGTCACTTTGTGATATATATGAAGCAAATAAATGAGGATGGAGCCACTAGTATAAAAGTTGATTAACGCCTTTAATCAATAGAAGATCGATTCCAAAATGCAAATTTGAGACATACTAATTTCCTCAAAAATAATTAAAGTATTTTTTTTCAGTATTAAATACTGCTCATTATTAAGTAATCAACATAAGTTTTCTTGCCTTAGAATTGTAAAGTTTAGCATTCGTGCTCGAAGAAATGATAGTCCCAAAATTTTCCTTTTCGTAATCAGTGGTTTAAAATGTAGATATATCTCAAAATCTAAAAAAGCAATTTTTTTACTCTTATAATGGGGTCATTATTGATAAAGTTAAAAAAAATAGAACAATTAAACTTAAATACAACTTTTGTTTTTTCAAAATTCAGCGAAAAAAATTATTAGTTTATGATTTAATTTTTATATACCCAAATATCTAATGATGGTTGGTTTACCGATGCTAATTCCCTCTCAGCTATTATTTCAGTGTTTTTTAAAACATGTCCTGAATATTTTTTTAAGAAATGTGCAAAGATAGATAATTTGTTAAATGCATTCAATGACCGTCGTTTACCTGTGAAACAAAACACTATAAATTTCATTGAAACGAAACACTATAAATTTCACTCAAAATTTCAAAGGAAAAACATCTCGTAGTAGCTTGAAATAACTTGAATAGATGCTTCAAAATTGGTTTGTGAGTAAGGTAATATAGTGACTCTTTAATCGTATTGGAGCTACAAAAAAAAAAAAAAAAAAAGATTGGCACTTTTCCAAACGATTAATTTTTTTTTCCAACTCTTCTAAGTTTAATCCTTATCGTTTTCTATAGTAGTCAATCAACTTGGAAGAATATTAACCCATTAACTGCCACGACTCTCATTTCGGGATTTTGGAATTTTACGTATATCATTCGGCGCCACCATTTGGTACACTTCATAGTTTTGTTTCCTTCTATACATATTAGTAAATATTGTGTGTATCAGAAAGTGTGTATTCTGCGTTTAGTTCCTTTACAACAAATGAACAAATATGAAATTCGTCCATAAGTTGAACGGAATAGAATTGTCATATTAGAAGAATTGCATTTTTGGTTTGGTAATTTTTGGGATAATGTAATACCGTAAATAAATATGCAATTTAGAGGGTATAGTAGAGATTTTTTAAAATATTCTATTTTTTGTTTATTATTGAAATGATTTTATTGATCATTTCATAACGATAGTCTTTATCAAATATATCAAATATTTTCAAAACAAAACTTAATTTCAATATAATTATACTGTTACACAACTTTTTGTGCATATCTTATAACTTATCCAACCAAAAGTATAAACAAATTGGCAGTTAATGGTTTAACCCTTTAACGGGCCATTTTTTTTCTAGTCATATTATGTTAAAATATTTTTAGGCTTGAAATTATAATAAGAAAAGGGATTCATTTAGCTTATTAAATAAATTTAATTTGATTAATTAATTAATTTGGTCAATTAATAATTAAGTGACAAACCAAGACACATCATTTTGTTTGAGATAAAGAAATAAAGCATCTAAGTTTCTGTCTTTCTAAAAAACATTTGTCAGAACTTATGCCAACTTACATAATTTCATACAAATATTGATAAATTTGGTGAGAAGCATACTTCCCACTGCCTTAGAAAGGGTTAACATTACATGCTTATTATACATAATTCAATATGCTTCTTATACATAATTTACTTCTATGTAATGCTTAATTAATAAAATAAAGACAACACTTCACTTTCACAAGACATTAACAAAAAGACATCTACAATAAAAATACATCCAAGTAATTTTATATCTAAGAAGATACTAAATAAAAATTGAACTATTTCCCAGGAAGCCGACCAAAAGAAATAATATTCTTTTCTAACCAGACATAAAATCTTTTATTTGTTAATTAATCTTCGATGTACGGCAAAACATTCATTGACCGAAAGTGCACTCAACAGTATTAACTTCTTCAAAAATCATTTTCACTCTTTCGATACTTGACAAGAATTCCATTTATCTAATCAGTCCAGATGTCCAGACATTCGAGTGCTTTTTATTGCAGTTTCTAGGCTTTATAAATCTTTTACTTGTCCTTTATATATTAACCGATCTTTGTTTTATTGTAATAACTATAATAAGATTGTGAATGATTGCAGCTTTAAAAAGCCAATATAATTAGAGTTCTAAAAATATTTTTTTAATTCCAAAATACTCAAGAGTAGAGAATTTCCTAACTCTAGCCCTTTAAGAATTAAATGAAAAATCAGCTGCAGATTTTCATCTTTATTACATAAAATAAAATAAGGTAAATAAAAGTGTGGGAAAACACAAACTGAATAAATAAAATTTTACACTGTTTCCCAGGTAAATTTTAAAACTTGTTATCAAATTCAAACGTGGGACTGAAATATCGAACATACGTATCGGGAGTTGAAAAAATAGTTGCAAATAGGAGTTATTAAATATTTTTAATGAGCAACACATTCTTTAAATAATCCAAAAATTTAAAGGTTGTACTTTAAAAAAAATATTTTTGTTATTTATTGCGAAAGTACAATTAAATATTCAGGTGTTTCCATTTTGAATTTTTTGTCTTATCTGAAGAACATTTTGAAATTTAAATAAATGCTTTGTATTCACTTTTGAATTTCCGTGAAAATGTTTTGGATTGATGAATTGATATATATCATCCTTTTTTAGGGAAAAAATAAAGGATTAGTTCAGCAAATAAAATTGTTAATAAGACAGAGTAAAGAATAAAAAAAGTGACATTGGGAAAAAGTGCGTAATAAGAACGAAAAAAGAAAATTGAAATCGTCATCTTCTTATACTTTTATTATTAGAAATCTTTTATTATAGGAATATACAAATGCATGATCTAATAATTCAAGCATTCTATAATAATAATAATCATAAATTTTGACTGCAGAAAAATTCTCGTTAAATTTTTAAGCCCAAAAAAAATTAATAAAAATTGAAATGATAAAAATTATCGTTTGCACTTTTTATGTTTTTGAAACATCTGCTATACTTTACATTTCATTATGTAAAAAAATCATAAATTATATTTATTAAGATTCCAAATACCACAGTTGGCATTTTCCGGAAATTACATTTTAAATATTCTGCAACTGGTACATAAAAATCGTCTGCATCAATAAATTTTACGAGGCAGGTAAATTTAATTACGCTTGAATTTTCCTTCAGGGCGATTTTATGTTCTCCATTAATTATATCAGTTGGATTGAAAGAGACATAACATCATGAATAATAAATTAAGACAAGATCTGAAATCCTATTCGATTTGACGACTGCAAAATGAGTTTCGTTAAAGAACGATAGCAAACGATAATTTTGTTCGCCAGGGGAAAAAATAAATAAATCGTTTGCTTAAATGAAAGAAACGGTAACCCTGGAAAATGCCAAAGGCTCTGAAGAAGGCTAAAATGGTCTGCACTTAGGGTAATAAACCCGAACTTTTATTATCGAGGTTGGCAACGAAAAAATGATAATACTCTAGCATCAAACGACTAAAGGGTAAACAAATCGTTTCGAAATCGCTCTAAACAGCTCCTTAGGGAGTGAAAAAACGTACTTTTTCCCTGTTTTTGGATGTATATAGGATTAAAGTGTTCTCTTGCAACACTATATTTATTATTATTCGTTTAAGAAACAGACGATATTTTAAGAGAATCCACATTATGATTTCACACTGTGTTCTCGTGTGTTTTGATATAGATAATGAGGCTTTCACCTGAGTGAGTCGAGTGTCGGCTGTTTTCATCCTAACGACTTGTTTATTTTTGTTAAACGACGATGACGGAATTTTAATGTTGCCTATTTTGGCTTCTCGGTTGGCAAAAATAGGTTGTAGAAATATGATTTTAGAATTACAATGATGAAGGAAATAAATAAGAAATTTTAGTCATATACTGATTTATTAGTTTTTTTTTTTTGAGATATGATAGGAAAATATTTTGTTGAACCTAAATATAGATCTACGATTGATGTAATCATATCTTCATTATCAAATAAACTTGGTTTCGTTGTTAATTCGTTGGGCAAGTGCAATGCAAAACGAAGAAGATTTGGAGGATTTTTGTCTTTCGTGATTTTATTTACAAATTTACCGACTTTTCTAATTCAGTAAAATTTTCAAATAAACCCTATCATTTAAGAATAATAGGAAAATTTTCAAAACCCATATACAAGTAAATTATCAAAAATTCTTTAAACCTTGATTGTAAAATAAGAATCCATAATAATGAGATTTCATTTGGTTTGCGTATTGTAAAAAAGGAGGTATAAAATAAATTGGATTTGGAAAGTAAATAATATAAATTCCAATAATTTTATAGCTAATTATAATTAATGCTTATATTCAGTGGCGTTTTGTCTATTAATGTTGTATAGTTGCAGTTGTAAATACTACAAAAATACTTTTTTAAAGTTGCATTTCCACCTTTATTTTAAATCTAATATCCTAACTTTTCCACTGTATAAATTTTACGATGCGTGCTTACTTTAGCACTCTAAAAGGTAGATGATCAACAAAAAAAATGGGAAAGGAAGCAACAAAAGAATGAAGACAAGACGGAAAATAAAAGAAATAAAATTCTTTAAACCTTGATTGTAAAATAAGAATCCATAATAATAAGATTTCATTTGGTTTGCGTATTGTAACAAAGGAGGTATAAAATAAATTGGATTTGGAAAGTAAATAATATAAATTCCAATAATTTTATAGCTAATTATAATTAATGCTTATATTCAGTGGCGTTTTGTCTATTAATGTTGTATGGTTGCAGTTGTAAATACTACAAAAATACTTTTTTAAAGTTGCATTTCCACCTTTATTTTAAATCTAATATCCTAACTTTTCCACTGTATAAATTTTACGATGCGTGCTTACTTTAGCACTCTAAAAGGTAGATGATCAACAAAAAAAAAATGGGAAAGAAAGCAACAAAAGAATGAAGACAAGACGGAAAATAAAAGAAATAAAATTCTTTAAACCTTGATTGTAAAATAAGAATCCATAATAATAAGATTTCATTTGGTTTGCGTATTGTAACAAAGGAGGTATAAAATAAATTGGATTTGGAAAGTAAATAATATAAATTCCAATAATTTTATAGCTAATTATAATTAATGCTTAAATTCAGTGGCGTTTTGTCTATTAATGTTGTATAGTTGCAGTTGTAAATACTACAAAAATACATTTTTAAAGTTGCATTTCCACCTTTATTTTAAATCTAATATCCTAACTTTTCCACTGTATAAATTTTACGATGCGTGCTTACTTTAGTACTCTAAAAGGTAGATGATCAACAAAAAAAATGGGAAAGGAAGCAACAAAACATAATTTATTGAAATTTGAATCATGGCTGTTCAAATTGAAGTAGAAGCTCGCAATTAAATTACCCTATAAGTAATTAAAAATGAAAAATAATGAACCCTAGTTTCTTTCTTCTCTCCAACATTGGGTGGGAGAGAGGGGATGATGGCCAGTTGCTGCACACAGATGATAATGCCGCTCCGAACTTCTGGAATCGTGTCGTTATTTCAAGCATGTCTCAGGAAATATGATGGTTTCTATAACTTTTGTTACATAAATTTTCAAATATATGCTTCTCTTAATTTAAGAAACAAAACTGTTATATAATGAAATATTACCGTAAGAATTTCGAAAAAAAATTTGAATTTGAATATGTAAAACTTGACCTGATATAACCCTTCGGACACTAAAAATCGAAAAATCTCAATTTTTAACGGAATCAAAATAATTATTATGTCTTTCTATGTCTTGATAAGTTTTTTTAAAAATTTGTCAGTTTAAAAAAACAGTTTCGTCTTTAATCTAATAACTTCTTGCGAAAGTTAGTTTTTATATTTTTAATTTATTTTACAACTGAATGAAGGAATGCGCATTGAGATATTTTTAAACTATGAATTAAAAACATCCCTATATTTTTAGAATTAATTATCTTTAGAACGAAGATGAAACATTCTGTATTCTCCGAAAGTCGTATTGCCAAAAAAAAAAAAAAAAAGGAAAATTTATTAAATTTTTGACAATAATTATTTTAAAGTACTTGACGAGAAATAAAATATTGCTAATCGTTTAGGTACAAATATCTAATGCCTATTTTTTTTTCCGCTGTTAGTTATTTATTGTTAAACCTGTTTGAAGCAGTATTCCAAAATTCCAAACAGTTGCTTTTCGAATAAGAAAAAATATTTTTTTTTGTTCTTAATTGGTTATTTTAAAAGGAAAACTATTATTAAAAAAAATTTAGCCAAAATAAAAGCGATACACCTATTTTCCTGGCAACCTGGTCCAATCAGAACCAAAATCGTTTGGAAGCGTCTTCTCCAAAAGAAGCGGGGAAAAGAAATCGTCGAGGGCACTGGGGAATGGGAACAGTGAAAATAAGCAAACGATAAAAAGTGGAAGTTTTTGTTCATTTTCCTTTCCACGGGCTGACAATAGCGTCGGGCTGTCTGTCACCAATTAAAAACCAGATCCGTGTTCGAAAAGATGAGACTTTCTCGAATGGATCCGTTTTATTTCGGGTGTCTCGCTCTTGTAACCGACCTTTCCACTTGTAATCCTTTGTGATTGCTAGACGGAAATACCTTCGAGTGGAGTTCCTTCTTTAATTGGTTTCAGCCATTTATGGATGTCTTTTTCTGAACTTTTCACCATTTATTTGCTCTTTGGCAATGGAAATTGGATTGCAGTATTCCTAAAATATATTGAAAGGATGGAATTCAAATATAGACATTTAAAATATGTCTAGTTTAGATGTAAAAATTGACACAAAAACCTATTTATTTCCAGTTAAAATGGTCATTTAAAAAATAGCTAAACTGACTATTGAATGCTTTGTAGGAATGTTCCACGATAATGTCGAGTTTGTCAGAGATGTGTTACCGAATATATTCTATTCAAAGCCGATGTTTATTACCCGTAGTTCCTTATACTTACCTTCTTATATATTTTTTCTAGATATTGAATTATTCATTCCAGATGCCTAAAAAAACTGAAAGATAATAAAAATTTTTTCAACATTTATTTTTTACTAATTGCCAGGTAGTTTTATTTAAAATATTTGTTGTACATAACTTTAATTCAAATCCTGATACAAGATTGATTTTCTTAGTTTTCTGAACAAAATGTTTTTAAACATCAATTTGAGATGGGAATTTAATCGGTGATATTTTATTTGCCTTTTGCATGATATATTTATTGTTTACATCAAAGAAAACTGTTTGCATTATCTGATTAGTTTGCCCCTCTGCTCTATGTGCTCTTTATTATTTCTCACATAAAACGCGCATTTGATGAAACAGTTTTTAAAAATGAAATGATGCATTTTACTTGCATTATGTATGAGATGAATTCAAATATGCTAATAAAAAAACATGAGATAACAATCAAGCATAACATCGCTTATAGCGAGCTGGTACAATTCTGCGCATGAGTAAAGAAAGCAATTTTTAATTAACAAAAAAAATTATTTTATTAATTGCCACGAAATCTTCATTAAAATCTTTATGTTACGCAGTCACTATAAAATGAATTTGAAGAATTTTTATTCATTAATTTGAATTTCTATAGCAATTTTGATTCTAATTTTATTTATATAGATTTATATATTTCGATAATTTTTTTAAATCCTAGCCTTGGACGTTTTCTCACTTTCAAGTGGTCTTTTCTTCGAATTTATCTTAGTACTAATTCACAAAATGTTTCCATTTTTCAAGATATTATTCATTTTTTCAAGTGCTTTTTTTTTATCGTTGGCAGTTGCTTTTCTTTTGTTCCTTTTATTGCATATAATTAGTTCCTTGTGTGCATATTTTTATTGCATTTTCTTTTTATCATTATTATTCTAGAATCTATTTTCATTTAAAACACATTCTAGAAAAATAATATTATTGAATCATTTGTGTATAGGTTTGCACATTTTTCTGCTATGTCCCTAACCTGCCGTACTTTTTTTCTCTCTGTTGTAGATTTTTTCCTAATGTCTTTTTTATATTTATTTTTTATATTAATATTCTGTATGTTTTTATCTGTAGTATCGTTTCTAACGACTGTAGAAAAATTCAATATACCATCAAAAAATATAATCATTTTCTAACGAAATTTTAGATTTCTGATATAATTTAATTAATTTTGAAAAATTTTCACATTTTTCAAATAATTTTAGAAATTAAAACTAAAACGATTCCACCCAATTTTCTATTTCCTTCACCTTTTTAAAACTTTTATTCTTGGAATATTTATCTCTAAGTTACAACAAGAAAGATCAAAATACATTTTCCACTGATTTTAAATTATTTTAATGAAGAATTCAAAGATTTGTTTTTCTTATCTGTGAGAGAAGATTTACGTTTTCCCTTATTTGGCTAGGAGCCAAAATAAGAATTGAATAATCATAAAATTTGTTATATAATTTAAATTTATTGGAATCGTTTGCAGCAAAATATTTTATTTCATTAGCTCTTTTTTTTAGCGTGTCTTTATTTTTCAATTATTTATGCTTTGATTTTTATCGATTGTAGATTAAAAGATTAACTACAAACGATTTTGTATGCGAAACAATTTTGTTCGTGTTATTAACTACAACCGATTTTTATCGTTTGGAGTTAATCAGGCTGAAGAAAATGTGCATACAAGAATGAAAAGAAAAATGTGCATACAAAATCAGTATTATTTTTTACTTCGATTCCATCGATTTATTTTAGTTTATTATATTTTAATTTAGTTAACGTTCATCATGTTATGGGCTCTGTTAATTATGTATATTACAAATGTCACAAATTCTAAACGGTAACTTATTGTTTATTTTGGCAAACATTCATAAAATCGACTTAAAGTGCCTTGTTTACCTTTACAGACAGACCACTGCCAATGAAAAGAATAAATAGAGAGGCTGGATTAGTAAGAGGTCCTATTTCAGAGAGCTCATTTACATTTATTGGTTCTGGTCCTAGCGAAATATCAGTACATTATAATCCTATTTTATTCCCAGTTTCCTTAGCTTTAAGGGATTCTGTACATTTATAAATTATTGTTGTTCAAGTTTGTTTCGAACTTTAAAAAAAAGAATTATACGCTAATATAACATGAATTTAAAGTATCTAACAGTGTTGGTTTCTGACTGGTAAGCTAGGCAGCTGTAAACGTCACTAACACACCATGTAAAAATTGTTCCCCTAATTGAGAAATAAATATATTTGTAAAAATACAAATTTTAGGAATTATGAAATATTTAGAGAGTATTAGCACATTATCAAGTATATTCGTTGAATTCTCTCATGATGCATTGCATCACGCGTATTGTGACAATATCTGTAAGCTCTGAATGTCAGCTTATAAAGGTGCCATAGTAGTTAAAGAAATGCATTTTCATGATGTTTCTAAAATGAAAAATTAAGTAAACCAGTACTATATTGATTAATTTTAAAAAAATGAAAAACTGAATTGACTAATTTATTAAAAAATATGCTTCATAATTTGCTCTAATATTTGTTTGTCACTCGTCTCAGAAAGCATATTTAATTAACAAAAAAGATGCGCTAGTTAGCAATGCAATCAATTTTGCAATAAATAAATAAATAATTAAAATAAAATGTCAGGATTTGGAGATCGTCATGGAATGTGGGTATTGAAGAAAAATTACCTTTTTTGGTGAAAGTTCGTGTGAAACACAGAATTCAATGGAAAAAAAATTTTTCATTTATCAGAATGATTAAAAGAAATAATAATATATAAAATAATATATTTAAAAAAATTTTTATTTGTCAGTTAGTAGTAACTCCTTTAAATTATTTTTGGATTAAAATTTTGAATCTTATTTTTTTTAAATCATCAGTGCCGGTGTTGCAATAATTAATATTCCTTTTTCTACATGGAAAAAAATGACATATTCTATTTGTAAATATCAGGGTGGTGGAATTAATCACTTCATTCTTGTGAATACATAAAAATTTTAAAATCATTTTCTGTAAAAAAATGAAAAACAGATGTTTAATGATTGAAACAGAAAACAGTTCGTAAGATTTTTCCCATTTATTTGCTAAAAGAATGAATATTTCGCTATCATTCATTTCTCTCAAAGTTTAAGGGGAAAAAAATCCTCATTTCTAAAATTCTTTTTTTCTTTTCCTAATGTTTTTTTTTTTTTTTTTTTTTTTTTTTGCAATGCGAATTCATTGACGTGAATAGAAAAAAAAATCCAACCAATACAAATCCATTCGTTATGACGTCTGCAGAAAAATCGTCTGCCGCTGCACGAGAAAAAAAATTAATTAAAAACTCTTATTGAATTAGTTTTTTTTTATTATGTCATAATTCTGATCAGTTTTCTCCGTCGAATTTGGCTTCTTTAGCCAAAGTCATAAAGGGAATATTCAAATTAAGAGACTACAAGAAATTTAACCAATTTTCAGATGTCATATGGAAAAGCTGATTGCTCTGATGGGAGAAAAAAATAAAGACGGAAGACAAGAATTAATGAAACCCAAGTCATTATCTAGACGAACACAACACGGTGAATGATTAAAAAAAAGGGTTTATGATTATGGACTCGGAGAAGAAAGTGTAATTGAAACAAAAGAAATGTACTTCTAAAATTTGCAGAAACCTATTGCACCTAATAAATTTAATTGACTTTTCTCTGGTGACAAATGATTTTGATATTTTTTCCCTGTGTTTGTCATTTTCCCGACAGTTAATTATCTACCATATTTCTGTGGATTTTTTTCATTTATTTATTATCCAATTCTGTTCCATAATAAGTTCCTTTTATGCTTTATCATGTCTTTTCGGAATCTGTTAGAGTCAGTTAGAGTAATTGGGAAAGAATTTTGCAAAAGTAGGCATTTTTCGTCTTAAATATTCTTATGAAAAGGAAAATAAGTATAGAATTCATGTGAGTACGTTATCATGTTTTATAAGGCTCATTAAATAATGCATTTTTTAAAATTAATTAATCACCTAATTACACTTTAGAATTACCCCTGCAGTTCCCAATTATCCCAGAAAATATAGGGTAATTGGGAAACATGTATTTTGGTTTCTTTAGAGTAATCAACTGAATCAACTTTAAATTATCGTTAATCATTAATTGATTTTGCCAAACTAGTGCTCGTCAAATATGCAACTGCCAGTTCATTCAACGGAAAAATAATGGTTATTCATTCTGGTACTTTTAACGTAATCAATCAAAATATACATATTTGTTGAAACATTCTTCCACGGATAATTCGATATAAGTTATCTCTACACTACAGTTCCCAAAACTTCCTTTTGAATAGATTAAAAATTATCTCCGAATACTCCTTTTGGTATGGTGTTTTTTTTTTCAACCTTATCGTTTTTGTTTCCCTCTTTGGCATAAAACCATGAATGCTCACATTTATATTTTCAAGGTCTCTTGCATGAATTCTGTTCTTCGTTATATAGTACAAAAAAATCATATGTATATTTTGGGTTACTTCTTTTCTATCAGAAGAAACTAAACCGAACTATAGTTTTAGTAACAATATCACAGATCAAATTTAATTGAGTCATGGAATCTTTGGATTGCTTGCAAGCACTCGTAAGTGCAAATTAATAGGCGATCAATCCTTGACAGATTTGTTTAAAAATTCGATACCTTCTAGATCTTAAATCTGTGAACTAAATTTCATTTATCTTGCCATTTATGTATTGCAGTCATTCTTTTCAATTATGTATACTCAGAATGATAGATAGATATACTTTGTTTGTGTAGATTTTGTTCAAAATTTAAAGAAAATCTACCAAAATGGTATATAAATTTGCATTTGACTAGCTCAAAGAGTTTTCGAGTTGTATTTATCACAGACAGAAGGACATTATTCCAAAAATGTGTTTTTCGAACTTAGGGCGGTCTGAAACACAGATTTAGAACCCCTTAAGTATTTTTTTTGTGTGAATCAGTTTTTTCATATATATATTTTCCTTTAAGGTAAAGTAAAAATTAAATATTTAACTACAAATTGCTGCAATAATGTAATTTAGATGTATCATCTTTAAAAAATGTCTTAATAAACAAAAGTCAAAAATCTCAGTATTATATAAGATTACATTTTCTTAATGCTAACTACAAATATATATAATAAAATCTACTCTGCATGTAGAAACAAATAAGCATTTATTCTGTAATGAAACATTTTATACTGAGCTAATTTTGGTACAATTCGGTTTTAACGGCGACCAAAAAGTGCAAAGAAAAATTTCGCCAAATTATAAAAATATACTCAAGAACATTATTACTTATTATGAAAAGTTCTGAACTATATAATTTGACGATTGAAATAACCAAATTGGCGAAAGTTTTTCTTACCGCTTTTTAGCCGACGTTACAACCGACAAGTATTTTTATTTTTAATCCTACACAAATAATTTTGGAATCATTTTTCTCAGAATAAGCCAATCGAAATGTGATGTTCTTCACGTTTGAAATTTCGTTCTATTTTAGAATTATATGCTAAAAGATCAACAAATTTAAAGCTTTTTTTTAATTGTTGCTTTAATTCGCACTATAACCTGTTAAAATCTCAAACATTTTTATGAACATGCTAATAATAAGCAATAGAGGGGTCTGAAAATATTTCAGTCTGCATTTTCTGACATTGTTATTAGCACGATTGGATCCGAGGGACAGTTTTATTAAATCTTGAAAAACAAAGGGGAGGTATTTTGCTGCAGACGATTAATTAAAAGCCTAGTTGAAACTCGCTTATCAACATCATGAGCTCTCTGATAGATTCTGTAATCTCTACATCTGTTGTCCGTAAGCTAAAACGATTGATATGGTTGTAAAAAATAAACTTGTCTGCTAGAAAAGACATTAACCCTGAATGGTAAAGCTGAAAATCGTGAAATATATAAACACAAACAAACACCGAATGTTTCTAATGATTGATTGCAGCAACCAGTTTGTAGTTTGGAGCGCCTTCTGGCAAATAAAAGACGCATCAACATGAAATATAGAAAAGAGATCATTAACGAGACGTAGAATATGAGCATTCTTATAGCAATGATATAACGATTTATTTAATAGCTAATTAACGCTAAAAATAAAGCTCCGAACCGTGTCATTGGTCTAATTAAGAAATAAATTGTTTATATATATATATACATGTTAATTCATGGAAACAACGTATTGAACTTGTCAAACTGACACAGAAATTCCTTGAAATACGATCGGAAGAATGGAAAAAAGTATTGTTTCAATTGTACCAGTTTAATTGTTAGAGAATTTTTTCCCCCTGAATTTTTGAAAAAGTTTTAGAAATATTTATTATGCAATATTTTTCAGAGTTTCGATGATATTTTAGTTATTTTTGTTGTTTTTCTAACTATTTAATCGCATGTTTTTCATCCACTTTTGAAAGCAGACTGGATTCTCTTGGGCTTGAAAATGAAGATTTTATTTATTACTTTCTCCTATACGTTATGTAGAGAAAGTACTGAAATTATTTTTAAAAAAAATCGAATTCCAAATTTTGGCGAACCTCCATGTTTTAGACCTCCCTCGGTTCGAAAAACCCAATTTTGAAAAAGGTCCTTCTGTCTATCTGTGAATAAAGGTAACTCAAAAATGCTTTGAGATAGGCGGTTGAAATTTTTTATACGATCTTCTCACCAAATTTGCAGATTTTTATCGAATTTTCAATTGAACCAGCTCAAAGGAAGTCCATCTATTCGAATATAAGCTAACACAATAATCACAAAGGAAATCCATCTGTTCGAATATAAGCTAACACAATAATTACAAAGGAAGTTCGAATATAAGCTAACACAATAATTACAAAGGAAGTTCGAATATAAGCCAACACAATAATTACAAAGGAAGTCCATCTGTTGGAATTTAAGCCAGCACAATAATTACAAAGGAAGTCCGAATATAAGCCAGCACAATAATTACAAAGGAAGTCCGAATATAAGCTAACACAATAATTACAAAGGAAGTCCATCTGTTCGAATATAAGCTAACACAATAATTACAAAGGAAATCCATCTGTTCGAATATAAGCTAACACAGAGATAAAATTTGAGGTATAGATTTAACATATGTAGTGTGGACACCAGCCAAATTTTGAGCAAAATTCAACCATAAATTGACTGTCAGTCGGCCTGTACTTTTAGAAACATGTAAACGCGATAATTCAAAAATGCCATGACATAAAGATATCAAATTTGGTATGTTATTTTGGGATTACAATTGTAGTTTTGTGTCGGATTTTTGTTTCAGTCGATTGAGGAAAACATGTCCAAAACACAAATTAAATTTTTGCATACTCTTAATACATACCATGGATTAATTGGTGAAAAATTCTCCAAGGAAGACACGTTAGATTCCGTAAAGATGCTAAATTCCTTTTGATGAATAATTGAATATGAATCATTCACATAATGAGATTTTCCCTTGTTATATTTCTTCAAGTTTTCCTTTTAACAAAATTCTCTGAAATGTTAAATAATGTATTTGATATGGTATTGGTTATTCTTGAATTTTCTTATGGATGTGTTTCAATCTACCTGATATGCTATTAGATGTCTTCGTTTCATACAAATAGAACCATATTATTTAAATTGGTTTTTTGCGTGTATTGAAACAACAGGTGGCCAAAAAATAAAAGATTTAATAAAAAAAACTATAAAAATACTTAACAATTTACTGCTTTCCTTATAGAGAATTCCAAGTTCATAAGCATTATTATTACAAATCTATAATATAGTTTTCTAACGCAGTTAGGCTCATAGCAAAGGTTTACAAATATTATAAGGGATATTAAGCGAATGTCAGGTCAATAACTCCGTGCCTTGAGGATGTACTTGGCGATCATTTGGTGTCTTGGCGACAAATTTGGAATTCTGGGATGATAAAAATGAAGGTTTTAGAAAATGTAAGAATATTAGTGATCTTCATTAAGATTCGAGATCCAAGATCCTTCTATAATGCCACAAATTTATAATATAGCTTCTTTGCGTATTTAGTATCATAATAAGAAAGAAAAATTTACAAATATATTAATGGATATTATAAGGATGCCAGGGGATTGACACCTGAGTTTGGCGCTAAACATGGAGACCCGTTTGGCGATTTGGCGACAAATTTTGGGGTCTTTGATGACAAGGTTCTGGGAAATATAAAAATATTGGCGACTTAAGGTACACGCTAGAAGATTTTTTTTAAATTTTAACTTTAAAAATCCAGTTTTTTCACAGTAGGTTAATAATATATGTATAAACTCATTTCAGTGATAAAAAAATCCATATTACACAAATTATTAATTAATTAAATAATATTTAATGAGCTAATTAGCATATATTTTGAAACATGATATCTTAACTTCTAATTTGTACAAACACACAATGCTAGTTGGATATTATGCCAAATATTAGTCTTCATGTTGTCTGCCTCCATTAAGTTATAAAGATATATAGTTTTTTTAAACAATTTTTTCATCAACGACGAATAGAAAAAGCGAGAGTTTTTCTGTCATTTTAACTTTTAAATAGCTATTAAAAATTTATTTCTATAAATATAACTTTGATTGAAGCATACAACATCCATTGTTTAATACAGATTATTTTGATATATAAATAATTGTATTTGGTAAATTTCTTGTTGAGTTATGATTGTTTGAATGAAGCAACATAGTGGAAAAATATCATTCTTCAGAAAATGAGTTTTAAAAAAACCGTAACTAGAGTTTTTTATGAGAGCATCTCAAGAAAAATAATTAACTCGAGATATATTTCGAATATTGACAACATCTTGGTATCGTTTGAAAGCTAAAGGATCAGAGAACATTATTAAGTAATAAAAAAAAAATATTCGGTATTTTTAACGATTTTCGAAGTTTCAAGTGTGTACATACACCTTAAGCAAAGTTGGGCTGAATTGGCCCAATCCCATAAAAAGCATGGAAAATACACGGTTGCTATTACTTTCATTTGTATTAAGATTTTGAATTTGTTACTATAAATATTATACAATCTTTCAATCATTTTTAAAATTCAACTGTATAGAACCAATATTCATGTTAATCAATTCATTGATAACTCAGTGTTGAAAATATTAAAATAAAGCATTATTGTTAAACACATACAAATTATGCAAAATTTCCAAACTTTGGCGCATCAGCAGGTAAGTAAAAATTTCATTATTGCCAACAAGAAATAAAAAAAAAAAATGGTTAAAGAAAAAGTTTATTTTTTTTAATCTCGGAAGATTTAAAAATTGTAGACTAATAAGTATCTTGAGGGTGATTCATTCGACAATCTTTGCGTAAACATAGTGTAAGAGAAAGTGAAAGCAAACTGAATTGTTTACGAATGCAACCGTTGTTTATGGTTTAATGAAAACGATTTTTACCACAAAACTTTCGATTCGCCCGAAACCACCTGCCTTTTCACCTCCCCCCCCCTTACACAATTTCTAAGATGTGCACTGTTCCCCCCCCCCTCCCCCTTCTTTCTTTTTCCCAGAATAACAGTTACGACGAAAGAGAGAAATTGTTCTCATTTATAGAAAACGAACTTAAACGAAAAAAAAGAAAAAGTTCGACGTACCGGATCTGAGCAGGAAAACACGGCGGTCTGTTATTACGCATATTTCAATGGCAACGGCAAGAAGAAACGACCTCATTTCCATTTGCAGGTCACCCCAATGACGTCACCTTCGAGGGTGATATTCTGGGTGGACCCCAACATAGGTGAACGGACGATAAATTTCCGCATAAGAGCTTCCTCCGTAAAAACAAGGATAACACTATAAGTTCCTCTCTTATAAAAAATAATAATAAATGTGTAAGAAATAATAGCTTTTGCTTGAAATGGATAAACTGGATTTGGGAAAAATGGAAGTCGTATTAACAATATCATTAAAAAAATTGACATCATAGCAAAACATTCGTTGTTCTTTAGTCAACAATCATCAATTTGATCAGTGGCGACTCGTGAGGGTTCGGTAATTAAGTTCTGCAGTGTGTTTTGACATTTCTGCATATTAAATCTACCTCAATTATTTTTGAATAGTTTATTAATCTTTATTTTCTAATAATAGAAGAGTGTATGTTGGTTCGTTACATCATGAGCCATTTGATGTAGAACTACCAAATTTGACACAGATATACTTTAGAGATTGTAGATTCGCATCTCTCGGGGTGGCTTTTAAAATTTTAATTAGGCAAACTTTTGACGTTTCTGCTCGGTAACTCCTGAAATGTTTTTGTACAAATTAATTTTAAAACCCTTTTAAAATTAGGAAAAAAAAATGTAGTTTTAATGATATCAATTTTATTATCGTACAAATTTTCCTGGATTTTCACAATTTAATTTTTTTTTAAATTTTCAACAATATATTCAATTGTTGAAATAAACTCAACCTCTTTGACTATTTAATAAAGCAAAAAAAAATCAAATGGTTTTCTTCCATTGTTAAAATTCTGTTCAGTTGAGTTATATTAACGTCCCTTTTTAAAGCAACACTAGAGCTAGTTTGAAACTGACCTCAAAATTTTGAACCTCGGTGAGATGACGAGGACGACACCTGAGCTGGTACCCCGTCTCCAAACTTCTGCGTCACACCAGCAGGAGGACGTCTGGCCGTGACGGACTTAACTTGTGGCAGATCCGTTCACTCTAAGGTTCTTCAATGGAATTGGGTCTCGAGCCTGCAACCCTTCGGTTCCGAAACCCAGATTTTAAAATCAGGCCACCGCTGCCTTTTCATTGTTGAAAGTTAAGGAAGAAGAATTTTGTTTGCTATCTGCGTTGTTTACAATAAGGAATAAGAAAGTAAAGCTACGGTACAACAGAAGTTGTAAAATGGATGACAGTTACGTTGGTTATAGTATTATAATGTGATAGTTCTTGAATCCATTAAGATGGTTCATATACATATTGAGCCGGCTTCCTGGCATAGGGGTAGCGCATCTTCCTCGTGATCTGGGCGTCCCGGGTTCGCATCCCGGTTCGAGCATGGCTGTTCTTCATCTGTGCTCTATCTGTGAGGTGTGTGAATGTGCCCCCCTTAAAAAAGGGGTTGTGCAAGCGAATGTGTGTTAGTTTCATGAGCTAGAAGTCAGACTTCTGCCCTCGGGGGCTCAGGGGTCTTTACCTTCAGAAGCTACTGCACTCCCTTTCCGTGGTAACGCGGACACGACATCATCATCATATACATATTGAATAGAACTAGGTGTAAGAGTGTTAAAATAAAACGTCTTTGATATCATTCACAATTTTATGCTTCACAATTTTTGAAGAAATCGTAATTAACAAGCCAAACAAAAGATTTAATTGATATTAAACGCAACTAATAGTTGAGGAGACCCATCCGGTCACCAAATGCAGTTGGTTAGTTAATAAATGAATATTTTTTTATATATATTTGATGAAATTTGTTTTTAATAAAGAAATTTTATTTAAGAAATTATTAACTAATTAATAATTTTATTAACAATTTAAAAACTTTTTCAAATATTTTTGCTATTTCACTTACTCTTATTTAAAAAGATTTAGATAGATGTTGTTGAATAGTTTGAAAAATTCAATTATATTTAAGTTGAAAGAAATTCATATTGTTACGAATCTGTAATGCTGCTTCCCAGCATAGTTGGTTCCATCATCAGAAAGACTGTTTTACAGTCATCTGTGTTGGACGGAGTCCGGGTGTCGCGTCGGAGGTCCCAAAGCTTGGCAACAAACTTGGCGACCATTTGGCGATGAATTTGGTGAACTTGGCTCCAAAATAGATTATACCCGAAACATCGAGAATTTTCCCGATCCGTCCATTGGGAACCGAGATACGCCTCGAAAGTTCCTGTATGGTTGAGAGGCTTCTAACCCCGCCTCCTGAGACCTATAAAAGGAGGCAGTCTGCAGCTGCTGCGGGAGTAGTCGGAATCGACGATAAAGAACTGGCCTCCTAGAGATTAACGGAGCAGCGACGGAGTCAAGCTAGTGCTGAACTAAGCTGTGCTCTACTGTCTGCAGTAGAGTCTCGTTGTATGCTGCTGTGTGCACGTCTCGGCTTGGGGATAATTGCCTTCTCTATGCTGTAAATAGTTGTCGTCTTTGTGCTGTCCTGTCCTGTCTACGTGTAAATAAACGTCGTTGCTTTATTTTCTTCTGCCGCCTGCTAATTGAGCGTTCTCCACACCATACAACTTCCACTATCCAAACGAAGCCGGAAATTTCGTAACAATATGTATTCAAAAGGTTATATTATTTACTGATAATTATTACTTAAAGCAGAACAATCTAATTTCACTTCGCTTTTAAAGTTACTTAAATTGAATAATTCTTCAAGAAGTTTTGTTCAATACCAACATTTTCACCCTTCCCTCTAAATCAGAGCCTTTTTTTCAAACGAATACGATTACATAATATAATATTGGAATTGCAGAAATTTTTCAAGTTCTATCTTTCAGTCATTTCAAAATATGCATGCAAAAATTGGCGATAAAATCATTCTAAATGCAAAGAAAACCAGCAGTAGTCTTCCAAAACTTTATCTCATATTCTCTAACAAAAGTGTTATCCAGGAGGACTCCTTGCATGGTATTGTTGTACAAAACGTAAAAATATTAACCTTTCGCGTGAATTTAGCATTTTTTTACTGAATCGATCGGGTCATCCTTGGCGAGTTACTTGGCGATAAATCCCTGGCATGCGGTTAATTATATCCGGAAATTGAATTTGTGTTTTAGATGCATTTTTCCCAGACCATTGAAACAAAAACTTAACACAGGACTAGACTAGCAGTCACAAAATCTCATACCAAATTTGATATATTTAAGCCATTTTTCAACTATGGCATTTATATAGTTCTGAAAGTGCAGACGGCAGACAATTAACTCCTCATTAAATTTGGCTCGAAATTCGATGGTTGGCTTCACTATAGATGTTAAAAAATGAATACCGAATTTTATTTTTCTACCTCTTCTCATTTTGTAATTATCATGGTTATTTATATTCGAGCAGGCTGACTGACGGACTTCCGAATTTGATAGAAATCTGCAAATTCATTGTTAAGGCCGTTTACTAAATTTCAATTTTCTTGCTAAAAGAGTTTTTGAGCGATTGCTTCACAGAGAAAAAGACATAATAACAAAAATAGATTTTTCGAACGTGAAAAGGTCTAAAAAGTGGAGATTCATCAAAAATTTCGAATTCGAAATTTTTGACGGTTACAATACTTTCTTTATATTTCGTATAAGAGAAAGAAAAATTCATTCAAATTTATCTACAGTGACTTTTTTAAATCTTTTTTTTTTAAATTTATCATTAATTATTTCTTCATTTTCTGATTTTATCTCGCAAAGCACTTTTCCGAAGAAAAAAAAACAATCTAAAATAAAATTTGCCTATTACTGAATCAACTGTAATGCCTTTTTCCATTAAATATCTTACTGAAAAAACAGAATTGAGATTTTGTATATGCGCATGCTCCAGGAAAAGAGAATTTACAGTACTCAGAGAAGGAGAAAGTGCCTAGTAAGGAAAGTGCAGCCCCTCCCCTTTATTGGGGAGGGCCTGCACTCCTCATCCCTTTTATTGGGGGCTAAAGACGATATCATTGAGAAATTAAATTGTTGATTTATGTAAATACTACAATGAAAATCAAATAAATACTTGTCAACATTTATATATTGAATCGGCTAAGATGGTCTCCTGGTCTCTCTAATGAAAGTATTATCTCTTTCCACACGTCCATTAAAATTATGGAACTTACGTAAGACCATGAACACCATAAGTACTCAGATTTTTATTGTCAGAGTTCTGAACACAAGTTTTTTGTGATTCGTGTAATAGGCGGAAAAAAGTATTGCGCATTTTCGACCCTTCCTTTTTCAAACCTAAGGTTCAAACTGACATACATTTTCATATGTATACATTTACTTTGGTTGCATGATATATAGAGATTGGATTCTAGCTATAAATTGTACTATGCAACATCTTTGATGAAAAAATAATTCAAAATGTTCTAAAAGACAGGTTTATGAATTTTGCCATGTTAGTAGCAAATGCTTCTAATGATTTTTTTTAACTAAAAATTTATTGGAAATCTTTTTTTCCTGTAACTTTGCTGTATATTTTCACACAAAAAAAATAAAATTTAAGATAAAAAATCATTTTTACTAATGTTTACTTTGTTACCTAATGTTTACTAATGTTACTTTGTTTTATTAATGTTTTTACTTTGTTTGTTTCAATTTAATTTTTTTCATTTTGTTAAATTCCTTTTTAAATATTAAGTATATTCTACAGCAGTATTCTGTATTGTTTTAGTACTTCTTTTTTCACACGCACGTTACGACTATAGAAATTAATACATTATTACCATTCATAGGATTAAGAACAAATTTTTAAAGTAAATTAAAAGGATAGGCGAATCAAGCCTTAAATATTTCCATGCTACGATGTTTTGGAATAGCGATTGCAATTTTCTTTAAGGTGTACGTACACACTAGTTTTTTTTTTAGTTTTAACTTTAAAAATCTAATTTTTTTACAATAGGTCATTAATATATGTTTAAACTCATTTCAGTGATAAAAAACCATATTACACTCATTATTAATTAATTAATTAATTAATTAATATTTAATGAGCTAATTAGCCTATTTTTTGAAACATGATATCTTAAATTATAATTTGTACAGACACACAATTTTAGTTGGAAATGATGCCTAATATTAGTCTTTATGTTGTCTGTCTCAATCAAGTTACAAAAATATATAGTTTTTTTTAACAATTTTTTCATCGGCGATGAATAGAAAAAGCAATATTTTTTCTGTCATTTTAACTTTTAAATACCTATTAAAAATTTATTTCTATAAATATTACTTTGATTGAGGCACAAAACATCCGCTATTTCATACAGATTATTTTGATATATAAATAATTGTATTTGGTTAATTTATTGTTGAATTATAATTGTTTGAATGGAGCAACATAGTGGAAAAATATCATTCTTCATAAAATGAGTTTTAAAAACACCGTAACTAGAGTTTTTAATGAAAGCACTTCAAGGAAAATAATTATAACTCGAGAAATATTTCGAATATTGACAACATCTTGGTATCGTTTAAAAGCTAAAGGATCAGAGAACGTTATTAAACAATAAAAAAATAATCGTTATTTTGAACGATTTTCGAAGTTTCAAATGTACAAAAAAACCTTAACTTTTCAAAACTTAAGTGACAATTAATCAATAGTTTTGTCATGAAAAATTAATTGAAGAATGAAATATTAGATTTAATTCTGTATGAGATTTAAGCCTTTTTTCCCTTCTCTAAACGCCCTCTTTAAAATAGAATCATCTTGATTCAAGAATTACAATAATCTAACAGAGAAAAATTTTAAAAATCAATAATCTAGTTTATTTAAATCGGAAGAAATCCGGAATTTCGTTTTTGTAAACAGCGATCATTCATGAAATGAAAATATGGAACAGCGCTCGCTAGCAGTTTGTTTTATCATTATAGTGGGCAGAATACGCACATTTTGTTTTTTGTTTTATTTATCTCAAGTTCAGCAGAGCAGAAAATCAACGAGTTATCTGCTTAACAAGGCCATTTCTTGGCGGATAAACTTCCTTTTCCTATAACAAAAATTCATGAAATGGGTTTTTCAGTTGTTTTATATCATGTTTTACAACAAAGATTACAAGGGAATAACAATTCTAGATCGTCACACATGAAAGAGATTGAACAGAATGATGGATAGTTGAAAATGTATTTTAAATTGATAAGAATAATGCAGGTCATAATGCAAGTTTCTTTTCATTGGGCATTTTCGAATGCTTCCATGTATGAATGTTACTTCAAACGTTTGTCAATGATTATAGTGTAGTGATAGCAATTGGTAACGGTTTTTAATATTTTCCGACCCTCTACAATGTATGTTAGAAGGCATTTTTTTAACCTTTTCTAGGGCCGTGGGAAGTATGTTTCCCCTCCCCCCCCAAATTTAATAATCTTTATATGAAATTATGTAGGTTGGCATAAGTTCTGACACATTTTTTTAGTAAGTCAGAAACTTAGATGCTTCCGTTCTTTAACTCAGACAAAATGTTGTATCTTGATTTGTTACTCAATTATAAATGAACCAAATGAATTAATGAATCAAATTAAATTTATCTAATAAGCTAAATGAATCCCTCTTCTTATTCTAATTTCAAGCCTAAAAATATTTTAACATAATTTGACTAGAAAAAAATGCCCTTTGAAGGGTTAATAAGATGGTCAATTTATTTTAACATTTCAGCGCATTTTTTAGATATTAATGTTTTAGATTAGTTTAGATTAGTTCTTTTTTTTTTTTGTATTAATTTTCAAAAAATTTGGGTTTTTACTTTCTTGCATACGAGGCATAGAAAAATTATAATAATCGTCAAAAAATTTAAACTAAAGGTTTTGACGAATCTTTTAGACTCCCTGAGTTCGAAAAACATAATTTTGGAAAATGTCCGTCTGTCTGTCCGTGACAAAGATAACTCAAAAGCGCTTCGAGTTAAAAGGATGAAATTTGGCATACGGTCTTCATACCAAATTTGTAGATAATGTTACGAATCTGCGATGCGGCTTTCCAGCATAGTTAGTTCCAAGAGAGGTCCCAGAGCTTGGCGACAAACTTGGCGACTTAGCGACGAAATTGGTGACTTTGGCTCCAAAATAGATTATACCCGAAACATCGAGAATTTTCCCGAACCGTCCAGTAGGAACCGAGTTACACCTCGAACGTTCTTGATTGGTTGAGAGGCTTCTAGCCCCGCCTCCTTAGACCTATAAAAGGAAGCAATCCTGTCGCTGCCGAGTAGTCGTGAATTGAGTGGTCGTGAACCAGATCGGAGAGAGTAGTCGGAATCGACGGTGAAGAAGGAGTCTTCCGGAGATTAGCAGAGCAGCGACAGTAGCGCACAGCTGAACTAAGCTGTGCACTACTGTCTGCAGTAGAGTCTTGTATGCTGTTGTATGCTGCACGTCTCGGCTGAAAATAATCGTCTTCTGTGCTGTATATAGTTGTCGTCTTTGTGCTATCCTGTGTGCCTTCGTGTAAATAAACGTCGTTGTTTTATTTTCTACTGCCGCCTGCTGATTGAGCGTTCTCCACACCATATAACTCCCACTATCCAAACGAACCCGGAAATTTCGTAACAATATCCTTCAAATTTTGAGCAAATTTCGCTTGGAGGAAGTCTGTCTGTCCGGCAGAATACAATTTAACACGATAGTTATGAAATGAAGATGGCTACATAGATAAAATTCAATGCGCAGAATTAACATTTACAGTCAAGACACCTATCAAATTTTGAGCCAAATCCAACAAGGAATGGACCGTCTGCACTTTTAGAAACATGTAAATGCGATAGCTTAAAGACGCAATGATTTGAATATATAAAATTTGGTATGTGATTTAGAGACAAGTGTAATTTTTTATCAAATTGTTTCAGTCGGTTGAGAAAAACGTCTAAAACACAAATTCTAATTTCGAAAATTATTAACCACATGACAAGGATGAATCGCTAAATGATTCGCTAAGGATCCCACAATTGAGTAAATATAAATGCTACATTCACTCCAAAGGTTAATATTTCTTAATTGTTGTACGCCAATGCTATGCAAAGCGTTCTCTGGAATAACAGCTTATTAGAATGTATATGAGAAAGTTTGGTTGCAGGTTTTGTCTGTTAAGACTCCAGACTTCCAGTGTTCACTTTTGTATACAATATTATTGAAGCAAATGCTAGGGTTAATAAGTATTTTAATAAATATTAAAATGTAATAAAGATATAAAAGAAGGGTTAATGTAATACTAATATTTTATCATTCATGAAATTTGCATTTTTTTGTAAACTTATATTTTTGCGAAAGAGGACTGCATTAATATCGTCACCCCATCCAAAGGCATCTCGGTTTAATGGATGAGGCCTTTACAACAGAATTCCACCAGCACGAAAGCGTGAACGAGTCTGGTCAGAAACATTGTGGAAATCCGGCATCTATCTCTTTCTCCAAATTAATTAGGAAAATACATCGTCCAGGGATCGCAACCACCAGAAACAAATACTAACCAATTCAAATACCTTTCCCGTTTATATTTACAAGCAGACGCAGTGCGCCACAAAAGCAGAAGTAAGAAAAGGGGAAGATTAAAGGGCAAAAAAGGGCAGGAACAAATGATCACTAGTCTTATATAAGATAGGATTTCCGGCCACCACGCGCCAATTCAATACACGTGGTGACCTTTGACACCTTCACCTTTTCAAGGGCACAGAAGGGATCACTTTCATTTGATACGTAGTACTGATGGAGCACTATTTTTACAAAGGAATTAATTAAAACGAAAGTGGAATTGGCTCACGAAATAAGAGAATATTTTTAGAATGGAGTTATTATGGGCTAAATTAAGATAAAATCTTGGAAATTAATTAAATTGAAATTGGAAATAAAAGATCATTACATATATATCGGGTGTCTCATAAATTTGTAAATACTCTAAAAATTCATAAAAATTGAAGGAATGAGTATATTTTAATGCGGTTTGCAAAACTGTTATTCTCATGAAGGGGGATTTTTTTTCATACAAAAAATAGTTCAAAATTAAATATACAAAGAAATAGTTCAAAAATTTGTTGATAGAGTGCGCTAAACACAAGCAAAACATACAATTCTACGGGAAAAATACTTTTATTTGCATGCAAGCAATTGTTTACATGCGTATCGCACCAGTACTTCAGTACTTGTTCTATGTGTCCGCCATCACCACAAATAACAGTTTGGAAGCGGGAGACAACACTGGTAACTGCATCATACAGCATATCCGGATGAATGCATGAGATTTCGTGGCGAAGCTGCACTAACGAAGTTGGCCTATGGCGGTACAATCTGGTGAGCGTGGGGGCCATTCATGTGTAAAGTGAAGGCTGATTATCCGTTCTTCAGTAAAAGTTCTTCTCAAAAATGCCTTCACTTCGGTGTCGATGTGAGGAGGTGCCCCGTCTAGCATGAATGTCACTGTGTCAGGGACATCGTGTTCCAATAAGGACGGTATCACTTCCTTCTGTAACATTTCCAAGTAACTTGTTCCATTAACTGAACATGTCTTCCATCCTGCTTTTTTACAGGGCTTTTCAAAGAAAAAAAGGGCCTACAATAATGGATGCAGTGAAACCACACCAAACAGTAACCCGTGGTGAATGCAGAGGCTTCTCAGTGTAAGCATGTGGATTCTCATGTGCCCATATTCTACAGTTATGGGTATTAACTGCTCCATGCAAAGCAAAATGAGCCTCATCTGTCCACAATATTTTCAGCAGCCATCGCGGATCATCTTCAATTTTCGCCAAAGTCCAATTTGAGAATTCCAATCTCTTAGCTGTTTCATTTGGTAAGAGCTGATGTAGCGATTGCAATTTGTATGGATACAATTGCAATACACCATGAAGGATATGGTACACCAAAGTCTTTGGAATATCAGTTATTCGGGCCACTTCTCGTGCGCTACTGACTGCACTTGTAGACTGTTCCCTTAGCGTGTCCATTTGCGAAGAGACATCGGGGGTACGGACTGTTGTTAAACGAGGTGCACCATTGCGTGGTCGATGACACAAACTTCCAGTTTCTTCGAAACGGCGTACTAGGGAAACAAGTCCAGCAGGAGTGATCGGACCTGAACCTTTCTTCAATCTTTTCTGGGTCCTAAACTTTCGTAAGGCTTCAGCCGCCGATTCGTTGCTGACATAAAACAACTTTACCAATAGTGCTTTATCCACCAGTGTCAACATCTTAATACAAACCTTATGCAAATCTTTAAAAATGATGTGTCAATCGCTCACTCTGCCTTTCATAAGACTTTAATTTGCATATTTCCACTGATTTGCTTGTGTGCAGCGCCCTCTATTGACAAATTTTTGAATTATTTTTTTTTCTGTATCAAAAAAAATCCCCCTTCATGAGAATAATAGTTTCGAAACCGCATTCAAATATACCCAGTCCTCCAATTTTTATGAATTTTTAAAGTATTTACAAATTTATGGAACTTCCAGTATATATATATAATATACACACACACAATAAGGAACCTTACACACTGCTCACTTTCGCTCGCCAGCCCCGATGTTGTTCTATATTGTTCTATACCGTAGCTGATGTTCGTCAATCCTTGTTAACAAGTCTTTAAACTCCCCTAGACATTCGTTTAATGCTGGAAGCTATATCTTTCCATGAAGGCAACATATACTTTCCGATCGGCCTGGTTCCATGTCAAAATTCAAAGCCCTACGAGGAGAACATTCTTCGTTTATATCTTCAATATGTAGGCAATGAATCAATTTTTTAGATTTTGCCTCAATTTAGAAACTTTAAAATCAGTTCTTTTTTAATTTACTTATTTAGATTTTAGATTTTTTAGATTCACGCTCAGTCTTTCTCCACATTTCTTCATTTTATATCGCTGGACACATCTTTACTATTTAAAAAAACATCAATGCAGAGTTAACCCGTGTTTACATAGGCATTCGAACGATTGCTAACCGAGAAAAGAAAAATTTCTGTTACACGAAAATGATATACAAACCTGAAAGTTATTCATTACTATTGCCACAAACAATGTGTCTAAAAGAAAAACTAAGAAATAATGTTGTTTCAAACTCATTTGCTGTTAATTTGCTATTAAATGAAGATTTACGTTTCATTTTTGTCGCCGTTTCACCGTCAAGTGCAATATATATACTCACTACGACGCAATAATAATTTTCATTAAATATTTCAAAAAATACTAGCAAAACAAACCTCAAATGTCACAGGTCAGGTAACTAGCTGTTTATCAACCACAAAGCGAATAAAATGTAATATTTACAAAAAAAAATTTATAAGAGATAGATGTATGTGTTTCTAAACTAAAGTCTAAATTCTTAAAATCTCCGAACCATTAAAATTTTAATCTTTTAAATTTTTCTTACATCCTCCAATTTTGACATCTTTAAATCAAACTAAGCCATTAAAATCTGAACTTAAAACTTTTGGAATCTTTGAAGGATGCCCTTCTTAATCATACAATATTACAAAGAATATGCACTAATTATTAACAGACCGTAATACATTATAAAGCAATCTGAAATGCATATTTAAAATTTCAAAGAAATTTTCTGTATGCAAATTTACAATAAGATCTATAGAAAATGAATCAATGGGTAACATTTAGGAAAAAGTTAAAAAGAATTCTGTAATCATAAAACAATGCTCAGAATAACATTTACAGTTATTCCTTATTTGCATTTATAAAATTGTCGAATCATCAACCAAGTCTATATTCAAATTTAGATATAAGACTGCTACAAAATTATTTACTCATATATCTTCAGATACAAACAACCAAAAGAATTTTTTTTTAATTAACCTACTTGCAGGTCCTTTTAAACTTGCAGTCCTAGGCAGTTATCTAGTCTGCCTAGTTAATATTTCACTACTGCATACACCCAAATGCATGTGATCGATTTTAAAATATAACATGTTCATAAAATATTAGTAAGATAAAATAGATCATTTGTTTTTTTAAAAAAAAAGAATCTATATGGCAAAAAATTGGAGTATTTATCCGATAATGGGATTTTGATAAATGCAAATAAAAAAAAATCCAGCTTTCGCACCAGTGAAATAGGGCAATGTGCTGGCAGACCATATCAGTTACACAAAAGAAATCAAAATATTGCATTTGCTTTTAGCTTCCTTTAAACTGATAATTCAGTGAAATGATAGTGGAAATAATGAAATTTGGCAATTGCCCATTGTGTAGCATTTTGCAGACGAACGAATAATGAGTCACTCATTTATTTGGGATCTCTGCCACATTCACCAGATCTCAATAATAGGGATTTTTTTATTATTATTTGAAGAATCGTTTGGAAAATTTCGTTCACAACGAGAACGGTGATGATAATCACCCTTGGAAGTTCACATAAATCTGCAAGTTCGACATATAAACATTGAAATAGCGATTCTGCAATAATAGAGAATGCTATCTGAAGAATACCTTTTTGACACAGGTGAGTGCACCTCTCCTAGGGATGACGAATATTTTCAGAGAGGTTATTACGTAACCAATATCAAAAAGTCACAAATACAAGTGATAAATACTTTTCAAAGAGGGGTGTGATTCAAATCCTTTATACGATCTTACTGATGATATTTCGATTACAAGTTTTGGATCACGATAGAAACTAACAATCGATACGATATCACTGAAATTTGCCGGAGCGGTGACGATACTATCTGTCCAATGGAAGCTCTCGAAAGAAATCTGTGATTGGATTGAAAAGTGAACGGACCGGTTATTGGAATTATCGTATCGTATCATTGAATTGCATATCACTGAAATTTATCGGAGCGGTGATTCACCGGAAAGTGCGAAGTCACCACTCCACTTTACGGGAGTGACCGATATTCGTATTTGATGATGCGCTATTCCATATGGATCATTTTTAATTGCTCGTGAGATGATTGACTTTGATTACATGTACTCTGTTTACTGCTGGCGCCATCTATTGGTAAAATATAGGAGTAAAGTAGACATTTTAAAGAAATTGCATATATTTTTAACTCATCTTTTCCAGAAAATGGTTCACTCTAATAAATAAATTAAATAAATAGTTTTGAGAAAAAAAAATTTAAGAAGTAAGCTGAAACAGATAAATTAATTCAATCACACGTTAATTAAATTAGTAAATGAAGTATTAATTACAATTAATAAATTTTATATTTAATATTAAGTAATAATTTTTAATTAATAATATGATTGAAATAACAGATATTTGGAACGCATATTTAAAAATAACAATAGCAATATTATTTGTTATTCAAAAAATCGTGGATTATGCATCTCTAACCTCTCCTATCCAGTTCTTTTCGTTTTATAGTTCTCGTGTTAAATTTATATTCGAAGAGCCAAGCAAATAGATTTCTTCTGAATTTATTTTGCTCAGAATTTGATAGAAATCTACAAATTTGGTACAAAGACCATATATATTGTAAAACAATATTGTTCAATATTGTTTTTTCAAATTTTACAATATTATACAACATGACAAAAGTCTTAGATTTTACATTGTTTCAATAACAACAATATTATACAATATTGCTTACAATTTGATAAAATATTGTAAATACAGTATTAGTACAGTACAGTATTATACCTAGAGTGTCGCCTATTCTTAAGAATAATGCATATATATATTCTTAAGAATGATTTTTATTTGCGTGTTTATAATGGGCTCCATGTTGTCGCTAAAATTAATTTAAATTATCAATTGTTTTGTCAATGGGAAATGGTATCCAAATATTCAGACTAGTTCTATTACGTACGGTTAGATGGCAGCACAATACTGTACTTGCAGTTCTAGCGCGTTCTGGCAGCTTTTAGTCAGTGTATAAGAGACATCTTACTCTTTGATCATTTTTCTGACTATGGGCATCACCATTTTTACGATCTCAACATAAAGTTAATGAAAAATTTAATAATGTTACAAAAAATGAGGCATAAATATATAACATACCATGTTTCTCAATTAAAAAGAAATGTATTGAGTTTAACCCATTAATTCTATTAAAATTTAGGAGTCCACCAAAACTAATTATTGTTTATTGCAGATTTAATTAAAGTTCTTCGATAAAAATTATAAACCAGATGAGTCACAATTTTTTAATGCTTCCGCTTTAATATAAATAATTATCATTACATATTAATTAATATATAAACTAGGCGACAAATAGCTCATTTTCTGTTTAGATAATAAAAAAAGTTTGAATAGAATTAATTAGACATAGAATTAATGTTTTAATATTGTTTGTGCTTTATTACAATTTGCAAGGGAGGAGGGAAGAAAATGAAGGTTTTTTGTTAATTTTAGCAATAGTTCGCTGGTCATTTTTTAGTGTTTTAAAACTCCAGAAGATGGCAGCACATTATTTTTGTATTGCTTGACAGAAACTGTCTTCTTTTTCTTTTTGATTGATATACTAACATAAGTTCACTGTACAATTAGACTATTTGAAAAGGCTTCAAATTTAGAATAGTTTGATATTATAATTATTGCCAGCTTAATGTATATTTTTTTTTACATTTTATTACTCATAATTCTTGTTCTGAATTGTTAATATAGTTTCCGTATTCCATTTTGGTTGTTTATTGTGCTAAAATTAATGGGGTTTTTTTTTGGAAAAGTGCCCTCTAGTGGACATTTTGTCTACATACCAAATTTCGTTTCAATCCGTTCGCAAGTTTGCGTTGTATGATGCTGTTTATTGGGGAAGTTTCATTATAACCACCCTGTACAATTACGAATGAATTACCTCGACATATTGTTAACGTCACTATGATGCATTGGGGTTTGATTCCGTTAGAAGGGTTCATGCTCTCGTTAAACAGGACATGTGTAAGGCTATTAAATTAACAAGGCCTTTGATGTCTTCAAGTTTGATGATAAAAAAGATTTTGTGGGTGAAATCGTGATTACTGAGTTATGCATAAGATATGATCACCACTACCAATATTTTCTAGGTTAACCAAATGATTACAAGAGAAGGTTAATTTTAAATTAAAATTTCAATATAAATAAAGTAATAGCTTTATTTAAATATATCAAATAACACTGAAAAATTAACTTTTAGTTCCTTTATCATTAAATAAGGCTTCAATTCCTTACTTTTTTCCATTCTCTGTGGTCGCTTTAAAATATATGAAGTAAAAATAGTCCAAAGAAAAGAAACGAGCGTAAAAATTTTAATTCCTGTTCTAGATTTACATTAAACTATCGTATAATACTAATTTTCTTGAAAAAAAATACCCTCTATAAGTACAATTTCTCAATATAAATAAAAATCGTGTCTATGCATGCACATATCATTATCTTCTAAATATCTGAGTATTTTCAAACAAACAAGGCACACTCATTTAAGAAAGGGCAAAGAATATTGTCGATTTCAAAACGCAAAACTAATAAAATATTCATATAATTAGAAATTAATTGAAATTGTTTCCTTTCTCTCAGTAACCTCTTAGAAAATTATCGTACATTATATATTTCAGACAATATTTTACCATCTAAAAAGACAAAATTTTACTCTTCCAATGATACCAATTTCATTCTGAAGCAAATTTTCCTTAAAAATTTATAAATTTTTCAAAATGTGTCAATACTTGAATAGATGCAGACGATTTTCAAATAAGAAAATCTGTAAGTACTTCGTTGCTAGGCAATGGTGTATTTCAAACTACTCTCTCTTTATTTCATGATATGTCTGTTAAATATCTTAAATATTTTGGAAACGCTTTTTATTGGTTTTAAAAGACAATTTGTACTATATTTATGACAATATTTCTTATCGTTGAAAAACCAAATCACATACTAAGAACTGTTACACAGAACTATAAAAGAAAAAAAATTGAAAGCAGGTAATTAACAATTTATATGAGAAACCACTACTGATTTGTTTTACTGATACAGTGAAAATTAGCGATCATTAATTTTTAAAAATCGTCTAGTTCGATTGATATTTTCATTTTTAATTTCAAACAACAAAGATATTTTGGGAGTTATAGTATTTAACACAAAAGTATTTTTTTACTTAGAAATATTAGACATGAAAGTATTTTAATCCTAATCAATGCCTTGTATACTAGATGGTAAGATTCTTTTACATTTTTATACACTTTCTATTAGCAGAAACAGCATAGTGTGTGTTAGATGTTCCGGCATATGTAAAATCTTAATAGTTCAAAAGCGGATAGTGATAGAAAAATGCCGTTTGTGCCCCCCCAATGGAAATTAATCCATTATTTTTAATTATGAAACTGGAAATGATAAGTTGCGTAAAGTATAACATTGTGCGAGTTGAGGTTCGAACTCGCAACGTTAGGGTTCATAGCCAAGTAACATAACCACTAGAAAAAAGAGTACTCTCTTCTCCGGAAGTTGTTATCTGGCTTATAATATTACCACCACAACATTAATAGCTTTGCATACTGTATAACTCCGATGGCACAGCATTCTTTTCGTTCAATAGTGTTTGAAAATATTCACAATCTTTCTCATCCTGGCATTCGAGCAACAAGAAAGCTGATTACTAAACGTTATTTTTGCTCAAACATGAATTCATTTATTAAAAATTCTGTTCAATCTTGTCATAATTGCCTACGTTCTAAAATTCAAAGACATACAAAATCTCCTATAGGCACTTTCGCTTTGCCAGATGCTCGATTTGCCCATATAAATATCGGTTTCATAGGACCACTCCTACTATCTGGTGGTTATAAATATTGCATGACAATAGTCGACCGATTTACCAGATGGCCGGAAGCTATTCCTACTTCAGATATAACTGCTGAAGCAACATGTAAAGCCCTAATTCATAATTGGATATCTCGTTTCGGTTGTCCAGTAACTATAACTACAGATCAAGGTAAAAATTTTGATTCACATCTATTTAGACATTTGAATAATATTTTGGGTACAAATCGAATCCGCACAACGTCCCACCATCCCCAATCCAATGGACTTGTAGAACGTTTCCACAGGGATCTTAAGAGTTCTATTATAGCCCATTGTCAACCAAACTGGACTGAAACTATTCCCATAGTTTTACTCGGAATTCGATCTGCAATTAAACCTGACATAAATGTCACATGTGCTGAATGTGTCCTTGGTACAACCCTCCTTCTGACATTTTAACCTCAAAAGTAGATCTATCAGTACCAACAGATACATATGTATCAAAATTTAAAGCACTAATGCAATCTATAAATCCTATCTCTACGTCTAGACACTCGGTTAAACCTATTTATATTCATCCATCCTTAAGTGCTTGCTCTCATGTATTTTTGAGAGTGGACAGTGTTAAATCTCCTCTTTCACCTCCTTACACTGGTCCACACCTTGTAATCAGCAAAAAAGATGAAAATTTTGTATTAAAAGTTAATAATAAAAATGTCACAGTTTCCATAGACCGTTTCAAACCTGCATATGTGTTGACAGGATCTAATGACTCATTACTGCCTATACCTGCATCTATTCATAAAACTCAAGCTGGACTTTCTTCTAAAAAAGGAACAATTACCGACAAAACCAACTACCACTCCTAGTGGACGTCATGACCATTTTCCAACGAGATTAATTACTGAGATATAAATTGTCGTGTATATATATATTGTAACTGTAATTTTATATATTTCATATATTATTGCATCTATTTACTTCAATTTCTATTTACCATTTGAAATCATTATCCTATATTATACTTATTGTATTATGTGATGTTTTATTTTTATGCGCGTATAATTATCTTGTATTATCACATTTGTCGTTCTCCTTGTTCATTAGGGGGTAGAGATGCATAATCCACGATTTTTTTAATAACAAATAATATTGCTATTGTTATTTTTAAATATGCGTTCCAAATATCTGTTATTTCAATCATATTATTAATTGAAAATTATTACTTAATATTAAATATAAAATTTATTAATTGTAATTAATACTTAATTTACTAATTTAATTAGCGTGTGATTGAATTAATTTATCTATTTCAGCTTACTTCTTAAATTTTTTCTCAAAAATATTTATTTCATTTATTTATTAGAGTGAAGCATTTTCTGGAAAAGATGAGTTAAAAATATATGTCATTTCTTTAAAGTGTTTACTTTAGTCCTATATTCTACCAATAGATGGCGCCAGTAGTAAACAGAGTACATGTATTCAAAATCAGTCATGTCACGAGCAATTAAAAATGATCTGTATGGAATAGCGCATCATCAAATACGAATATCGGTCACTCCCGTAAAGTGAAGCGGTGACTTCGCACTTTCCGGTGAAATCACCGCTCCGATAAATTTCAGTGATATGCAATTCAATGATACGATACGATAATTCCAATAACCGGTCCGTTCACTTTTCAATCCAATCACAGATTTCTTTCGAGAGCTTCCATTGGACAGATCGTATCGATTGTTACTTTACAGTAAAGTCACCTCTCCGGCAAATTTCAGTGATATCATATCGATTGTTACTTTCTATAGTGATCCAAAACCTGTAATCGAAATATCATCAGTAAGATCGTATCAACGATTTGAATCACACCCCTCTTTGAAAAGTATTGATCACTTGTATTTGTGACTTTTTGATATTGGTTACGTAATAACCGTTCTGAAAATATTCGTCATCCCTACTAGGGGGATACTCATGTAGTGATCGTAGCGCCATCTTTTATTCATGTCATTCTAAAGCGCTACCTATCTACTTTCCCTAAGACAATATATGTTAATACTTCTCCCGGGAAATCCCCGTTCTATGTATACGTGCGCGAAGCAGTGATGTTCCGATAGTTGTTAGTGTAATAAAGAGTTTATTTTTCTAATAGCGATGAAATGCTTTATACAACACTCTACATGAACATCACCACAATTATATAACATTGATAGTTCTGCATGGCGTATTACACAGGTGGCTCTGGATAGTGTATAACATAGATGGCTCTGCAATTGTTGGCGCAAAGTAATACAATACAGTAATACAATAAATGATTTAACTTTTTGAAAATAATAAATACTTGTCCTCCTATTAAAAATTCCACTAATAGGTCTTTTCATTAAATTAAATGCACATTTTTGATAATATGATAGAGCATTAACAACAGAAATGTTATGTGTTACCATGGAAATGTATTGTACTTGATCAAAAGCCGTGTCCCTGAATGGAGAAAGCCAATTTATTGAACAGTTTTAAGAGGTTACTGTGAGCAGTGTCTTATCCTAGGTAAAGCTAAGACAAATGCAGAACATATGGGAATTCAAATAGCGATTTCATTATGATTTTATTGCAAAAAAAATCTAGTTTATTTAGTTCTAAATTTTCTGCGCATACAGCATCTTTTTTTATCAATAATCGAATTTTAAAGTCACTTCATTTTTCTGAATAATCTTATGTAATATCACTACAAAGTAAAAAATAAACAAAAATATCAAAATACACTCAAAGATCAATTCTCATTTGTTTGAGGCATAGACCAAAAGTTGTTGCGAGGCTACACAATCACATTATGGCATTACTCATTGAATTTTTTTATGGATCGTGAAGGATATATATATATATTACGAATCTGTGATGCGGCTTTCCAGCATAGTTGGTTCCATAGGTGGTCCCAGAGCTTGGCGACCATTTGGCGACTTGGCGACGAATTTGGCGACTTTGGCGCCAAAATAGATTATACCCGAAACATCGAGAATTTTCCCTATCTGTCCAGTAGGAACCGAGTTACGTCTCGAACGTTCCTGATTGGTTGAGAGGCTTCTAGCCCCGCCTCCTGAGACCTATAAAAAGAAGCACCCGCAGCTGCCGGGCAGTGGTGAATTGGGTCGTGGACCAGTGGAGTCGAAGAGTAGTCGGAAGCGACGGTGAAGAATTGGTCATCCAGTGATAAGCGGAGTAGCGACGGAGTCAAGCTAGTGCTGAACTGAGCTGTGTGCTACTGTCTGTTGTATGCTGCACGTCTCGGCTGAAGATAACCGTCTTCTGTGCTGTATACAGTTGTCGTCTTTGTGCTGTCCTGTGTGTCTTCGTGTAAATAAACGTCGTTGTTTTATTTTCTACTGCCGTCTGCTGATTGAGCGTTCTCCACACCATATAACTCCCACTATCCAAACGAACCCCGGGAAAATTTCGTAACAATATATATAAGATATAGATATATTTGTATGGATAGTGAAGGATATATAGTTTTTTCTATATAAAATGTAAATACACGTTGGTTGTTAAAAACACATATGTACTTGTAAAAATTAGTAGTTTATTTCATTTTCATCTTTCTATGCCAGGAAATACGCATGAATACGCATGACGTCATTCATGAGTGATTCGGCCGCTAGCTATTTTCTGTATACTAATGCCTTAACTTGTAACGGACAATTAGAATGATTTTTCTAGTTTCAATCCTTGAAGCACCATTTTCAATGAGATAGTAAAAACTGTAGTTGGGAGATTATGCGAGTATAAATTCAATCAATAAGCTTACAAAACTAGAGGTCATATGACTTTGGCAGGCCTTTTTGCAAACGAGCATAGGTATAATAAGGCATCTTACATAAAAAAAAAGGCACCTTACATAAAAATATGCTGAGTTGTATACAGGAATCAAATGAATGGTCTGACATAGAGCAATTTTAATCTTATTGTCTTACTATAAACGAGCATGGGTATTAGAGGACGTACGACGTACTCTTATTGTTGTTACAAAGGTACGGTTTTTCAAAACATGTTATATAAAGAGATGCTATGTTGCATGTGGGAATTATATGAAAGATCTGGCATAAAGTAATTTTAGCGTTGTTCGTCAAACACAGCACAGTTTATTTACATTTAGGAAATGGAGAAAGTGTCCAAGTATTATGGATGCAGGTGGCAACAGCTCCTCCAACCAATCTTCGATTTCCGGTGCAACTGAATCGGATTTCGTGTTTGTGGTTGTCGTACTTCACTTCCGGGTCGTCATCGCTTTGTTTGATGAAAACGTCACATCCCCAGATCTTGGCTCCTGTAGAAACAAAAGGACATTGATCAGGGAATAAAGATATATAGAGTGAATATAAAAATATTTCACCGATTTATGTTATCTTGGGAATCATAGCATTAAAAAACATAAAGTAAACTTTACACTTTTTGAAAACATTTGGAAAAATAAACTTTCTTTTCTACAGAATTTAATTATTCGCATTCCTAGAGAATTATTGATAAAATGATATTAAATTAATTCTTTCTACTCAGTTTTCTTAGGTATATGTCAACATAGTGATCTTTTACGACAGGTTTGTCTTTGTTATTATTATTATTGTGTTTATGGAAATAAGTTTTTGTTATAAGTTAACTTCAACTGATTGCCAAGATAACGGTATAAGTGAACAAGTTCAAAAATTTCCCATTCATTTTTTACTTCGAATTTTAAATCATATTTGCCTGATTCTTTTTTATGATTTCTTTTATTATTGTCTTTCTAAAAAACTCTTCTTTTCATTTATTGTTAAAGTATTAAATAAATACATTTCGTCTTTCTGAAAGTATTGAAAAGAAAGTCTAAAAAAAACTCTAAAACTTTCGGAAGTCCATTTATCAAATTTCATATTATTTATAAATACCTGTAGTAAATTATGGATAGCTATTTTACCACCCCTGATTTGAGTTGATCACTTAATATTTCAGAAATCTCAAAATTATTTTAAATAATACTTTCATCACTTAATGTGGTCCTAAAAATTAAATTGATTAAAATTATTATTTTAAGATACTAATGCGGTAACAACTTATGTTAAACAAGCAGACTGATGTAAAATATCCTCTAATTTTTCCATGAAATAAATAGTTCAAAGTTTATTTTTGTCGCAAACCATAAAGATCTATCTTGACTTTTTGATTAACTATTAATTTACCAAATTGATAGACAAATCAAATTAATTTTATTTACTAAACGAAATGAATTTATTTTCTTAAATCAACCTCTATCAAAAAAAAATATTTTAATCTATAGTTACAAGAAAAAAAAATGACTTTTCCAGGCTTAATCAAAAATTTACTTTTTTAAGGATTAAACAAAATATTTTCAATCTAAATACATGACACCAATTTAAGAAATATAGAAGGCTTTGTAAAAATTTTGTGTAACACTATCAACTTTTGTCTTTTAATTTAGTTAATAATTTTTTGTATAACTTAATGCTTACAGTATTTTCAAATTAATGATTTTGATTCATTTTGAATTAAGATATCCCTTCATTTATGTCTAAGCTACCTTTATTCCTTATCTAAACTATCTTTTTATTTTTCCTAAGCTATTCCTATCTAAGTTATTCCTTCATCTATACTAAGCTATCCCTTCGTTTATGCCTGAGCTACCTTTATTCCTTATCTGAACTATCTTTTTATTTTTCCTAAGCTATCCCTACATTTTTCCTAAGCTATTCCTATCTAAATAATCCCTACATCTAAAGCTATCTTTTTGTTTATGCCTGGCTACCTGTATTCCTTATCTAAACTATCTTTTTATTTTTCCTAAGCTATCTCTAGATTTTTTTCTAAGTTATCCCTACATCTATACTAAGCTATTCCTTCGTTTATACTTAAACTATGATTGCCCCCTGTCTAAGCTATTAGTTTGTCCATACCTAAGTTAACCCTATTCCCTGTCTAAGCTATCCGTTTGCTTATACCTAAGATATCCCTATGCTCTATCTAAGTTATCCTTTTGTTCATACCTAAGCTATCCTTATTCCCTGCCTAAGCTATCCCTTCGTTCATACCTAAGCTATCCATATCCTCTTTGTACGCTATCTCTTTGTTTATACCTAAACTATCCTTATCCCTTGTGTAAGCTATCCCTATCCCTGTCTAAATTGCCCCTTCGTTTTTATTTAAACTATCCCTATCCAAGCTATCCTTTATTTATACTTACGTTATCCTTATCTCCTATCTAAGCCATTCTTCTGTTCATACCTAAGTTATCCCTGTCCCTTATCTAAGCTATCCCTACATCTCCACGATGTTTTTAATACGATAAATATTGTGAAAATATCCTGACAATATTATTTAGCATTTTGTTCTATTATGATATTAGATAATGAATATTTCGTTAATTTTTTTTAATTTTTTTAAAAAATGGAGGGGAAAAACAATATAAGCTCTTTTCACCGTATGTTCTTGAACGTGTCCTAGTTGTACGAGTTTGTGTCCTTTTATATTGACTTCCGGGCTTGGCAACTTGAATTTCAAAATGGGTCCTATTTTCAAATGTTCTATAACTCTGATACGAAGAAGTATATTTTGGCTTATAGCTGGTTCTCCGTCTGGGACTTAGATTGGTATACCTGAGCCCTAAAAAGTTTGGGAATAGTTCTGATTCGCCCTACATTTTATCGACAAATATAAAGCAATTTTTTTATGCATATTCATGCAATTTTCCAAGCATAGAAATGGGATTTTAAAAATGAACAAGTAATTTGAATATTCCTAACAATATCACGAAGGCTAATAGCGAATATCAACTAGGAGGTCACGCAGAACTGCTAGGCTGAGAGATGGCAGCAAGTAAATCGATTTTAAAACTTTGTTTCATCTAATTGCGAAATAAATTAGTTTGTAAAGAATACAAATCCCATAAATAATGAAATATTAAAGCAATATTAAGTAATTATCAAATGAGGTCCTATCTGTTTTAATAATATTGTATACAAAACGACAGTTTGGAACCATAATAAGTAAATAAAAATAAATACATAATCATAAAGCTATAAAATATGCAATAACCTTAAAATAAATCATTAAAATATTAAAACATTTCTGATATATGAAACTAAATTGACCATCTTATTAAAATGAAGGTCGAAAAATGCCTACATTTACCACTGATGAAGAATATCTGTAAGCTAAATTCTTACTATCGATCTTATTAAGGACATGTATAACCCGAATTCTTACTAACAATATCACAACAGATATCTTTAACTTAAACCATTTCTAACAATATTACAATGAATATCTGTAACCTGAATCTTTTTTAACAATATCATGAAGATTATCTGTAACTTGAATCCATTCTAACAACATCATGAAGATTATCTGTAACTTGAATCCATTCTAACAACATCGCGAAGATTATCTGTAACTTGAATCCATTTTAACAACATCATGAAGATTATCTATAACTTGAATCCATTCTAACAATATCATGAAGATGATCTGTAATCTGAATCCTTTCTAACAACATCATGAAGATTATATATAATCTGTACCCTTTCAAACAATATCATGAAGACTGTATGTAACTGAATCTTTTGTAGCAATATCATGAAGATTATCTAAGACTTGAATGCTGCCGAACACGAAATTTATCTGAGATTTAATTCTAGTGAGGCTACTTTATTTGATTTCACACTTGTATAAATGTTTTTAATAAAAAAAGTGATGAAAAATTTGCAATTTTTTTCTATTTATCGGAATTTCTGTACATCAAAATTTCCATAAATCGAATTTTCTCGTGAATCCTCATATTCGATAAAAAGAAGTTTGGTTGTACCTAACCAGCTCTATGCATTTCAAAATTTATATCAGCAAAATGCATATACATCTTCGTATAACTCGCTTTTATGGCTATGGGGAGAGCACATCACATGATTATGATTTTTTTTTAGTTCAGAACCCGGTCCTTAAATCGAAATATACAAAACAAATGTTTTTCATCCAACTAGTAAAAAATACATTATAAAGTCTGATCACTATCAGATATTTTCATAGAACTACATCTAATTGCTCAAATAGCCCTAGCATTAGCAATGTGTCTATCTCGCTGCAGTCTACGGCAGTGTTTGAGATATGTTAATTATAGACGGCACGATTCAAGCTGTTGCAGCAGAATAAGAAAATCTGCAGTCAATTTAAATTCATACTTTTTCGATTAACTTTTTAATGTTTAGCAAACGAATATAAAAATACATGGTAAAAGTAGACCCGATGCTGACACTGAGTTATATATATATTTACTAATATTCTTGCATATACCGGATACCTCACTACACTCCGTAGTGATCTTTAGATATACGTAGTCTTCAAGCTGTTTCACAGAATGAAAAATTTGCAATCAATTTAAAAGTGCTTGTACTTTTTTGTGGAATATTTTGGTATTTAGCATAAATATAGTAAAAGTACATGATAAAAGTGAATCACTATCAAATGTTATCAATAAGAATCACCGGGAATGTAACTGCATTACATGGCTATATTTTGAAACATGTTATTAAAAGGTAGCTAATTTGAAACTTTTCAGCTGAATATAAAAAAAATGCAATCATTTAAAAATTATTCTCACTTTTTGGCGGACATTCTTCCATTGTCGGTGCAGATATCGACCAGTTGCCATTCGGGAGACAGGTGGCTGCTATTGAAGATCCGCCCTCGCAGAAGAACTGGGCAGTTGTAGTGAGAATTCTCTCTCCCCCGTCCGGATGACCGTTGTAGGTCAAAGCCTTTTCTTGCTCGCTGTTCACTTGGAAAACCGGGCACTTGACATCTAGAAGATTCAGATGTAGTAGCTTAGATTGGTCTATCTATAAGGTTTAAGATTGGTCTGTCTGTAAGGTTTAAGATTGGTCTGTCTGTAAGGTTTAAGATTGGTCTGTCTGTAAGGTTTAAGATTGGTCTATCTGTAAGGTTTAAGATTGGTCTATCTATAAGGTTTAAGACTGGTCTATCTATAAGGTTTTCCTTTTGGTAGGTGGAAATACGAATTAGCAAAAAGATCATTATGTAACGCCCTCTTACACTCTGATGCGCTTTTATTTCAAGGTAAGATGCTTGGGAAAAAAGAGAAAGCAGCAATATGTAGTCATAACGGATTCATGAAGACGGCAATTTATTTTTAATTAATTTCTGGGTGTAAATAGATAAAGAATTAATGGTCTTCGAAACCAGCTTATTTATCGAATCCTCAGACACTTTTAAAAACTAAAAAAAAATCCACATAAATATAATTTGGATAAATATGACTTTAGAGAACGATAGCAAATAGGACAACTTTAATTAAATTTTAATTATGTAGATTCTTAAAAAAATATAAGACGAAGTAAAACTTGCGGTTGCAATTTTTCATGGTTTGAAAAAACCTAAATGTGATATGATACCCGCAACCTGCAGCCTTAATAAGCGACGTTAATTATTGGTACTGAGATTGAAAATTAGCACTAAGTGGCAGTCGAATTCAATGAAATTAGAGAAAGACTCTTTATGGTTAATGATAATTTTAAAACAATATTACAATACCATGAAAAATTTTTTAAATGATGGAAAAGATTTCAAGCCTTTTACCAACTGTTTGAAGATTATTTTTTGTTGTTGTTGTTGTTGGCCGTTGTCCTTTTATGCAAAAATTGGATAGTTAATGAACATAACATTCGTCACAACAATCCCTATTTATACGGCTTAGTTCTATGGTAATGGAGTGACTGGCTGTAACTAAGAAAAAAAAGAATGACCAGTATACAAAGATTATTGTTAGCATAATGCCGTCCGCATGTCTAATCGGAATTCTTTTGTTTGGCGCCGGTAGGACTTCTGTCGTGGGAGGTGTTTTGAGGTTTTAGGAGATTATAATGTTAACTTTCATAAAAGGAATAAATAATTATTTAAAATAATCCGAATTTCCTCAATATAAATTATAATTAATAGTAAATAATTAAAGTGCAATAAAATCATAAAATAAATAAAAATTCGCATGGCACCAATGTGGTATCATCGGTAATAACTCGAAATATTTTGCATGACATCCACGAGGTGTCACAGGTCACTTAGTGCGCAAAACATTATCGTTTTTATATCAAAATGCTGTATTCCAAAATCTGTACACATCGCGATATGCAAAAGTTTTACATAGCAGCTAAAACCACTTATTGCATTTCATGGACACATACAATAATTTGGCGGCAGATGTAGTGAACCTTTACAGATGTTTTGTGTTAATAAAATGTATTACTGAATTTGGCATATGACATTTTCACATAAAATTGATCATATGGAAACTTTACTTTAGAAAAGATACATTATACAGGTCATTATCAATATTCTGTTCCATTGTGATAAAGCCGATCTCTCCATGCGCAGACTTACCTTTGAGAATGTGCAAGTAATTGAGCGCGAAGCGAAAGTTTAAGAGAATTCCTTTTTTATGCTAGTACGCTTGGTCTATGTAAAAATGCGTGTTGCGAATAAAATGGTGGATTTAACCTGAATGAATCATTTTTGTTTTTAATTCTGAAGATGAATTTTTAGCGATTATACAAAGGACAGTCAACAACCATCTGATAACCGCTATCATTTTTCCATTCTATGATATCATTTACGTTATAAATGTGCAATGTTCGATTCTTAATAGTTTATGAACACTTACCTTCTACAACCATCGTAATCGAATGTTTCTTATTATAAGGGGATTTGCAAGTGTATATTCCGCTAAATCTGCTTGTAATTGCATCGAATTCGACGGTGCTCCGATGTTGCGAAGTTCTGGCATGAATTGGATACGTAAATCCAGTCGAGAACTGCTCTGCTTCCCAAGTTGGCCACCCCAGCTGGTTTTCAGGGAAAAGACAGTGCAGCTTCAAGTTGGTGTTGGGATATATGATCAAATGACCCTGGTCGTTGGTGGCCATTAAACCAAAAGGCTTGTCCACGTTGTCCGGCTCAATGAGAATAGTTGGAACCAAGTCTGCTAATTTCATGGCTGTAAGAAATTTCATTGATTATAAGGGGGGGGGTATTGTTATTATATTCCACATCGGCCACATTATGCTAACTCAATCACTTTCATTATTACAAGCACTGTTTGCATTTAAACTTGTGAATATTTTAATTCACATTATACCAGAAAAATTCAGTTAACATTAGTTAATGCCTTGTGAATTATGTATATATGAACTTGAGATAACAAAAAACATTCATAATAATATTTATTAATAGTAAAGGAAATATGTATGTGTGAGTTGGCGCTACACAGGCCAGATGATTTGGCCTAGAAATACCAAATTTGGCATAGATATAATTTAAAGGGTAGATATGTGCACTTCAGAACGATTTTATAAAATTTTCGATAGAATTTTAATTAATTAAAAAATACACGAAATTTTGGCTTTTTTTCATGGTAAGTCGCAGAAATACTATCGCTCAAAAGGAATTTTTATACCATTTTAAAAGATGTAAATTATCTTAGTAATTATATCAAATTAAATTGCTCCGCAAATTTTTCTTATATTTTGAATATTTTTAAAAGCTTTTTGCATAATTTTCAACACTGGGTCTTAATATTCCTTTAAAATCCGAGCCATTTTCTTTGATTCATCAAATATTTAAAGCTTGATTTTCTTCCGTTGTTGAAAGCCATGGAAGAAAATTTTGTTTAATATTTGTGTATTTCTTTTAAGGAATTAAAATAAAGAATTAAAATGGTTCGAAAAATAATATGCAATTAAAAATAAATTACTTGCATAGTTACCTTTTAAGACCACAGTGATATCATTTGGATTTAACTCCATTAAGAAGTTTCATGCGCGCAATAAAAGAAAAAGATGTAAGATTACTAAAATAAAACAACTTTATATCTATCATAATTTAAAGCATAAAAAGATGCTTAGCTGAGAGAACCATGAACAATGTATGGATAAGGAATTTTATTCAAATTAAACGACATAGATGTCCCCGACGAACCAGATGGTCGCCAAAAGTGGCTATCTATTGATATCCATTAATCAATCGTAAACACTTGTTCAATAACAAATGAATCAAATGCAGGATAATTTCGAAGACTGAGGAAGTTTAAATATCTGTAAATCACAGACAATTAAGGATAAAAAAAAATGCCATTTTCATAATGAGTTTGGAACAGAAAAAGGTGTCGGCGTCCTTCCATAGAGGTAGCGCATCTTTCCCGTGATCTGGGCGTTCCGGGTTCGAATCCCACTTCGGGCATGGTTGTTCTTCATCTGTGTTCTATCTGTGAGGAGTGGGAATGTGCCACCCCCCCCCCCGTAAAAAGGGGTCGTGCAAGCGAATGTGTGAATTTCATTTTCATATGAGCTAGAAGTCACACTTCTGCCCTCGGGTGCTCAGGGGTCTTTACCCTCAGAAGCTACTGCATCCTCTTTCCGTGGTAACGCGGACACGATATCATCATCAACAGAAAAAGGTCTTTTTTGGCACGAAAATAAAATTTCTTTTGCATGTGACTTGTAATTTAAAACAATCATACAGTTAAGAAATTATCGGAACGAGGTGTTACGGCCATTGGCCAGAGCAACAATTTACAAATGTTAAATTTATATGTAGGACTGGGTGGGACAAAATGCCCATTCAATCCCATTTGGATTAGTGTCTAGGGTACTGATTAAGAAACTTTTAAAGAAAAACAAATAATTTATTTACAGTAAACAAAATTAAAAGGACATTAACAATTAGGACGGGAAAGATTATTTACATTAAAGTTAGAAGTAAAATGTTTAGATGGCACCAAGAGCGAAGCCTAATACGATGTCTGCCCATAGCTAAACTATGTGCCGCCGTTGCGTATTAAATACTCATCGTTATCGGACACGAAGAGCTCTCTTTCCTTCTCTTCTCTCGAGCGAATGCCAACAGCTCGCTTCTTTATTAAAATTTATGATCACGTGACTTAGCACTTTCGATTAGTAGAACCCATGGTGCCATCTATTACAATACAATAAAACTAAATTGAATGCTTTCAGTATAACAGTGGAATGGCTATGGCCACTAATTAAAACTCTACATATAATTATCATTCGGTCCTCAGGTATCAAACGAGGAACCAAACCTGTTTTGTGGCATTGATAATACGACACAGCATGAATTGCAGAATTTTGCCTGATATTGTGAAAAAATGTCTTTCGGCTGATAGTTGAGTGTCTGAATGAAGGATAAGCATTTAATATTTGCAAACTGCAGAGACCAATGCCTCGTTACAATTATTATGTTAGGAAAATCATTCCAGGAGTGTGTGGTAAATGAAACCGGACAATAGGAAACGATACGTTACTCCATGAATATTCCCGAAAAAAACTAAATACAGATTTTGAAGATCATAGCCAAGATCCACATAAGAAACAGCACTTGTAGAAATTTGCAACACACAGCAAATCGATATTGAAATGACAGTAATAGGGTTTAACATTTACAGCTTACTAACTCACTCTACGAACATAAGTCCAGACAGATATAACTCGTATAAGTTTCTCGCATTTTCATAACCTCCGGATAAGATGTTGAGGCACATGGATTTCTCCGGAAGAATCCTCAGATTTCGGTTCTTTAGTGGGACAGAGATAATACATGAGTCTTAAAAAAACTTTTTAGTGACTTTTTGAACTTTATTTATTTATTTTGTTAAAAAAAATCGCCACATTTTCACCAGGTCACCAATTGGTCTTCAGACTTTTTCTGATCATCCATCACTTTGACATCCTTTGTCAAACAGTCTATGTAAATATCTGTCACAGTTATAAGACTAACAGTAGGGTGATATTATTACAAATTCGTAGCAAAATACAGATTTAAATTCCAAATTATATATATTTTCTTAAATTCATAATATAATCTGTCCACATGCATATTTCACGCACATACTTAAATTTTTTCAATAAATATACCTTCTATAAAAAGAGAAGTCCCACACTGGGCGTCTTTGGGCCATGAACAACGCTTGGTCTTCACATCGAAGTGCAGACCTGATGGACACTTCACCCTACCATGCGACCTTCCATGTGCGCATTTGAAGAAATAGGAACAATCCGTAATGTCAGGCACATCAACATCGTCCTTAAGGCACGGATTTGTAGGTTGTTTAAGTTCTTTAGCAAGAGCTGTAAAAGGATTAAAGATAAATTTTAGTCGAATTGCACTCTGACATAGAAAAAACATATAACATCAATATTAATGGCTTAAGTTATTGAGGTTGTCGTCCAAAACAATCCACTTTAACTGTTCGCAGATATCAAGCCAAATAAATGGGGGGGGGGGGATTGCAAAGTGATAACATAGATTAGTGAATTTAAATGAAAGGATTTTTATCTAAGATAAAAAAAACTTCAACAAAGAGGTCTATAAAATGAATCATCGAAATTTAAGATGGCTTAATACTTTTTAGTGCCATAGGAAATATTGTTACGAAATTTCCCGGTTCGTTTGGATAGTGGGGGTTATATGGTGTGGAGAACGCTCAATCAGCAGGCGGCAGTAGAAAATAAAACAACGACGTTTATTTACACGAAGACACACAGGATAGCACAAAGACGACAACTATATACAGCATAGAGAAAACAATTTTCTTCAGCCGCGAGACGTGCACACAGTAGCACACAACAAGACTCTACTGCAGACAGTAGCACACAGCTTAGTTCAGCACTAGCTTGACTCCTTCGCTGCTCTGCTAATATCTGGAAGACCAGTTCTTCACCGTCGATTCCGACTACTCTTCATACTGCCTCCTTTTATAGGTCTCAGGAGGCGGGGCTAGAAGCCTCTCAACCAATCGGGAACTTTCGAGGCGTATCTCGGTTCTTACTGGACGGATCGGGAAAATTCTCGATGTTTCGGGTATAATCTATTTTGGCGCCAAAGTTGCCAAATGTGTCGCCAAGTTGCCAAATGGTGGCCAAGTTTGTCGCCAAGCTCCGGGACCTCCGACGCGACCCCCGAACTCCATCCAATACAGATGACTGTAAAACAGTCTTTCTGATGATGGAACCAACTATGCTGGGAAGCAAAATTACAGGTTTGTAACAATATGTTTCCCATTAAATTGATCAATCTTTGTACAAAATTATGTCGCTTATGTTTGCTTAAGTTTTGTAAAAAATTTCAGTAAGACAGAAACTTGGATATTTCAGTTTCTCAACTCACATAAAATGATATATCTTGATTTGTTACTTAGTTATTAATCAACCAAATTAATTAATTCAAATTAGACATATAATAAGCTAAATGAATCTCTTTTCTTAACCAATCCCGATTCTAAACATTTTGAATATACTATGACTAGAAAAAAAAATGGTCTTTTAAAGAGTTCAATCGATAGATAGATAAAATACTTAAAAAGTTTAAATTTAGAAAAAATATTTTTTCAATTAGAGAGTACATTTTTAATTCCACTTAAGCATATGTCTTATATATGTCTATATATATTTTTTAAACATATGTCTGGATATACCTTATCTTTTTTTTTAAATTCATTTTTATCTTAAAACTTAAGAAGACCCCTATAAATACTTTTCTAATTGTTCAAATTCGCGGATATATATTTGTCGATCATATTTGTTATTAATAGACCAAACAATTATATATATATATATAATTTGTATATTATAATTATAATTGTCGATTTTTAGAAAGAAATAGTTAAAATTAAATATGAAATTAGCACTTGGTCTCGATTTGTAAAAGTCTGATTGCATTTTCCTATTACCTTTATGCTCGTAACAACGCTATCTATTTTTTTTTAATTTTATTTTAATCCAATTTTTTAATAATCAGTCGCCATATAGATTTTTTTTTTCTTTTTTAAATTTAATTTTAAAAATTAATTTCAAATTTAACTTAAAAATTTAAATAATGGATTTTTCACTTCATCCGAATTTCTAAATTTTGTATATTTACATGAAGCAAAAAATTAATTGACTTTTTCATTTATTATCATTTTTGGATGATTTTATCCCGAAAATGGTGATTCGTAGTTAGTTAAATAAATCGTTGCATTTAATTCGACGAAGGTCTGTGAATGTCCGGTTCTTTTTTTCCGCATCTCCTTTCTTCTTCCATTTTTTTTAATTGACTCCTATTTTGATGAAATCGATCCTTCTAACGCCAAATTGAGAAGAATTTAGAGAATCTAAGAATATAGAGTAAATACATATGTTACAGTTGAAGGGAAACTGGAAAATACAGTTCCTATCATTTTCTTAAATATAACTAAAGTTCAGAAGTGGTTGCATCCTAGAACTATTCTAAAGCAATAAAGTTAAATCAAATCATCCAGACGAGGCGATGGTAAAGGATTAACAATTCTTTATTCACATGCGAAAACGAACGTTCTGCTCTCCCGGAAAATACATGAAGTACAAACTAGCGTGCAGAACCGGGAAGAATGCATACGTCAGTGCGATCGTCATCTTAGCTAAAGCTGGCGCATGTGCAGAATGCAAGGAAAGCTTTGGCGCAAATTGGCGATAGCATTTCTCGCCACACAGTACATACATTACCACAGCAAAGACACCACCTGGTGGTGAATTTGAGAAAATTTGATTATAAGGTTCAGTAATATTTATAATAATAAATAACAGATGAAAAAAAAAACCCAGAAAAGTAGGAAAAATTAAAGTATAAATGTCACAATTTTAATGGATTTGTGAGAAAGTGTTTTTAAAAATAATCTTTCCAAAATTAATATTGGTTTAAACTATGGCTGTTTCTTGTTAAGTCACTAATACTAAAACACGGAATAAAATATTAGTGTGCAATCTTGTCGAATATATAGGGGGGGGGAGCTGGCCCTTTATTTAGCACTGAAATGGGAAAATACTATTGTTTCAGCTAGCACTTAAATGGTCCATCACAAATTACTAAGTATATATTTAATATATTTGACTCATATTTAATATACTTGACACCATAAATATTTGTCATTAATTGACACACATTGAAATCACATAAAAAATCAATCGCTTACCTATTATCTCGGTTTCATTTTTTAGGGGCGTACAAGTCGGGAAAGATCCATACCAGAATCCATCTTTGCACTTCAGGGGCACCGGCCCTTCTTCCAAGATATATCGACCAATGGGACGGCAGCCAAAGACCAGTTTCTGTACACCTTGATTGTCCTTGACATACGACATTAGCAGATGCTCATCATTTGAAGGCAGATCGCAAATCTCCTTCTCTTCAGGTCCTGAAATAAAATTTTTGGGGTAAAATTTAAGATTAGAGTCTGGTATCTCGCCAAACACGACAAAATCTTGATAACCTTTCAAAAACTCATGAAATATCCGTTACTTTGAATGCTTGCAAGATATGGTAACAAACGACTTTTAGAAGCGGAATAAAAAAAATTATCAGGATTACAACTGCATGAAAAGTGGTCCTAAACTTCTGCTTGAGTCAGGTCGTTTTTGATTGAAATCTATTTCAATGTACTCTCTCATATTGCCAAGGATGCCAACAGTGTCAAATCGCCAAATTCAAAAATCTAATGAATCAGCTAGTACTTTAAAGATAATTGCCATGTACTGTATATTAAGAAAATTATCGTAAGAAAGAGAATTAAAAGATTGGAAATTATTGAACGTCTTTTAAAGTAAATTTTATACTGCGCCCTCGATGACTAGCTATTGGGCTATCAATTAATAGTATTAGACTAGTACATCTACCAACTTTTATGAACTCTATCTTATCAAAAGAAAAAAAAATTCTTTTTCAGATTACACTTAAACAATAGATATAGAGCATTCTGATTCATGAACTATACTTGCAAAATGGCGAAATCGGTTAAATTGTGAAAGCTAAAGACTGCCGGCGTCCTAGCATAGAGGTAGCGCGTCTTCCCCGTGATCTGGGCGTCCTGGGTTCGAGTCCCGGTTTGGGCATGGTTGTTCTTCCGTTGTGCTATCTGTGAGATGTGTGAATGTGCCCTCCTATAAAAAGGGGTTGGGCAAGCGAATGAGTGATGCGTGAGTAGCAAAGTCGTACTCTTGGCCCTAGTTGGTGCTACTAAAAAAAACGAGAGACGCACCCTCGCCGGCTTAAAATCGCTGTCTTCGTAACAGCGGGCTTGTCCATGGCAAGTGCCATAAGAAACAACAACAACAAGCTAAAGAAAATGCCACATTCTTTTCGATATCTCACGAAAATGGCGGGACCGGGCAAGCATCGAGGATATTGCTCAGTGGCATAGACTTTCACACGAAATAAAAATTGAAGAAATCAATGCAGTGTTTGTGGTTGGTACATTCTGTCGAGGTTTTACTCTTTAAAATTTAGCATACATTGCAATAGAGCGTTCGAGTCTTCTCTCAAACCTAAAGGTTTTCTAAGGCGGATTATTACTGATGAAGTATCTAAGAGTCGCGAGCTTTATATGAAGTAGAAATTGGCAATACTAGTACAGAGTTGGAAGTTGGAAGACTCTATCAAATCCAAACCCCTAGGTATCGAGAGCTTTCATACGAATTGAAATTTTTGAAATCGGTGAAGTGGTTGGAACGTGGGAGACTCGTTCTTTGGTTGTTCTTAGAGATTATTTATGTATTTAAAGTTACATCTTAATTGCAGGAATCATAAAATCCAGCAAGTTGCATAATACGAAAGCCTACATTTTTCTAATAAATGAAACATTGTCACCAAAAAACTTATTATTTTTATTTTGTACTCAAAATTATTTCCTTATCTGGATAGCTGATAAAATTTCTTATAAAATTTGTTTTATGATACGATATGTACCTTTTCCTCTCATTCTAATTGGTTCAACTTCATAATCATCATCATCGCCTCCTGTCCAATCAGCGGTATTCTTACTTTGAGTGACATCCTTGAAATTGTTACTTGATTCATCATTATGCTTCGAATTCTTCCATTGCTCTATTTGACTTGCTAAAATTGATAATGAATTGTCCCAAACACCGGTCAGATTTTCGATTCTTATAGAGATTGCTGTAAAGAAAATAATTGCTTTATTAATGCAATTTTAAAGGCATACATTAAACATATTGATTAATAAATACTATTTACAGCAATACAAAAATCAAGCATTTGCATTTGAAGAAAATAGGATTTAATTAAATGCAACAAAATGCATAAATTAGTTTTACGTAACTCTAACAGCACACAAATATTGTACAATATTGTATGACATTGATCAATATTTGTAATATTGTTTAATATCATATAATATCGCACAATATTGTATAATATTGACAGGCTGTGCTACCTGGAAAGATATCGTAAATACTTGGTTTATAGAAGGGTTATGAAAAGTGTACATGTTTTAGTATATAGTTTACAAATACGAAATAAATCGACTAAAAATGGATAGATTTTCTTGTCGATTGCTCACTCAATTCTTGATAAGCTAGAGTTATGAAATCGTGTACACGTATTTTTTTACAGTTTCATCATCAGTTAATCGATTAATTAGCATTAAGATTTCATTCCCTACAACTGACGCCATCTGGTATAAAATTGTGAAAAATTTATTTCTAAATTACATAACATTTTTAAAAAGATATTAAAAATTACCAACATTCAAAAACAAGACATGATTATTAGTGTTATTTTGTGAAATCGATAGAATTTTCTTATCGAGTGTTCATTCAATTCTTGATGAGCTAGAGTTATGAAATTGTGTACAATTGTGCATCATCAATTATAATATATTTTTTGAATAGTTTGATAATTAGTGAATCAATAAATTCGCATTAAGGTTTCATTCCCTATACATGACACCATCTGGTAAGAAACTGAGTAGAATTGATTTCTAACTTCCATAACGTTTATAATAAAGTATTAAACATGATCAACATTCAGAAACAAGACACGATAACCAAATTAGTGTTATTAAAATTATAAAATGATGTAAATATTAAATTTGGGCTATTATATTTTAGTAAGGAATAGCAAAAAAATCCGTCAAAATTTGTTTATCTTTTAATTACAATTAGAATTTTTTTAAAAATTAAAAATTCTCTTTGAGGTGTATTTTTCAGCCTTTTAAGGGACATGTGACCGAATTTAGTAATTCTGAGTCTAATGGTCTGTTCTAAAGAGCACCGTCGAACATATACTAGCAAAGAACACATCCCATTTGATAAGATTAGTTTTTTCCCCCGATATACACAGCCATCTATCTACAGATAAATCTCGAAGCAGTATATGGCTTCAGAGAAATTCTCCTATCCATTTGACACCCCCAACAAAAACAAGGAAGTTTGCTATTGGAAAAATTCAAACCTTTCATCATGTTTTCCGACGCCATAGACAAATTCTGCACTTTATTCTCTGAAATCGCAACATCAGCAGAAAGGATCTGTACGTCTGTCTTTAGGTTGGTCAGAGACTCCTGATCCGCCAGAACTTCATCCTTTAGACTGGACAACTCTACCGACAAAGACTGCAGCTTGTTGGACACTTGCTGATGTACAGATTCTAGGGTTTTATTTGTCACTAAAGATTGATCATGGAGTTCTTTTTCAAGTTGAACTGTAGTGTCTGAAATAGAATAAAAATCGTATAACCAATATATGAAAAAAATATTTTATGATATTAAACAATCTTTGCAATATTGTATGATATTGTTATATAATATCATACATTGTATGATATTAACCCTTTCTAGGGCCTTGGGAAGTATGCTTCCCACCAAATTTATCAATCTTTGTATGAAATTATGTAGGTTGGCATAAGTTCTGACAAATTTTTTTAGTAAGTCAGAAACTTAAATGCTTCAGTTCTTTATCTCAGACAAAATGATGCGTCTTGATTTGTTACTTAAATATTAATGAACCAAATTAATTAATTAATCAAATTATATTTATCTAATAAGCTAAATCCATCCCTTTTATTATTCTAATTTCAAGCCTAAAAATATTTTAACATAATATGACTAGAAAAAATGGCCCTTTAAAGGGTTAAACAATCTTTGCAATATTGTTAAATGTTAAATTATATGATATAATATCGTACAATATTTTATAATGTTATTCAATTGGAATTGATAATGGGTAATTTACAGCATTTATTCTATCGAAATTGCCATGCCGTTTTTTTAAATATTAATACTTTATACCGAAATTCATTTCTTAAAATTGTATAATAATTTGATTAGCTCTTTATATTTAGATATGTATTTTGTAGCATATTCAATTTTCTATGAAAAATATTAAAGCACAGTTTTGATTTGTTAGAAGAAAAATTAATTATTATTTACAAAAGGGACTTTGATTACATCAAAATAATAAAAATTCATACTTCGAACATATTGTATATCCATCCATAGGTCTATCGCTCGAGTCTGCATTAGTTCTGTGGCATTTAACAAAATTGTCATTTGATCCTGTAAGCTTTCGAATTCATCTAATTTCGTGGTTTTGTGCAGTAAGTTTGCCATTTGATCCTGCAAACTTTCAAATTCATCTAATTTCAAGGTTTTATTCAACAAGGTTTCCATTTGATTCTGAAAACTTTCAAATTCATCTAATTTCATGGTTTTATTCAACAAGGTTTCCATTTGATCTTCTAGTTCATTTAATTTCGATGTTCTATTTAACAAGTTTGCCATTTCATCCTGCAAACCTTGGAGTTCATCTAATTTTTTGGTTTTATTTTCCAAACTGCCCAGCCGGGATTCTTCTTCAGCTAATTTCTCCATGATAGTTTGATTTACGGTGCTTAAGATTTCAACAATGCTACTAAGTTCTTCCGCAAACTTCAAAGTCATATTGCTGTTGCTGGCATCCATTAACTCTGTTTCGACTTGACCCAAACGTTCATCTAACTTTCTGAAAATAAATCATTAATAATCTAAATAAATAAAATGACAGTCTTGAACGATTTTTTATAAATCGTTATAAAAAAATGTTTTTAAATGCGATCAGTTTAAAGTACAAAAGTACAATGTAACATAAAGTTCTACCTAATAAAGGTGTTATTCACTCCCCTCCCTTACAAAAAATTGTGGATTAGTCCATGAAACTTCAAGAATGCTCAGATTTTTATTTTCAGAACCCCGTACATGAGACTTTTATGTTTCGTAGTAAAATAAAAAATATGCGTTTTAAAATGCGTGTTTTTTTACAAACTACAACCACACTTTTATACAAGGTTGCAATTTTGGTAACAAGGTCTCATACCAAATTTTATTTTAGGTATTCAATTACGGTGGAAACACCAATTTCTCATCATTTGGATGGCGGAGAGAAACTGACATGTTTTAGATCACGCATTTATCTTTCCAAAAATATTTACCATTTGTTGAATATTGTCAGTCAATATTTATCATTTGTTGGCCGGCGTCCTGGCATAGGGGTAGCGCATCTTCCCCGTGATCTGGGCGTCCTGGGTTCGAGTCCCGGTTTGGGCAGGGTTGTTCTTCCGTATTCTATCTGTGAGATGTGTGAATGTGCCCTCCTGTAAAAAGGGGTTGTGCGAGCGAATGAGTGATGCGTGAGTAGCAAAGTCGTACCCTAGTTGGCGCTACTAAAAAAACAAGAGACGCTCCCCCACCGTTTTAAAATCGCTGTCTTCGTAACAGCGGGCTTGTCCATGGCAAGTGCCATAAGAAACAACAACAACACACCATTTGTTGCCTTAGTGTAATGATTCTAACACATTTTGTCTGAAGCAAAACTAAACCGTCTATGGTTGGCTATAAATTGGCCTTAAATTGTACTATTTCGCTATTTTTTCTGCGTTTCTATATATAATACAGAATAGTACATTTATGATGTGAATTTTCTAAAATATTTTAATATGTTGGATATATATAACAAAGGGTTGAAGTTCTTCCTCAAAAACTTTAAAAGAAAATGTACAAAAGAGTTAGGTTGAAAAGGAAAACGAACCTATAGCAACATCGATATATTTTCAAGCTAGTACGGAATTTAATTTGCAGTGGCAAAGGCAACTTATATGCAAAGTGGTGTTATTGAAGTGTTTCTTCACAATTAAATTGTCAATGCTCGAAAGGTGTTGAGGCTTTCTGCAAATCACTCAAGGTAAAATGGTTGAGCTCTCACAATATGTAAGACATAATTATGCCTGTTTTCAAAAATTTATGCTATCAACAATTACTGTATACCTGCTCAGAAAAGCGCAAAATGCAAAGGAATATTTTAATGGAATATTATGGAATTCTGAAACAACATTTTGTGGAATTAAATGAGCCTAACTGCATTGAATTTTATACCTGTTCTCTGGTTCAGTTAGGGTTATAAAGTTTTATTAATGGTTTTAAATAGTTTAAAATTAATTGAGAATTAGAAGTTATATGTTAAAGGGATAGGCATTGACTGAAAACGAGTTAATTTGTTGCAAAGAGCATTTCCCAAATGTCAGCCATCTAGTTCAAAATATTTATAAGTTATCTAGTTGCAAGACGCATAGTATTAAAAAAAATGTGTTTTACAGGGTCAAAAAGATTAATCAAAATCTGGAAGACGAATTCTTTGACGATTGCAGTATTTTCTTTCTGTATACTTCATATATGAAAAAGTAAAACTCTAGTTGACCAAGTCAGAAAGGGATTTGGAGCACAAGATAATATTAATTATGTGTCTAAAGTTGATAATGCTTTTTATTGCAGTGTAATTTTTAAAAATAAAGTAAAATTGCTTTACTTTAAATGATTTTAACTAATAAGTGCGGCTTCGATGGCTTGGTAGTAAGAGCTGGGCTTCGAGACTGGAAGATTCCAAATTCGGAACTCAATTCCATCGAAGAAATGCCATGTATGCGGGTCTGAGGCATCTTAAATTCGTGGGGCAATTTGTTTTCCTGCTGAAGCGGTGTAAATATGTGGTGAATAGCATATAAGCCAGTTAACTACTCTTCTACCCTAACGATCGTTTTGGTGTAATGGTTTAGTTACTGGGCTGCTAACCACAAGGTCCCAGGTTCTATCCTGCGCGCATCTCATATCACCTCATTGGTGACCCAGGACAATGAACCTTCAACCTTCGTACAGCTGTTGTGGCGCCATCTACCCGCAACCAAAGTCGTCATACTCATTTGACGCAGCAAAACCAAAGTCGTCAGACTCACGTGACGCAGCAACCTAAATGTCGCCAGACACACTTGGCGCATCAGCATCCACACACGCTCGCCATAACGCTTGGCGCTATTCAACTGGGTACAGGCCCATTTAAACAACAGCTAATAACTCAATACATCACCACTCAACAACCATATCGTTCGTCTCACTTCCGACTCACTGGAGGGAGAGTACTGTGGTGAATAGAATATAAGCCAGTTAACAACTCTTCTACCCGAACAATTGTTTTGGTATAATGGTTTAGTTACTGGACTGCTAACCACAAGGTCCCAGGTTCTGTCCTAGCACATTCCATACCACTTCAAATATTTGGAGTACCAGTTCAGCTGCCACTTTTTTCTTCTTACCGAGATTCAGAATTACTAGGTCCATTCCAAACAGTCCTAGCATTGCTTTATAAAGGGACTTTAATGTAGCTAAATTAAATTAACTAGGCCGTAGACTTTGTTTCTTTTCTAAGACATATTAAAACTGTTAATGTAGAAGAAGTGGGTTGATTTCCAAAATTTAGGAAATCAAGTTTATTGCCTAAAACGGTTTTTACATTCTCGATTACGGATTTATATATATATATATATATATATATATATATATATATATATATATATTATTGCAATTGTCAAAAAAAAAAAAAAAACTTGAACGAATTTTCTTGCTTTAAGTCTCCCGGAGATCAAAATATGCATTCTAGGAATTGTATCTGTTAACATGACAAACAAAAAAGCACTTTAAAATTAATAGATGAAATTTAGTATGCGGTATTTACATAGTATTTGTAGATTTCTATTACATTACTTATTAAATATGAGAAACAGAAAAAGCTAGATAAATAAAATTTGATAAATAGCTTTAGATGCTAAAGCATAAGATCCGTCAGTCACTCCTTTTCTAATGGGTTGACCAGTTCTTGTACTTTTGCATGCATGTAAACGTAATTGAAAGTGTAAAGATACAAATATAATGTGTAATCTTGTGACTGAATTTGTAACGCTGTGTCACATTTGGGTTTCAGTCAGTCGACAAAAGCGAATCCAAAATGCATATTCGTTTTTCTTAGCTATATCACGAAGCACAAAATGCTCATCTGTAGGACTCTTGAAAATAAAAATCTGAGCACTCTGGCATCTGTGACTTTGACCAAATTCGGAATACTATGCGGTGGGATAACATATCTATTAGATATTAAGCAAGAAATTTTCGGGGAAGCCATTCATGTGACACTATATCATAATATTTTATTTAACTTACTCGGTTTCGTTTTTATAAACAACTCCATCTACTTTATAATACAGTTTCTTTAAGTGGTCTTCAAAGAGTGTTTTGTTCATGCTTTCCAGCGTCGAGAGCATAATTTCTTCTACATGTGTCACTCTGCTGTCCATTGGCAAGGTGACATTCAACAATTTGTCGTCCAGCATTTTGATACTGAAACGCGTTTCATTCAAATCTTCCTGAAATCAAAAATGAAAAACTTTAAAGCAGTTAAGGTTCGCTGTATTTATCCTATCTAAAATCAAAAATTGTATAACCTTTAGATCATAGCAACATGAAATGCAGAAACGGAGAAAATCTTTAAAATGTGAAAATATTTTCTTCCTTTCTCTATACAGTCAAAGACATGATATATAATAATTTGCCAGGAAATTTTCATTGACTTAAAACACTTGTATAGGTAAATTAAAACAAAATGATATATGTTGCTAGTAATTTAAGTAGTATAAGTTAACGTGAATATATAAAATACCAACATTCTATAGAATATCCAAGAAATTAATGGGGCCGCGGTGGCCTGGTGGTAAGATCTCCGCTTGTGAGCCGTAGGGTGTCAGGTTCGAGACCCGATTCCGCCAAAGAACTGTCGTGTAAGGGGGTCTGTTGCACGATAAATCCGTCATGCCAGACGTCTTCCCGCTGGTGTAGTGTGGCGTGGAGAGGGGGGTGCCAGCTCAGGTGTCGTCCTCGTCATCTGACCGCGGTTCAAAATGACGAGGTCCGTCCCAAAATAGCCCTAGTGTTGCTTTACAACGGGACGTTAATATAACTGAACTAAACCAAGAAGTTAATAGAAATCCGAGTATTTTTAGTTTTATAAAATGGGAGAGATATTATACCCTTCCCTCTAGATATTTTATATAATAGTAAAGCATTCTATACAATGATAAATTTTATTTAGCATTTTTCGTTTTTGATTTTTATTAGTATGGAAAAAGTTCCTAATAATATCACCATTTAAAAAAATATTAGTTTTTAACCAAAGAGTGCATAAAATACTATTTTCATCATTTTTACTTTTCTAGGCCACAAAAGATTTTTGGAGACACTTGGTGCATGTATGCGCAATTTTCTTTAAACGCAAGACAAGTATCAGAAACAGTAGTCTCTTCTTTAACCATGTCATCATCATGTTGATTTAATCGACTATAGAATATAATCTTATCCATATTTTTTGAAATAATCTTTTTTGTGCATCGGAGATAAATTTCATATTTTGCCTGTTGGCATTTAGCATTCTATAGAATGCCTAGGAAATGTATGAAATTTTTATTTGTTTCATACATTACTGGCCAGTTTTGACATTATAAAAAATGTTGAAGGCTTTCATACCATAATGGTAATAAACATATTAAACTCTCGTGAGTGATATGAGTTGGGATTATTTTTATTATATTTTGATATATTTATCTTTTTTTTAATTACTTCGTATTTTCAAGAGTAAAACAGTTTTAATATTGTTTCGATTTAAAAAGGAAGTATTTATGCAAATTAATTTTTTTAACGTTTTATTGTAAAAATTACCAAATTTTTGGTTGCTTCATTATCAGCGAAATTATTAAAAAATGAAATGCTCTTTTCTCTCTGTCAGATTTCTGGGTGATGGTTGCTTAATGCTAAGACAGTCCTTTAGTACTGGGATGTTCAAGATTTGAAACCAGATGTCATCGAAAACAGCCAAAAAGTAGAGCATATGTACATACGAAAATCAGATTTGTCATCGAAAATAAACATCTTTCTGCTAGTATTAGAGATGGGGAGGGGGCAAGTTGCAGCCAAAAAAATTCTTTCTTGTCATTCTTTAATTTTAAAATGCGAAACAATCAGTTTTTTGCAATAATATTTTTGGGAGTTACTCTAGAAAAACAATAAAGCGTGGCCTTTTAATCAAATAAATTTTTTAAGTAGCTTCGTGGTACACATTTCTATACTCCAAAATATATCTTTTCCAAATTTAGTGAATCTAAGAAAAACGGTCTGTCCTGGAGAAAGCAAACATGCACTTTCTTCTTCACTATTCGAAGAGAAAAATTATTGAAATAATTTTTTCTTTTTTTCAATACCAGATGGCGCCATGAATATGGACTCAAAATTTTAATCAAATGCATTAGTCGGTATTCATTTTCTGAACATCTTATGACAGTACATTATTGTGAAGAATATACAAATATAAAAAAATTAAATACATTTTAATAAACGGTTGAAAAATCGATAGTCAATTTCGATACTTAAAAACATAAAACAAGTCAAGTTTAATAAAAATATTCATAAAAACACACACACTTCATACATTGAAACGTAATCGATCCCCTCTTACCTCTAAGTGTCTTCTAACGCGTCTTTCACTTTTTAATTCCTCTTGTACTTTAGTGGTCAAATTCTCAACCTCCTCGACCTTTGCGATGAGTGTGGAGACGTTTTCCACAAGCTCTTTTTCTTCCTTCATTCGATTCCCTCTGTCGGAATCGCCCTAAGATTTCAAAAATAATAATAATAAAGTGCGCTAAAAATAAAATTTGTTAAAAATATGTTTAACCAGCCGGAAAAGTCTCCTCCAAACTTTATCACATACTTTCTAATAAAATCCAAAAATTGTGGATTTTGGTTAAGGCTGCGTACCATTGGCGAAAAATAGTTACGGAATATAGATCTTTAGCGCGAATCTAGCATTTTTACTGACACCAACATTTTGACACTGAATAACACTTATAGTCACAAGAATAACATACAGAATTTCATTGATTTAAACTATTGTGCTTCTGAATTATTGCGTTTACATGCGTGCGATAATACAAACAGACACAAGATCCATCGTTTGGCGGATTTGGCATAAAATTTAATAAGATATCTATATCTATATCTAAGATACTGTTACGAATCTGTGATGCTGCTTCCCAGCGTAGTTGGTTCCATCATCAGAAAGACAGTTTTACAGTCATCTGTATTGGACGGAGTCCAGGTGTCGCGTCAGAGGTCCCAGAGTTTGGCGACGAATTTGGCAACTTTGGCGCCAAAATAGATACCCGAAACATCGAGAATTTTCCCGATCCGTCCATTAGGAACCACGATACGCCTCGAGCGTTCCTGATTGGTTGAGAGGCTTCTAGCTCTGCCTCCTGAGACCTATAAAATTAGGCAGTCTGCAGCTGCCGGGGTAGAGTAGTCGGAATCGCGGTGAAGAACGAGTCTTCCAGAGATTAGCAGAGCAGCGACGGAGTCAAGCTAGTGCTGAACTAAGCTGTGCGCTTCTGTCTGCAGTAAAGTCTTGTTGTGTGCACGTCTCGGCTGAAGATAATTCTCTATGCTGTATATAGTTGTCGTCCTTGTGCTGTCCTGTGTGTCTTCGTGTAAATAAACGTCGTTGTTTTTTTTTTCCCCTACTGCCGCCTGCTGACTGAGCGTTCTCCACACCATATAACTTCCACTATCCGAACGAACCCGGAAATTTCGTAACAATATCTATAATCTATATTTTAGATATTAAACTTGTATACCAAATTTTATCTATCTAGACTTTGTTTTTTTGCAGTTATTGAGTTCATTTACATTCGAACAACCTGAAAGGCAGATTTCCTTTCAATCATTTCCTTTACAATTTGATAGAAATTTATAAATGTCTTGTAAATTCATATGCTAAATTTTATCCATGTAGCTCTAATCGTTTTTTGAATGATCGTGTTTACAGACAGGCGCATTGCTATTAATGTACTTTTCGGACTCAAAGAGGTCTGAGAGGAGGGGGTATGCCGAAATCTCGAGTTCGAATTTCTTAACGATTATATTTTTTCTATACTTCGTATACGAGAAAGTAATAAAAATTAAAATATGTTTTAAAAAATCGCGAAGAACAAAGAGATACGATTTTTTTTTTTTTTTTCTTATTTTCAAATAGCTATATTTTAAATTAGGTAAACAAAATTTGTTTATTTCAAACATAATTAAGTATTGAACCTAAACAAAAAAAGGTGATTTCCCAGAAATTTTATGCAAATTCCCTAATAACACCCCCCCCCCCGTTAAAAAATTTTGGACGTTTGGCAAAAGCCCTCATAAATGTGTGTTTTGTACTTCATAGCATATTGATGAAATTTATTATTTCGATTCATAATCCAAACAGCATGATTTAAAGTCTTTTTTTTTTCGAATTATCCAACTCAAATTAAAAGAGAGAAATATCATTGTCTTGTATTTTCCGCCATGTCTCATATTTCGCCCATTTCTCATAAAATCAGAATGTGCAAATCGTTGCTAAATGATGAAACGAAACAGTTTCGAAATCGCAACTAAAAATTATTTCTTATTCAAACTAAAACCAAAAAAGGAACAAGTAAAACATCATAGTATTTAGAGAGAGAAAATGCAGATACTTCTAAAACACAGATGAATTGAGACAAAAGTAATAAAATCAATAGGAAAATCAAATTAAACCAAAAAAAAATTAACCAAATAAAAAAAAAGAATCCGGCCCGGAGACTTTTTCAAGGGTCACCCTCAGGCAGGGATTCAAAAAAAAAAGAGATTTTTTATGTGAAGGAATGCAGACTAGACTGTCTAATAATGATTCCTCGTGACCCGAAAATCCCCTGAAATTAGGCCTAAGAGACATACCATTTTAACAGAAAGGAAAATACAAAACAATAAATTAGAAGAAAACATTTACTAATAAGCAAAAATACAATAACAAAAATACCATATAATAACACTCAAACCAGTAATGACCACAAAGGAGAAAGAACATACCAGCAGCAGTCAAAGAAATTTTAAGCTATCGATTGTGATTCCCGCTATATATATATATATATATATATAATATAGAGAGAGAGAGAGAGAGACATTCAACCTATAAACACTACTACGCAAGCATTTCAAAAAAAAAAAAAGATTCTCATAAAATATATAAATTACATTAAAATGAATCGTGTTCCCTAATATGCCCTTAAGATTATACTAACAGCAACAGGGACCATAGAGATAGTGAATATGCTCATGAAAACTTCTACTGGCACATTCAGTAGTATCACGAAAAATGCTGTAGGCCAGGATAGCCTGGTTGGTTGGGCGTTGGATTCGCGTCCCTTATGTTGTGAGTTCGAACCCCACCGGCCGAAGACTCTCTGTGTGTGTGGTGACTGGTGCACATATAAATCTTTCGTGGTCACAAAGTTCTCCATGCCGAGATTAATACCACTAGGGGTACTGGATCAGGGGCGAGCGTTCTCTGATTCAGGTCTAAATTATAATCTGTGGATGAGTAAATGAAATGCGTGAATGAAGTCCGCCCCGTAAATAAGGTTGTGACGTGTGTGTAGCTAAATCGCACTCTTGGACCTAGATGGCTCTACTGAAAATCAGGAGACGCACCCTTGGCTTAAAATCACTGACTTGTAAAGTCAGTGGGCTTGTCTATGACAAGTGCCATTAGAAACAGCAACAACGAAAAATGCTGATCACTGCACTGTATGCACTGCAATTATCGCAATTTGTAAGAACGTCTACAATGCTGCTGGACTGTATTTGTAAAGATATATATATTTTTAGCAAACAGTCGTTTCTCTATATACCACCTTTCTGGTTGGTATTAATGTAGAAAATAGGACATTTATATCCTATCTTCCTTCTGATACTCCATCCACTTCAAATAGTCTCATCCCACATCGGGCTGAATGGCAGTGATATAGCTGAGTAATTCTTGAGATAAAATTAATTTTGTTCACTTAAAAATTAGCCTGGTAAGAGCCAATCCACTAAGGACTATGTAATAATCATACATAGTCCTTATTCATTGCTTTCATATATAGTCCAATCATTTTGCTTTTAGTAAATATCAGATTACTACCGTTCTGATTGGATGAATGTAGGAAACAGGACAATTGTATTCTATCTTCCTTCTGATACTCCATCCACTTCAAATAGTCTCATCCCACATCGGGCTGAATGGCAGTGATATAGCTGAGTAATTCTTGAGATAAAATTAATTTTGTTCACTTAAAAATTAGCCTGGTAAGAGCCAATCCACTAAGGACTATGTAATAATCATACATAGTCCTTATTCATTGCTTTCATATATAGTCCAATCATTTTGCTTTTAGTAAATATCAGATTACTACCGTTCTGATTGGATGAATGTAGGAAACAGGACAATTGTATTCTATCCTCCTTCTGATACTCCATCCACTTCAAATAGTCTCATCCCACATCGGGCTGAATGGCAGTGATATAGCTGAGTAATTCTTGAGATAAAATTAATTTTGTTCACTTAAAAATTAGCCTGGTAAGAGCCAATCCACTAAGGACTATGTAATAATCATACATAGCCCTTATTCATTGCTTTCATACATAATCCAATCATTTTGATTTTAGTAAATATCAGATTACTGAAATCAAAAAATACATTAATTCCCTTTTATTTCACTTAGATTACAAAAAATGAACCTAACGTGGCTCAGACTAATCTTCAACTCGAAGATTCATTTTCAAATTCCAGCAAGTATAGGATTTTTTATGGTGAGGTGACAATTTAAGTATTTTTATTAAGTATTTTCGAAACATTTTCGAATCCACCCCTCTGTTTTATCCTTCCCTACATATTCCAATAACACCCATAAATTTTTATTGTCATGAAATGTATTGATTTCATTGTTTTTAAGTAAAATTTTATTTCATTAGAAAAAAAAACTAATTTGCATAATGACATTTTAAGCAAATAAATTTATAAATCTTTCTTTCAAAGAAAAATTTTATTTTCAGATAGAAGCAATTGTTAATTAAAATAGCATTCATTATGCTAATGAGTACTCTTTGTTTATAATAAAGACGTTACACTTTGATCTGAAACAGATTTCAGCAACATCTTATTCAGATCAGTAGAATAAGTCTGTTTAGAGTTCTAAATTACAGAAATAAAGGCTGAATCACAGATTAAAATTCAAGTGACGTCATCTTGTTAAAATAACTAACTGCATACGAGTGGTATTTATGCTGATAAAACACTTTATTACCGGAAGTAACATTTTTCTCTTTATTTCATTGGAATTAAGTTTATATTTATTTTTATTTTCTTTATGCGAAGGACATATGACAAAATATTGCAATCATATAATGATTTGAATTTACTGGCATTTCATGTTTAAAAAGAATGTTTATAAAAAAACTTATTTGAAATAGTGCCTCCACTTGTCTACGAAAATGGAAGTTCGAAAATGGAACGAGTTTGAGCTATGAAATTTCCTATGTGGTCTTTACACCAAAAATATGGTATCGGGTTTTAACTAAATTTTTGTCAAAATTATGTTTATTTGCTCAAAAAAAAAATTAATAAAATTATTTATTCGAACCAAATAAATTGAAAAATAAAATATCCGATGTATCGTCAAAAGTTATTATGATTCGGTTAATATTGGACACGCCATTTTCCTAAACTTTGAAACTCTCTAAATTTTTTGTCAAAATTTTTTTTGTTGGTTAATTTCATGACAAACAATCGATTGAACGAGAAAAGAGACTATTAATAGAAAAATCTCATATTTCTCAAATTTAAAAAAAACGAATTTAATTATTTGCTTTAATTAGCCTAATGAATGAATATATCTATCTAAACAAACCTGTCCCTACCAAAACTGGTGTCCATTTTCATCGACACCAATCTTCTGAAGGTTCGATAATAAATAGCTAAATTACAGAGTTATCTTATTATTTTTATTGATGACTATATGCTAACATTTACATTGCATGACAGTCTTATAAAAATGTTTGATAATTTATTGAGCTTATTGATTAATGCACTTTCACTCGCATCAATAACAATTTTCAATATGTGTTTTTATTTATTTCTCTTACTCGCACACTCATCGCTGTTTCATCCAGTGAAAATAATACTGTCATATATTAAAAATAAAAAAATCGAGAAAAAAAGATTTCGGTATTGAAAATAATATAATTGATTAGATAGCAGTATGTATTTTATTATAATACTAGATTTCAATCATTTATTTACTGTGAAAATATTTTTGTATTGTTGCAGAATTTAATATCTTTTATGTATAATATCACACGCATTTTCAAAACTTATTATAGTCATAATCGGGCGTAATAAAGTTAAAAATTTTTTATTCCAGGCTTTGATGAGCGTCTGGCTTTGGAATCTGCCTCAATATATCATGAGCATCTGCTAACAAATTTGTTAAAAGACAATCATATCGTGCAAATTCTTTTGTCGTCTCATCTGCTGGTATGTATTCGCCTTTGCTTTCTTTATTTCCTACCCAATACGGCACACTTTTCATTTTGATTCGTAGCATGCATTTTGAGAAACTCAAACATATATTTTAACATGGAAACTCATTTCTTTCTTCAATTTGTCCTCTAATTTGATGTTTATCTAAAATTTCATTTTTAAAGCTCCTTAACATATTTAATTCATCCATTCATCAAAGTTGATGCTGTTTTGAATGTCCTCTTTCATTTACACACAAATAGATACATTGGTAATCTACGATATAATCAATATTGTGCAAAATATAAGAGATTTACTATTTTAAAATAAATACAGCATCTCAAATGCCATCCCTTTAGTTCCTCCTTTGAGGATTTCAACCAAAATGTAATAGAAGCCTAGAAATTATGTATAAAAACTATATGACTCATCCTGGGATCGCCAGTTCGTGTCTATCGTCACCTGCAATGTCTACTCAAATATCTAATAAGTGCTTTTATATAGCAGCAATATTAAAGGAAAACACTACTTTTAACACTTGAAGTAAAGTTTTATTGAAATAAAAGTAATATGCAAAATAAATGCCTTTTTGCTTCTGATTTTGCAGGTATTGATGGCAAGGATCTGATGGTCTTTATTATTTGTGGGTTATGTTCACATATAGATCAAAATTTGGGAGGGGTGGTAATAGATTAAAAACGAGATAAAATGTAGAAATTCATCACAATTTTCGTAGAAAACAATTGAGGATGGAACTTCTAAAGGCTAAAATATCCTATTGTTTTCTTCCCAAAGTCTCCTGAAACTCCCTCGCGTACTTTCAAATAAGGGTGTTATATCCCCCTCCCTCAAGCAGCAGTTATGTAATGTTGGCCTCTATGAGGCCTGAAACGACTTGAGTACTCAGATTTTTATTTTCAGTCCCGTATATGAGCGATTTGTGCTACTTAGAATAATGAAAAAAACTGAGTATGCATTTTGCATGCTCTTTTTTCGATTACTTGAAACCGAAATATGACACAGAATCACAATACTAGAAATAAGATAACGTTGCTAATTTCATTCGTTCTAAGACATTGTGCTTTCGAAATATCGCGTTCTCATGTATACGATTGCACAGCTCAACAGACGCGAATTCGACTCAAAATTTTATATGAATCTACATTTTAGAGATTAACACTGGGCATTTATTTTTTACATCCACCTCCTTATATTTTGTAATTATCGTGCTCTCAATCAGACAGACAGTCATACCTGTCTGTCTGACTGTGTCCTTTCAAATTTGGAGAAAAAAATTACAAATTTCATTCATCTAGCTGAACGAGTTTTTAAATTATCTTGTTCACAGACAAACGCCACAATTTCAAAAAAAAGTGGTTTCTGGACTGTGAAAAATCTGTAATGTGGAGATTCGTCAAAATTTCGAGTTCTATACTTTCTTTTTGTATACTTTGTATAAAAAAAAGTGAAAAAGATCAAAACATAGTTTTGCATCACATTGCTTGAACATTAAAAAAAATTATGACAGGTTAATTGACATAAATTATGCTTTTAATGTTAAAGCTCTGAATCTGATTCTTTTTATAAAAATGCAACATCCATTACTGTATCAAATTATTTTAAACTGTTTAACAAAGTAATAAAATTAGCAATATATTTTTTAAAAATATTTTTAACAATCTGCAATAAATTTAAAACTATCTGTGAATATAAAATTTCATGATGATGAAGAAAAATATAAAAAAATAAATACAATTTTATTCTAAATGTATAAAATTCAGCCTTTAACGATTTAAACATATTCAAAATTATATCTCTTTAAAAACACAGAATTAAAAGAAAGTATTATAGAATTTTATCTTTGTAAAACAAATTAGCGCAATAAAGAGCAACTCACGAAAATTTCACAACAGTAGAAGCAAAAACTAACCTCCAAATTATACAAAAATGATTTTAAATTTTTTTTTTTCAAGCTAGTCTTTAAAAATGAGACTTAAACGAAAAGAGAATTAAATTAAAGTACCATGTTTTGCCCATTTCAAATCAGTTAATTCTATTATTTACAATCTCTTAGTATTACATGACAGATCTATAAAATCAATTTAATGCTTGAACTTTAATTAAAAAATTAATCGAACTTTTTTTTTCTCAATAACTTTGAAGATATATCATTTTATTCTTAATTCTTATTCACATCACTTTAAAAAAATTATATATTCAGTTATATCAATTTAATTTATGTGCTATATATTCTCTATTTTCAATAGATTTAAAAAACATACATAGTAAAGATTTGTAACAATCCATTGAGTTTCTATATGATTACTGTCGCATGAGACGGAGACGGTACGTTATATTTATGAGTTTTAATTTATGATATTTGTATCAATTTAGTTATCTTTAAAATTTTATTCCGTAAATATTTTTCACCAAAATCTTTGTTCCTCCTAAAGATTACATAAGCAGAAACAAATTTAAAGTTTATTTTCTATGACATATTAACTCCAAGGCAGATTTTCACTTATTCTCACTTTGATGTTTTAATATTTATCGGCAAATTCAAATTCATTGAATTGAATAAAATGATTATTTCATTTAATAAGATCGCATAGATTAATAAGATCGCAATCTTTTCTCGCTTCTTTTATGTGAAATCGGAGATTCACTTCTTTATTTATTTTTTAATTCTAGATTTTTAGTATCGTTATAATTTAGCAATTAATATAATTCGAATTTCTTTTCTTTTACAAATTTTGGCAAAGAAAAAAAAATGAAAAGAAAATTTTATTTCTCACCAAATTTATTATTTCATAAATTCTAATAGTTCATTTTTAAATGATATTTTGGTTAAATTTGAAACACGATTTTATTTATAACATACTATTGGCGATTGATTTCAGCCAAATGACTCGCCAAATTTGTCATTAGATTTAATATCTTAAAATCTGTTATTTCGATGCTTTATGCTTTATTTTGAAATCCATTAATCCAGTTCAGTATCCAATAAATATACATATTTTGTTTAGTTTTAACAAATAACAGAGGTGCTAGCAAGGCCAGATTATCAAAGAGTCAAAGGAGGCAACTGTTTAAGGCCCTCAAAATTTCGATATATTTTTTGCAATATTTTCAAAATTAATTAATCTTATGCTTTCATTTAATTTACTAGGATAGTATCCTTGAACGGATTCCAATTAAAATCAAGTATGATTTAGATGTTTACTATTATTATAATAAAAATTATCTTTTACAATTTTATATTATGTTGTTTAAAAAAATTATTGATATATAATTTTAAAAAGATTCTATTGTTAAGTAATATTGAGTTCTATTCAAAAAACCTTTTTCTATTATTACATTTAAAATTGCTTTTAAATTTAAGACCGAACTTTTTTTATATGAGAAAACAGAAATCAGCACTCTCACAAAAAGGTTAATTTTTTTTATATCACTATTCGTTTGAATTCGCTATATAAAAATATTCATATAAAGAGTTAAAATCAATAAAAAGATATTTAATGCATTAAATTAGAAAGGAAAATTGGGAAATGAAATAGAAAGGAGGAAAACGAAACTTGCATTGTCTAAGAGCCCCTAGAAGGCTTAATAGAACCTTGGGAGCAAGTATTACCGATTCAAAATTTTGTATCGATAGTTTAACAATTCAGAAAGCAATATCCCTGACAAACCAACTGATCGCCAAAGGCGATTGGTTCAAAATAAAAATAAATATCTAAAACATTGCTCACTTACCTGCATGTAATCTTCCTTCATCACTAAGGATGCAGGTGTGGGCAGAGCCTCGTGCCTGATGCTCGTTCTGGAAAGTTTCTCCACCTGTTCTTGAAGAGTTTTTATTAAATCGTCTTGCTCTTCCATGATTTCTTTCAGTTCCGCGATATCATGAATGAAAACTGTCCTTCTCTCGATCTCTTGCTTCACCGTCAGAAGTTCTTTCTCGAATCGGGAGATTACGTGACAAAGGGGTTTGTGCGTGTAAGCAGCGTCCATAAAACTGTCCCTGCAAACACAATCGCAGGTGGGCTCTCTTTCCACGTGGTAAGTTGATTCGACAGCCACTGTCAGTGATAGAACCCCGATAATCAGTTGCATAAAGAACATTTTTCGGTTTATCACGGGCATTTTGGTGGTATATATTTCAGTTTAAACAGTCAGTTGATATTGGCAATATTAGGCCTAGTGATTAAATTAACACTTCGAATAATATGATTCAATATATCTTTAAAAAAAAATCCAAGTCGAACGCTGAAATATTCAAGCCCTAATATTAAGAATATTTTGGCTTGTCATCAAATTTTTTTGGATATATAGTTTATATAATATACATAAAACAGCAAACGATAGTTCCTAATTCCAATGTGATAATAAAGTTCAAATCAACAACACTAAAATGATGAAACTTTCTTACTATTAATGATCTCCAAAATATGCTTCAAATTATTGTATGCGAAAAATTCAATTTCAAGTCTTAAAAATTTTAAATCCTGTTTCTAGCAATTTGTTAGTAAACAGATTTCCTAATATGGACAAAAATTTATCTTAAGAGCAAGCTACAACTGATGTTCCACCTCGACAAGTCGTTCTTCTTTCTATTTCTTGATTGAAGAAATAAATATTTTTTAAATATATTTTTCTCGAATTCCAAAGCGAAAGCTGATAGTGAAAACTCTTCAAACTTGTATTCCAAATGATCACACTCAGATAGAACGTATTTGGAATTTAATCTAAGATTTCCTTTAGATTAATATTCCTTAAAATGTAAAAGTATTTTTTAAGTATGCTCGTTTGTTTTCACATTTTTAAATAAATTTTCCATATAATATTCCAATAATTTTGTCAATCAAATACTGGTAAAAATAATTTGAAATGTTTTTAAAATACCATATTATTATTTATAAGAAAAAAAACAAAAATTCGAATACTTAACTTGGCGAAATCAATAAAAATCGTCTGCCGGTATGAAGAAGCAAAACGATGAGCAATAACTGGCGAAGACGAATTCTACAAACAGTTTTGAAACTATAATCTAACAATTCATTAAAAATTTTAAACTGTAAAGCTCATTCACTGATGTTCGATAAACATAACACTAAATAACTGCAACTGTACCTTACTTCAATGAAACAGCTGCTGATCAGGAGATCTCAAATTTCAGACGATAAATAACAAAACACTAAACAACATTTCGTTAAAAAATATGGAATCAGTTGATGATAAATGCCACTTCTCCAACACTTTTATCCAAGTTCACTTACGTTCCAAAACAACTCCTTGTCCCACAAAACGTAAAATCTCGGAAATTGAATCAATAGTTTAGTTCCAGAAAAACATCCACGTTCTCCGTATCATTTCATTCCGCTGTTATGGCTTTGTTGATAGCTACAGTGACTAAAGAAAAATCCAAGAAACCGAAGCTGCACGGCTGAGGGTGCATTCATTGGTTTTAATGACGTGCCAGCGGATCGGACGTAATAAATCTCTCCTCATTATAATTTTTTTGCTTGTTTTTGTTAAAATTATCTCCGTTACTTCTTGCGCATTTATCAGAAGAGAGACATCAAAGGCCCTCGTTGTGCGCCTATCTGTCGACTGTCCGATTTGACCTCTGGATAGAAAAGTTCAATTTTTTTTTTTTTTTTTTTTTTTTTTTTTTTTTAATGTTGGAAGTTATTATTTCAGAATTTAAATTTCCGATTCATTATTCTTTTCATTCTGTAAAGTTGCTATATGGCAAAATTTCTTACTTCCTTTTTCCTTTTATTTATTTTAAATTCGAAAATTGGGATGGAACGCTATTTTATTTTCTCGCATATGCGAAATATGAAAAGGAAAAGTGTTGTGATCATCAAAATATTCGACCTCGAGATTTTGATGAGATCTGTATTCGATTTCTCTGTGATACCGAAAAATATATTTATAAATTTATGTTTGTCTACTTTTTTTAGTTATTTATTTGAGAATCGATAAATCGAAAATATAACAAACTAAATGGATAAATGTTAGCATTATTTCATGGCAAGAAATAGTAGTTGTGAGTCAAATCAATCAAACGTTTGATTGGTTAACAATTTGTCTATTCGTGGGATTCATATATAAATTTTAAACCTTTAAAGGGACATTTTTTTCTAGTCATATTATGTTAAATATTTTTAGGCTTGAAATTAGAATAAGAAAAGGGATTCATTTAGCTTATTAGATAAATTTAATTTGATTCATTAATTAATTTGGTTCATTAATAATTAAGCAACAAATCAAGGCACATCATTTTGTCTGAGATAAAGAACTGCAGCATCTAAGTTTCTGACTTACTAAAAAAATGTGTCAGAACTGATGCCAACCTACATAATTTCATACAAAGATTGATAAATTTGGTGGGATTTGGTTTGGTTTGGTTTGAGGTTTTATGGCACAAGAACCAATATGTAGGTTATACTGCGCCAAACAAGATTATTTCTAATTCAAAGTTTAATAAAAACAGTCTATAAAAGTGATATAAAGAACATTGGTAAAATGATGATAAATTACAAAAAGTCAAAACGAAGCCATAATGGTAAGTTCAAATTAAGGAATAAAAACCTATAGTGGTAACCTATAGTAAATTTGGTGGGAAGTATATTCCCCACGGCCCTAGAAAGGATTAATGTATGAAGAATTATATTGTTGGTTTGGTTTTTATATTATAACGAAATGCCATACATAAATATGAAAGTTATAGCTTATAGTAACGCACTGTTATTTATTCAATCTTTTACTTTTTTTTAACTTTTTCGAATACGAAATATAGAGAAAGTATTATAAGAAAATATTCTTAAAATTAAAAAAAAAAAAAAATTAACACTCCAGTGACATTAATTTTATTTTTATATAATTATTTCTCTAATCATTTAAAATTAATTTAATCACATTTTATAATAATGTCTTTTTTCTCTTGAAGTATTAAACTATTTTAACATCTATTTTTCACCCGCTTTTACCATTGTTAAGTTAATTCTTCCCACATTTTTACTTTCTCGTATGGTAGTATAAAGAAAGTATAAAAACCGTCAAAAAATTCGAACTTGGATTTTGACGAATCACTACGTTTTAAACCTCTCTGAGTTCGGAAAATGTCCGTCTATCTGTTTGTGACAAGGATAACTCAAAAGTGCTTAGAACTAGATGGATGAAATTTGGTATACGGTCTTTACATCGAATTTGTAGATTTCCGCCCAGTTTTGAAGAAAATCTGTTTAGAGGAAGTTCGTCTGTCCGCCTGTTCGAATATAAGTTAACTCGATAACTGTTAAACGAATAGAGATAGATAGATAAGATTCGGTGCACAGATTTAACATTGATAGAACAGACACCTATCAAATTTTGAGTTAAATCCAACCAGGTGTTGACCGTCTGTCGGTCTGTACTTTCAGAAACATGTAAACGTGATAACCCCAAAACGTGAGACAATTGTATTGAATTTAATTGGGTATTTCGTGACTACAAGTGTAATTTGGTGTCAAATGTTTGCTTTAATCTGTTGGGATAAACGCCTTTAAAATCCGCATTCGATTTCTGGGTCCTTTTAACTGCATAGCAGGGAAAAATAGCCAAAAAATATGTCAAGAATCACACGATAGACTCAGTAAAAGTGCTAAATATAATTAAACTACTAATACACCAATAGTTAATATATCGTAACTATTGCCAATATAACTATATCGTAATATAACCAATTCATTCAAGGCGTTCTCTGGGATAATATATTTATTAGAGAGGATACGAGATTGTTTTAGGAAAAGCATTCCTGCTAAATATTGAAATGAATTTTATTGATCATTTTATAATACCTTTTTCAAAAAAATCAAATCTTTTTAAAGAAATATTTGAATATAATTATAATGTGACACAACTTTTTATGCATATATATACAGTGGCATAAACAATTGAGAGTACACCTTACTTTTACTTGGTAAATCCGACTTTCAATATACATAACACTTTACCGAGAAGTGCAAACATGTTTTTATTTTTACACATAATAAATGGTTTAATTTAGAGCAAAAATAAAGAAAAATGGACGAAAAACTTATAAACTGAAAAGTTTCAGAAGCATTTTAAATAAACATATGTAGATTTTTCCCTCAAAAAATTGAGAATATACCAATGAAATTTCTGTAATATCTCGCAAGGAAAAAAAGTGTTGGTATTTAATAGCATGTCTTTTGGCTTTTATAATGGCATCTAAACGTCGTGGTACCGATTCGACCCATTTTTGGTGGTATCTGAAGATAATTTACCCCATTCTTCTTGCATTACTTGTTTTAAACGGGTTTTGTTTATAATATTGTGTTTTTGGACCATTGCTTCGAGTGTGGTCCGCAGATATTCAATGACATTGATGTCGGCTGACTGTGGTAGTGTGCTTCTGCTGTTTACAATGAAAAAATGGGCCACATCTTGACGTTATGTGCATTCTGTTTGGTTTCATTGCCATGCAGGAAAATGAAATTTCCATCTAAACCTAAATTTTTAGCACTTTCCATTAGATTGCTACGAAGTATATCCAAGTAAACCATATGGTTTATGTTGGCATCTATACGAACTAAATTTCCTACCCACACAACCCCAAATGAAGCCATACACCCTTAAAACCCAACATGAAACCATACAACCTCAAAACATGATAGTCAGTCATCACCATGTTTTACTGTTGGACGTAAATTTTTTGGATTCAAAGCAGCATTAGGCTTTCACCATACGGTGCGACGGCTATCACTGCTAAAAATGTTGGGTTTTCTTTCATCACTAAATATAACTTTCTTCCAAAAGTTATTGGTCTTCAATTGATGAGTTTTTGTAAACTTCAAATGCTTTTTCTGAATTTGCAAGCTGATGAACGGTTTCTCCATAACGATTCAATTTTTATATCCAGCTTGTCTAACGGCACTTCGCACAGTTTCAGTACTTACACTTCTACCTATGATTTGAGAAAATTCTGCATCAAGTTGGATGAACCGTATGGTCGCAGCAATCTAAAAGAAAGTACTAAAAATTTGGCTTCAGATGGAAATTTCATTTTTCTTCAGTACAACGACCAGAAATTCATTGCACATAACGTCAAAATGCGGTGTATTTTTTATTGTAAAATAAAATAGTAGTTACACACACCACCACAGTCCCTCGACATCAACGCCGTTGAATATCTGTGGGCCACACTCAAAATAGTGATTCAAAAACACAAAATTAGAAACAAAACCCATTTAAAACAAATGTAACAAGAAGAATGGAGTAAAATATCTTCCGATACCACCAAAAATGGGTCAAGTCCGTACCACGACGTTTAGATGCCATTATAAAAGCCAAAAGACATGCAACTAAATATTGACTCTTTCTTTCTATACGAGATATTACAAAATTTCATTGGCGTATTTTTAATTTTTTGAAGCAAAAATATTCGTATGTTTATTTAAAATGCTTCTGTAACAATTCAGTTTAGAAGTTTTTCGTCGATTGTTCTTTATTTTTACTTTAAATTAAACCATTTATTATGTGTAAAAATAAAAACATGTTTGCACTTAGGTAATGTCTTATTTACATTGAAAGTCGGATTTATCAATGTAAAAGTAAAGTATACTCTCAATTGTTTGAGCCACTGTATATATATATATATATATATATATATATATATATATATATATATATATATATATATATAAATTTATCGGGATAGAAATTTTTTTTAAAAAATGGCAATTAATGGGTTAAAGACGCAATAGATTGAATAAATGAAACTTAATTGAGATGAAAATGGTAATTTTGAATTCAATCAACTAATGGAAAGAACCTCAAATGCTTACTTAATGAATGAATTAATTAATATTTTAAAGTCTTCAGAATGTATTTTAGGCAAGACCAAACCATTGTTGAAATATTGTATTCACAGCAACACTCTTTCACGGAAGCGAGCTTGAGGTAGAAGGGAACATCGTCATAGTTTTTGTACTTCCGAATCGAGAAATTTCCCGAAATAAAAAGTTTAGCAAGCATTTTTATGGAGTTGTTATTGCTAGCCGGTGCGGAAGTTTCATCTTATGCAATGAAATCTAAGCCATTAAATTTTGAGAATCATAAAAAAAAAACTAAAATTGCGTATGATTCATAAGTTAAAATAGCAGTGATTTTGTTTCAAATTAAACCTCAACTGCGGTGGCTTCTTTTTTTCAGGAAGCAAGCGATATTACAAAGAAATGTTCATATTTATGTTCATTTTATATGATAAAATTTTTCACACAATAATAAAACAAGATGGGCAATCGAGAGTTTATGTAGATTTTGATAACTTTTTAACTCAATGCTACACAAAATCTATAGTTATATCTATCTAAAAGAGTTTTTGGCTGAGAAATAATTAAGTACTTTCAATTCTCAGCATGCACCAGTTACTTAAAAAGTAATTCCAATAAGCTGAATGAAGAAAAATGATTATTCCTTGAATATTCTAGAAAACACGAAGCGCAGGTAGCAGAAATATCCTTCATGCATGTGTATAGAACAACCTCATGTATGTGTATAGAACAACCTCATGTATGTGTATAGAACAAAAAATTAACTATGCAAACAGACAGCTGATCAGTAATTAAATAACAGTAACAACTCTCAGCATCAAACTACTTCCAACTCGCACAAACTCCAGAGAAAGAAAAAGAGCTTAGTGATTCGGGATTAGTTTTCCAACAGATATGACGTCACATGGAATTCTCCAGAAGGATTTCTAGATCTCGGTTCCTAATAGAGCCAAGATTCTTAAATTTTTAAGAACCTTCATTGATTCTTGAAAATCTTCTCTGTTGTTGAAGTCACAAAGTTTATGATGTAGAAAAATATCGGAGGTTATAGGTTTAGCATTCATAAAGAATCTCTTTTTCTTACCATAAGACTGAAACAGCAATAAAACAGTATTATAGATTCATAATAATATATGTATTTCAAAATATTACATCAGATTTGACGAGACTGTCGAAAAAAATTCCCACTTTTATCCTTGGTATGACACTATCAGAATGAGTATTTTCGACGATAGGTAGCTATTTCTTAAGAAAATAGAAAGCGTGCACAGTTTAATTGCGTAGAAAGTAAATATGGAAATGAAATGAATATAATTTCTTGTATACGAAGTGTGCAAATAGAAAGTATTGTAATCGTCAAAAAATTTCAAATTTGAGATTTCAACGAATTTTCACATTTTTGGATGCCTGTCTAATTCAAAAAGTATAAAGTTAGCTAGACAGATGAAAGTAATTTTTACATCAAATTTGTAGAATTATGTCAAATTTTGAAGGAAAGGAAGGATGACTGCCTGTTTGAATACAATAATTCAAATTCGAAAGAAGTAGAAAAAATTTGGTGCACGATCACTTGAGAATATAAAGAAATTTTTAGAAGCCGATAAGATATTATAAAGCGACTCACTTCTCAATGGTATATACGCTTGCATGGGATCTCGGTATCTAAATTAACCGGAGGGGTTGTCCTCAAACTTTTTTATCGTAATCTCCAATAAAAGATTTTATTTCAACTCCCTAGGCAGCATAATATTATGAACCTTAAATAATGCTGCGAATGACTTACATGATATTAGAGAACAATAACCAAGAAATATAGATCTTTGGCTTGAATCGAGCATTTTTATTGAATCTATAAAATATGTTTTTTATATCTTTTTTTTTTCTGACAGATTGATACTAAAATGTGAGCGAGAATTACCATAAAAAGATTAAATACCGAATTTCATTAATTTAAGTCATCTTGATCATGCTTACATGCATGCAAATGTATTCATTGATTTAAGTCATCGTGATCATACTTGCATACATGCAGATGTATTCATTGATTTAAGTCATCGTGATCATGTTTACATGCATGCAGATGTATTCATTGATTTAAGTCATCGTGATCATGTTTACATGCATGAAAATGTATTCATTGATTTAAATCATCGTGATCATGCTTACATGCATGCAAATGTATTCATTGATTTAAATCATCGTGATCATGCTTACATGCATGCAAATGTATTCATTGATTTAAGTCATCGTGATCATGCTTACATGCATGCAAAAGTATTCACTGATAGATGGTCAACCTTTTAACAGATTTGGTGTAAGATTTTAATCTACTAATCGTTTCATTATCCCGAAACTACATTTTTCGACGACTCTACTTCGCTAAGGGGTGAGAGTCGGCAGGATGAGCATTATTTCCGGAATTCTTCGACTTTGATTTCCGCCCAATTTAAATATTTTTTTATTTAGTTTTTTTTTTCCACGCGTGTGTTAATATCATATCGTTTTTGGCAGTACAATTTTATTTGAACTTCAACTTACGTAAGTGGCAAAAAGAAAGAAAAAAATTAGAATATTTTGTGCTGGAATATATTCTAATTCTTCTTCCTAATAATTCTAATATATTCAAAATTAGAATATTTTGTATAATATCATAATGTGATAGAAATTATCTATCGTTCGAAAATCGCAAAATGCTATAAAAAATCAATAACAAATTTTAAAAAAACTATTGTTATTTTTAAAAAGTGAATTAGCAAATTTTAAGAACATAAATTTTCCATTCATTCAACATAATTTAATGTGTAGACTTCTTATAGTAAATAAAAATTACTCTAAAGCATTTTATTGTGAATTGCAATATTTTCACGACAATATTAAGAATTATCCGCTCCTACATTTGATAAATCCCGATAATTCGAGCTTATTGTTAAATGTAAACATATCTTCCTATATTTCCTTCACCCCTATTTTGATTAAATAAACTCATCCTGATGTATGCGAGAACGCACGAAGGGTTTTGGAATCCGAGAACGAACAGTACATTTTAGATGCTAATATTTATACCAAATTATAATTTATCTAGTTCTTTATGATTTATTCTGTTTACTTGCACTCGAAAAGCCGGACTTTGAATGGATTTCATTTAAAATTTCACAGAAATCTACAAATTTGACGTAGAGGCCATACATTAAATTTCATCTCTTCAGCTTAAAGCGGTTTTTTTTTTGTTGTTGTTGTTGTTGTTTTGTTTTTTTAAGCGTATTTGCAAACAGCGTACAGACATAATGTAAAAAAATGTGTTTTGTGAACTCATGAATGTCTGAAATGTGTAGATTCGTCAAAATCTCGAATTCGAATTTTTTTTGTTGATTATAATACACTGTTCTCTCAATACTTGATATACGAAAAAGCAAAAACGATAATTAGATAAATGAAATATGGTATGCGAGTTTTTTAAAGGTCATTACATTTTTCATTGATGTATTAATAAATTGATAATAAAAAAATTACAGTGTTACTTGAGAATGAGTGATAGCAATTGACTTAAAACAATATTATGTTTCATTCCAAGAACATTCCATCGTCTTGTTACTTTTTTGTTTATGAAGTATAGTTTAGTTTAGTTATATTAACGTCCCGTTGTAAAGCAACACTAGGGCTATTTTGGGACGGACCTCGTCATTTTGAACCGTGGTCAGATGACGAGGACGACACTTGAGCTGGCACCCCCCCTCTCCACGCCACGCCACGCCACGCCACACCACACCACACCAGCGGGAGGACGTTTGACATGACGGATTTAACGTGCAACAGACCCCCTTACAATGTGGTTCTTCGGTGGAATCGGGTCTCGAACCTGAAACCCTACGGCTCACAAGCCGAGACCTTACCACCAGGCCACCACGGCCATGAAGTATACACAGAGTAACGCAATATACACAGTATTGTAACCATCAGAGAATTCAATTTTGACTGACTCTGATGAAATGACGAATCTCCACGTTTCAGATCTCCCTAAGTTCCTTTCTGCTATAAAATCTATCTCTGTTGGACGCATTAACTCGAAAATGCTTCCAGCTAGGCAGTTGAAATTTGGTATATAGTTTCTAATTCAAATCTGCACATTTTCAGCAAATTTTGAATCAAATCAATTCAGAGGAATTCTGGCTGTCCGAGTACAAGTTAACACAATAATACAAGACTAAGAGAGCTGCACACATGAAATTTGGCATACAGATTTAGCATCTAATGTGCAGATACCCATTAAATTTGGAACGAAATCTAACAAAGGAGTAACCGTCTGTCAGTCTGTAATTTCACAAGCATGTAAACGCGACAGCTCAAAAACACAGTGCCTTAGATAAATGAAATTTGGTACGTTATTTTGTGACTAAAATTGTAGGTTTGAGCCAATTTGGTTTTAGTCGCTCATTAAAAAAGTTCCAAATACAATTCTGATATTCTAATGCTTTAGTAATAACTGCATTCCAGCAATTATTCGCCCAAGGTCGCAAATTAATAAATTCTTTCTTAACTATTGTTCGCCAAATGAATGCATTTAATAACATACAAATACACCTATTACTGAGTATATTATTTTCAGAAAACCCACTCCTGCTAGTTGGATTATATCAGTCTGATTACATAATAACTAAAAAAATGTTCCAAGCTAGAAGAGTGAAATTTGGTATTTCTCTGCATCAAATTTTACACGAATTTCACTTCTAAGAAATGTTCTGTCCATCTAAATTTGGAACCAAATCCAACAAAAGGGCGACCGTCAACCGACTATCCGATCGCGCCTTGAGATAGGCGTATTTTGCCCCCTTTTGAAGTTTTCCGGGGTTCTCCTATGTATGTTCACTTTACCGACAGTGTGTGGAAAGCTCCCGATCGACTTCCACAAGTGGAGGTGGGCCTACAATGAGTCAGATGGCAGATTTACGACCCTATCAATAAAGGAATGGATTAATTGCAAGTCAATAAAATAACTTTAAAACCCTTAGAGCAAGATGGCTAGAATTTCATATATAGTTTTAGTATCTGAATGTTTAGATCTTTCAGTATCATGTTTACATGCACGCGAATATACAGATCAAAAAGTGGTCACTGCTTCGATAGATTTGGTTTAAATTTGGCTACAACTCTGATGATATAGCCCCAACACGCAAAGAACAATATAGATAAATATGATTGTGTTCACATATGCATATAGACAGACAAGTACTCTTCAATAGATTGTCTCTACATTTTGACAGAAATAGCAAATTTGACATATACCCAATTTCATTTATCTAAATCATTGTATTTTTATTTATCGCGCTTGAATGCATGCCAGAGCACAGACCGACAGACAGTCAACCTTTCCATGGATTCTTTTTAAAATCCGATACATAGACCATTTTACCATCTAAAGTGTACATATCTAATTTATCATAGTATATCAATATAGTTCGTCTATTAGAAATAAACACAGAAAAATTGAAAATTCAAATTTTTTTTATTTATTTATTTCAAGTACTGTACATAATTTACAAGCAGATAGAAGTCCATTATAAACATGGCTGTGTATATAATGTCCGGTATTTACATATATGACTTGACATTTACAAATACAATATAGCAGACGCTGAATTTATATATATATATATAAAAATTGTCTGGAGCTCATTTACAACAAATAACAGTTTTGAATAGACTCGTCTAAGTAACAAAAACATTGGCACTGTTCACATAGAAGCATAACTGCATCGTTTAAATAAGAAAATGATTTTCTCTCAAACAAATTTAATAAAGGTTTCTGACATTTAAAAAAAAATTGAAAGTTTTTAACATAAAGTGATGCCAATAACGAATATAATTATGAATATTTTATTTATATCTCAATGCAGGGCTTTTATTCTCAACTTGGTCCAAAACTGATTTCTACGCCGTTAACGATGGCCATTACTTCTAATTAAAAAAAATGATTTAAATGATTTACCTAATTATATTTTATGTAGTTTCGGTCAATACATGGTAACGTTGAAAAATTTATGAAAACCATAGGAAAAAAATTGGTTATTTGAGTATTTTCCATGAAGTATTCTAAGTTTGAAACTTCATAACTTGGTCAGTTTTGATAGGAAATTATGATTTTTTTTTAAAAAAAGCTAGGACATAAGATAATTTTTCTAAATATGTTTGGTAAGAACTGGAAGACTTGATAAAGAAAATAATGAATTCTACATTTACTGGCTCAAACAGAATACAAAATAATTCTGTATGCCAGGAATTTGCAAACTGTGGGTCCCAATAATAGCTTGAACATTTATTATCTTAAAGGATATTCTACCTTAACATCACGATATCGTTCAATATTTTTAATGCCAGCCTATAACGTTAAATGTTTTGGGGGTATATATATCTTTCTACAATATGCAAAAATATGATGCGGGCTTCAAACTTTCAGAGTAAAAAAAAGCGCAGTGCGCAGACAAGCGACTCAAGTGGCGAGAAATGAAGAAACAAAACAATCGCCTTTTAAATGAGTAAATGTCGTATATAAACGAACTTTTTGCCTCACGATACATGTTTTGTATAACATCTTACTGGAGCCTGCAACTTCACTCAAAATTACATTCCCATGCTTAGATCTCAATCATTAATTCGAAACTCTTTTTGGACGTGACCATTCAACTCAGTTTTCGCATTCTTTGATTTTCAAGCGATTTGCTATTATTTATTCAAATATACATTATATTTAAATACATTTTTGTAAAGAAAAAAAAATATTATGGCTCATCAAACCTTCTTGCAGAAAAAACGTGCGATATTCTTCTCTGAAAAAAAAATCACTGCACTGAGAATAAAGTGAAGTTTTAAAAAAATAGTTAGCAATATTTATCAACTTGGGAACCCTTGTACAAGTATTTTTTCCAATTGGAAGAATATATTGAATGATTTAGAATAAGTTCTTGGACAAGAAGTAGAGTGAACACTTTCTATATAAAACGTTGGTATTATTTAATATAATAAGCATCACTATTTTGAGGAAGAACCAAAGCTATTTTAGGGTTTAACCTGATAAAGAGGATGCCACACCTGCTATGGTACCTTCCCTCCAAATCTCCACACCACATCAACCAGAAAACAATGCATTTTCATAAATTAGGACACAATCCTAAAATAGTTTAAATGATGATTTATACAAAAATATCCATTACATAACATGAATTCTATTTCATTTATATAAATAAATACAGTTCATTTCAACATTTTATAATTGATGTGATATCTCCACGTCAAATTTTAGAAAATAAAATGAGATATTTCAGTTAAAAATCTCTCTCTTATAAATATATTTTAGTTGATTAGCAATCAAATATTAGTTGCTTTGAAATTTATAAGTAATAAATAGAAACATAAATATAATTGAAACACTATGATTTAATAATGTAATGCATTTGTTTCATTAAAAAAAAAAGAAAAATGAATTTCTACTGTGAAGTACCTTTTGGCAAAAGAAAGAGAAACAAAGACAATCCATCAATATGCATCTCAATTTTTTTCTTTTTGAATATTACATTTTCAGATTAAACACATTTTGTAATGTGGTTGATACTTAAGACAATGATATAATTGAACCACTATTAATTCCAGTGGTGGAAAATAAATAATAAAAATGCATTTATTACAGCAATCAAGTCTTTATAAAAACTTTAAAATAAGATTTTATATTTAATCTTTTCATTGCTATTATATTCAAAATATTAGAAAACCATTTTAAATGCACACACAAAAAAATGCAAGTTTAAAATGTTCTAATATGTCACTGAAAAAAAAATTTACAGCTAATATCTAAATTTTACTTAATTGCTGTAGAAAAAAATATTTTTTGAAATTTGAAGTTCATAATTTTTATATGTATAACAAAAAAAAAAGCAGTTAGGACAATACAACTCTTACAAAACAAACATTAACTGTATAATATTTATAAGTTATTTAAAACAAATTAGAGCACCTTTTTTACATTTTTCTTCAGTTACTTATTAATTTATAGCCAGAAATGGTTAAATAGGGAGTTTTCATAGAAGTATTTTTAAGAAATAGGATAATTTCCTAAGAAATACAAATACATAATAGCTACACATCAGCTTAATGCAATATAATCGAGTAGAATAAAACTATGTTTTACTCAGTCTAACATTATTCAGGGCTGTAAGGTAAAAATCCATTTTCACATTTCTTTATCAGTAAGTTAAAAGTTATGTCTCCTGATAGTTATTAAAATGAATTTTTTTGAAGAACTTTAATAATTTTTATGAATTTTAAATGCTAATAAAAATACTATTCATGTAAGATTGTAATAGTTTATTTTAGATATAATATATATTCATTATCTCTGATAAAGTCATTTCATCCATTACATGTAATATTTTGTATGCAGCAAATTTAGCTTATGTAATGTATTAACTAAAAATAATTTTCAGCAAATCAATTTTATACCAAGAAAATCTTAGGACTGTATAGTAAGCAGAAAAAAAATGCAGAAACTGCAAAAGCATGTCAATTTTTTTTTCTTTGCACCATTTAAAGGTAAGAAAGTTCAAATTCTACCTTTCAACTTCAAAATAAAAATTATCTCGATGATTCATATAAGATGAGTACTTTAAAAAAATATGTTGCTGGTTTGGATCAGAACTATGATCAGGTCTAATTTTTCTTAAGTCAGAAGTAATCTATGTTCATAAAAAAATTATCTAAATATTTAATTACAAAACAATTGTGGCACAAAAAAGTAAAGTATCAAAAATATTACAGAAAAATTAAACTTAGTATAATTTTGCTCAAAACCAGCAAGGTATCAAGTATTTTCTCAGTATATTAAAAATTTTAAAATCTACCAAGTCTAGTATAAAGAATATAATCTACTTTTTCCTTAAAAGTTTACACAAATACAAGAGGAAGAAAGAAAACTTCATCGACTTTTTTCTCATACCCTAATACTCTTTTCTTCTTCCATATTCTCTCCATTGCATTGTTCTTGGCACTTCATCTAAAAGAAAATAAATGCTAAAAAATATATCTGACTTATGTACACAACTTCAATCAAAGTCACAAGTCAACGTCCTTGAACTGATTGTCTATTATAAAAGCTCCTTAAAAATATTTTGATAAAAGTTCTTCCTATGTAGAGGCACTATGGGAGTTGATATGTCACCCATTCCTTATGGCACATTTAGCACTTTTGAACTTTCATGGGCACTTTTAAGTTTTCATTACTCATTTCACATGCACTTTTGAACTTTCAGTATTCAAAACTGTCAGACGGCATGTCACACTGAAATAGTACTAATTCTACAGACATATCATTTCGCAATTTTCATGAACATGCAGCATTTAAAAGTTTTCGGATTGCAGTTGTGTCCGTATAGAACCATTCCTTTTAATTGTAGCAGCCTCTCTGAGAGGTATTTTTTGTGATAGAGTATTTGAGTAGTTATTTTTCCACTCATTACCATCTACATAAGTGTTTGGTTTGACAGGAATCAATTGAGTAGCTACTCGAGAGTGCATAGGATTGCCTCTGCGTTTCATGTACACGTAAAAACCAATGGCAGACAAGAACACACCGATGAATAGTCCGACCACAAAACCGGCGACGATGTGTTCTGCATGAATTCCATCTTCTTTTGATTTGAAGTCACTGCTAGCTGCAGGATCTGAAACAGACACACATGTATAAGCAAAAAAGTGGATATTGGAATTAAAAATTTCCGTAAATTCAGATAAGCAAATACAAAATTTTGTTTAGTATTTAAATTGAAATTAAAATTTTTTGCATTACATCTTTTTATATCAAATTCTCATTCTTAACAAAGAGAGAGGGAGATTCAATGGGAGAGAGAGGGAGATTTGAAAGGACTTACAAGAACTTTAAAAATGCAAATTCAAATTAATTGTGCTTATAATTTCTGAATACTCAAATGGAAATCACTACAAGTACCTATTATGCTCACCTTGCAATTAGTAAAACAATATATTACAAAGAGAGTCACACTTCCAATGCCTAATTTCATGCAAACTACTACTGCACAAACACATCCAAATAATCTCAAGAAAAGACAAATCACTTATCTTCCAAACAATAATGGATGCTTCATTCCCTATTTTTCAAGGACCTAGCACAAAATCAATACTTTTCTAAGCCCCATGTATAGCAAAATTAAATGTACAGATTTTCAAGGAGTATGTGATCCCTGCAATTTTTCTAAATATCTCAATGCTACTTTGATATCAGAATGTATGCTCCTCCTGTAATGTTGAAGTTTATTTCGTTTTTTTATCAACATTTATGTGCTATTTCATTTGATGGTGTTAGTATTGGGATTCACATTAATATTGAACTAAATTTAGATGCTGATTTCTTAATTTTTTGAAGCTACCTAAATTTTGTTAGCAATTCTTAACAGTGATCATAAGATGAAGACAATATCTGGACAAAAACTTTTCTCTTTTAACTTCTACAACACATCATTGCATGGATTATAAACTTCAATGAATTTAATATGTACCAGCCCTAATTAGACAGTAGATCTTTGATAGAATCAGTTCTCAAATCTACAATCTCTGGTTTTGAAGTTAAGATACTGCCACTCAACCAAATAGCATTAAAACACTAATCATCCACGAAATCTCCCCACCACAAAGCTAACCGAGCTTATATTTCTAAAAATTGCTTTGTTACTTTTAATGACTGCAATACTATTCAAATTATCTGAAAATTTAAAAATTCAGTTTAAAAAATTTGTTAAAAGACAAATTAGTAATCATAAGTATATTTATGATAAGATATTTCATACAATTTGCATGTTTTAAATATAAAATGATCTATTATATATAATGAAATAGAGATTAGATAAACTAAATGAATTAGAATTAACATGAAATATTTACTTATTTGGCTTGGTATACACATTCTGATTTCTTTTGTGGGACCAGAGCAATAAGATGATGGAGTCATGGAAATCTTGCATTTACGTTTCCTTTGTTGCTCTTGGTTTTCATCACACAATGACCATACTGACCATGGTTCCCATCCTTCAAAGTCTAAAATTATCAATAAAAAAAGATCAAAATTTAGAAAACAGCCTTTTAAACTTTCAACAGTAACACAACAACAACAAAAAAAAAGGCACCAGAAAATTTGCATATCAGAGATTATTTTAAATAAAAATTAGTTTCTTAAAAAAATGTAATGTTAAAATTATTTTATGAAATAATTTTAACACTTTAAAGAAAAGCCAAAAGCAGTTTCAGAATCCAATGGATTGCATGCAACACCCTTTAAAAAAATAAGAATTTTTTTTTTAACTTCATCTTACACGAAGCATACAAAAGGTATTATATATTATATAAATATATAAAAGTAAGGTAAAATTCAGTATTATACAGTTTTGAAAAAAGTTTGTCAATCAAAATTTGATCTGAAAATTTTTCAAATTTTGGAACTTACTGAGATTTGAAAAATAAATCTTTGGAACAATGTTTGTCTATCAGTGAACAAAATATACAAAACTACTCTGAGTTGGATAAAATTTAGTACAAGAATTTTATACCAAATTTTGCAAATTTGCAATTAAAATAGTTTGCTTGCAAGGTCAAAATTGTTAATGCAGCTAAACCTTATATATTTTCCTCTAACATACAGCACTACTTTTAAATTAAAAAAAAATTAATCATTTAATTAATTCCATCGAAAAAAACAGTTCAATTTTATTATTAAGAAACTGGAAAGCTTTTACTTTTTCATACTGAAGAGTTGTAAAGTATATAAACAATTATATAATATATTAAGTATGAAAACTATTAAAAAAATTAATCGAAATTTATTATTTAATTCCTAAATATCATTTGCAAGTTTTTTTTAGTAAAATAAAATATAAATGTTTTTAAAAAAATGTGGCACTTTATAATTTATAAATGTTTTAATACATTTATTTATAATGGTGCATGAAAATCTGTCATTTTTTCACCTTCTTGCTATTATCTTTAAAACAATAACAAATACTTTTACATTTCAATTATGAATTTTTTTTTATAGATGACATACTGTAACTAATTTTTCAGAAAATGATCTGTAATTAATAAATTTGCCTACAATTTTTTAAATTTCATTAAAAGAATACATTTGATCTGAATTAAATTTCAAAACCAATTATTTTATCAATTTCAAAGTTTGGAGTGAAAAAAATTTGCTAGATTACCACTGCTGAAAGACAAAGTTTAGTCTGGCATTTTTTAAAAAGAGATTGAACAAGCAAAGAGGCATGCATACCACTGCAGGATTCAATATTGCATGGACGATCCACTCGAGCAGGACCATGACAATCTGCACCACTGCCTGCTGGTTTTGGAGAATCACAGAATCTTTCCCGATACTGAACTCCTCCACCACATGATGCACTGCAGTAGGACCAAGGAGACCAGACAGACCAACCACCATCAATGCTTAAAAAGGCTGTAAAATAAAATTTAGAAATCAAAAAATATATCAATATTATATTAGGTGCTAAGTAATCAATGAACAATAACACACAAAATATTTTTTTGCAAGCAAAGATTATATGTCAATCAATTCAAATCAGTATTTGTAGTATGGATTGTACTCATTAAGGATACATTTCCGATCTGTGTAAAAGTAATATCTAACTTGAATATTGAAAAATACAATATAAATTTGCAATTAGAATAAAGTTATAACACATCAATATATTAACTGGTATAATGCATTATATTTTACTCCTTAAAATCTTATCAAAACCTATAAATTAACTAAAAAATTATCCAGTTATCAAAAGAATTACAAAGTCACGTTATATACAAAACATCAATAACCAATTCTCATGGGATTTTAAAAAAAATTAATTCCACTAAGTTCCCCTTTTTTTTTTAATCAAACAATGATGCATATGCACATTGAATGCAATACAAATGTTTGCAAGAATCGTAACAAATCAAATGAGATTTCATTTATAAGATTATCACTCATTAAATAAAAAATTGCACATCAACCACATTAAAATAGAGATTTAGATTAACAAGTATACATGTCCAAAGCTCTTAGCTAGTTAATGTCTAGTTAACCAGGGAGTTGCTCTGATTAGAAGATAGTTTTAGTTTGATCAAGGTTAATTTTTATTTCTTTTAATAGCATATCACAAGCTTTTTGCATTAATATATATACAAACACTAAGAACTTCAATTTGAACAAAGATATCAGTCAAGTTAATGTTTTTTTTTCTAGGCTTAATTCTGCAGAGTAACTAGGATGGATTGGCCACAAGAGATTCAAAAATGTTATGAATTTAAGATAACTATGTTTTTCTTTTCTTAGATTTATGTTCTTAAAATCTTGAAGAAAAAAAAAGATGGTTTAAAACAAATCTGGGAAAATCAATGGACAATGTGGATAATGGTTATATGGCCAAATATTGGATTCTGGTTAGATTAACTTAGATCATTTTTATTTTCATATCATTTATTGTAAAAGTAGAAAAATTTTGCACAGACAGATTGCATTAAAAATAAAACAAAATCCAGCCTTCTTTTTAAAAGTTATAAAAATTTTAAATCTGCAACACTTTCTTCTTTTTTCAAGACCTGTCCCCTATGGGGGTTTGTTTTTCCCCCATTTCATTCAAAAAGTGAAAATATATGAAAGATGGTACTGGGCTAAATCTTCACCATGCAAGTTTATTCAAAACCAGGCAGGATAATTAATATTGTTTTCAAATTGGCCTGATCTCCATAAGTCAGCCCCCATTGAAATAAAACATTTTAAAACTGAAACTATTATTTCACACTTAAATTTACAATGAATCAATTCATTCAAGTTAGTAAAATATATAATTAATATTTCCCAGTTATGAAACACATTATTAATTCAACCTTGCAATTCTTCAAAATGATAATTTTAAAATGATTGCTTTCAAATCATAAACTAACCAGAATCTAAGCAATTTCTACTGCCTTCGTGACAGAACCTCTCTTCTTTTTTCATGTGCCCTATCTTTAACATCGATTCATCTGGTACATTGGCACGACATGTGAACCTTAAACGCTGTTCAAAATATCCATCTTTGGTCTGGTTCACTCTTAGATAGGGAGTCCAAGGGGTAGACTTCTTCACTTCTGGGCAAGACTGCAAATTGCAGAACTTGTAATCTTGATTGCAGCCGATGCATTCCTTCCCACCATGCTGGGGAGGCGGACTATTACAACGACGTCTTCGGACTTGTATGCCACCACCGCAGGGTGCACTGCATTCTTCCCATGTACTCCATTCTGACCAGTGACCATCAATAGGAGATACAGTTGCAGCTGGGAGAAATTAAGAGGAATTTTAGATAATTTCATATTCCATAATAATAAAAATGTATAATCAATTTTGAAATTAAAAATTGTAAGTATAGAAAGTATAAAGCAACTTTGTCTAATAATACAGATATTTTTCCTGTTTATAGAAACTACTCAACTAAATAACTATATAATACAGAAATAATAAATTTTAACTTATTTCATAACACTGCAGTTTTTTTTTCTTTTGTATGATACGGTTGATTTACCAAAGGTTAGTATTAAACTACTAATAAAAATACACTAATATAATTAATATCTTACAAAGTAAATCAGTACATTCTAAATCTATATTTAACAAGGTTTTAATTCATTTAAAAAAATGAAAGAAATCTTTATAAAGTACATATACCATATTATTAAATTTCATATCATGTTTCACTGAATTTTTATTCTAATAATAATCTGGTAGTAATATGCTAAACAGCTTAAAAACAAATAAAAAAATACAACTAAATTTGTGGTTCTATGCTTTTGCAGTTTATTCTATAATATAAAGCCAATGTGCATTTCTTTCTGTAATATAATTTACATGCATTCAAATGAGATTACAAATGGCAAAATTAAAATTAATAATTATTAATTCTTTGAATAGTGATATATTTGCTGCCATGACTCAAGCTAGTGATTCACACTTTCTTAATAATATTTCTCTTTACAATCTCTACACTATTATTAAAGAAAGAGTGTTCTAATTAGATGGAAAATGTGAATTAAAAACATAAGAGTAAGTGAAATGATGTTATAAGAAAATTAGATTAATTTACTGATTTAGCTTTAGATTAAAGCCAAATAAGAAATAACGATTTAATTATAAAAATCTGTATTATCTGTAAATCATTTGCTTCTGGACAAAGTTTTATGAAATATTTGGAACTTAACTCAGTGGCATAGAGATGATAAATGATGCCTAGGGTGCAATACAATTTTATTATTATTATTATTACTTGTCACCAGCTATTTAGCATGAGTAAAATACTCAAGGCTTCACATTTTTTTTCGAGCCCCTTATGATATTTCTCTTCAGAAAATAGGATAAAAATTAGGATGTTTTGTTCCATACATCATTGCTTAAAAATGTGTCAACCATATCTATAGACCCCTCCCCCCTTATGTCAGTTGCTACAGCACTAGCATAAATTTTTAGAGACAAATTACAAGCTAGGTTTTTTATTGAAGTTAAAATATTAGTGTATATCATATACTAATAATAATTCATCTATATATAATTGCTAATAAGCTGGGAAGAAAGAGAAGTTAAAATAGTATTTTATTTTTAAGGCTGAAAATTTTTAGCACAATTTAAAAAAAAACCCACTTGATATGAAAATATATTTTGCAGAATCTTTAGGTTTTTTTTTTTTTTTTTCCCCATTCCTTTTTAATACTTTATGAAATATAAATACATAACAAGAATTTTTCCCCCAAAAAAATTTAAATAAATGTGTTACCTGGGCAAGGAGGATTTGCTGTACAAAATATTTCATCTTTCTCTGGGCCAATACAAATTTTCCCACCAAATGCTGGAGCTGGATTACCACAAATCCGCCGACGTGTTTTAATTGATAACCCGCAAGTTTGTGAGCAAGATGACCATGCAGACCATTCTGTCCAGTGTCCATCTCCTAAAGAATTCAAACAAATAAAATTTAGATTAACACATGGTTTTAATTGCAGTTTAGTTCAATAATCAATAGATTAATTACATACTTGCATACTTTTACATATGGCATATCTAAAAATTTCATACATACTTGTGCAATTAGTGACATGGACTGAAGTTCCTTCACATTCTTTGCCACCATTAGCAGGAGTTGGATTGTTACAGAAACGTTTTTGACACTTGCATCTGTCTCCTGTAGCTCCATGACCAATTTGTGAACATTCATGCCAACTAGTCCAAGCACTCCAGCCACCATCAACTAAATAATTAATTCAAAATATTAATTGAAACAACATTAATAATATAAACTAAGAAGGGACAAATATCACACAAAACAAGTGCAATAATTTGAATATTTCATTACAGTGTCAAAAAAATTTAAAAAAAAAAACATGACTTCCACAGCAGTAATTAATTATGTAATACATAGAAATGGCTATGAATTCCATGTCATGGGGTTCATCTATTACAGTTGCAGATCTGTAGTAACCACTGCATTTTTTTTGAAGTTACATTTTTGTTTAACAAATTTATTTAATTTTCCACTATGATATTTCAACTCTCTTTCTGTACTTTTTTCTTCGGATAATTCAATAAGCAATAGAAATGAGGAAAAGAGAAATAAAAAAAAAGTAGGAATATAAACTGTCTTGCGAATAGCTCATGAAGGTACCTAAATCACTTAGGTGGATGTTTTTTTATAGATGAAGTAGTTTTATTTGGTTTTATTTTTAATTGCACTTTATTATTGATATTTTCTGTAGCACTGATAATTTCTAAGATGATGAACCACCATTATTTCCATGATACACTACATTTCTAATTTCAAATGCAATGAAAATTTGAGATTCCAACATCATAAAATTCATTAGGTTACATTGGTTTCCTTCATAATTAATTAAAATGTAAATAAATATGTGTTTCATAATATATAACTGATTTTCAATTATTGCTTATCCTTTGCATGTCTGAAAATAACTAAAAATCAAAAATAAAATTTTATTATTTCGATAAAAATTTGAATTAAAAATACAAACTAATGAAAATTTTCCAAAAAAATGAATCAATATTAAATGACTGAAATTATATAATCAATATTAAATGACTAATTGAAAAAGCATAAAATGGATCTATTAGTTAGATAGTATTTATATTCTATCAAAAACAATGATTTAACATTTAGGAATGGGAAAACCAATATCCTCATTGCCCTCAGTAACAGAAAATTTTTAAAAGCCATTTGTAAATACATGTATTTAACAACAATAATTATCAACAAAATTCTAGATGCACTTGGTGCATTCTGAATAAATACAATTATTTTTATCAGTTAATACTTTCAGAACTTAAAGTAATGCATTTTAAACTAGATTATTTTAAAAAAGAATAGTTTTAGCATTATATAACATAATAAATTAATTATGAATATGAAGATTATGAATCAATTTTTCATATAGAGAAATTCTTTGAAACTAAAGACATTCTAAATTAAATGTTTCATTTTAAAAACTTTTTTTTAATGGCAGAGGCAATGTAAAGATATCTTTTGGGACACAATAATTAAAAAGTGTTATTTAAAAATTAAATATACCAGCAATTTATTGAAATTAATCTAAAACAGAATGAGTTAAGAGTGTAAAGATGTCATATTTTACCTGGAGTGTCAGTTTTAGGACAGGCTATTTTTTCTTGGTGCCAAAATGCTGATAAAGGATTTCTGTGGGGAGCAGCTATACAAGCTAATTTGTAAATATCCCATCCACAGTATGGATCCATCGATGACAGACATTCACTAAAAGATTAAAATGAAGAATTTTTTTCGGAAATATATTTATGCAATTTTTGTAATAAAGCATAAATTTATATACCATTCCGTGTTCCATAATAATTATTCTTTTGTCATAATTAACAACACCATAATTAATAAAGTTACTTCTATATTATTACATGTTATGATAACAGTTTTAAGGAAGTAACAAATAAAAATCATTTACAAATATACATACAAAAATACATAGGCAATACTATAGATTTTATATATATATATATATATATATATATATATATATATATATATATATATATATATATATATATATATATATACACTAGTCATTAATAAAATATAACAACTGCATGTGTAAAATTTGAAAACTACAAATACCATTTATGGAATAATATATAATTGTATATTATTTAACCTAAATTAAAAATTCAATAAGTCAAATGTCAAAAGAGAAAAAAAATTCAAGAAGATTTCAGACTAGAACAAAATGTTTTTTTTTTTTTGTCATAGCTTTGATACATGCATTAAAATGAAGGAAAACCAACCTCCTGGAAAGTTTTTTTTCACATCTCTGTACAGGAATTCGTAAGACAGATTCTTCTGTTCCAATGTACAATGAATTCTGCAATAATTAAATAATAAGTAAAACTGATGAAAGAAACAGTTAAGACTGAAAAATTAAGCAGTAATTTGAATTAAAAATCTTACTGTATCTTTCAGGAGTTTCATGACTTTAATTGTATCTGTACTTCCTTCAGGAAATACTTGAATTTTTTCAATCAAACAGGTTTCTTTTGTATCAGGAAGTATTACAAGTTTCCTAATGATGCCTTCTACTGACGCCACAAACATAACATGCACACTGTCGTGCTCCTTGGTCTGCACGGTATCCACAACAATATGGCTGAATCTAAAATTAAAAATAATAAATATATAAGTATTTAAACTTTTTTTTATAAATTTAATATTTTCAAAGCTTAAAATTTTTGTTTCAATTTGTTATGATGGAACAAAAATACCTAAGACATAAAAAACAATAAATTTTTGAAATAAAATATCAACTTGCTACTTGAAATATATAAGAAAAATAATATAATAACATAAAGATATATATATAAACATATCAATAACAAAGAATTGATTTCAATCAAAAGTAGAATAATGAGAAAAATGTATTTAAAACAAAAAAAAAATCGACAAAAATATAATTTGATAATAGTATAATTTGATTATTAAATGAATAACATAATATTAGGAAATAAGCAGTTTATTTTTAATAATGTTAATAAATGAAATTCAGTTTAAAATTTAAATAATAAATTCTGAAAAGTTCAAATATATCAAGAAAACATAACATAATGTAACTATTGCACACACTAAAATAAAAATAAAAGGAACAAAATTTAAATAAACACTTATAATTTGGAAAATTTGAATTATAAAATTTTTTTGCCAATCATAATAATAAATTTGATTCCAGAATAAGCAATCAATTAAATTCAATATTTAATATTCATCAAATATTTTTACTAATAAAATAGGTATCACAAGAAGGTTGGGAAAAAACGTTTGTAACTATAGCAAATGGATTTTATAAAGTTATCTGTCCATATTATTTAGCAGCATCTTAAACCTGATCAAGGACAAAGCAAATTAAGCTTTTATTTTATAATTACTTTCAAACATTACTCCATTCTATGTACTTATAATTTCCCTGTAATTTATTCATTGTTATGTATTATCATCATTATCATTACTATTATGTATATTCAATTTTTATAAAAGATCAAATAATATATAACATTTTCTATAAATTTATTAAAATGATGGAAGACGACAAAATATTTTATGACAAATTAATAACCACGGTTTCAGGAAAGACCATGCAATTTTGAATCAAGTTCAAGTTATGACGAGTATAACATGTAATTACATGCAGAAAAAATGTAAAAAAACATTTTACCTTTCAAGTTCTAGCCTTAAAATTGGATGAGAAGTCATAGGCTGGACAGCTTCATTCATCAACTGATACTTCTCAGAATCCAATACATGTTCTGCTGTCTTTTTAGGAACTTCACACTACATTGATATGAAAACACTTAATACAATCTTTAATATAATTTAATACATAACATAGTTCAAATTTAATGCTTTTTAAAAAAAAAAAAAAAGAGGTGAAACTTTATTATAAAAACGCAGACATGTAGAAATAATACAATTTTACATATTATTTCAATAGATCTAACATATTTATGATAAATAAAATTATTATATGTTGAAAAGTTTACCTGAAAATGCCTGTGCGGTGATGTCTGCCTTTCCCATGCATAGTTAGGTTTTTCTTGATATTTGAAGGCTCCATTAAATGAATTTTTTATTGCTGTCATATTATAGGCACATATTGCTGTACCATAAATACTATTTCTGTAATGAAGAAAATGAAAGCACTAAGTAACTAGCCTACAAGAACTGTCTTCATTGTGAAATTAATTAAAGAGATATGAATATAAACCTAATATATATTACAAAAATCTAATCTGAATTTTGTAATAAATCACAGAAAATGTTATAAAAATCTTTAGTGTTGCATATTGTATGCATAAGTAACTGCAGATGCAAATTGTTACAAGTAAAAAAAAAGAAGTACATTGACTAAACTGATTTAAATGAGTGATGATCATATATATATATATATATATATATATATATTTATATTTCAACATAGGTTTCATAGTGATGGATTTTGACATTTTGCAACCCTAGGCAGTTTGCATGATGAAATCCCTTTTTGTACTAAATTGGTAATTTAATTCCACATTTCAACATATTTTAAAATGAATCAACATGGTAGTAATTTATTTTTAACTGATATTTTAAAAACGTTAGAATAATATTAATATTATAATTTATTCATTTATTTGTTATGATTTATGATAATTCAGCACTGATATCAGTACAAACACTATTTAAGTAGAAGATTGTTGTTTATAAATAATATAATAAAGTGTATATTATGTAATAAAAAGGAAAGCTGACCAATAATACTTGACAAATTATTAATAATTTCCTAATTTTTTTAAATCCTTAATTTATATTTCAGAAAAATTTATTTATCAGGCAACTAAGTTAATGATATTTTGTAATCAGCTTGCATATTAATTTTCTTCTGTAGTTCAACTACTAAGTCGAGAGTTCAATATTGAAACATGGCACTCACTGTATTAAATTACAGAAGCTGCTAAACAGCATGCTTCGATCAGTTTTCATAGTTAAGTAAACAACATTAACATTAAACATTTTGAAATTAATACATAAAGAATTTTATCCTAATATATAATTATTTCTTTAATGAATTAATTTTTCTCTAATGAAAACATACATACACACAATATCATAGAAATTTTGCAAATAATAATTATTGTTATTTCTATTCACAAATAAAATAATTTAATAAATTCATAAATAAAAAAGAATCTAATTCAAAAAATGCAGAAGATGTTTTTTTTACAATTAGAACTTACACAGGAGTGGTAAAAGTAGCATAAAATATTTCTTCTCTTTCTATATAATGTACACTCTGAATTTCATTGTAGTAAAATGGATAATTCCCAGGAATTGAGCAATTGAGGCGAGCTTTAAGGAAAGTGGTAAATTTGTCCTTCAACAAAAACTGACCACCTTGGTCGTTTTTACATATCCTGGCAACTCTAGAATAAATTACCTGAAAAATAATCAAATATTTTTTAACAAATACTTGCAAAGTGCTCTCAAATCTCTATCGATAATATTTTACTGGTATGTGAATTTAAAAAAAAAATCAGCTAATTCAAATGATGTATACCTTTCCACAATTTATGTATTCCACTGCAGCTTCTCTGAAGAAGTAATATGTAAAGTTATCAATTTCGTATGAAGCAACAAAATTTGCATCTAAAAAACAAAAATACAAATAATGAATAAAATATTTATTACAATTCTTATGGTTAAGATAGCTTTTTCTCCAATTAATAGACCTAATAATATTAAAATAGTCATCTAATTTTAGTCTTTCTTTCAGGATTCTTTCCAGCTCATTTTTAAAAAGGAATCATTTTAGTGGTGAGCTAAGCTAGCAGCAGATTTAATAAATGTTAAAGGATAATTCAAGAATATTGATTGAGGAATTTTATAAGTATTTAGTCAAATTATAGTAAATATAGAAATAAAATTTCATTTTGACAGAATATATAATCACACACTACACAGAACTACAGTAAATGGTATCTACGATATTATATATGTTCCAACACTTCATCTTTTAAATCATATTTATAGATTTAAATTAAAGAATGTTCTAGCCTTCGGGGCACACTCCAGAAATCATTACATCATTTATTAAATTGTGACTTATCATCACATTACTTATCAAATAATCAGGATGTTTCAATCCCATAAGAATCAACTTAAATCATAATGTCATTATCTTATTAGCACTTCCCTACTGTTACTATATCTTCATGTTATTGTAATGAATTCAGGAAAATGAAAAACACAGTCAGGATATTGTATAATAATTTTTCAATAAAGGCAATTGTAATAATAGTGAGCGATTTATTTGAGGCATAAAGGAAGAAGTGTGAAGAATTCCTTTCTAGATTTGTTAAACCTGTATCTAACCTTGCAACAAGAGTTACCAGAGGAATTTTGAAGAGAAAAAAAAACACAAAACAATTGGGTTTCATTTTAAAGGAATGCTATAAAGACATAATATTTCGGCATTTATAACACTTTTTTAATTTATCTATAATGAAAAGATGAAAAAATGATACCATGACAAAGACACCATTTAGACTTGCTAAGCCAATAGAGACAATAAGGATAAAAAAAATATCCATATTATAATTTGGGCAGTGGTATAACCAGAATAACAAATGCCAGAGTATATTTTTTTGTTCCCAGTTGTTATTGGTGATGTAATAAATATAGATGGCACCTGGAGAAATTATTCTTTGTATTCCTTATTTATTTTATTCCTTTATTTTATTTTACTTTTAAAAAAATGACAGAAATTATTATTCTGATGGTAGTGACCAGGGCTTCAATATGTGCCTTGGCTCCCAGCCACTAGGTCTCTGAATTTCAGCCCCAATTACTTTCATTGTCTCACTAAACAGTAGAAGCATCTGATATCACCGTGCAGCATGTTACAATATAAGTTATTTAAAATGAGATATTCTGAAATTTCATACAAATTGCATAATAAGAAAGTTCCAGTAGTGTCATAAATTATGCAAACTTTCATAAGCACAAATCTTAAACATGAAAATGTAATTACTCACCACTTAACCATTTAGGGTCAAACTGAACTGTCCTCAGTAAAGGTTGTTTTCCCATAACTTTAAATATCACAGGATCTCGTCCAGAAAAGTCAATTGTGGATGCTATATAATAATCTCCTTTGGATGTTATCAAAGCAGTACTGTTTGCATAAGGATTATAAGGACACTTAGCTTCTCCAGGTACCCATTCAATATTATTTAGAGCATCAATCTGAAGAAAAGAAAATTACTTTTAATATAAATGAGTAAAAAAGTATGATTATATAATTTATTATTAATAGTTTTGAATCAAAATTTCCAGCAATTGCTAAATAAAAAAAAAAAAAAGTATTATAGAATTTTATTTTTTGAAAAAAAAAAAAAAAAAAAAAAAAACTTTTCTTCCAAATTATATCTTTATCTGTATTTAGGGATACATTAAAAATTGAGAAAAATCTATTGAAGGAAAATATGAAATTGGAAATTGATTAGTGCTTGAATGAAAATATTTAATCGTTAAAGATAAAAGGAAAGAATACAGAAATATTAGATGAAAAAGAATTTATGAATTTATTTTAATATTTGATCAATTATTCCAAATAATGATTTTTTATAACAATTTTTCAAATAATTCACTAAGAAGAGCATAGTTTGTTGTACATTTATTTTCATTTAACAGTTATCTTGATTCACATCTTGTATTAACATTATAAGCATATTTAGAAAATATTTAATTCAACTATTGTATATCTCCATTAAAATTATCAAATAAAACAATTTTGTGTTTATAATATTTTTTTTTCAATATACAGTCACCCTTGCAGCTCCCATAATGAATAATCCACATAACGAGGAAAATATTTAAATAAATGACTCTTATCGAGTGTTGTTTCACAAAATAAGCAACAAAGAGATATCGTAATATCACATGCAGAATCAATCTGTATCTAGAGTTCAGTCAAAGTTGAATGATTATTTGAAGATAACCTTTTTATCCACATAGGAGAAATACTAGCCGAATAGCCATGTCGAAATGACTCCAACAGGTTTGAGCAGTGCCTAATAAATGAAACTGAGTCTTTGGCTGAGATTATGGGGTTAGAGGTGGATAAAAACGACATTGACGAGCTGGTGGAATGAAGTTAGAACTACTGAAGAGCTTATGGAGCTTCATTCTGTGTCACAGTAAAAAGTTGCAGATGATCGTGATGGAAGGAGAAAAAAAAATGGCAGTAAAGCAACAACTTTTCAGTAAAATAAGGAAAACGCTGAAAGTTTTAGATATTATTGCATCATACATTGCGAAGCGTCATCCTAAAAATTTATTTAGAAATAATGCTAAATTTCATTTTTGCCACATTTTGAGGCGTAATTGAAGGCAAATGATTTTAGAAAACTTTCTTGTAAAATAAATAAATAAAAAATACACTATAAATAAAAAGCTACATATAATTTTTTTAAGTGCGTATTTTTCTATTTTACATAGCTTTCCATAGAAAATAAAATTGTTTCTCACGACAAATAAAATTTCGGAACGAATTGTGCTCGTTAACTTTGTATTGGCAAATCTAATATACTACTTTCTGGTACTTTCCGGTTTAAAAAATCCAGATAACTTTGCATTTAAAATTTCTTTCAAGTTCTAAATATTCTCATATCTTTCCCATTTTTTTTTTTTTTTTTTTTTGTCTTTAAAATGTTTTTTTTTTTTTTTTTTTTTTTTTGGAATATGATATTAGTCAGCCTTTAGCTTTTTTTTTCTTTTATGATTGTTTCATTTTGTTTAAAATGAAAACATTTTTCCTTTTATCAAAAAAAAGTGAGATATGAAAGAATATGGATAAGATAAGCTGGTTAGATCTTTTATTACCTTTGTACAACTTTTAAAAAAATAATTTTTTCCTAATATATAATCTTTCCAATAGACTGATGTCCTGATAAAGCTCCTTTAATGGAATCCAATATAAGAAGATATACACAGTAGAAACAAACCAAATAATGAAAAACAAAAGTTTCTTAATTTAATGTACATGCAAATATTTATCCATCCCAATTTAACAAATGTACAGCACATTAAAAATAATTTATACTCAGTTTTGGCTGAATTTAAACATTTGCTTGAATGGCAATTTTAAAATAAATATCTTTCAATTGTGAAAAACCACAAGATAATTTTCTTGCATTTTGAATTGATATAACGGAAGAAACAAGACTCAAAATATTGATTAGAAAAGTTTTTAGTCCAGTTTCACAAATTACCAATATTTTAGCAAACCACTTAATTATTAGAGGCAATTTTTAACTTCACTTTGTTTTTATCAAACAAAATATTAATAGAAGCCAGATTTATAAATTTTTACATAAAGAGCAAGACATGAAAAAATTTAGAAGTACAATTTAAAATATATAAAAGTATTAATTATTATATATATTATTAAAAAATATAAAAATGTAAATGTATTTTATTTAAAACATATAAAATAGCTTACAAGTCTCCAGGAACATTCTGGCATGAAAGCATTTGTACCACATGCAAATAATTTATTCCCATGGCTGACCAAAACTTTAATATAATTCATACAATCCTCCTAAAAATATAAAAACAAATCAATATAAATATATTACAAATAATTAAAATTTAAGACAAAAAAAAATATGCTTAGCCCTTTTAAAGACCATCTAGTTCTAATTGTATTTTTAAATATTTTTAGGATTGAGACTGATTTGAGAGAAGTAATTCATTTAGCCTATTAGATGAATTTAATTTGATTTATTAATTAATTTGGTTAATTAATAACTAAGACAAATTAAAGCACATCATTTTGTGCAGGATAAGAAACTGAAGCCTCAAAATTTCTGTCTTATTGAAGAATTTATCACAGCTTAAACCAACCTACATAACTTCATACAAAGATTGATGAATTTGGTGATAAGCAAAGTAATACTGATACTTCCCATGGCCCTAGAATGGGTTAGTTATAAATAAACATTCAATTTATATTATTTGTCAAAAATTATAATTGTATTTATAAATGTGTGTGTGTGTATGTTAAAATTGACTTACTTCACTCTTCCCTTTCAGAAGACACACATGTATGTTGTCAGCATTAGCAGGCCAATATGACTCTTCAAGTTTTTTTAATCCTTCCAAACTTAATCGAAATAAATAATTCCTATAATAAAGCAGAAATATTATTACTATAATAAAAAATAAAAATGAAGTAATAACATCACAGTTAAAAAGAAAATAAAAAATTTAAAAATTCCATATAGAATAATTTACCTAGAGCCAACAATTAATTGGTATCTTTGAATATCAAAGAGCAATTGTCCAAAAGATTTTACATTACTTTGTGTAAAAACATCGATTCCAGTCCTTAAATCTAAAAATAAAAAATTCAGATTACTAAAAACGTAGTATATCAAAGTTCATCTAAAGACTTTATTTAAAAAAATAATAAAATAAAACCTGGATCAGGTGTCTGAAGCAAACATAAAATAATATGATAAATTAAATATGTTTTTGCAACTTCAATCAAGGTTCTGTAAACAATGAATTACAGCTTTTTAGGCTTATGTAAACTTCGCTATTTTTATCGTTTTATTTTTTATTTTTTTAATTCATAGTTTTGCTTTATTTAATATTTGTCATATTTTTCATATTTAATTAACTGTAATCTCATCCTTAAAATTAAATAAATAAGCCCAAAATTAACCTCATCTTTTCCAAGTGTTCATCTAAAATCATGGCGAAGCAAATTTAATATGGAAATAACAAATAATAAAATTGTTATTTATAATTTCTATAACATGTTTCTAAAATAGTTTAATATATAGTTTTTGAAAAATAAGCCTTAAAGCATCTTTTCTTAAACACATTTTTCTCCTTGAATTAAGGTATATTATCTAAATGCATATTTTGATAACTGCAATTTCGAATCTTTTTGCTGTTACAAAAATATCCACAGCAAAGGAAAAATTCGCAATCTAATAAACAGATAATAATTCATCCACCAGATTTTTCAACTACTTTGGGAGGTTAATAAGACAAACGAAATCGAAAAATAACAAGTTGAAAAACATTTCAATCAATAGCAGTTCATTTGATTCTTTTCCATCTTTTTGCTCTGATTGCTGACTGAAAAGGATATCTATCTAAGAGCCTTGCGCAATTCGCGAGGCATCAACTTCAGCGGGGTTAAAGATCAAGACACACGTGAACAAGTGTTGATGAGCAAATGGAGTAATCCTAAACCTATCTTCCTCAACAGGCTTTGATGAACCGACTCACGACTGATTTAAGATTTAGGGAGCTAAGCACTAAATGATTGATTTATAGGTTACTTGTCAGTGGATGAAACATGACATTTTTCGGCCCTAAGCAGTGTACATGATATTATGAGAACACTTTCTTAATAAATAGCCAATTTAGTTTCACATTTCAACATATTTTTAATTTAATCAATATGTTAATAATTAACTATTTGGTTAAATTTTTAATTATTTTGAGAAAAAGTATGTGTGTTTTTATTTTTAATATATATGTTTCTTAAAAATTAATCATAATTATTTGCTAAAACGATCGCATTATTTAACTAAGTTATTTGTAATTACAATATAAGTATTTAATAATTATATTAAATATTTGGGAAATAATAAACTTGAAACAAATAAGATGTTAAAAATTATCATTTTCTACAATCTCTCAAGAGGAATATAACAAACAGTTAAAAGAATAGTTAATATTTTAATACATTATAAATAAGCGATAGTTATAATTTATTTCATAATTTTAATAAGTAAATGTTGACACTGTACATACACATTCGTTTGTATTGTACGCATTGTAATTTCTTATAGTTTACAATTCATAACATATGTATTTTTTTTTCAAAATTTATTTATTTATCAATTAGGCTAATAACATTTTTTAATCAACCAGCCAGCCCTTGCCTCTTATCCTAGAGGTCATATTCTCTATACGAGATATTTTTCTTTACAAGATATTTGTCGATATTCTGAATGCCTTTACAATAGCGTCAGGATATCATCACATTATGGTTAGGCATTTTGTGCAAATAGGGTAGCCAGCCGCTTAGTCGAAAATCCGCCACTGTTCAACATTATGTTCCCAAAATTATTAATTATATTTCTCCTACACAATAGCGAGGCAAAATTATTTTTCAGCTTACTTTGGTCTTATTTATCACCTTCTGATTTTAGTTACTATAAAACGAATTCAAAAATCAGACCACGCTTTACAAAACTCGTATCGTGACATCTATTTTCTCTTGTTATATGTCTTATTGCACCAATGCTTTTAAGTGAGCATTATTTGAAGATAAATAGCATTAAAAGCATATAATTATTTTTTGCGTTCCTGATCACGTTTAGCTTTAAAAAAAAAAAAAAAAAAAAACCTAAAAGACACACATTCTGTTTTCGCTGCGTCCCTCCACCATTTTCTATCCCATGACTGGTACCTGGAGAGTTTAAACATCGCTTGTCTCAACAGCCATTGCATTCCTAAACTCATCTCTGCCTGTGTTATGATCTTTCCTAACTTTTTTAATTTGAGGATTCGAGAAGATAGCAGAAAAATGACGCACGGAATATATTATTTTAGCTTTCCGTTCATATTTGATTTTTAAAATATTTAAGAAAAATTCCAATATTTAATCATCATGGTATAACAGCCATAACACAGGCTTCCAGGTTATCGACGCTTTCTTTGCTCCCTTGCTATGGGCACTGACGAGGAAAGTGTTATCGATAGCTCAAGAATTAATTCTGGAGACTCCAATGGATTGCTTAAGTATGCATAAATTATCATACAATCGGTATTGAAAGTGTAAATAGCCAATGCAATTACACCAAATCTGTTGATTTCTATCAAATTTGAAATTTGAATCAAATTTTGGAATTCAAAGGAAATCCTTCAACTTGAATATAAGTTATCGCGATAGCTCAAATTCAATACGCATATCGCGTTTTATAGATATTTATCAGATTTGGAATCAAATCCGTCAAGAGATTAACAGTCGGTCAATCTATCCTTTAGAATTTATAAAAAACACAATTATTCAAAAACGTAACTAAATGAAATTTTGTTCGCAATTTTAGCATCGAAAATTAGGATTTTAATCAAGTTTTGAATCACCTCTACCAAAAGGTTGAGCCGCCTGTCAGTCTGTACTTTCAGAAACATATAAACGCAATGGCGTAATGTATGAAATTTGGTATGTAGTTTATAACTACAATGATAATCATACGTCAAATTTTGTTTTTAATCCGATAGGGATGGGGAAGGTGTCAAAATATAGATTCGAATTTCTGATACTGTTTATAAATTGATACAAGGGATTTAGAAGCAAAGTACGCACGTTTTTAGACTCTTTCATAATTATTGTTTGCCGATTATATATGGTTAATAATATATTAGATAGCCGGCGTCTGGCCTAGGGGTAGCGCGTCTCTCCCTTATCTAGGCGTTCCGGGTTCGAGTTCTGGTTCTGGTTCGGGCATGGTTGTTCTCTTCCTTGTGTTCTCTCCGTGAGGTGCGTGAATGAGCCTTCCCCCTGTAAAAAGGGGTCGTGCAAGCGAGTGTGTGTGTGCTATCTTCATTTGAGCTAGAAGGCAGACTTCTGGCCTCGAGTGCTCAGGGGTCTTTACCTTCAGAAGATACTGCGCAAAAATTTGGCTTAAAATAGTCACACGACAAAAAATGTTAGATAGTATGCGAGACTGTTTCAAGAGACCACACCCGTTGGTATTGCTACTTTCTACACTAAACCTATGAGAGCAAAGAAATACGCCATTTACAGAACAATTTTATCTGGATATGCATGCTATTATACTTTTAAAACCACCTGTTACGAAACAAATTACAATAATTTATGTGAACTAGGACACGTTTTAAAAATACGTTAAAGTGCCTTATTATAGAATGAAAAGTTTATGTAAATATCCCAATGTGCAATTTTAAGAAATATTAAGAAGACAAAAGAGTAATACAATTATTTCACACAATAACAACGATTATTATGGCATTCAAAATATAAAGGGGGAGAGTAAAAAGAACACTATGCCCCAAGCGCTACGTATCTTTGTTACGTAAAGAACGTGACCTTATTGGTGAAATTGAACAAAATATCAACAGACTGCGGTTCTAGTATCAAAATAAATAAACAGATGGTATGAATACGGAAAATGCATACATACAATATGAATAAATGCATATATATTAAAAGTTTGTATAAGTTAATTATATTTGTCTTTTGTTTTAAATAAAATCTAATTGCTTTCTTGTATATAAATTAAATCTTATTAAAAATAAACCAATACTTTTCTTTATCCATTAATATATTGGATCTCCACACATAATATATATAAGAAACGACCGTAAATAAGTGTTAAAGGAAAATATTAAAAAAAAAAATTCAAATTTTCTAATAATTATTTTTAATTCAATCAACTTTAAGTAAACACCAGTAGATATTCCTTTTTTTTTTTTTTCTACCTACCACGATACAGTATTTAGAAAACTTTTGTTCAATACTTAATTTACATAAAATCTTATTCTATCGCTGACATATCTTTATTATTTTTTTAAATTACTTCATTTCATTTCAAAAAGCGCAACATAATAAACCAAACGACATAATAAACTTCAGCAAAATATTCAATTTAAAATATTATTTTTTTAAGTCCAGAATATATCACAAGATATATATCATCATATGAACTCGCAATATTGTTTTAAAGGTTTTGACAATTTAAATCTTAAGTATCTCGAAAAGAAAAATGGCTGACAAAATTGGATACGCTAGAGTAACTGTGTCACGCACATATCTAGTTTGTAAACTGAAATGTTTGCACTAATAGGAGCACGTGAATGAATATAATCATACTTAACATTTATCAATGCTGCTTTCATTAAAGAAATAAAAAAAAAAAAAAATGCAGCGTTTAACGTTGCACGCGACAAAAAAATTGACGAGAATGATAGATGGCAACTGTCTTAAAACGTTGTTATGTTTCATTTCAAACGAAAGAAGATTCTTGTATTTTTTTTTTTTTATTATTATTTTTTTTTTTTTTTTTTTTACTTTTCTGTTTGCAAAGTATAACACAGAGAAAGTATTATAATCGTCAGAAAATTCGACCTCGAGATTTTGATATATCTCCACGTTTCAGACCTTCCGGAGTTCGAAATTATATTTGGAATTATGTCTATCTGTACGACTGTCCAATTATAAGTATACACGATATCGACAAAATATGACGAGTTAAATGAATGCAAAGTAGTGCAATGATTTAGTATCTAGAAAGTAAATTCACATTAAGTTTTGAATCAAATCCTATACGGAATCGATAGTTTATCGTTCCGTACATAATTCAAAAGCGCAATGACGTAGTCATATATTAGATGGTAATTGATTTTGTGACCAAAAGAGTCAAATATATTAGATGTAGACTCACACGGTCAGAAAGAACGCCTCTAAAATGAATATTCCGGTTTTTTACCATAAACAAAGCACACACAAAAAAATGCAATATCGGAAAATCTCAGAGCTTGCGCATGCTGCAGGGGGCATAACTTCGCCAAAAAAAAAGAGTGATATCAAAGAAAATGCATCGAACGGAAAATTTAAAGGCCAAGACATAATAAAAAAATTCCAGTTCAGTTTATTTATATTAACGTAAAGTTTTAAAGCAACACTAGGGCTATTTACAGATGGGCATCGTCTTTTTGAACCACGGTCAGAAGACGATGACGACACCTGAGCTGGCATCCCCCTTCGCTCCAAACTTTCGCACCAACGGGTTGACATTTGGTCCCGATGGATTAAACATGCATTAGACTCGCTTACAAGATGGTTCTTCAGTGCAGCAGGGTCTCGAACATGGAACCCTCGGATCCAGAAGATGAGACCTTAATACCAGGCGCCAACGCGGTCTTTATACTATTCCGAAACGTGCGCATCACGCTTTTGCGGAGTTAAATCGTCCGAAAAAATCAGTTTATTTATATTAACGTCTGGTTTTAAAGCAATACTAGGGCTATTTAGAGATGGGCATCGTCATTTTGAACTACGGTCAGAAGACGATGACGACACCTGAGCTGGCATCCCCCTTCGCTCCAAACTTTCGCACCAACGGGTTGACATTTGGTCCCGACGGATTAAACATGCATTAGACTCGCTTACAAGACGGTTCTTTAGTGCAGCAGGGTCTCGAACATGGAACCCTCGGATCCAGAAGATGAGACCTTAATACCAGGCGCCAACGCGGTCTTTAAACTATTCCGAAACGTGCGCATCACCCTTTTGAGGAGTTAAATCGTCCGAAAAAGTCAGTTTATTTATATTAACGTCCGGTTTTAAAGCAATACTAGGGCTATTTAGAGATGGGCATCGTCATTTTGAACCGCGGTGAGATGACGATGACGACATCATCTGCGGGATCTCGAAACATTACACTAGAAGCATCCGGACAAGTAAATTACCAGAGGACTTGAGGGTTCTATTGCGGAAATACAGTCTGTTATAAGGAGGAATGAACAAAAAGTGACATATTATATTTTTTTACAAAAAAGGCGAGAGAAGAATACTTCAGATAATTTCGATATGTAACCCTATTTCAGCAGTAAAAGAAATTATATGATCTCCTACAAGAAACAAATCGGTTTTATTTTAGTAGACCTAATTCATTGATGGACAGCAAGCAATTTAATTAAATAAATGTGGTAAATTAACTTCACGAGAGGGCGCTCTGCGTTCTTCCGGTGATAGCCAGCAGTCGGAGGGCAGAGTTCAGAGTTCACTAGACGAGGGGAGAGAACGGACGTCCGCCGAGAAGGGTGCGACCGGAAACCGAGAAGCCGTGATACTCTGAGAAAGGGCCGAAACTGGAATTCTTACGTTGAAGAATTCCTCTGCAGATGCCAGTGTACCACGCGTAGGTGGGAAAGATCCTTTTCAAACATCAACTATCCATCTTCATGTAATATAAATTCCTTCATCGTTGAATTCTCATTTGTAAAATTCATCAGAATCATCATTTGTTAATCAAGAATAAAAAGATTAAGCTAATTCAAGTGGACTGATGCATTAAAACCCATCACACCCACAACCATGGGGGCTCGAAGCCGGTGAACAGCAAATTTTAAAAGGTACTGTGCTACTTCTGTTTTATATTTAGTCTTTCATATTTCTTCAAAATGAGTATCTTGAATAATTTAAAGAAGTGTGATTTAAAAATACTTGCCGAAGAACTCTGTGAAACTGTGTCAGAAAATGCTAAAATTTTGGAACTTAAGAAATTAATTGAGAATTCTGACGTTTTTAAAACGGATCAAGAATTTGTCCGTGGCGTCATCAAATCGATCGTTGAGGATCGTACGGCTAAGGCAGTTACTGAACAATCCAAGTTAGAGATTGAAAGAATGAAATTGGCCCGACTCGAGAAGGAGATTGAGCTAGAAAAATTGAAAAAACGATCATTGCCTAGTGAGCGATCAAACGTGCCTTTTAGTGTTGAAAATTTAATAAGAAGTATTAAAACACTAACAATTTCTGTTCCTGATAAACCCGGGGCAATGCATTTGTTTTTTACTTCCTTAGAAAAGGCATTTATTACTAAAGAAGTTCCTAAAGACTTACAAGCTGAGATATTAATTAATTTGCTAGGGGTTAAAGCTAATAATGTTTTAACGTATGCAACTCAGCAGGATTTGTCGGATTATGAAAAATTAAAAGAGTTATTTTTAGCTGAATTTCAGCCGACACCACGAGAATGTCTTAGTAATTTTAAAAATGCTCAACGTTTACCAAGCGAATCGCACGTACAATTCGCATCGCGATTAACTGCAACATTTGATTACTATTGTCAGGTAAGAGAAGTAAAAAGAGATTTTAAAAAATTATGTGATTTAATTGTTGCAGATAAGTTGTACGAAACTTTGGATTTCCGAACTAAAGAATACATAGGTATTCGCGAAGGAAAAACATGGTTTCCGCCAACTCAGTTAGGTCGCGAATGTGATTTATTTTTTTCATCTCGGGGTAAATCGTTATCTGAAGTCAGTAATTCTAATGTACATAGTAGTGAAACGAAAGCATCAAGGTTTCAAAAACAGGCAATGAAAAGTGAATCATTCCGTCGAAACAAAAATCAAAATGTTAAAGTGGAAAGGGTTTGTTATGTATGCGGGGGAAAGGGAGAAAGCTTTCATTTCGCTCGTAATTGTCCAAAACGATTAGACAAATCTACAAATGAAAGTGAAACAGGAAATAAATTGGTTATATCGAGAATTGGAACTAAGTCAAAAAATATGCTAGAATATATTGATATTTTTGTGGATGGGAAAAAAATAAAATTTCTAAAAGATTCAGGAAGTGAACTTATAATTGTGAACAAATCATTTTTTCCTATCAAAAAAACAACGGGAAATATACAAATTAAAACTTGTTTTGGAAATGAAGTTTCTGCTCAAACTGCAACCTTTTCATTTGCTTTTAATGAGGAATGTAAACCCGTTGAGATTGAGGCAGTTATAAGTGATCAATTAGTAATGGAGGGAATTTTCCCGCCAAAATGTCTGAGTCTTATTCAGAATAATGAATTGGTAAGCACCGAAAATAAACAGGTAGATGCTTTGAGCAGGAATGCAGTGTGCATGGTCACCCGTTCCCAAAGCAAAATTACATCTAAGATCGCAACTGCACAAGAATCTGACGAACGTATGCAATTGTTGAAAACTCTGGTCGAGAAAGAACTCAAAGATGGACGTGAACTCATCGTTGTACCGGAAACGATGGAACTAGAGGTCATTCGCGGGACAGGTGTGAAGATGCGAAACAAAACGGGCCTAAGAATCAAAGAAATCCTAGATCAAGAATTCTTGCACTCCATGATTCAAGAAAAAGAAACAATTCGTGAGGAGGCCAAAGCAAATATCTTCAAAATTCAAGAAGAGAACCAACGGCAACATAATAAACATCGTAGAATTGCCCCACTCTATAAAATAAACGACTTGGTAGCTATTAAAAGAACGCAGTTAGGAGGAGGTCTGAAGCTAAGACCTAAGTTTCTTGGACCTTACAAAGTGGTCAAGATAAAGCCACATGATCGTTACGACGTAGCAAAAGCAGGATCTCATGAAGGGCCTGCGGCAACTTCCACTTCAGCTGATCACATGAAGCCCTGGACTGATGCAGTTGCAACTTGAGATCAATACATTTCTTTTTTCATCGTCACCCTTTTTTGTTTTTTTTATTTCTATCCTTTGTCTTCAATGTTCTCTCTGTTTTTTTCCCCCCCTTCATTTGTGTGTTTCAGAGTTCGGAGGACCTCACATGTCGATGGCCGAGCGATGTGGTAAATTAACTTCACGAGAGGGCGCTCTGCGTTCTTCCGGTGATAGCCAGCAGTCGGAGGGCAGAGTTCAGAGTTCACTAGACGAGGGGAGAGAACGGACGTCCGCCGAGAAGGGTGCGACCGGAAACCGAGAAGCCGTGATACTCTGAGAAAGGGCCGAAACTGGAATTCTTACGTTGAAGAATTCCTCTGCAGATGCCAGTGTACCACGCGTAGGTGGGAAAGATCCTTTTCAAACATCAACTATCCATCTTCATGTAATATAAATTCCTTCATCGTTGAATTCTCATTTGTAAAATTCATCAGAATCATCATTTGTTAATCAAGAATAAAAAGATTAAGCTAATTCAAGTGGACTGATGCATTAAAACCCATCACACCCACATAAATAGATTTTTTTAAAATTTTAATAGCATAATTGAAATTTTGATGATTTTTTCTGATACTCTTTACTTGATGGCATTGAATTTAATTATATTAATGTCCCATTTGATCACTTCTTGATCTAGAGCTATCATATACACTTCGTTTAGAAGGCGACAGCACGAACCTCGGAGCAACTTTTAAAAAATTCTAATTAAAATTCGAATAAGATTTTACAGTAGTTTAGCATTAGTTTTCGAAAATATTATGGCATTAAAACGAGATTTATGTCATTTTAAAATAAGAAATAATAATATATTTATTTGCAAATTTAAATGATGTACAATTTTTCTTCCAGAATGTTCATTATTTTTTAAAAAATATCTTCTCTTGTGTAATTTTCAACAATAGTTTTCATTATTGCACTGGAATTCAAACTCTTTCCCCTTCTTTGTGGCATCACATATTTAATCGCATGATTCTCCCTCCCCCTCCATTGGATTGAATAAAAGCTAAGAAGCTTAGATTAGTTCAATTATGTTAGTGCATACAAATTAATTACAAATTTATGTTAATTCATACAAATTAATTGAATTACATTTTAAATCAATACTATCGCTATCCGGAAAGAACCTCGGAATTCTGAATCGCAGTCAGATGACGACAACGACATCCGAGCTAGCACCCCGCCCCCCCCCTCTACAAACTTGTGCATTAAATAAGCGAGAGGATATTTGATATTGACGGATTTTAACTTCACCAGAGTTGCTTACTTGTTAAGAGTACCCCGAAAAACATCTGCAATGTGATAATAGATTATCCGGACAGTCATGCTTTTAAGGCACTGTGATGTCATAGGAATGTTCATGTAGACATTAAACCGAAAAAGTGTAATGCAGATAGATATCAATAAAAAAATGGTTTTATATGTCCCTCATTTTGCTGCTTATAAATACAATGATGATAGAACAATGAACAAGTTAAGCGCAAATAATTTTAATTGACATTAAATATTACCGATATTCCCAGCAATCGAATGGGTCGTGGGGGCCTGGTAGGTCTAGGCTTCGAAACAGGACGATTTCAGGTTCGGAACCCGATTCCACCGAAGAACCATAAGCGAGTCTGGTGCAAGTTAAGTTTATCGAGGCAAAACATCCTCTTGCTGGTGTGGTGTGGAAGTTTGGAGGAGGGTACCAGCTTAGGTGTCATCCTCGTCATCTGACCGCGGTTCAAAATTACAAAGTCCGCCCCAAAATAGCCCAAATGTCGCTTTAAAACGGGACGTTAATATAACTAAACTAAACCCAGTAAACGAATTGGTCGCCAAAGGTGGATGGTGTAAAATATTGGAAAATCCCTCATTCCTATCATTAACACAGCTTTATGTGTATTGAAACTATAAAAGGAAGTAATCTGAAAATGTGATAAAAGTTGTACAGCTTTACACTAAAGAACATAATCATTTCTTCATATATTCGTAGAAAACGTAAGAACATTACATTCTGTTTACCGCCACAGTTATTTGTCACAGTTGACAGTTACAGGTCGCAACCGATAATACGTCAAAATCTGTATGCATTTCTCACGGCTCCTTTGTTGATAACTAACAAACCAATCACAGGGCTCAAATGATGAGATAATGAACAGGAAGAACCAACCGTGTAATATCAAGTCAATAGACGGATATTATAGGAAAATTGAATTACATTGGCCAGTAATCTTTTCCTAGTACTTCCATGTAAGTATGCTACTAAAAACTTATAAACAAAAACAATTTTCTCTAAGTGGTAAATGATAAATCTCTAATAAATTCATGAAAAGTAGGTAAAATATAAAAATATTTTCTAACATGGTTTTTTTATTAAAATTTCTCCCCCCCACCCCCTCCCCTTTCTCTCTCTCGAATATTGGATCGTAAGATTTTAACGAATCTTTATGTTCCAAACTTCTTTGAATCTGAAAAACACAATCTTTTGAGGATAAAATTTGACACACAGTCATTAGACTAAATTTGTAGGTCTCTATACAATTTTGAACGAAATATGTTCCCAGAAAGTCTGGCTGATTGACTGTCCAAGTACAAAAAACAAGATAACTACAAAACATAAAGATCTAGATAACTGAAATTTGCTATTTACATTTTATATATAAATGTAAATGTATATCACATTTTGATCGAAATCCGCCCAAGGATTGACTGTCCGTAGGTCTATACATTAGTATGAATATAAATGTGATAACTCAAAAGCAAAAAGTATATGCTATTTGACATAGTTTTAAAATCTAACAGGTAGATTCTGATCAAATTTCTAAAAGAATTTATCAAAGGACTGACCGTCCATAGGTCGGTACTTTTAAGTTAGCCGGGTGCAAGCGAAAAATCAACAAATAATGTAGAATTCCGCCGAATTTCTTACGCCAAATTCGCGTTTGGTTCACAATGGGCGACATTTGCGCCCGCCTAACGGAAAAGTACCCAATTTTCTAGCAAAATCTATCTAAGGATTGACCATCAACTGATCAGTATCTCCGTACGCAATAATTCATAAAATGCAATGATTTAAATAAATGAAATTTTGTATGTGGTTTGTTTAAATTGCAGTTCTGCTTCAAAATTTGGTTGGAACCGATCAAAAAGCATCTAAATTGCGTGTTCAGGTTTCTTTACAATACCACGGGTCATAAAATGCTCATTTGTGGAAGTCTGAAAATAAAAAATATGAGCATTTACGACATTTACATCGGGGGGGGGGAGGAGGGTAATTCCCCCCTGGTTTATGAATACAAATTTTTATTATATGCGTTTAAAACTTAAAGTATGCATACAACCCAATGGCCCAGTAGAGTCACTAAAGGTTTAAAAAAGAATATGCTGTTACAAGAATATTACTTACCTTCCCTCGTAATAAGTTTCGGATCAGCAAATCCGCTTTTAAAAAGAAGTCCTAATAATAGCAGACAACGTAACGTCCGAAGAAGAACTGAAGTAATATGCCTTGATTTTAAAGCCATAGCCATATAAGTAGTCTCAAGCAATGAGTATTTTAGCGAACAAACACTTCAAACATCATGAGCAGATGCGTTGTGATGTGGTTATGGCTGAGCATCCCGATCGACCAATCATATGGTGTTGGTGGAAAGCCATCCAATCCCTTCGAGAAGATAATGGAATGCAAATCATGGAGACATCAGATTCATTAGGGCATCCAATCAACAGGTAGTTGGTTGTATGAGATCTCCTGAAAAAGACATTGCCAATTAAATGTGTGAAAGGAAACCTGGGTTTTGGTACAGTCAATCTATCTATTAGTACACGATATCAGTCAAAGAAAGTGGGAGGAACTGAACGGTATGTCTTAAGATAAGTTATCTAGTTTTGCACTTCGAATAGAAATAGCTAACAACTAGAAGGTAAATTTTGCGTCAAATGAGCACACATCTAAATATCACACCACCATTTAAATATGACCTTGAATGTGATTTGACCTTTTTGATATAAAGTTTCGAATATCCAATATTTGGTCTTGTCAGGATTTTTAAATATTGTATATCATCAGCAATTCAACAAAAGATACACATTGAAATTGTAAGGATAATAATAATAAGGTAAAAGCTTTATAAATATTTTTAGCTAGGAAAATAATGTTGTACAGGGTACAGGGCCATATACTGAAAACACAAAAACACACACACATTATAGCAAATTAAAACAGGGGGAGGAAAAAAATTATGAATGTCCTTTATAGTAAAAATATGTGCTGATACATCGATGCAGATTGTGATTATTTTGATATTTAATATATTTGGTTTATTGACTAAGATAATTTTTGATGTTTTTTTTTTTTTGGATAAAAGAAACTAAGATAATTGTATTGAATATATATATAACATGTAACAATACTAAAATTGTATCTTGCATTTATCTAGACATTTAAATTTTTCAATAAAACTACTAAAGCAAAATGGCTATTGCAGTTTAAAAAATGTACATGCATTGTAATACAAGAACAGTATTTTGCCTTGTATAGATCATATCATACTGTATTTGCCTTGAATAGATAAAAGTTAAAACTAATTTTAATTATAGATTCATGTAGATCCCTGTATTATAGATCCAAACTCTATACAGACATTAATAATGACACACCTCGAAATGATAAAAAGCAGTATCTGTACCAAATAAGATGCTTCCAAAGACCACTGAAGACTTAACAATGAGGGAAATATCTTTGTCAAATATGTAAAAGGATGAGGTATTTGTAGCGTTTCCTCGTAGATTTTGCATTCCAGTAATAAAACCATCATTTTTATATCTGTCCTTGAATGTTATATAAATAGCATATTACAAATACAAAATTACAAACAGCTTCGATAACAAAATCCGCCAGTTCACCAGACACAATCCTTCATTTCAATATAGAGATGACATATATTATATAAGAAGAAAAACAAAGAACTGCTACCAGAATTCTGTAAGAACATAAAAAGAAAAATATATACGAGTAGGGCATCTCATATCATTAAGACCAACAGAGACGGTACCAACCCGCCCCCTAACTCAATGGACGTCGGATCATTCCGTACGGGCAGTAGCCGGTACACAGACATAACAAAGAGGGACAGTCGTGGCGTACTAACCTGTTTAGGAAATTAAGATAGTAATATGATTAAGTTTTCCAATTTTCCAATTTATATACTTATTGTCAACACTTGGACATTATCCATGTTTATTTGACAGAACGACTGTAAGTTATCTGAAACATATTAAAATATAGTTCTTATTTACAAATAAACTATTCTTGGTACTTGTTTCTTTTTACAGCCCCTCGATTTACTTGACGATTTTCAGATTACGCCAAGATAATGAGTCTATTTGGCGATTTACGGATTACACAAAAATCGCCAAGCTCCATTATGTGTAAAATGGTTGGTGACAGTTTGCTTTTTATTTTGGTGATAAATCGCAAAGACCATAAAAATAAACCAGTACCCTGGCCAAGATGTTTTCAACATCTTGCATTTGCGCGCATTTTTTTCCCCCCAACACATGAGAATGCATTGTGCCAAATTTGTTAATTTTAGGCTCATGGGTTTGTCCTGCAAAACGCGATGTATACGAAAAAACAGGATCAATCACTAACAACAAGCGCATAAAAAAATCATTCCCTATTAAGCGTTTACAACTTGTCACTTATAAACACCCCTCTTCGAAGAAAAACGAGGAAAAAAAAATCAGTACAACTACATCGAATCGTTTCTCTCATACAAGGGTGGTCGCAGGAAGCGACTGAAAAGTGGGCTCACGTTGTATCGATAGTCTCTTTAACCTGCGTCCTGAAATTCCGTGGAGGGAGAGAATACCCACCTGTACGCCAGTAGAGTTTCGAGAACAAAAAATAAAATCCGAGGTCTGCTTGGGAGGTCCCCTTTCCCCCGTACAGAAAACGCATGTATTTGACGGGACTCATTTACTTGGCCTCAGTTTGTTATGCAAATGGCAAGAAGTTGTACTATGTTGTAAAGGAAAAAAGGATGGCATTAAGATTTTTCATTACGAATGACTTTGAGTCAGTGGGCAGCTGGTACCATAGAAGGTCAAATAAAAGTTGTAACTTAGTATTTAAAACATCAAGGTCATTCATTCCTCATTAAACTGTTATCTAAATGCTTAAGAACAGTATAGCTAAGGGCCAGTTTTACAACCAGATGAGCATAGGGGATCGCCTAAAGGCGCCACAACAATCAGATTCTTGTTCATCATATGAAATAATATTCACCGGATTTCTGCCACCTCATAATAAATATTAAAAGACAACATGTATTTTAACTATAACTGTAATTTGTTGATGAATTATTGACACTTAAAATAATGAATATTACTAATAATTGTTTTATATTTTACCATAATTTAAATGTTTCATTATGATATGAAAAATACTTTTCAAAGTGCAAAAGTCAGTTAAACATTCAATTAATTAGAAATTAACTAAAATTTTACCGCAATGCAGATGTAACTTCGGAGCAAATTATACCACAAGAAATATTTATAATACCACCTTAAAATAAAAAAAAAATTACCTTTTTTTTATATATAATTTCCATTTCCTTTCCAGATAAATTTTCTTCCAATTTCACAATATTTAAAAATTTTAAAAATGCAGATAATTTTGCAGTAAAGAAATTTATAGATACTCCGTTCCTAGGCAGTATTGTCTTATTCTTTAGCTTATTTTTTTATGCTGTAGTTTTACTGATTTTAAAAGAATTCTAAAATTTATTTGATTTCACAAAAAATACGAGACCATAAAATCTTTTGTCCTCGTTACCTGCCTATTCTGCGAAGTAATAAAAAAGTAATATTACAGTTGGTGAGAAAATAGCACAAAGAACTTTCTGTAGTGAGAAATTTAAAATAACGATTTCTGAAGGAAAATATAAGCTCATCGCTCAAATTTAAACAAACTAACATCTGACTTCGCTTTTAGACATTCTTGTAAACAAATGCAATGTTTTTTATTACTAAAATCAAAAATAAAAACTGTTGTAAGAACATATAATCAAAATTTTGGACAAACATAAATGAAAAGTTTAAAAGCAGGCGATTAACAATTTATATTAGGATTTATTTTCATGTTTTTTTGTCAAAGCAAAATTAGATTTTTAACAAATTGTTTCAAAAGGTCATTAAAATTCTACTTTTATTTCATATTTTGAATAAAAGTCATCAAAATTTCAAACAATTATATACAAAAAAATTATGGAGAAAATTTGTTATAGGCAGTTTTTAAATATCGTCTGGTTCAATATCCTCATTGTAATTAAAAAAATATTTCAGACGATAAAATTCTCTTTTTTTATAACATTTTTTTTACAAATATATTTTTACATTAAAAATATTAAACAAAAAATATTCTAATCCTGATCAACGAAGGATACATTAACGAGTAAATAATAATTCCAAATTAAAAACTGAATTCTTTTGATTCTAAAATAAGCAAAATATATAAGGTATACAATATTGCGCATTCTTATTTTCATTACGGATTTTTAAAAAAAACAGGCCGATTATTAGCATTCCAAAAATATTTATTTTTAAAATAAAAGTTAAATACAAAGCATATATTATTAAATAAGTTAGGAAGCGACTCAGACAGACAGACATTATATTCCAACTATGTTAAGTTCATGATTAAAACATGTAATTAAAAGAGTCCAAAGAAAAGTTCACACTCGAAATAGCATCATTTATTTCAACTCATCTCCCTCAGTTCACACATTTGAAATCGTTGGCATTAGAAGCGCAATTTTTATCGTTCATTAAACGCAGTGGAATGCATCCCCATTCAGGCAATTAGAAGCATAATGAGAAGTCTAATTTGGGGCTTAGCATTCTGGCAAGATTTGCAACCCGATAAGAAAAACGGGTTAAGTAAGCTAGCAAGGGAAGAAGCTATGAAACGCTGAGTTCTGGTGATAAATAACTCGCTAACAAGAAATTTGTGGCCGCAGTCAACAAGGATACCAAGAAAAGAAGAGACACGGAAGACAGGAATTATGGTATGAGGAAAGATATGATTGACCTGAATTCTTCCAATTCTACAATCACAATTCAGGAATTAAAAAAAATAGTATTAGTACTTATTTTAGTGCTTAATACAGTATTTTAATGTTTATGATACTCATCGTGGTTTAATTTTCTTATATAGTAATGCCATCAATGCCTTTTTAGATTCAAGAGAATTAAATTATTATTATTTAGAAACTTTTAATTATAGTTTACTAGTTAATGTACAAGCCATTGATAGAGATTAAAATATTTTTAATGTAAAAATACATTTGTGTAAAATATTTTGTTAAACAAAATAATTTTATCGTCTGCAACGCCTTTTAATTAAAATACGAATATTAATTGAACCAAACGATTTTTGACAGTAATGCCATCAGTGCTCTTGTGATTTTTGTACTGATGTTTTTGGAATATAATATATTCTAATTTAATACAAATTATCAATTTTGGCGACCCGATTGTTATTGCGGAATATTTGCCTTCCTGACTGTTAATATATAAAGTAACGAAAATACAGATCAAAAACGTGTGTTCATCTATTAATATGAAATGTATTAACATTTAAAATTTCAACTTGTTTTTCAATAAAACTGAAAAATATGAATTTCATGAAATCTGTTCCACCAAAAATGATTGCGCATGCAAATTAAAAAGTGTATAAGCTACAAGATTAAAGAAAAGCTTAAGTGAACATTCTATTTCGGAGTTAATGTCCAAAGGCAGTAATTTTTTTAATCTGAATTATAACACTGGCAAAAAGCAAGCGATTGAATGTTTAAATGGAAAAGTGAAAATTAGGTCGAACTTCGTAATAACAAGAGCATTTTTTATCAAAAGTTAAATTTTAAAAAAATTAAAATTTTTTAAAAATAAACGGAAATGAAATTGGCATCATTAGAAGGGCAAATTGTTTAGTTTTAAAATAGTGTAAAAATCATTTTTATGAAAAAGTATTTTTATAAATATACTTTTAATGTTAATATAGGTGAAATTTCCAAAAACTCACTTAATTTTCAATAATATTTTAATTATTAACTTATGCATTTTGTGTCTTGTGGTCTTGAAAAAATCCCAGAGAGCGAGTGTTGAATTTTAATAGGCAATCTTATCGTTATATATAGTCTAATTAAAGCCCATCTTTAAAGACTGATTTCCTAAAGATTTCTAGGCAAGTTAAGATAACCAAGAGATTTTCAATAATTTCTATTTTTATTCATTCATGAATTATCATTTTAAATGTGAAATTTCCATTTAATTTTTTTTTAAATCGATTACGTATGATCTTCACGATGACATCTTTTTAATGAAAATATTTAATTGATAAAAATCGATAAACCGGTAAGTAAAACATTTTTATATTTTTAATTTTTTTATAAGTAGGTTTAATATAGTTACATCAAGGTCCCGTTTCGGAACAACACAAAAGCTATTTAAACATGGGCTTAGTAGTTTTGAACTATGGTCAGATAATGAGGACAGCATTAGAGCTCTTCTCTTTGGATTTTCCAAAAATACCAGCTTGAGGAAGTTTGATATTCGCCATCAGATTCAACCGGCATCTGTGCATAAGGCATCACTAATGGATTTGGATTTCGGACTAGGATTTCTTTGGCACCGAAGATGATACCTTATCCAAAATGTATTGTCATCAAGAATACATAACTGTAAACAGAATTTCAGAACCCTGGTGCATCAGAAAGAATGTGAAAAATTGAATATAAAATTTCGTTTTCACTGAAAGAAGTAAAATAAAAGCGAATAAAAACGGGTCATATAATATAATAAAGAAAAAAAGCCATGAAAAGAGGCAGAGGTAAAATAGCACACTTAACAAAACTTTGTGATTGTAGTTCTTCAACCAGATGATGTTTTGGACAAAAGAAGTTAAAGGAAAATTGTAATTGAAATTATGGTAAGATGTGGTTGACCCGAATCCTTTCAATTCTGCTATAAAGACTCGAAAACGATAATTAAAGAAAACGTGCAAATGTGAAGGGTTTTTTTTCCCTTTAAAATAAAATAATTTAAGAGAAAGAGTGGGATTTGGTTCTACTACAGTTTAAATATTGCTCAAATAAAAAAGGAATAAAATTGTTAAAATGGGGAAACTTTTTAAACACAAGTTTTCGTACAATAGCCATAAAGAATATTCTATTAAATAAATTCGATGAAATAAAACCGGATGGAAGTAAAATATAAAAAAAGAACAGAACTTTATACTTTAAAGCAAAACCAAATACCAATAGCAGAAATTAATAGCAACTGAAGCATTTCAGTAATTATTTACAAAATGGAAACTGCAGTAAATAACTGGTATTTTCTTTCGTGTGTTTTCATGGAAACTTACCCATATCATGACGCACTCATTGTTTATAGCAGTAAGAAATCAGTTCTGTGTTTGGTGAAACAGAAATTTAAAAAAAGATATAAGATTATTTAGAAATTTTGTAATAAATTGAGTAACAAACATGTAAGTTTGTTTTCTCTAGTTTTAATCAATAAAGGAAGTGGTTTTGCTTTATTCTTCAGAAAAATAATCCGGATATAATTTATTATAAAAATAAATAATAAAAATAAATTATACATAAAAAAAGAATTACAATGAGTATTTTTTTAATAGAGATGTTTGAAACAACAAATACATTCTGTTTTGTTATAAAAAATTATAAACATTTCGTAGTACCAAACTATAAATATATTTATATTTATCCAATGGTGGATTATGAATTAGATATGCAGCAACCTTGAAATTATTTCAAAATTTTCTTTTTTTGTATTTGAATATGTTTTTTTTTTTTTTTGTACATGATTTTTTTTTATTTGAGAGTTCAACGGACAACGAAAACGGAAGCACAAATATTTAGAATGAATAAAAAAAAATCATAAAATTAATCAATAAGTTGGAGATACAAAAAAATTAAAAACATCTTTGGAAGCATCAAAATTCGCTCACAGCGTAAAAAGCAAAGTGAGATACTCAAAGCAAAAGCACGACAATTTCTATCAATGAATTTTAAAGTTACTTGGCTGCACAATTCGCAGCTCAGTTTTGGCACACGGCCAAAACTGTGATGCTCCTTTTAATTTTCCTTGTTCCCGATTGGTTTTTCTATGCTCTTTCACGTTATCTATTATTTCGCCCTAATTTCACTTTAATATTACTAGGGTGAGAACATTTATTTAAAAAAGCAATCGTTTTCTTTTATTAACAGTCATTCGTCGAAAAAAAAAAGATATGATGATAATATTTTAAAATACAATTAACTAATTAAAATTCATTCCTGGCTCTTTTAAAGGTAGAACTAGCTTTTAAAAATTATTTTTAAATATATTTTGAACAAAAATATTTTCTGCAACGCTGTTCATTTTCGATGTTCGAGAGCAAGAGAACTTGAATACTTCAAAATGCAACAGAGTTTACTGAATTAACACTCGATACACTCCTAAAATATAATTCGAATTAAATTTATAGCCAAATCCGTCAAGAAGTTTTCAAGAAAGAAATTTGTTCTGGGTACAGCTAATTCAACCGTAACCGAAGATCACAAAAATACATTCCATACATGCACATGCACGAAAACACGATAGCTCAAAACGACTCACGCAACGAATTAGATAAAAGAAATTTGATGCGTGATCTTATTAATAAAATTGTAATTCTGTATCAAAATTTCAGTTTTAATAGGTGGGGAAAAAATGAGTTCACATTGCATACTTGGTTTTCGTCGTAAGATAACAAAACGCTCATATGTGAATTTCTGAAAATAAGAATATGAGCACTCGAGGCTTTCGCAGCCTTGCGGAAGGACCTTAATGTCTATACGGGATGGGGAGGGGGGTGAGAACACCTTTATTAGAAAGTGTGCGAGAAAGCTTTGAGTAGACCAGATCATTAAAGTCCAGTTTTTAAAGCAATACTAGGGCTATTTTGGGATGGACCTCGGTAAATTTGATCGGTCAGATTACGAGGACGACACCTGGGCTGGTGCACTCCTCTCCAAACATCCGCATCACAACAACAGGTGGACATTTGGTCTAGACGGATTGAACATGCACCATACCAGCTTACACAACGATTTTTCAGTTGAATCGAGTTTCGAATCAGGAACCCATCACTCTCAAAAACGAAACCACCAAGCAACCGTGACCTGACCAGTATCACTAATTTACCTCGGTCTTCATTAAAGATATTATATGACTTATTGAAGAATATGATATATAAGTATATATTTGTTCGATATTAGACGTTCCAGAAAGAAAAAGAAAAAATTATTTCAGAGGATATGCATGGAACACAGAATGTTTACCACAGACTAAACCGTATCGCTGTCAAAGCCAGGTAGCCCAAAGATTTGAGAGCGCAGAAATAGTAAACAATCAGGTAAAGTCTTAATTAGCTATAGGCGCGGCCAAAGTATAAAGAATGACCTGTCTTTCAAATAGGGTGTAAACGAGAAAAGGGGAGGTTAATTGAAGGGAAAACGCCGCACCCTTAGCCCCTGAACGTGGATAAGAACCTTTTTACCTCTCCGCCGCGGTTTAGGTGATTCCAAAAATTCTTTAAGAAGTGAGGAGGGGGAGGGTGCACAAGAGATTTTACAAAATAATGATCATACGCTGATTAACCTGATCCAACGATTTCGAAAAGCGCCGATAATTTATTACATAGTGTGCTACAAGTTGAGAAAGAATCTATTACAAAAGCGAAATTATATTGCTTTCCAGTAAAGGAAATATTTAAGATATATGAAAACATTTGGGATGAATTTTCTGAAAAATGTTATTAAAGATTTTTGTATTTCTTTCCCCCTAAAACAGATAGCGAAGACAATAAAAAAAATAATTGAAAAATGTTATAAAAGATTTTTATATTTTTTTCACCTAAAATAGATTGGAAGACATTATTTATACATATCTGTTAAAAACTAAAAGGTATTTAGAAAATTGAAAAAAATACTCTTTTTTTCTCAAAAATAATTTTTGCACCAGTCTCTTAGCAAAAATACCTGGATTGTGTGTTTGGGGTCTCAGAATGTCCCGAATTAAAACAAAGTGATAATTTTTCTAGAATTCACAAATAATAAATTTCAATGAAAAAGAAAAGCTATTTTGTATACCGAAACTTATCAGAAATTTACATGAAACTACAGTATTTCAGTTTTTATTTAACCCTCCAATTGCTTTTTGCACGATTTTTTGAGGGTTCGAATTCAGCTTATTTTCTGCCGCATTCCGCATGTTAAAATATGCTATTAAAGACTTGAAATTATATCATGCTATTATCGGGAAGTATATAAAAACAGTTCACTGCGTTTTAAAAGCATTGGTATTTATTTTCAAACTTTGCATCTAATTAATAATTTTAAAAAAATCGGCAGTTTAGACGTTGAAATCGCTAAAAATGTATTTGAAATTATTCTTATGAATCTAAAGGCCTTAGAAATAGGGAGTTTTGAAATAGGGATGAATTTATTAAGAAAACGCAGCTGCATTTTAACATTGCTGCAATCTACAGCGTTATGAAAACATGACGGATAACATAATTACCGGCGACATCACATGAATTCATCGCTAATAAAACAAATGTTAACAAAATCCACAAACAAATGACAGCGAGTTTAGGAAATTCTCTTTAATGTACTCAACAATTATCTACATTACGAGTAATTGCGCATTTTGCTAAGAGTCTGCCAGACGGGAGAAATATCTTGGACTGAGGCAATACGAGATGACTCACAAGGTGAAACAGGTCCGTGATAATCGAGAATCAAGTTTAATGATCATTTAACTTCTTCATAAAAAGGTAAATGAAATCATCCTTTTCTGCATTTAAAATTTTTTCACCGACGGGGAAAACGATGCACTGTCTATTTTCAGATATGAAAACCATGGGTGCATTTGCGCATGCGTCAGAAAGCGTTGATTTCAACAAAACTGAAGTGAGATGAAAGATTGAAAAGATATTATGAGAAAGATGGAGAAGTGTTTATTTTATTTCATTATACCGGATTACCAACGAAATTAAAAGATGTAGCAAGGGCGGATTACCCACAAAACAAGAAATAGCCTTATAACGAAAAAATACATAAGTTTCGGATTAAAATAAAACGAATTAATATGATTAACAGGAAAAAGAAAGATAAAACAAATTAATAAAATGATTTTTCTCTCTACCATTCCAGTATTTAAAATTTTACTCTTACCGGAGGGGGGGGGTCAAATCTCAAACTGTATTACTCCAATGTGTTACAAAAGCCTGGCAGATAATTAATTTTAACTAAAAGGTGAAAATTAGTTGCCATGTTTGTTAGATTGCAATGGAAACGTTCGGCATTGATCGAAAATCAGTGAGTTATAGGGAGCTACCACCAGGAGTGCTCCCTTGCCCCCTCCAAAATTAAACTCCCTCATAAAAATGATGCCACCCTCTGTTAAATATGGGAACTGCCAAATATAATAACAAAAATGGTTTTTTTTTTTTTTTTTTTTTTTGTACTTGAAGAGGTCTGAAACAAAAAGATTCGTCGAAAACTCAAGTTCATATCTTTTGACGATTCAATACTTTCTTTTTGTATATTTCATATACGAGAAGAAAAATACGTAATCCCAGTTCTTCAGATACACATGAAATCAATATTTCATCATATTACCTATTGTCCAAAGTACAATTCTCCGAAACATAAATATTTATGCATTACAAAATGGTTCAAAAGGCGCAAAGTTTCCCAGCCAGAAAAGTGAAATTTGTATTGAGTAAAACTCAGTAAATGCTATCTTGGAAAGTGCATACAGTCAGTCAAATGTGAATTACGAAGCAATGAGTTATAGTTGTTCCTCTCGAATAATTCCACGGCTTTTTTTTATCGCTTTGCGCACGCACCTTCGCAATCCATGTCTGAATAATACGACAAATGGAATAACATCGTAAACGCGTTTAATGATTTATTTATTTATTGGCAAGAGGACACGATGTTTGCCTAACGACAGCACCTTGGCACTTACTCAAGTTTTATGAGTTCCTGCGAAAAATAAATGATGTTCATACAAATAGCTTTCGTGTATCACAAGTTCCCGCGAGTTTCTCTTAAGTCAATATTATGTTGAAAAAGACTTCTGGTTAAGATCTTGAACGTGAAATTATAAGGATAGTTTTGTAAACAATGATAAATTAATAAAAAAAATGGATATATACAATTTCAATCTGTCATTATTGTCTGCAGATTATATATATATATATATATATATACCGTGTCTTTTCCTAAGGTTTTTGTCGTTTATGATGAATTGCGGTAGTTAAAAGGTAATAAATACGTATATTCGATCACTTCTTATTACTAGAATATTCTGGAAGCTAATATATATGAGGTAAAATCCAATGAATATAATGCAGTTTGATTTTGCAATTATATTCTAATATTTACAACATAATTACAAATTCTTTCAGAAACATTTACATTTCGTAAGATTTCGATTAAAATTGTAAAAGTAGAAGAATATAAAAAGCTTTTAAATGAATAAACATTAGTTCCGTATAGCAAGAATGTGGTAATGAAAACTGCAAACGAGTTCGAAACACTAAACGGTATTTTCGCAATTCTTTGTGGAGCGAGATTAATTAATTAAAAATAAGGAACCAAACGATAAATTAATAGCGCCATTTGAAGGTGACGTCACATTATAGAAATGCTGAACAGTTACGCATCAGTTACGGAATTTTCTGTTCCCTAGAATTTCTCATTAACATAATATTGAAATATCATATATAATTCAAATTTATTTTAACTAGAATGCAAAATAAATAAATAAAAATTAAAAAATATCGCTTTTGTTTCGAAACTGCTTTCTTTAGTTAAATATGTTGATATGCTCTCAAAGATGGTAGTAGATAATTTTTAAAGCCTTTAATTAGCTCGAGACTTAACAGCTATATAATCTTAATCAAATGAGCAATAAAAAAATTCTGGCTTCTTAGAAAAAATTGAACACGTTAATTATGAATTCTAATATTGAATTTAAGTTTCATTGCAAAATTTTTGTAACTAAAATACTATACATTTCTTTATTAAAAATTATTTATTTATAGAAATTTATAAAAAAATTAATTTAATTATACTGATTTATTTATTAAAATTACTTATAGATTATTATATGTATGATTTATTAATATGTTAAAAATATTTTCTGTCATTTTTATTTCAATAATTGTTTTTTCCAAATGTTATATTCATTTTTAAATTCATTATATCATAATTCGAATAACTCGAATTTTATTGGCTGATTCGAGGCTGAAGGTATACCAAGTTCCAAAATATACATTTAAACAAAACAGTGATCAAAGAGACAAAGTAACTATAATTTTTAACAGTGAAAAATAATAAGCAATAAGTTTTCTTTATTAATAGTATAGTAGAAACCTGTTCAACCATCAATTACTTTAACTATTATTTTATCTAAGTTACCTTTAAGAGAAAGGAAATAAGATTTAAAATATCTAGTTCACCTTAGTTAAGTTAATCCTTAGCAATAAGAAAAAGAGAGACAGTACGTTTACAACTAAACTTTCCAAAATAATTCTACGAAAAGCTAACCACTAAGTAAACATAATTTAACCGACAATCAAAAATAAAATGAAACAACTTACGCTCGGGATTTTCATCAATGCTTGTTTAGATATAGCAGTTACATCATATTCCTTACGAGACGCTTATTCTTGGAATCATGAGAAATACCATTTAACAGGTCGTTGTTATTTCATAATATGTTTTTGTCTATGAAATAGTTAATGATCCATTCATGAATAATAAGCTAGTGAAGCACAAATAGTTGATGATTTTTACATGGTGCACGTATAAAACGAATTTTTTAACAGTTAATACCTTATTTGAAGAAATGTTTAAATTGAAAAATTACAACAAAAAGTTTTCTGAAAACGTAGTTGAACATTTGTTTTCGCATTTCGAAAAAACTCTCCATGGAACTTAAAAGAAACAATATAAATCAAAAGATATTGATTTATCTATATTATATTATATTATATATATATATATATATATATATATATTAATATTATTATATGTTTTAGCAATTGCGTAGCTAAGTAGAAGAAACTTTTGAAATTTTTCAATTCGATTTATTTCATCCGTTAGGCATATTACGTACAAGAAGCAATAATAAATTTAATAAAATAATTTTTATTTTGCGGTTAATTACTTTCTAGGTAGTTTCAGAAGTATTTATGCAAAATAACAATTAAATATTTGTTTTGTTTTTTTAACTTACGCTATTTTTCATAACATTGAAAGTTTTACTAAAATTACATTATTTAATCAAATTTGTTTTTCAAAAACTGATAGTATTATATACTTTTTTATAATTGTAACTTTTTAATGCTATTTCAGTTACTGAACACTACAAAAACTGCTGCATCATTTACTTAAAAAATTGTCTCGGAACCTAGTCGGCTACCTTAGTATATCTGTTAAGATATTCGACTAGGTTCAGAAGGGAGTTTTCAAAAATAGAAACATTTTAACGCTTATATATAGTTTTTTTTATTAATATAAGCATAAATTGATAAATAAACGCGGAATTTTTAAATATATAAATAGCTTCTACAGAAAAAAACATTGATGTAAATTTTAGCATTTATTTAAAAAATTAAGATTGTTCTAGAGAAAAAAAATTATTACATTTTTTTCTTTTTCTTTTTCTTTTTAACATTACATGTGTAACATATTTTAGAATGTAACTTACTATTAAGTAGGAAATTTTGAAATTTTTTTCAACAATATTTATTTTAAACAATCATAAGTCCACTTCTAGAGCATTCAACATCAAATCCATAGTTCATTACATTCTGCATAGTATAACGAGCACTCATTATACATTTCATTAAGATTTTATTATTTTTTGAGACATCACGGTATTCGTACAGTAGAATTATGAAGAAAAAAAAAAAACTCGTTCTTTTGAAAACGCATTTCAAATTTTTTAGTACTTATAAATAAGCACCATTTACATGTCAACAGTTTGCTATAACTTGGCTTGTAATTGACATAGAGACAAAATAAAGATATCAATGGAAACAGAAATGTACCTATTTTTTGAAACTGCAAATAAAAAAGCGGATTTTCATTCAAATTCATGTTTTAAACCTAGTAGGATACCTTAAGCTGCTTGATATTTATGTAACCAGGAAATGAATTTACATTTCCAGGAAAGGTAACTCGCAGTTCGAATCGCATTACGCAGGCATTTAAGTTTTTGATATTGTTATGATGTTAAGGGACTTCATTAAGCGAGCTTTTCCCGTAGTAGAAAGAATCGTGAATATGAACCCAAACATAAGATATCTAACTTGATGTTAAGGGACTTCATTAAGCGAACTTTTCCCGTTGTTGAAAGAATCGTGAATATGAACCCAAACATAAGATATTTAACTTGATGTTAAGGGACTTCATTAAGCGAACTTTTTCCGTTGTTGAAAGAATCGTGAATATGAACCCAAACATAAGATATTTAATTTGATGTTAAGGGACTTCATTAAGCGAACTTTTTCCGTTGTTGAAAGAATCGTGAATATGAACCCAAACATAAGATATTTAACTTGATGTTAAGGGACTTCATTAAGCGAACTTTTTCCGTTGTTGAATGAATCGTGAATATGAACCCAAACATAAGATATTTAACTTGATGTTAAGGGACTTCATTAAGCGAACTTTTTCCGTTGTTGAAAGAATCGTGAATATGAACCCAAACATAAGATATTTAACTTGATGTTAAGGGACTTCATTAAGCGAACTTTTCCCGTTGTTGAAAGAATCGTGAATATGAACCCAAACATAAGATATTTAACTTGATGTTAAGGGACTTCATTAAGCGAACTTTTTCCGTTGTTGAATGAATCGTGAATATGAACCCAAACATAAGATATTTAACTTGATGTTAAGGGACTTCATTAAGCGAACTTTTCCCGTTGTTGAAAGAATCGTGAATATGAACCCAAACATAAGATATTTAACTTGATGTTAAGGGACTTCATTAAGCGAACTTTTTCCGTTGTTGAAAGAATCGTGAATATGAACCCAAACATAAGATATTTAACTTGATGTTAAGGGACTTCATTAAGCGAACTTTTTCCGTTGTTGAAAGAATCGTGAATATGAACCCAAACATAAGATATTTAACTTGATGTTAAGGGACTTCATTAAGCGAACTTTTCCCGTTGTTGAAAGAATCGTGAATATGAACCCAAACATAAGATATTTAACTTGATGTTAAGGGACTTCATTAAGCGAACTTTTTCCGTTGTTGAATGAATCGTGAATATGAACCCAAACATAAGATATTTAACTTGATGTTAAGGGACTTCATTAAGCGAACTTTTCCCGTTGTTGAAAGAATCGTGAATATGAACCCAAACATAAGATATTTAACTTGATGTTAAGGGACTTCATTAAGCGAACTTTTTCCGTTGTTGAAAGAATCGTGAATATGAACCCAAACATAAGATATTTAACTTGATGTTAAGGGACTTCATTAAGCGAACTTTTTCCGTTGTTGAATGAATCGTGAATATGAACCCAAACATAAGATATTTAACTTGATGTTAAGGGACTTCATTAAGCGAACTTTTCCCGTTGTTGAAAGAATCGTGAATATGAACCCAAACATAAGATATTTAACTTGATGTTAAGGGACTTCATTAAGCGAACTTTTTCCGTTGTTGAATGAATCGTGAATATGAACCCAAACATAAGATATTTAACTTGATGTTAAGGGACTTCATTAAGCGAACTTTTCCCGTTGTTGAAAGAATCGTGAATATGAACCCAAACATAAGATATTTAACTTGATGTTAAGGGACTTCATTAAGCGAACTTTTTCCGTTGTTGAAAGAATCGTGAATATGAACCCAAACATAAGATATTTAACTTGATGTTAAGGGACTTCATTAAGCGAACTTTTTCCGTTGTTGAAAGAATCGTGAATATGAACCCAAACATAAGATATTTAACTTGATGTTAAGGGACTTCATTAAGCGAACTTTTTCCGTTGTTGAAAGAATCGTGAATATGAACCCAAACATAAGATATTTAACTTGATGTTAAGGGACTTCATTAAGCGAACTTTTCCCGTTGTTGAAAGAATCGTGAATATGAACCCAAACATAAGATATTTAACTTGATGTTAAGGGACTTCATTAAGCGAACTTTTTCCGTTGTTGAAAGAATCGTGAATATGAACCCAAACATAAGATATTTAATTTGAAGTAAACACAGTCAAAATTCTTGTCAAACTAGGCGATCGGTAAAGGCCACTAGTAAATAATAAATCACAATAATTTGAAATTAGTTAGATCTATCTGGAAAATCTGGATCTATACGGCGTTTTAAAAACCCAACAGTCGGAAGATTACTAATGGGCCACCGCTATATTATAAACTCTGATCTCCCACAAAATTTCCCACTGTTTTATATTCGATAATAATACTACTATAATACAATAATCAATTCAATATTTTCAATAATAATTCTATAACAGTACAACAATATCATAAATAGCCACATACTGAAAACGAAACATTCACTTACTAGCTGCAGACAGATATACTACTTTTCCAGAATAGTTAGTTAGACAGCAGCCAAATCAAACGACGCAATGTTTACAATCATTACCCTGCCACATTATATCGTGTAGCAGCCATAAACTCATTTGACATCATGGGTTTTCCTTAATAATGTAATCCCCACAAATACTGACCTTAATTTGTTTGAACTGCACACACGGCGTAACGGCAAACAATGAATATGTGACTGGCTCATTTCTAAATTCTGTAACGAAAGGGTAGGTGCCGTTTTCACACGTCACGTTTCGGCCATATCATGATGGAACATTTCAATTTCAAGTAAAGCATATTATTACGTGATAGTGGGTACGGGGAGCAGCTGGAATCGTGTTATGGAATGGACGATAATGATCTCAACGGTAACAAACTACTGTTGTTCAGATAACAAAAGAAATAAGAAAACCATGTTGCGCAGAAATGGACTTAGAAGTCACTTGTAAAGTACGGTAATAAGGTGTAGTTATATGGTTTGATTCAATTAGGAATGATTTTTATTACTTTATATAATAAAATGTAATTTCAAGTTGAAATAAAAGGAGAAAGTGGAAAAAGGGTAACATTACACTCGGTAACAGGTTCTGGATATAACCTCGATGCATTAACAGTAACATGCATATTTTTTAAAAAAAAAAATAGTATTAACCCTATAATGATGATTCGGGTGGTTTCAGTAGATCAAATGTTCGTTGTTTAACGAAGGGGAACATGGTTTCGTTTTTAATGAATACAAGATAGATCGCGAAATAAAATTAATATGGAAGTTGTTTAATGAAATCGGTTTATGATGACAAAACATGGCGAATGCACTGCGTTTATATAATTTTGATATCCAATACACATATCGCATAAGAAGAAAATTTAAAAAAAATTCCTTTTGACAAGCTGTAAGGCAAAAGTAGATTCCTTTACATCTGAGTTACCATCTAGGAACATAAATTGCTGATGCTTGAAACAGTCAAAATTAGGGCTTGAAAATCATTTTTCAGCTCCTAACTTCCAAGAAACTGTAGTTACGAAAACAGGGTGGGTACAAATGATGGACCCGAATTCAAAGAATCATATTTTCGAAACTACTGCACATATTACACATGAATTTAAAGATAAATATACAAAGTTATTTTCAGTTAACAAATGTCCGATATGTGACCCTCTTGTTACACAGTATGCGTCCCATCTGCTGTAATACAATACGTCCCAATCATTTTGTAACATCACTCTGTCAACGGTTCTGAAAGCTGCACAAAGGCGTTCTTTAAGTTCTGGCAGTGTTTTCAGCATCGGTGATAGATAAACAATGTCTTGTCTCAATAATTTCTTTTTGGTGTGTTATGTCAAAGATAAAAGACAAAACAAAATGCTACAACGTAAGTTGTGTAACAAGAGGGTCATACATTGGACATTTGTAACTGAAAAAAAATTGTTATATTTCTCTTTAAATTCATGTATCACTTATGGTAATATGTGCAGTAGTTTCGAAAATTTTTTAAAATCGAGTCCATCATTTGTACTCAACCTGTACAATTCTATCTATATAAAGGAATTTAAAAGTTATTTTTAAAAAAATCGAAATGAGTTAACTATATTTGACCAAATTAATTTTTTCTATACTTAAATGTAAATATCTAAATCATATCACTTTACACTCCCACCACCATACAAAGGAAAACCTCTTTTTGTGATATTGTATTTATTGAAATGAAAAATGGGAACAATTTCCTTTTACGAATCACTTAGTTGCGCAAGCTTAAAATCTACGCCTTAACTACCACGGCGGTAAAAGAAGATAAAATAAATTAATATCTAAAGAACAAAAATCTATAAAACATTCAAACTATTACATTCTATTCTATCTATATAAAGGAATTTAAAAGTTATTTTTAAAAAATAGAAATGAGTTAACTATATTTGACCAAATTAATTTTTTCTATACTTAAATGTAAATATCTAAATCATATAACTTTACACTCCCACCACCATACAAAGGAAAACCTCTTTTTGTGATATTGTATTTATTGAAATGAATAATGGGAACAATTTCTTTTTACGAATCACTTAGTTGCGCAAGCTTAAAATCTACACCTTAACTACCACGGCGGTAAAAGAAGATAAAATAAATTAATATCTAAAGAACAAAAATCTTTAAAACATTCAAACTTTTACATATAATAATGTAAAAAAAAAAAAAAAAAGAAACATGAAATAAAATTAAAGAAACAATGGAAATATTTGAGTTGTACTGAAAACAATGTTAAAACTTAAAATATTCTTTATAAACAATATGCGAAATCCGCAAAAAACATTAACCTAAAATCAAATTTTAAAAATAACCACTCGAATATTCTTTTAGGGGTTCACAATCTTCTTGGTGTCAAATTTGATAGCTTTATGCGTGTCATTGCCGTTGAAAGCCAGACAAACACACACATAATACTTTATTATCATAAATAACCATTTTTCATATATATTCCTAGCAATTTATGCAGCGAATAACACTAACAAATCAAGCTGAATTTGATGACGGACACGATGACCTTCGCTAAGGTTTCCGGAATAGCAAGGATAAACAAGAAACTACGGCTTTTCGGTTTACTCAACATCTAGCGAGTTTTCACTTTACTCAATTTCTAGCGAGTTTTCAATGTCTCATTCAAAGCTGTAAGCACTGCTAGTGAAATATAACAGTTTAAAAATTTAAATATTATATTGTTACAAATCTGTAATTTTGCTATCCGGCACGGCGTGCTGAGCTTGGCGACCATTTGGCGACTTGGCGTTGAATTTGGCGAGTTTGGCGACTAAATGGATAATACCAGAAAGTTCGAGAAGTTTCATGATCCATCCAGTAATAACAGAGATACACTCAGATACGCCCTGATTGGTCAGAAGTTTCTAGCCCAGCCTCCCGGAACTATAAAAGACGGGCACTCAGAAGCTACGAAGAAGTCGTGTCGTGTGGATCGTCAAAAGTTGTGTGTGTGTGAGAGGGGTCGGAGTCGCCGACAAATAAGAGAAATTAGAGCATGAGACAACAAGCAAGTTGCTGAACTGCTGAACTATTAGAGATTAAATGCGCTGCGTCATTACAATTGAGTGGCGGTATTTGTAGCAGAAGAAAATTTTTGTAACAATATGAATTTAAAATAGGAAATAATCTTTCTTACTTTCTAGTATACGTAGTATAAAGTAATCGTCAAAAAATTCGAGCTCCAGATTTCGAAAAACACATGTTTAGAAAGTGTCCGTCCGTCTGTCTGCCTGCCTGACTGTGGTACAGATAACTCAAAACCGTTTTGAGCTAGATGGTTGAAATTTGGCATATGAACTTGATACCAAACAGACAGTTTTCTGTCAGATTTTGTGTGAAATCTGCTCAGAGGAAGTCCGTTTGTCCGGCTGTTCGAACGTAAGTTAACACGATAATTACAAAATGAAGAGAGCTAGACAGATAAAATTTAGTACACAGATTTGACATCTATAATGTAGACACTTGTTAAATTTTGAGCCAAATCCAACTAAGAGATGACTATCTGTCGGGTGTTTTCAAAAAAATAAAATAAAATGATAATGCTGAAATGATTTAATACATGAAATTTGGTATGAGAATTCGTGACTACAAGTGCAGTATTGTGTCTAATTTTTGTTTCAATCGATTGAGATAAACATGTCTAAAACACAAATTCGATCAATTCCATTTTTGAATAGTATTAATGCATGCCGGGGATCAATCGCCAAATAACTCGCCAAGTACCACACGACAGATTCAGTAAAAATGCTAAATTCTAGTTATTACTAGTTAATATTTCATAACAATAATATGTCAATGTCGTATAAGGTGTTTTCTGGCATGGCAAGGTTATAAGAGTGTACGCGAGAAAATTTCGGGAAGACCACTTCCGCTGGTTATAAACATGATTCTACTCAATCAATAGCACCTTATCAATGAAATATTTTCTCATTCTTTTTAATTTATTAGCCTAATAATTTTTACAGGCAGGTATATTATGTACATATTGTGCGACGAACGTGCATAATACTAAAAATGGTTCAATAATATATGAAATGATATTTTAAACTTTAATTTCAACTTAATTAATTTCCAAGATTTTATCTTAATTTAGCCCATAGTAACTTCATTCTAAAATATTCTCTTATTTCGTGATCCAATTCCACTGTCTCTACTTAATTCATTCAAGAGAAGCTTCATAAAATTGCTTAATCAGCTAAACGCCGATACTTTCACACGCTCGGCGGGAAGGGGTAAAAAATGTCCAGTAAGCACATTCTTTCTTAAAAGATCCCTGTGTTTCCCTTACATGTGATTGACATGCGTCAGAAATCCCTATCAGAATCTTAATAATATATTAGCACTGTGGAGAAATATTTTCCCTGTCAAAATCTAAGGTTATATAAGGCGAGGAATAATTTATTTCGGCCTTTTTTTTTCCCCACTTCTGCTTTTGCAACGCGCTGTGGCGGACGCGCAATGTCCGCGTCTTTGCTCGTAAATAATTATGCTTTCCCGATCGATATTAAAAAAAATTTAAAAAGATAATAAGTCTCTTCACTGTCTCCAAACTGCATTCTGCTTCACAACAATAATGGTACATATATATTTACTGAAGTCCTCTGGACTTACCGGAACAAAATTAGCATTACTAGCTTCCTGAGTAATAGATGCGCATTAGTCGCCTAACAGATTAAGCGCCAAGTCAATTTTGGCGTCTTTTTCATCCAGTCCGCGATATTTATTTCTTTGCAATGTTAACAAATCAAAACACAATTGCGAAAAGACAATATGCATTTAAATGCATTATTTAGCTATCGCCAGTTTAAAATTTATTAGGAGAATATAATTATTTAATGTTTATCGTCGGAGGGCAATGGCTCAAGCAATATATGAACGAAAATTGTACAATCAATCAACAGTGATTGATGTTACTTGAACGAAAAGTATTAAGTAAGTTACCGGTGACTGACGCAAGCTGAAGAGAAAGTTCAGTGCCGGTCAACGGTGACTGACATAGCGCTTAACCCCTTCGTATACATTTTAAAGGCTAAAACTCGTCATATAACCATTTTGCCTAAGTTGAGGATGATGATTTTAATTCATCAATAAAACTTTTATTTAGGTTTATTTGTTCTTTATAATAATACATTTAATAAAACAATTCATAAATTAATCTTTTATATTTTATATATTATTATAAATCTTTTATATTTTATATATTATTAATCTTTTATATTTTATATATTATTAATCTTTTATATTTTATATATTATTAATCTTTTATATTTTATATATTATTAATCTTTTATATATATCACCAAATTAAATATGCAAAAAAAAAAAAAAAAAAAAAAAAAAAAACTTTTCAAAAATATCCGTACCCAAATAGTTAACGTGTTAAGGTCACATTACATACAAATTTAGAACGAATTAACTTAGAAATATGACTATAAAAAATAAATTGCTTTTAAGCGGACAAGAATGAATATATATTTAATGATTTTTATAAAACTTTTTATATTTCAATCAAATACCAATCGGTATTTTGATGTTGCTCCTCAATAAGTTCTCCTCATTATTGTATAAAAACTATTTTTACACCACACAAACACAATTACCAGGTCGACAGTTAATGTCCAAAAGTTAATTGAGTTTTACAATTCCGGTAATAAATCTTATACGACAAATTACATGTATTTATCATGTAGCAAGTTCGAGTAAACATGTACACACGCACTCGTATATATAGACGGTCTGAATTCGATGAAAAGGATTTCGAGAAAAATTAAATAGCACATGATGGCTTGGAAAACAGATTTCAACTTCCTATGTGAGAATCAAAATGCATTATTAATTCGTTACTATTTCAATATTTTCCGGGATGGCTTATTTGTAATGATAATTTTTTAAGGTATGCTGATTGAATAAAGTAGATAAAATAAATCAACATCAGAAAAGTTGATTTCTGGCAAAAATATCGAAGATAATTTTAATCAACTATTCTTATTTCATAAAATCGTTTTCATTTTGTTTCTATGTTCATTTTTTGGGAAACTATATTGGTTTTAATAATTGCATATTTTTTTTAACGTTATTTCAGATACATTAAGCTAAGAGCTAAAAAGAAAGCAATCGATACATTTTGAAAGATTTTATAGTTGTTTTAATTTTTCATATTGCAAAAAAAAAAAACAATGAAAATATAATGATATCTTATGAATCGAACTTCAATATTTAAATATTGGATAGAAATACAGTTTATTTCAAGAATTAGGTAACATATTTACAAAATTGCCTGCAAAATGTTAAACTCATCATTTGATAAATTTTAAACTAGTACATTCTTGTTTTATACCAATTTTTAGCCAAAATAATAATAATAACCCATATTTCTTTTCATTTTTAAAACAATTTTGACTTTAAATTGACATTTTTGTTTCATAGATACTTCTTTTTCAATCTATTTTAAGCAAAAATTTAAAAACTGCGTATGTAACATTTTTCAAAAAAATTCATCGCAAAATTGTCATTCCTTAAAGGCGGACTCAGATGAGGAGTAAAGACCTATTACCATTTTAATGGAAAAACAACATTGCAGCAAAGTTGCAACATTTTGATCTGTAAAAGAATGTTGGCTGCCTTAGATGGGTAGGTATTCATCATCCAACAGAAACAACCTTGAACCTACCTCTTTGCCTACGATAGGCTATACCTTCAAAATTAATATGAACATGGAGAAAAAAAATATTTTCTTTGGCGGACGTCTGTGCTTTGTTTCATGTGTTGAGTTACCTATTGTTTTAAAAATTCTGAAAAACGTCAAGGTTAAATATCTAGAGAAAACCGTAACCAAAACTTGCAGACAAATACCTTATTTGCAAAACTCAAACTTTTAAATGATTATCTACAAAAATGGATGCAAATATTAACCCATTAGCTGCCAAGATCCCCATTTGGGGATTTTGGAATTTTATGTACACCCTTTGGCGCCAAAATTGTATTTGGTGCACCTTGCAGTTTCATTTCAGTCTATATATATATGTCAATATTGTAAGAGAAAGTGTGTATTTTATTCTTCGTTTCTTTACAAGAAGCAAACAAATTTGAAATTCGTCAGTTAGTTGAATAGATCAGAACATATTTGAAGCATTCTATTTTTTGTTCGATTTTTATATTATAATAAAATATCGCACATAAATATCTAATTTACACAATTCTATGTACACCACTCGGCGATAAAAATCAATTCGATAGGCTTGACAGTTTAGTTCATTACATGTATGTCAAACAATATTGTGCGTAGCAGAAAGTGTATATTCTGTGTTTCGTTTCTTTACAACGAGCGAACAAATTTGAAATTCGTGTGTTTGAACGGAACAGAATGCCATATTACAAGCATTAAATTTTTGGTTTGTTTTTATATTATAATGGAATACTTACATAAATATATAATTCAGAGATTATAATAAAGATCTGTTACTTACTCGGTCTTTTTTTTTAAATGATTTTATTGATCATTCTATAATGATACCGTCTTTCAAAAATACAAAATATTTTTAGAACAAAGTGTAATTATACTGTTACACAACTTTTTGTGCATATCTAATAACTTTCAACTAGCAATTCTTGTGTATATATAAATTTATTTCGTTATCACGGAAAGACTAACGATTTGAATCAAATTTTATATTTAGATAAGGTTCTGCTTCTTTACAATTATCTATATTAGAATCTTTCTTGAAAAAACACGATTTCACACACACACACACACTATTTTTCATAACTAACTATTAGACTCTTTTTCTATACTCTGTTTCACCCTAACTTGGCAGTAGTGTATATTCTAGGTAAGTCGCTGTCAGGGGAACTGGGTTACTTTAAAGTACAAAGTCACTAGAAATGCAGATCGCCGGCGGAACTTTATCTCGCAAATTTTTCGCCAAATAGTAAATATTTATTAACTTTATTATCATTTTAAATCAGAGAATTAATTTTTTTCCTTATTTTCCTTACTTTGTCCAATATTATTGATACATAATTTTAATAAATCTTTACAGTTATTTCATTTCGTTTCATCGTTTCTCAAAAGAAAACCCTAAATCTTTCAATATTCTGTAAAGTGTAGTTCGGTTAATGTTTTTAGAAAAGATATCTGTATCATCGTTCACATCTTTTAAAACTTTATCTAGTGTTGGGATCTCATTTCTACGAATAAATGCATGGATTTTTCGTCAGATACAGGATAATGTAAAATCATCATATTTTAATGTAAAATCATCATTTTTACATCATCATATTTACTTTTTCATAAGATGACCTGAATGTTTACCTACTGAGCCTGGTCGCTTCTTTCCAGGGGTACTTAAAGGACTGGGTGCCTTTATTTCTGTTTTCATGTTGCACTTTTTGTTGATTTCACTCGTCTTGAAAGTGTGCACAGCGTATTCGGTGATAACACTTTTTCTTTTTCTGACATTTTAGAAGTGAATAGAAAAGATGAATCGAATAAATATTCAACAATCAAAACTAATAACTACTAATGTGATTAATAGTATCAAAAATATCGGCTGGTAAAAAAGCGAGAATAAAAAAGTACGAAAGATGATAATGGTTGGGAACTAAATGAAGCTGAGTTGGCGGAGACGTAAAAGAAAAGGGCGCCAAATATTTGACCTTGAAGACCGGTTCTAGCCAAAGTGAAATTCATTATGTGAATCGTTTCGTTTTATTCGTTCGCTTTATTTACAAAATACTTAACAGATAAACACTTCTAACTTGAGAATAATTTTAAATACATACTGATAAAAAAGGATTTCTGTAATTTCTGATATTAATTGATAAATTTCTGAGCATTTTAACTATTATAAAGTCGGTATTGATGGGGAACTCTTTCCCAACGCGGAGTGTCACATTTTCTGCCTTTTACAATACTGCCAAGTTGGGGTGAAACAGAGTATATCAGTTCTCATGCTGACAATGCCATATAGCGCCCTCTCGTAAATTTTTGTGGTACTTGCATTGTTTCCATAAGATGATAACCTACTGGTACCTTAAAATTTTGTGAGACGGCGCTAAATGGCATTATTCGAATACGAATACGTTCGACACACATTCAATAGCAACAATGTAATTATTGCGTTAACCAATTCGAATAACATGTTAAACTAAGTACATCGATGACGTCTTTTTATTTAAATTACAATTTTATATGTAGATTGCAATATATATATATATATATATGTGTGTGTGTGTGTGTGTGTGTGTGTGTGTGTGTGTGTGTGTGTGTGTGTGTGTGTGTGGTTCGAACTTAACAATTTTCTCAAAAACTCGTACAATATAACTAACCAGGCCAAAAAAAAATTTTAAAAAAATGGTAGTTAATGGTTAATTGAATTATTACTATACAACTGCATGGAGAATTAAATAAAAAGATCCTGCTTATTCTAATGATAGGTTTAGCTTTCGACATTGACAATGAAATAACTCCCCAGACGAGCACTTCTTCACCCAAACTCACACATCGCGCAAGGTTACGACTGTCGTCCATCAGCAAGATTAATATCCCTCGCTCTTTAATGCGTGTGATGACATTTTTGCCATCTCTCCCCCGAGCCTTACCTACACATTTCTCTCGTCAGTCAACTCCTATCAATGGCGATAATAATAATGGTGCCCAACCTTCCCGTGACCCGATTCCGCATTGCAGGTCTGGTAGAAATGAAAATATCAAACCGGTATATCGTAGCTGCGCTGTGTTTTGATACCCGCAGCCGAATTGTGGCAGAATGATGAGTAGTCTGTTTGGTGCCGAGTCGCCTCCTTGCAAAAAAGAATCGACTAAGATTATTGTTTTGTTCCTGCTGGCGTTAGGAGATTTGTCTTGGTGAAACGTGCTACACCAGGTCCAGTATTTATTGTCAAGCGATGACTTATCAATCAAAATTTTTTTTCATTCTCTATATGCTAATGGCTTCTAAATATAACACATAATTGGTATTCACAGTATTAATTTATATTAGGGTATCATTTAAGTAGTTATTAATAATGATGTAATGAAAAATTTCGTGGCTTTATTTTAGCATTTATTTTGGCCTCTCAGAATAATAAATTTTAAAATTATTGGCATGATTTAGAGCAGATGTTTCCAAACTAAAGGTTGCAATTTCATTGGTGGATAGAGAAAAGACCTTGAATATATATAGGGTGATTATAAAATAAATTATCCCGACATATTTTACCGAACTTTCATACAGTTCACAGGAAAGGGATAAAAATTTTGGTTCAAGGAATTTTGAGGCATGCTCTCAAGAATCATGAAAAACGATAATTAAACTCTAACAAGTACGGTTACAATGGCAAAAGTTTTTTCACTGGAATGGGTTCTCCAAAGCAAAAAACAATTAATAGTGTTGGAATGGTACCTGTAGCACGAAAATGACCAAAGATAACCAACCTAAAGAGAAAAGAGAAAACTGCTGTGGTTTACCCAACAGAGACGTGAAGTTCAACGGATTCCTTTTGGTATGGCACGAACTTTGAATCTAGGCACCATCTGCCGCATGCAAAGTGTCATTGTGGTTGCAGTAGATCAAGAAGAAAATTTGTGAAACACAATAAAATGGGCTTTTGGTTATTTTCTCCTTTCTTCTTAGACTGTCTAGCGCTGGTGATTTTCGTCCCAAAGCTATTTATTGTTTCTTACTATGAAGAACACATTGTAATAAAAAAAAAGTTGGAGTTGCTATTTGAAATTTTGTAACTGTAACTATAATTGTCAGAGCTTAACTGTTGTTTTTCATATGATTCTAGAGCGCATACCTTGAACCAAAATTTTATTCCGTTCCTGTAAAAGTTATGATAGTTAAGGTCTCATATCAGAATAATTCTTTTATAATATCACTTTAGTATATCTCCCTAGAGTATGCAAAACTGAGATGAAAGTTTAAAATTTTTATCAAATCGCTCACTACAATTTTTTTTGTACAATTATATTTATTAATAAATGTTTATTTTTTCTTTTACAATAGCTAATTTTCAGTCTATAAAATCTTTTTTTTTTTGGAGGGGTGGGGGAGAGAGTTTTTATTAATTCACTATATAGAGGATGAGGTGGATCAAAATGTTTCTGAAAAGTAAATCGCAAATTTTTATAAATCTGGGACTCCAGATTTAAATAATTTCAAAAAAGTTTAAAAGGTAATCAATAAAACATTGCTGAAAACATATAGAGTATTTAAAATGTTATTTTATTCAATCAACCTAATCTGAAACCAGAAAATATTCTTCCGGGTTCTGAATTCTGAGAAAATTTTTCGAGGTTTAAACAATCCATGATCACTATTTTCCCAAAACTTTTGGGGAGGGTAGGCAGTTTGTATAACTTTTATCAAGTTAATTATTTGAAAAACAAGTTATCAGTATATGAAAGAAATTTGCAAGTTATCAGTAATGCCATAGATGTAAACTGATTCATATGCAACAGAGTTGCTCAGAACTTCAAAAAAAAGCGATGCTCGAGATACAGTGATGGCAACAACTTGCCTTCCTAAGCGACAATCTTTAGGGGTTTTGTATGTTAAATTAATAAAACAATAATGAACAAAATGACGAAATAATGGATAATATGGCATTAATATTTTTCGACTGCCACCGATAATCTTGTCGTCTGCCATTTTAAATTATCTACTACCAAGATTGAAATGATGGCAGCTTGAATCTTAGACATTAACAAATTTACATAGAAATTTCTCATCAAAACGATCAGCTTGCTTGAATTAAAAAGAAGGTAGCCATTATTATCATATTCAGAATTAGAATTTCATTTCTCTTTTTAAAGTACATAAACAATCATCTGTTTAACTTAGGATGGCAAGATAGAACGATAATGAATATAACAAAATAAAATGAAATTTGAGAACAAAGAAGCATTAAAGTTGTTATGGAACTTTTACCAAAGTACATGACATCGACAATAAAAAACAGGTAACAAGCTTAACATGAAAAAACCACCACGCTGAATAATAGTAATAATAAAGATTAACATATGCATATTCCGTCATTCACAATCAATGTATTTTGCATTCTGATAAGTTTCAAAATGTGTACCATGAAAGAGGAAAAGATACAAGCACGCTGCTTGATACTTTTAAACCACATTCTGTATACACTTAGCGGCGTAGGGAGAGTCATTAGGATTTCTGGCCATAAAATAACTGTTTTCATCGCCATTTCAGTCGCCAAAAGGTTCTTGGTAATGACGATCAAAGTATATCATTATATTCAGCATTAAAAAATGATATTAGAATACAAATGTATTATCATCAAAGATACCTAGAAGAATGGCACCCGAGCAGCTTTATCCTCCTTGCTCTCAGATCGCTAAGCCACTGCAAATACCTCTTGGATTGGCTGTTGGTTTTATTGACGCAAGAGCCAAATTTAGTCATACCGCGCCAAGCTTTATGATGGATATATAACTTTTGGACTTCAAACAGTTATAGATCAATTATATTTCTGAACCAGGGAGAATGGCTTTGCCAAAACTTTATCGCTTACACTATAATAAAGATATCCTCTCAGAGAACGTTTTGTATAGTATTGGCGCATAATAGTTACGAAACATCAGCCTTTGGCAAGAATTAAGTATCTCTACTGAATCTACTGTGTCATCTTTGGTGAGTTATTTGGCGATTCCTTCCTGGCATGCGGTTAATAAGATCCCAAAATCGAAACTGTCTTAGATACGTTTTTCTCAACTGATTGAAGCAAAAATTTGACACAAAACTGCACTTGTGGTCACAAATTCTCATACCTATTTTGATGTATTTAAGTCATGTAGTCTTTGATTTATGGCGTTTCATGTTTCTAAAAGTACATACAGTCTATTCTTAGTTGAAAATTTGAAAAGAGTCTACACTATAGATGTTAAAACTGTGTACCGAATTTTATTAACCTAGCTATCTTCGTTTTGCAATTAACATGTTATATTCAAACAGCCGGACAAACAGATTTCCTCTGAACAGATGTTACTCAAAATTTGATAAGAAATCTACAAATTCGGTATGAAAACCGTATACCGAATTTCACCCACCTTGATCATACCGTATCTGAGTTATCTTTGTCTCTGACAGATAGACGGACATTTTCCAAAAATGTGATTTTCGAACTCAGAGAGGTCTAAATGTGGAGATTCGTCAAAACTGATTAATGTACTGTCATCAAAGCGCCCCATAAAAATGGTACCCTAGTATTTGTACCCTCCTTACGCCCCAAGATCGCCATGCCACTGCAAATAGCTCTTGGATCGACTGTTGTCTTTGCTGACGCAAGGGCCAAATTTAGTCATATTGCGCCAAGTTTTATGGTGGATCTATAGCTTTTGGGGTTTAAACAATTATGGATCATTTATATTTATGAATAACGAATGATACACTATGGTTATAGATGTTTCCAACAATATTGACGCAAGAGTCAAATGTAGCCATATTGCGCCAAGCTTTGTGATCGAACATTTTTGGGATTCAAACGATTCCAGATCATTTACATTCATGAAAAATGAGTGGCAAATTATGAATAGCTGTTACCAAAATCAATTATCGGCAATTTTGTAATGAAACTGATCACATTATTTAATTTTATCACGAAATATTTTGCATAATATTTAAATAGAACAGTCATGTCCCATCCCCCCCCCCTAAAACGCAAGATGCTATTTAATGCTTAAGATGGCAACCTAGAAGACACACCCACATAAAATACTATTAATACTTAAATCGCATTCGATGCCACTTATTCACAGAAGGTATAATTAAACTCGCTGTCTATTATGCCTAGATGAAACAACAAACAAGTATTATATGAAAATATTGCACGATGCAAAAGAGAAGTCATTCGTATATTATGAAGAGGTTGCGAAAGTATTTTATTATATAGAATTTTGTTAAGAACATGCTTTTGATAAGTAACATTTTTTCAAACTTATAATCTCTTGTAATTATTTCATTTATCTTACACGACCCAAAGCTTTCACTTAAAAAGCTACCGAAAGTCAATCCATAAAATAAAACTTCAAACACTAAATAGTTTTTTTATTAACCAGAGCCATTATCTGATTCTTTTCAATCCCAACACTTCCAAAATTAGAGGTAAAATAGAAGTTCTATGGAGTTGCCGCAAGATCTTTGTGGGAGGGTGGAGCCTTTCTCATTCTTATTGTTAGCACTTATCAATACAAAAGCGTCTCGACTTCAGAAACCAAACTACTTCCTGTATCACAAAGCTGGTAACAGCTGATTCAGATGACAGTAGCGGCAGAATCAATGCACAAAAAGGTTGGTACCTAATCCAACTGTTATTTGGGCGTTTTTACCCTGAAAAGACATCTCCTACCACAACACGGTGCCACAACTTTCACTCCAACGCCCTCCATCTCTTTCAAAACACACTTTTTTTGCAGCGTGGGCGTATTGTGGACTGACTTCCAGCACACACCATTCTCATAATCTCACGGAAAATTAGACCTCGGGCTACAAGGAGAGGAAGATAGGATATCAATGGACATGAGGAACGGGGAGAGGCTTCATTGCGAAATTAGGTCATAAAAAGAGCATTTGGAACGTCTTTCCCACTAGATTTCCAGCTGGGAGCAGTGTGAGGTACCAGATGATAGATGGACAAGTCAATGATACGCTTACAAATTGGTAATGATTTCTTACGAATCTTGATTGGAGGAGCAATTAGAGGGGAGAAACTTCGAGGTCTTGTACTTCATTCCTCGGTTTTTATAGAGTGTATTGAACTGCCACAGAAAAGTGAAATCAGAGTGTTTTGAGAAAACTAAGGACTAGCCTAAAATAATCCTCAGTTATTTTTTTTTTTTTCTTCTTCTTTTAATTGAAATAAATTCAGCATGCATTTTTAGATGCCATAAAATAAAAGTTATGCCTTAAAAAAATGCTCAATTCCTAAATTAGCATCAAACTTTTTGTTATATAAAATTAAAATTCAAACTGACTTCATAAGTAAATAAAAGTTATGCCTTAAAAAGAACACAATTCCAAAATTAGCATCGAGCTTTTTATTATATAAATTAAAATGCATACTGAATTCATAAATAAAAGTTATGAATTAAAAAAAGTTCAATTCCAAAATTAATATCAAACTTTTTATTATATAAATTAAAATTCACATTGACTTCATAAATAAATCGTTGCTTAGTAACCACTAAATAATTAAAATAATACCATGTTAAAAAATTAAAGGGACAAACAAACAAAATTGTTGTGCAAAAGATGTACAAAAAATTCTATTTAATGGTCTGAAATACAAAGACAGGTCACACGGTTCTACGCATAATTCGAGTATATTAGTTTATTTATTTATTACTAGCCGCCTTTGGCGACCAGCCGGTTCGCCAATCTTGATGCTCGTTAAAATTTTAATAATTAAATATTTTATGTAATTCCTACTTTAATAGCTTCTTCATCAAATATTTTAAAGCTTCAAATTTTGATAGTCATGTAATTCATTCATAATAATATAAAGTCCTTCAGCCATAACATAATATGTATCTCTCTAATTTTCTGTTAGTTCCGGTAGAATTTATGCTTAAAATTAAAATGGAAATGACTAAACTGCAATTAATATAATATTTTTTACTGAAACAAAGCATTTTTTTAATAATATGATTACTGATAATAGAGTCACTGAGCGTTTAAACTTTATGGGTACTAAAGAATATCTTTCTTAAGTTATGTAATATCTCAAGAATTTGTCAACAAAATTTTCTCAGATTCATCATGAACAGATCGATTCATTAACAATGTTTCATTTTAAATGCATCAAACACTAAGAAAATAAAATGAATCGTTTAAAATAATCGGTCGAAAACAGGTTTAAAAAACTACTTTAAAAACGAAGTACTTAAAACTATAAGCATATACAAAAAAATATATAAATAAGAAATACAATTTACTTACAAAAGCATGCAATTAACCTAAAAATAATTTAAATCATCCGTTGATAACGGTTGTCATGGCAACAATCAGAATGCGCATGCGTGAATTTTCTTCGCCAGCTCCGGTAACGCAAATGCGTGTTGGGTAACGCTATGCAGATTATATATTTTTAATTTCCTTTATTCTGTGTTATTTTAATTCAAAAGTACTTCAGAATGAATCTGAAACATGGATTAATTAACAATGTTTAATTTTAAATGCATAAAACATTAAGAAAATAAACAGAATCGTTTGAAATAATCCGCCGAAAAATGTTAACCCTAGCCTCATTTCTGTTGGGAGAAAAAAAAATTGAAGTCTTACTCATTTGGCGGTCGGGAAAATGAAAGATTTTTTTGGCGGGAAAGCTAGTTTTTAATTAATAATTAAAATTCTAATTAAAATTTCAAAAAAAGGGACCCCAGGTGCACATTCCCGACCTCTAAGGTATACATGTACCAAATTTGGTAGCTGTATGTCAAATGACCTGGCCTGTAGAGCGCCAACACACACACACACTGAGCTTTATTATAAGTATAGATGAATAAAGATTACAGAATTTTTTTTTAATATTATAATGGAAAAGTATAACACAAACAACTGAAATAAGATTTTAATGTACAAGGTTTTAAGAAGAACATTAACCTACTGGTACATAGATATTAACCTATGGAAGAAATTCTATAAAAATATATTATTCAAAAAAGTGATTTTAAATCAGAATTAATATTCAAAATAATATAGCCAATTACATTCGCAATAAATAAATATTGAACATAATAATTAAATTAAATCAAGAAATAAAGAAAAATTTTATTTAGAATTTATAAACATATGAAAATGCATTATTTTTCAAATTAATATTTCATTTCTACTCAAACAATAACTCATTATTCATTATAATCAAGCAAACGATAAAGAAAGAAATCAAAAACCTCAGATTCATTAAAAAATAGGAATTCAGATTTAAAGAATTCTACATTTACACGATTCATTTTCAATTTGAGCATAGAAAACAAACCAATATATTTTTTTAAAAAATTAATAACTTTTATATTTATGCGTTTAGCATAATATATAAAAACAAAAAATAAACTGGATTCTATCTATCTATAATCAATTTTTTTTAAATGCTTAGAGTAGATATTTTGCAAAGTCAGATCTTTTTTATGTGCAATCCTTTTTTGTGAGAGTTTTCTTATTTAGTGCAGTATATAAAAAAATTCCACCAAAATGCATAATATGAATAAAAAGTTATTTAAAAAGAGAGCAACATATCGCCCACTAAATATTATACCACCACATGACAAATAATATATATTTATATAGCAAAATTTATCACATATGTACAGTTTCTTTGTAATATAATTTTTATATGTACATTATAAAATTTACGTATATGTTTTAATTTTAAATGTATCTTTTTCTCTAACTCCATGGAATTTATAGTTATTACAAGTTTGCCTCTTTTCCTGGGATGCATCAAAATGCCTCAGGCGTAAACTAATAAATTAACAAATGTATTAATATGATATTTAATGTGTCAGCAAATAAAATACAAAAATCCCCCTGTGTATAAATTAATTTTTTTCCTGTTTAAAAAAATAATTTTTACATGGATTGGGAAGTTTTGAGTAATTGTCTATGTAGAATTTATTTTTCTTTATGTTGTCCTTTTTCTTTCTCGTATACGTAGTACAAACAAAGTATTGTTATAGTCAAAAAATTCGAATTCGGGATTTTAACGTATCTCTACATTTTAGGCCTTCCTGAGTTCGAAAAACACATTTGTGGAAAATGTCCATCAGTCTGTCTGTGATAAAGATAACTCATAAACGTTTTGAACTAAATGGATGGAAACTGGTATAAGGTTTTAACACACCTAATTTGTAGATTTCTGTCAAATTTTGAGCAAAATTCTTTCAGAGTAAGTCTGTCTGTCCGACTGTTTGAATATATGTTAACACGATTAATACAAAATGAAGAGTGCTAGATGGGAAAAATTCGTAAAGTTTAACACCTATTGTGCAGACACTTACCAAATTATGAACCAAATTCAACAAGGGATTGACCGTCTGTCGGTCTGTACTTTCAGAAACATGTAAACACGACAACTTAAAAACGCAAGGACTTAAAAATTTACGAAATATGGTTTAGGAATTTATAATTACATGCGTAATTTAGTGTTAAATTTTTGTTTCAATCGGTTGGTAAAAACGCGTCTAAACACAGATTCACTTTCCAGATACTATTAACCACATGTCAATGATTAATTGCCAAAATTCTCGCCAAGGATGACACGATAGATTCAGTCAAAATGCTAAATTAACGCCAAAGGTTAATATTTCGTTACTATTGTACGCCAATGCAATGCAAGGCGTTCTTTGGAATAATAGTTTTATTATAGAATAAACATGAAAGTTTTGGTTAGATCACACTCGCTAGTTTAAATATGCATCAAACAATATATTTCAAAAATATTTACGAAATTCCAGAATATTTTTTTTTCAAATCTTCAACTTTTCAAAACAAATTCAACTTCAATGCAAAAACAGGTTTGATTGTGCTCGAATTATTAGCTAAAAGAGGTTCCCTAATTCAAAGTTGTAAAAATCAGCCCTAATTGTAAGGTTAGATTTCTAATACCAAATCATATTCAGAAAAAAAAAGAAAATTACCAATTCAAAAATATTAAATCAGTTCAAATTATTATGTAACTTCAGAAACAATACATGCTATCGTAAACAATTCAAATGACAAGAGGGCAAAGCCCTTTTTTCATTATCATGTTGCAGATGTCTTCGCCACTGCCATAAACTGCGATATATTTACTAACCGCAGTCTAGAACTAATATTTATGAGAAAACTTGATCACCACCTACAGTGAGCCCACAACTTCGGCAACTATTTTGATGGTGGTCGCCTACGGAAGTCGGCAAGCTATCGCAGGCGACATTTCTTTCTTCGGCTTTGAAGTCGCTGAGATTCTCCAACTCAACATTCAAGGGCTGAACAGCATCTTCCCACTTCAATCAATGTGCCAACTAGAACATTTAAACTCTGACCTGCTACTTGTTATTGAATTCGGTGCAATGCCACCACGATGGATCATTGAATGTGTAAGAGATAATATTCGAGTTTTATGGTTCAAGATGCACTGGAGAACAATCTACACCAAACTTAAGGTAAAGTGAAAGAAACAACTTGCATCATTATTTATGCATCAGAGAGTAAAATTTGATTCATTTCTTAAAAGTAAACCAGGGAATGATGTTTACAACTTTCAAACATACTCTCTAATAAAGGTGCTATCCTTTTCCCCACTGCATAAAAATTGTGAGCCTACAGCAATGATCTACATAGCAATATTGTTTAGATTTTTATTTTTAGAATTCCACTTATGAGCATTTTAAGATTCATAGTACAGGGCTATTCATAAAGAAGTATACAGTTTCAATGCGCTATAAATCAAAAACAATGTGAGATATGTCGCATGTAACACAATTTTTGGGGTTATTTTAAGTTTTTTTTATAGACATAGAGACAGTCGCAGATGTTCTATGTGTGACCCTTTAGAAGGGACCGTGCACTTTCTTTCTGGACACTGCACAAAACAAATTTACTTTAGGGGAATCTCACATGTGTACTTTCCTACTGACATGAAATGTTGCTTCATCAATGAAAACTAAACGATCGGCAAAATGATCCTTTTCAAAACGAAGTTGCATGTTGGCATAAAATTCAAAGCGCCTTTGTTTGTCAAAATCATTCAGATTTTCCAACACCTGTACTTCGTTTGGAAACATTTTTATCGTGTTTCTCAAAATTCTCCAGAAATTGGGATGAGAAATCTGCACTTCTCGACTCACTCTCTGCGTTGATTTTTCCGGCCAAAGTTGAATGAAGACTTCTTGCGATACGATCAGTCGTCCAGGACTTATACCTTTACAGGAAAAAAGCTCGTAATTTAAAATTTTTCATGCCATTGTTAGATAGATTTTCTAATTGGAACTTCTTATTCAGAATTGTAATCGAAAATGCCATTGCACAACAGTTGTAGATTCCATTTTGCTAAATTGAAAAACACAAACACATCGCCATTTCAACTGACTAGTCACATGAACACATGCTAATACCTATGCGACTTTTGTCAAGGGCGTGACACAAACTTGAAGAGTGCATCTACCTTACAATTCGTTAGGTGGTTCATGCTACTGTTTTACTTTGACTGTTACTGTTTTATAGTATCTGCAAAGTGTATACTTCTTTATGAATGATCCTGTACAGTAAAAAATCCAAGATGCATTTTGAACATGTTTACATGTATGAGAATGTATAGGTGAATCATCGTTTAATCCGTTGACAAATTTGGTTTAAAATCTGACAAATTTATACTTTAGATACTAAAACTGTGTATTAAATTTTATCTATATAACTCTTTGCGTTTTGTAGTTATAGCGTTCATTTATTCAACACCAATAACTGATATTCTTTGACCTAAAACTTAATTGGGGACGTGTGGTCTGCGAGAAGGCTAGGGATGGATTTTCGGTCTCTCCTATTCTATTTTTAGTTCAATTGAATGGATTGACCCTATAGCTTCCTGTTTTGTAACCTTCAATACACGTGCACTTTTTCAACCGATTTCAGCGGATGCTTTTTAAAATAAATCAGTTAATTCTTCGAGCGTGGTCTCTAGGACCGCACCTCCCTGTTAGTGTTCCAGTGATAAACAAGGCTAACAGATGGCGCTAAAACTTGGGCCCCGAAATATCATCCTATTTACTGATCCTATTATGAAGCAGTGCTCCAGACACTTTTAAACGAAGCAGAAAGTGATTTAAATGATAAGGATAACTGTACAGAAGAATTTTTCGATGAAAGTTCGCATTCAACTGATTATGAAATGAATGTTCAAACATAATTAATTTTTCTAGTGATAGTGAATTTTGAAAATATACCAAGATATATATATACATATATACAGAATTTATAAATTGACTGTTATATTAGTTCTAAACCTGTATGTTTAATATACCCGAGAAAACCGTGCTATGAAAGTCACACAAGCTTATAAAATAGGGCCAATTTTACCCATTGTCAATTTTTTTATCTTTCATATAATTGTTGAATTTTACATTATATTGTCTTCTTTATACCTTCATATACATTAAAAACAAATATGACTTAAAAAGTAAAATGTTTTTCAAGAATATTAATAATTGTAACATATAATTTGAGAAGAAAATGTATGTTGCAACGCATTTACTTTTTTCAATGATAATATATTTTGAAAAATTTCTAAATCATATCTATATATCAAGAAAAATATCTGCAAAATATTTTGGCAGTTGTTCATATTAATGCATTCATTAGAAAATTTAATTTGAGTGTAAAGGAAATGCGGTCTCGTAGACCGCACCTCCCCAGTTAAGGGTTAGCAATTAAGCAAAACTCTTCCTCCCCCCCCAGCTTGTCAAGATGAGCACAAACATAAACTTCGACAATCGCTGGTCATGCTGTTGTCGTATCTCCATGTGTAATTAACTTGAGGGTTTTTTTTTTTAGTACAACTACAGAGCGTAGCTTCAACAGGTGCCTTTTTTTGTATCCTTCACAAATTTTAAGTATTACAATTATCCTCCCACTCCGCACCTCGAAAAAAAAAAAAAAAAATACGATGTCGTGATTTGGCCAAATTACCACATGTTACACTTTTTTCAATCCGAAAAAACGTTTTTGGACACTATGTTCTGCTAGTAGGTTTGAGCATATAATTGAATAAGCAAGAACATTCTCCCCGCAGCTTCCTTGTATAATCTCCATTAAAGTTCTTAAGGCCTTCATCTGTATAAAATTGCTGACCTTGGGCAAGCAATATTTTGAACACCACAAATTCTCACATGTTTCGATTTTTTTAAAAATATATTGTTGTAAAATACATTTGAAATATTTTTTTAAACTAATTAAAAATAGAAAAAAAGTCATAAGGCAAAATGTATTAAAAAAAGATAATTTTTTGAAACTGAAGATGTAAAATTCATGTTTATACTGCACTATTTTTGGAAGTTCAGTATTTAAAAAAAATGTCAAAATTTCATTAAGTTTTTAATTAAAATTTAAAAATAACGATTTCCAAGGCACATTCCTATCTTCTTCCTATGTAAGAATATTTTTACACCTAGTATATTATTTAAAATTGGAAACGCCAGATAAAATTAGGCTTATATCGTGTCAACACGCACATACACATTTATTATTAATATAGATAAAAATGCAATGGCAATTTGCTCATCTAACATAGAAATGCTTAATAAAAAATGAATGGAAATATATTCATATAAATATCGCTAAAAAACTATATCTTATGAATCCAATGACATATTTAACTTCACAAAATATAGGAAAAGATGCCACCTTAAGAAGCATTATCTCCAATTAAGTAATATTTTTAAATAGCTTCTTTTTCTTTTTAATGGGATTTTTTTTCCTTTCTGTTTGATGAGAAGAAAAGTAATTAAAACATTCCGTAAGACGATTTGGAACGTTGAGGTTAATGATTATCTGAAGAAATACAATGGTCCTTATTATATACATTGGCAATAAATAGAATCACTGCCACAGGCCTCAAAAAATGAAGGGGGGGGGAGATAACAAGTTGAGAGATGAGAAACAACCATATGACCAAATTGGATATTAAAAGAGAATCAAATATAACTGACAGGATTGAAGTAATCAGGACAATAAGTTTCTTTTTTTTACGACGATCTTAAATTAAGTAAAAGATGGAGCGGGAAAAAAAAAATTGAAGAAAATGTCGCTTAACTTGTTGCAATAGCTACACAGATTTTTCTTTTCTAACCTACTACAAGACATTGTTTTTCTTTGAGTGTTAGAATTTATGGTTTCGTCTGAGCGAGTTCCGATCTATAATAAAGCTCAATGTGTGTGTGTGTGTTGGCGCTCTACAGGCCAGACCGTTCGACCTACAGCTACCAAATTTGGCACAAGTATACCTTGGAGGTCGGGAATGTGCACCCGATGTCTCTTTTTTAGAATTTTTAATTAGAATTTTAATTCTTAATTAAAAACCAACATTCCCGCCAAAAAAATCTTCATTTCCCCACCGCGAAATGAGTAAGACTTCAGTTTTTATTCCCCATGCTAATGAGGATAGGCTTAACATTTTTCGACCGATTATTTCAAACGATTCTGTTTGTTTTCTTAATGTTTGATGCATTTAAAATTAAACATTGTTAATGAATCGATCTTTCAGATTCATTCTGAAGTACTTTTGAATTAAAATAAAACAGAATAAAGGGAATTAAAAATTTCTAATCTGCATAGCGTTACCCCAATCGGCGTAGAAAAGTTCACGCATTTGCGTTATCATAAATGGCGTTGAAAATTCACGCATGCGCATTGTGTTCTGAATTCCGCATTGTGTTGACAATTTTATCAACAGATGCGGACTGGATTTAAATTATTTTTAGGTTCGTTGTATGCTTTTGTAATTAAATTGTATTTATGTTAATTATATATTTTTTGTATTTGCTTATAGTTTTGAGTACATCGGTTTTTTTAAGTAGTTTTTAAACCTGTTTTCAACCGATTATTTAAAAAGATTTTGTTTATTTTCTTAGTGTTTGTTGCATTTAAAATTAAACAGTGTTAATGAATCGATCTGTTCATGGTGAATCTGAGAAAATTTTGTTGACAAATTGTTGAGATATTACATAAATTAAGAAAGATATTCTTTAGTGCCCCTAAGGTTTAAATGCAGTGACTCTGTTTTCAGTAATCATATTATAAAAAATGCTTTGTTTCAATAAAATATATTATTATATTAATTGCAGATTAATCTTTTCCACTTTAATTTAAAGCATAAATTCTACGGGAGCTAATAGAAAATGAGAGAGATACATATTACGTTTTGACTGAAGGCCTTTATAATATTATGAGTGAATTATATGACTATCAAAATTAGAAGTTTTAAAATATTTTGATGAAGAAACTATTAAAGTAGGAATTAGGTAAAATATTTAATTATTAAAATTGTAACGAGCATTAAGATTGGCGAACCGGCTGGTCGCCAAAGGCGGCTAAACTAAAATAAAATTTGATAGAAACGCGCCTTATTTTCACGATGAGTATAGTTTAGAAGTGCCAAAATAATTCAAAACGCTTTAAGGCCGAATGATGTTTCTGGCGCGTATTTATTTCTAAGATAAAAGGTATTCAATAAGAAATATTTAACTAAAAATTAGTCGAAATGTTAATATTTTCCTTCAATAACATCGAAGAATAATAACACACAATAATTATTTTTAAAGCATTTAAGACTTAAAAAATTAGCTTTTCAGTTATTTTTAATTTTTATTTCCACCCAATTTCCTTTATAAAATTAATAAATTTTTAACAATATTTTTAAGTAAATGTAACATTAACACCTTCATTATTTGAGTTACATATTTTGTATGCACGTGCGTTGTGGTTACCTTAAAAGAAATAAAAGTTGAAGTCATTGCCTGTGTGTGTGTGTGTGTGTGTGTGTGTGTGTGTGTGTGTGTGTGTGTGTGTGTGTGTGTGTGTGTGTGTGTGTGTGTGTGTGTGTGTGTGTGTGTGTGTGTGTGCATGCGTACATATATGTATGTATACATATTTCTGTATGTGTGTATGTACGTAAACTTAAATGCTGAATATGCAAACTAATAAAGAGTCTACTCTAAATAAAGTCTACACTTTAAAGGTTAAGACAGTGCAATAAATGTTATCTATTTAGCACCTTCTGTTTTGTGCTTACAGGATTCGCTTGTACTTTGACAGACGGACATTCTGAGAATGAATTTCTTATAAAATTTGATATAATACAAAATACGTTGCAAATATCGCATACCAAATGTCAACCAACTAGCCCAAAGCCTTTTGAGTTATCATTCTTACAGTCAAATACAAATAAGACAAAAATCTTCTAGTTTTTTTTTTTGTTTTTTTTTTTGTGTCTGAGGTATGTCTGAAACGTGGGGAATCGATAAAAAGTCTCATGCAGTCGAATTTTTTTTTACGACTTTCGTCTTGCGTACTTTTGTACGAAAAAGTAAAAATAAAAAATATCCAATTAAATCTAAAAAAAATTAATATGTTAAAATATTTCGGGGTAGATTTTCGAAGCACGCTCATAAAAGAATGTTAACATCAATGAACATTTTTCATTTTTACACAAACGACATTCCACAAAACTACATTTCCGTTTCATTCTAAATAAAGACAGCATTATTTGAAAAATCATCTGATGTTCAAAAACTGAACACCAAAGCGCTCTCCACCATCATTTATTACTCTGTTTTTTGTGCTATCAGATATAAGATGAGGGCCTCTAAAAAGGGGATGAACTAACTACGAATCCACCCTGTATTTTCTCGGGCGTTACAGATCTTCGAGGTCAACGAATTTCCCATGTGAGTGACGACCTTTCTTGGGCATGTAGGTAGCTCAGAGGAGCCTCTCGGGAAGTGAGACATCAAACAGAATAAATGCAAGTGGGAGGGGTGCAACTGAGAAATAGTGACACTTGTTGTTTTCTTCAAAATTGAATGATGCTTTAAACAAAGCAGGAATATAACTTGAAACGATATATTTAAATGTTACAAACATAAAGAGATTCTAAATTAGACAATATTTGAAAGAGCTTTAAAAACCAGTGGGAGTTGTCTTCCCAAAACTTTATCGCATACTCTCTAATAAATTTGTCATGCTATGGCATTGGCGTACAATAGTTACGAAGTCTGGCGTAAGTTTAACATTTTTGTTGAATCTAGAGTGTCATCCTTGGCGAGTTATTTGGCGATTAATCCCTGGCATGCGGTTAATAGCATCCGAAAATCGAATCTGTTTTAGATGCGTTTTTTCCAATAAACTGAACCGAAAATTTGACATAAAAACTGTACTTGTAGTCACGTCTCAAACCAAATTAATTGCGTCTGAGTTATCGCGTTTACATGTTTCTGAAAGTACAGACCGACAGACAGTCAACCCGTTATTGGATTTGGTTCAAAATTTGACAGGTGTCTACATAAACTTCGGATGTTCGATTTATTTACTGAATTTTATCGATCTAACCCTCCCCGTTATGTAATTATAGTGTTAATTTATATTCGAACAGTTGAACAGACGGACTTCCTATAAACAGATTTTACTCAAAATTTGGGTAATGTTAACTGTTATTACACCAAATTTGCAGATTTGGTGTAATGACAGTGAACCAAATTTCAACCTTCTAGCTGAAAGCGCTTTTCAGTTATCTTCGTCACAGACAGACAGAAAGATGGACGGACGGACATTTTCTAAAAATGTGTTTTTCGAACTTCGGGAGGTTTAAAACGTGAATATTTGTCAAAGTCTCGAGTTCGATTTATTTATTATTTACTATTATTTATTTTTTACTATATTTTATATATTATTTTTATATATTTTATTTTTTACTATATTTCCTCTATACTATGTATACGAGAAAGTAAAAAGTCTGATATTTTCTCTGGTTTTACAAAGCAGAGTGGTGTTTTTTGTAAGAAATTGTAGAGTTTTTATTTTCAAATTATTCGCCTTATTCAAAATAGATCTGAATCTTGGTTCTACGAAAATAAATTGCTAACAAAAATGACTGTAAACTTTTAAAGTTTAAACAATTGTTTCAACGTTTAAGGAAGCGTCAGCAATATACTTATTCAAGTGTTTCACCTTTTGAACAAAAATATAAAGCATTCACGGAGAGCGAGGTGATACTCTAAGAAAAAAGGTACGACAATTGTTTTTTATATTTAATGTGCATGCTGTTTCTAACAGATAAGCAGGATGTAAAGGTTTCAGTCATTACACTGAAGACAAGAAACTTCGACCTGCCCTGACAGTTCACCTAATGCATAAAACACATATTTTTTATTTCTTTACTTTTTTTTTATTTTACGACGATGGTAAGGGTTTAATGATTCTCACAACACCAAAAACATTCACTAAAAGGGTTGAAAGAATGTTTCAAGGAAAAGTGCGCAGATTTATTGTTTCTCACATACGAAAAATACAAAATAGTATTATCATCAACAACAAAAAAAAAAATCGAATCTAAATTTTGATTAATTTTCGCGTTTCAGATCTTTCTGAATCCGAAAAAATATATGTTGGAATTAAGTCTGTCTATCCGTCGCTCTGTCTGCCAGTGAAACGATAATTCAAATTCTTTAAATGTAATAATTCAAAATCACGGCGACTTTCATAAATGAAAACTTGTACCCAATTTTTTGAAAAATTCTATTTTTTCGTCACATGGTGACACAAATAAGCATTGAAAAGGGTACTCTAAATTTCTACACATTTTTTTTCTCTATTCTACGAAGCACAAGGCACTCATGTGTGAGAGTGTTTTAGATTTTTCTGGAAGTGCAGAAAAAATAGTATCGTTATCAGAGAGACAGCATTAAAATTTCTTAGATTATAAATTCTACTTTACATTACATTTACAAGCGTTAATTAAAGGAAAAATTTAAGACGAAAAGATGATGAAAAAGTGACTAGGATAATACAGTAAGCTAATTATGACAACATTATGCAAAAACAAATGATAATTTTTAAAAAAAATCTCAGACGGATAAAAAATAAGAAATTGAAAAGCAGTTGCCAATTATGTGCGACTAAATATAAAATTTCTCATTAAAAGAAATGACACAGCATTGATTCTTGATTAAAAAAAATTTTTGAAGTAAATAAAATTTTTCGCTCACACAGCGTGGAGCAAATGCATTTACAACAAAGAAAATCCATTTATACAACACTTTTAAAGAGAGCATGATAGGAAAAATCAGAAACGAAAGATGGACAAAACAAACAGATCAGATTAAAAAGTAACAGTCATCTAAAGAAGCGGAAGGTTACAATTTATTAACCAAACTATTATATGAAAGAAATTTGCAAATAAATTTTCTTAAAACCAACAGGATTATTTTAAAAACACTCACTTTCATTTAATATAAGTAGAGTCAGAAACAGTTCATGTTATGTTGTCAGTATACTGAAAGCTGTTTCGTTTCAATTTCATTTTTTATTTAGCTTGCACGCAATTTATTTATTTTAAATGCATAGTTTGTTTTCCAAATATAAATCTTGTTGAAATATCTTGACCCTTTTGAGAACATAAGAGATCATATTCAAGACTACCTATCAGATGGTAATAATATTCCTTGTAGCCATCCTCTTTATAATCGATTATCGTCGAATCCCCCATATAACGAATGCCTCATAAAAATGTAAAAATGTTTTCTCATAAAAGTGTAAAATATACCTATAGAAGTCAAAAAGTCTGATACATTAAAGAAAGTTAAATAAATAAATAAATAAACACTTCTACTTATTCTTCATATACCGTAGACAGCTCACGAGTTAACTCGTGTTTTCATATCCAAACGTTATTCACCTATCAACGACTGAATTCGTTTTCACCATTTTCATATTCAATACACCGATAATATGAAAAAACTTCTCTGTCAAAATAACGGTTAGCTACAAGTTAATACAATAAAAATTCTCGAACACCAGGTATTTATAAATGAAATGGCAATAAGCATTTATAGCATGTTGTATGCTATTCTTCGTGTTTGTTCTCAGATCGCCTTTCCAAACTTAAAGTCAGAATTTTATTTTAAATTCAGAATAGCTATAGAATTTTTTAATACGGACCCTAAAAGGAAATTTTTCAAATGTGAAAGAGAAGTTAGGCTAATAAAAGACGTAGAAAATAGTATGAAAAATACAGATACTGTAAGAAAATATAAAACTGACAAAAACAGTATTAAAATACTTGAAAAATAATTTTTACTTGTAAATTTCTGAAATGAATTAAGCTCTCGAAGTCTTCTTTGATCCTATAAATTAACTGTGCATAGTTGTTTTAATAATTAAACGATAAAAAATGTACAATACATATTTCTATACATAGACATTTCTATATATCGAAATTTCTGTATATTGATTTTTTTTCTTTTTACAATTCCTAAGTTCGATTTATAAAAGATCGATTATATATTTAAATTTACAGCTACAATTCTGAAAAGCAAAAGCTTCTTCTATACAGTATGTTTTTTCAGGTTTCTAGCAATGAAGTGATATTTAAGTTTGGAATCTGGATTAAAAAATTGCTCGTATTATTCATACCAAAAGTAATCGCTTGTTATCACGCCATTCAGAACGATCACCTCATTTGGATGAAACGTAAAACAGTGGTTTTTACTATTTATTCAGCAGTTGCAATAACAGATGTCGCACGATTTGCTGATCTCATGATCATATTAATTCAATGGTTTCCAAGATTACAATTTTCGGTATCTATAATTCGTTTTAAAAAGCGCATATATTGCCCATAAAACTCGAATCGATATGTCAGAAAATAATTTTTTTTAACTTTAAAATGAAATTTTCATAAACGGTCACGATTCATCTGGTTCATTCTCATGGAAAATGTTATAGCTGATGCTATCTAACAGCCCGTTCATTTCTTGTGTAAAATTCCAAAACGAAACTGGTACGATTCTCTAAATGTGTATTTTAAGGGAGCATGAGCAGAATCCATAGAAATTAAAATGGAAAAACTATATTGTGAAAGCCGACTCCAAAATAAAGCTACATTAGCAGACGTTAGATATTTCAAAAGCTATACTGTAAAAGCCAGACTCCAAAATAAAACTACATTAGCAGACGATAGATATTTCAAAAGCTATACTGTGAAAGCCGACTCCAAAATAATAAAAAAAAGGGGATAAATCGCCAATTTGTTGCCTACGCATTTTGAGGCTTCAACAATTTGTTGCTTTCAAATCGCTTCAAAAACCTCAAGCGAAAACAACATCATGTTCTCACATGATAACAAGTATGAATAATAGTATTTATTTACAAAACTCAACATTGCAGCAATCAACGCCTATTCTCTGGTTGGTTTGGGCATTTTAAACAAAACTATATTCTACATTACAGAACACTCTTATAATGCTTCTTCGATTGGCATAGTTCTCTTATAAACTGGTGAATTTAATTTTTCCTTTTAATACTAAATTAACTTAGCAACTTGACTGCCGTGGGGGGGGCACCGGTGACCGGCGGGTCTTTATAAATTACATTATAAGAAATTGTGTGCGGCAGTCAGCGTGTTAATGACTGCACAGCATAAACATTTGTACTGTTCGTTTCAAGATCCCAAGATTAACACTGTTCGAAAATTGTTCTACTCCGTTAAGGGGGGGGGGGCACGCAGAAAGATGAGCGGTTTTCCTTCCTAATTATGAGAATAATATTTCATCCTATTGCTAAATGAAAACATCTCCTTTCATCTTCCCTCTCATCCCTTTTTTGACGAAATAAACGAATCCTGACGCATTCGTAAGAGCTTTTACGGTTTCTGAATCCTAGAATGAATAATACACAATATTCTTTAAACAGGCATTCGAGTTTACAAAAGCTGTAAAAACACAGTAAACTTAACGAACCGGATAGGAAATTAACAAAAAGTTAATCTTATAATTCATAAAGTTTGCATTCGTTACAAATTTATTTATTTGAACAAATAAGTTAATTAACATTTTTTTTAATCTGCCTGCTTATTGCTCCCTCAGTTTAGTAAATATAGGTAACTGCCTAGTCAGCCTAGCTGCTGAGTATATTCAACATTATACTCCAATAATTAAAACTGCTAACAGGCAGTTATATAACGTCTACTTACATTTATAATTTTTAGTGGAAGCCAAAGTAAACACATACTTTCAAAACAATACAACCATATTCATTTTATATTTGATAATATTTATACAGCATCTTATATAACAACCATTATGATTGGACTCTATTTTAAGCCCCCTTTCATACATCAAGAAAGAAGCTCTCCCTCTACAGGTAGTCGTACCTTCTTCCCTCAATTCTTAATACTCCCCCAACATTTTTTTTTCTAGAACCTATTCCCCCCTCCCCCAGACATACTTTTCTATTCAGGAACATTCTTTTGTACTTCAGTACTCTATTGTCGGTTGCACAAATAACAAAGATGCCAGAATGGCAACCAAACACCTTTTGTAGAAATCCCGAGAGGTTTTCATCCATTATGCAAGAGATAATTCCACACAGATATCCCCCGCTGTGCGAATTTTCATCGCAGCTATTCTTCAAAATGGAAAAAAAAGAGAAAAAAAATTAGAGCCTGCAACCGTAAATTCAACTTCAAAATTTGCAAAAAGAATGAGAAATTTGTAGTGAAAGGGGGTGGGAGCGTCCTCCTATGAAAATTAAGCGAAGAGTTTGTTAAAAGTGATTCAAATTCAAAAAAGAAAGTAACAAGTTAACACAAGTATAACCATCATGTATAGAATTTTGTTTTGGGGTTCCTTTTAAATCTTACTTCTATTATTATGTTTCAACTGAGAAAAAAAGTGCGTGCATATCCGATTGTGTCCCTTAAAAAATGACGATAGATGAAATAAATTGTGTAAGAATTATAAAATATATAGCTACTAAACAGCCAGCAGGATATTTTTAATTATAATAGCTTTTTTACTTTCTCGTATACATAGTATATAGAAAATAGAGTTACCGTCAAAAATTTCGAACACGAGATTTTGACGAATCTCAAACTTTCAGACCTCTCTGAGTTTGAAAAACATATTTTTTTGGAAAATATTTGTCTGTCTGTCTGTGACAAAGATAACTCAAACACTCTTTGATTTGTTTAGTTATATTAACGTCCCGTTTGAAGCAATACTTGGGCTATTTTGGGACGGACCTCGTCATTTTGAACCGCGGTCAGATGACGAAGGCGACAACTGAGCTGCCCCCCCCCCCTCCACACCACACCAGCGGATGGACGTTTGGTCAGGACAGATTTAACGGGCAACAGACCCCCTGACACGACGGTTCTTCGGTGGAATCGGGTCTCGAACCTGAAACCCTCCGGTTCTCACCTTCTAACTCAAACACACTTTGAGTTAGACGGTTGAAATTTGGTATGCAGTGTTTACACAAAAATTTGCTGATTTTTAACAAATTTTGAGCAAAATCCGCTCAAAGGAGATCTGTCTATCCGGTTGTTGAGTATAAGTTAACACGATAACTATAAAATAAAAGGCAGCTAGATACATAAAATTTGGCACAGGGAATTAACATTTATAATATAGACATCTTTCAGATTTTGAGCCAAATCCAACAAGGCATTGACCGTCTGTCGATCTGTACCTTCATTTAGTTATATTAACGTCCCGTTTTAAGCAACACTAGTACTATTTTGGGACGGACCACGTCATTTTGAACCGCGGTCAGATGACGAGGACGACACCTGAGCTGGCACCCCCCCTCTCCACACCACGACACACCAGCAGGAGGACGTTTGGCCTTGACGGATTTCACGTGCAACAGACTCCCTTACACGACGGTTCTTCGGTGGAATCGGGTCTCGAGCCTGAAACCCTACGGCTCATGCGCCGAGACCTTACCACCTGGCCACCGGGGCCCTCTGTACCTTCAGAAGCATGCAAACGAGATAGCTCAAAGACGTAATGGGTTTAACATATCAAATTTGGTATGTGATTTTGTAACTAGAAATGTAGCTCTGTCAAATTTTTTGCGCCAATCAAATGGAAAAACGCGTCTAAAACACAAATTCGATTTTCGAATATTTTTAACGGAATGCCAGGGATTAATTGCCAAATAATTTGCCAATAATGGCACGACAGATTCAATAAAAAGGATTTGTTTCAAAAATCAATATTTTGTAACTATTGTACGCCAGGTCTGGCATGGCAAGTTTATTAGAGAGGATGCGAGAAAGTTTTGGGGAGACAACTTCCACTGGTTATAATCATGGGAAAGACCCTGCATTATTTTGTTCTACGGAATTGGTTCCAAGGCCTCGGTGAACAACTCTGCTCCCA